>NC_080072.1:66813196-67439363 GCF_949987535.1 Balaenoptera acutorostrata
TCACTTGTTCATTGCCTGCTAATGTAAAAATATCAACATTCTACAGAAGATTATTACAGGCCACAGAGTCTAAGATACAATCCAAAATTATTTGACATATAAAGAACCAGGAAAATGTAACTCACATCAAAAAACAAAAAAAGGCTAAGTATGCAATGCCAAAATGACAAAAATGTTGGAATTTTTGAAGATTTTAAAGCAACATTATGTTCCATAAAGTCAAAAACAAAAAACACATACCACACACATGAAATGAATATATGAAATCTCAACAAAAAATAAAAGCAATGAAAAAGAACCAAATGGAAATTTTAGAACTGAAAATTTAATATCTGAAATTTAAAAAATCACTGAATGGATTCAAAGCAAAATGGAAATTATATGTAAATAACAAAGGAAGAAAGATTGAAAAAGGTGGCCAGAGCCTCAGGAACCTATGGAATATCAAAGGTCTAATATATGTACATTTGAAGTTCCAGAAAAAATGAAGAAATAGATATTGGAATAGAAAAACATTTTGTGATAGAATGGCTGAACACTTCCCAACTTTAATAAGAGACACACATTTGTAGATTCAGAAATCCTTGATGTACTACCAAAAGGATAAACTCAACGAAAACTACACTAGACAGATTACAAACTGCCAAAATTCAAATATAAAGTACTGAAAGCATGTAGAAAAAAATGCCATGCCACTTATAGGAGGACAATGATTTGAATAATTATTGATTTCTCAACAGAAACCATCAAGGTCAGGAGATAACACCTTTAAAGTGCTAAAATAAAGAAAAAAATCTTATCAAAGCATAATTCTATATCTAACAAAAATATCCTTCAGAAATGAAGATGAGTTAAAGATGCTTTCAGATGGAATAAAACTAAGAGCATGTGTCACTAACAGATGACATAACTTTTCTATAGGTAGTGCTACAAGAAATTCTAAGTAGACTGTTAAAGGTTAGGCATGTATATTGTAAGTTCAAAAGAACCACTAAAAATAAAGCAACCATCAAATAAAACACGCATATACAGGCACAGAGATATATATCCAAAAAGCCAAGTAATAAATTAAAATTAAATACTAAAAATATTCCCCCAAAAATCAAGAAAGAGAGAATATAGGAACAAACAAAACAGAGAGGATAAATAAATAAGAAAATGGTGGAACTAAATCCAACTATATCAATAATTCATAAACCATTATTGGTTTTACTACTCCAATTAACAGAGATTGACAAATGGGTAAAGGCAAGACTGAACAACTATATGCTGCTATAAGAACCACACTTAAAATATAAAGACACAGATAGGATTAAAGTAAGTGAATGGAGAAAACATGAAATACTAATAGTAAGCATAAGACGGCTGAAGTGGCTTTGCCAATATCAGATAAAATAGACTTGACTCCCTCTCGTGAGAGCACTGGAATCACAATTAACTGCAGAACAATCAACGACAGGAAGACACTGGAACTCACCAAAAAAGATACCCCACATCCAAAGACAAAGGAGAAGCCACAGTGAGATGGTAGGAGGGACATAATCACATTAAAACCAAATCCCATAACCACTGGGTGGGTGACTCACAAACTGGAGAACAATTATACCACAGAAGTCCAACCACTGGAGCAAAGGTTCTGAGCCCCACACCAGGCTTCCCAACCTGGGGATCTGGCAAAGGGAGGAAGAAATCCCAGAGAATCACACTCTGAAGGCTGGCAGGATTTGACTGCAGGACTTCGACAGGACTGGGGGAAACACAGACTCCACTCTTGGAGGGCACATACAAAGTAGTGTGTGCATCAGGACCCAGGGAGAAGGAGCAGTGACCCCATAGAAGACAGAACCAGACCTACCTGCTAGTGTTGGGGGGTCTCCTGCAGAGGTGGGGGGTGGCTGTGGCTCACCATGGGGACAAGCACACTGGCAGCAGAAGTTCTGGGACGTACTCCTTGGTGTGAGCCCTCCCAGAGTCCGCCATCAGACCCACCAAAGAGCCTGTAGCCTCCAGTGCTGGGTCGCCTCAAGTCAAACAACCAACAGAAAGGGAACTCTGCCCCAAACATCAGCAGACAAGCAGATTAAAGTTTTACTGAGCTCTGCCCACCAGAGCAACACCCAGCTCTACCCACCACCAGTCCCTCCCAACAGGAAGCTTGCACAACCCTCTTAGATAGCCTCATCCACCAGAGGGCAGACAGCAGAAGCAAGAAGAACTACAATCCTGCAGCCTGCAGAACAAAAACCACATTCACAGAAAGACAGACAAAATGAAAAGGCGGAGGGCTGTGTACCAGGTGAAGGAACAAGATAAAACCCCAGAAAAACAATTAAATGAAGTGGAGATAGGCAACCTTCGAGAAAGAGAATTCAGAATAATGACAGTGAAGATGTGAAGATGATCCAGGACCTTGGAAAAAGAATGGAGGCAAAGATCGAGAAAATGCAAGAAATGTTTAACAAACACCTATAAGAATTAAAGAACAAACACCTAGAAGAATTAAAGAACAAAAAAACAGAGATGAACAATACAATAATTGAAATGAAAAATATACTAGAAGGAATCAACAGCAGAATAACTGAGACAGAACAGATAAGTGATCTGGAAGACAAAATGGTGGAATTCACTGCCACGGAACAGAATAAAGAAAAAAGAATGAAAAGAAATGAACACAGCCTAAGAGACCTCTGGGACAACATTAAATGCAGCAACATTCGCATTATAGGGGTCCCAGAAGGAGAAGAGACAGAGAAAGGACCCGAAAAATATCCGAAGAGATTATAGTCGAAAACTTCCCTAACATGGGGAAGGAAATAGCCACCCAAGGCCAGGAAGCACAGAGAGTCCCAGGCAGGATAAGCCCAAGGAGAAACACGCCAACACACAGTAATCAAATTGACAAAAATTAAAGACAAAGAAAAATTATTAAAAGCAACAGGGAAAAACGACAAATAACATGCAAGGGAACTCCCATAAGGTTAACAGCTGATTTCTCAGCAGAAACTCTACAAGCCAGAAGGGACTGGCCTGATATTTTAAAGTGATGAAAGGGAAGAACCTACAACCATGATTACTCTACCCGGCAAGGATCTCATTCAGATTCGACAGAGAAATCAAAAGCTTTACAGACAGGCAAAAGCTAAGAGAATTCAGCACCACCTAAACCAGATCTACACAAATGTTAAAGGAACTTCTCTAAGTGGGAAACACAAGAGAAGAAAAGGACCTACAAAAACAAACCCAAAACAATTAAGAAAATGTTAATAGGAACATACATATCAATAATTACCTTAAATGTGAATGGATTAAATTCTCCAACCAAAAGACACAGGCTCGCTGAATGGACACAAAAACAAGACCCATGTATATGCTGTCTACAAAAGACCCACTTCACACACAGACTGAAAGTGAGGGGATGGAAAAAGATATTCCATGCAAATGGAAATCAAAAGAAAGCTGGAGTAGCAATACTCATATCAGATAAAATAGACTTTAAAATAAAGAATGTTACAAGAGACAAGGAAGGACACTACATAATGATCGAGGGATCAATCCAAGAAGAAGATATAACAATTATAAATATATACGTATAAATATATACGTACCCAACATAGGAGCACCTCAATACACAAGGCAAATGCTAACAGCTATAAAAGAGGAAATCTACAGTAACACAAAAATAGTGGGGGACTTTAACACCTAACTGAAACCAATGGACAGATCATCCAGACAGAAAATTAATAAGGAAACACAAGCTTTAAATGACACAAAGACCAGATAGATTTAATTGACATTTATAGGAGATTCCATCTGAAAACAGCAGATTACACTTCCTTCTCAAGTGCACAAGGAACATTTTCCAGGATAGATCACATCTTGGGTCACAAATCAAGCCTTGGTAAATTTAAGAAAATTGAAATCATATCAAACATCTTTTCTGAACACAAAGGTATGAGCTTAGAAATCAATTACAGGGGAAAAAAACGTAAAAAACACAAACACGTGGAGGCTAAACAATACCTTTCTAAACAACCAAGAGATCACTGAAGAAATCAAAGAGGAAATCAAAAAATACCTAGAGACAAATGACAATGAAAACATGATGATTGAAAACCTATGGGATGTGGCAAAAGCAATTCTAAGAGGGAATTTTATAGCAATACAATCCTACCTCAAGAAACAAGAAAAATCTCAAATAAACAATCTAACCTTACACCTAATGGAACTACAGAAAGAAGAACAAACAAATCCCAAAGTTAGTAGAAGGAAAGAAATCATAAATACCAGAGCAGAAATAAATGAAATAGAATCAAAGAAAACAATAGCAAAGATCAATAAAACTAAAAGCTGATTCTTTGAGAAGATAAACAAAATTGATAAACCTTTAGCCAGACTCGTCAATAAAAAGAGGGAGAGGACTAAAATCTATAAAATTAGAATTTAAAAAGGAGAAGTTACAATGGACAACACAGAAATACAAAGCATCATAAGAGACTACTACAAGCAACTCTATGCCAATATAATGGACAACCTGGAAGAAATGGACAGATTTTTAGAAAGGTAAAAGCTTCCAAGACTGAACCAGGAAGAAACAGAAAATATGAACAGACCAATCACAAGTAATGAAATTGAAACTTTGATTAAAAATCTTCCAACAAACAAAAGCCCAGGACTAGATGGCTTCACAGGTGAATTCTATCAAACATTCAGCGAAGAGCTAAGACCCATCCTTCTCAAACTCTTCCAAAAAATTGCAGAGGAAGGAACACCCCCAAAATCATTCTACGAGGCCACCATCACCCTGATGCCAAAACCAGACAAAGATACTACAAAAAAAGAAAATTACAGACCAATATCACTGATGAATATAGATGCAGAAATCCTCAACAAAATACTAGCAAACAGACTCCAACAACACATTAAAAGGATCATACACCATGATCAAGTGGGATTTATCCCAGGGATGAAAGGATTCTTCAATATATGCAAATCAATCAATGGGATACACCATATTCACAAATTGAAGAATAAAAACTACATGATCATCTCAATAGATCCAGAAAAAGCTTTTGACAAAATTCAACACCCACTTATGATAAAAACTCTCCAGAAAGTGGGCATAGAGGGAACCTACCTCAACATAATGAAGGCCATATACGACAAACCCACAGGAAACATCATTCTCAATGGGGAAAAACGGAAAGCATTTCCTCTAAGATCAGGAACAAAGTAAGGATGTCTACTCCCAACACTATTATTCAACATAGTTTTGGAAGTCCTAGCCACGGCAATCAGAGAAGGAATACAAATTGGAAAAGAAGAGGTAAAACTGTAACTGTTTGCAGATGACATGATACTATACATAGAGAATCCTAAAGATGCCACTAGAAAACTACTAGAGTTAATCAATGAATTTGGTAAAGTTTCAGGATACAAAATTAATGCACAGAAATCTCTTGCATTTCTATACACTAACAACGAAAGATCAGAAGGAGAAATTAAGGAAACAATCCCACTCACCATTACAACAAAAAGATAAAATACCTAGGAATAAACCTACCTAAGGAGATAAAAGACCTGTACTCAGAAAACTATAAGACACTGATGAAGTAAATCAAAGATGACACAAACAGATGGAGAGATATACCATGTTCTTGGATTGGAAGAATCAATATTGTGAAAATGACTATACTACCCAAGGCAATCTACAGATTCAGTGCAATCCCTATCAAATTACCAGTGGCATTTTTTTTACAGAACTAGAACAAAAAAGCTTAAAATTTGTATGGAGACACAAAAGACACCGAATAGCCAAAGCAGTCTTGAGGGGAAAATAAAGGAGCTGGAGGAATCAGACTCCCTGACTTCAGACTATACTACAAAGCTACAATAGTCAAGACAATATGGTACTGGCACAAAAACAGAAATATAGATCAATGGAACAGGATAGAAAGCCCAGAGATAAACCCACTCACCTATGGTCAACTAATCTATGACAAAGGAGGTAAGGATATACAATGGAGAAAAGACAGCTTCTTCAATAAGTGGTGCTGGGAAAACTGGACAGATACATGTAAAAGAATGAAATTAGAACACTCCATAACACCATATACAAAAATAAACTCAAAATGGATTAAAGACCTAAATGTAAGACCAGACTCTATAAAACTCTTAGAGGAAAACATAGGAAGATCACAGCAAGATATTTTCTGACCCACCTCCTAGAGTAATGGAAATAAAAACAAAAATAAACAAATGGGACCTAATGAAACTTAAAAGCTTTTGCACAGCAAAGGAAACTATAAGCCAAACTAAAAGACAAAAAACAAAAACTAAAAGACAACCCTCAGAATAAGAGGGGAAAATATTTTCTCTCCTATCACTTGCAAAAAAAAAATATTTGCAAATGAATCAACAGACAAAGGATTAATCTCCAAAATATATAAACAGCTCATGTAGCTCAATATTAAAAAAACAAACAACCCAATCAAAAAATGGGCAGAAGACCTAAATAGACATTTCTCCAAAGAAGACATACAGATGCCCAAGAAGCACATGAAAAGCTGCTCAACATCACTAATTATTAGAGAAATGCAAATCAAAACTACAATGAGGTATCACCTCACACCAGTTAGAATGGGCATCATCAGAAAATCTACAAACAATAAATGCTGGAGAGGGTGTGGAGAAAAGGGAACCCTCCTGCACTGTTGGTGGGAATGTAAATTGATACAGCCACTATGGAGAACAGTATGGAGGTTCCTTAAAAAACTAAAAATAGAACTATCATATGACCCAGCAATCCCACTACTAGGCATACATCCAGGGAAAACCATAATTCAAAAAGACACATGCACCCCAATGTTCATTGCAGCAGTATTTACAATAGCCAGGTCATCGAAGCAACCTAAATGCCCATCGACCAACGAATGGATAAAGGTGTGGTACATATATACAATGGAATATTACTCAGCCATAAAAAGGAACTAAATTGGGTCATTTGTAGAGACTTGTATGGACCTAGAGACTGTCATACAGAGTGAAGTAAGTCAGAAAGAGAAAAACAAATATCATACATTAATGCATATATGTGGAATCTAGAAAAATGGTATAGACGAACTGGTTTGCAAGGCAGAAATAGAGATGCAGACGTAGAGAACAAACGTATGGACACCAAGGGGGGAAAGGGGCAGAGGTGGTGGGATGAATTGGGAGATTGGGATTGACATATATACACTAATATGTATAAAACAGATAACTAACAAGAACCTGCTGTATAAAAGTAAAATAAAATTTTAAAAAATAGACTTTAATAAAATGAGTATTACCACAGATTACATTCTATAACAATGAGAGAAATTAATCAGGAAGAAATAATTATCAATATCTATGTACTTAATTACAAAACCTCAGTATACATAAATGAAATACTGATAGAATTACAGGGAGATAATTTTTTGATCATAGTAGAAGGTTTTAACAACTCTCTTTGATCAATTGATAGAACAGGTAGACAAAAACTCAGTAAGGACCTAGGAGATCTTGTAGTAGGGAAGAACAAATCTGACTCCATGTTAGATCTGTTTCTTTTTCTTTAACCTTTGTGTTTTGTTGCCTGTGCTTAGTCATGCTGGCTCTGCACCTTTTGTAAAAGAACGTTGCCTATGGCCTGAAATATACAGGATAGCCTATTCTCAGGGCTCTGACATTTAAGAGTCCATATATATAGGGATGAAAAGTTTCAGAACAGAGAATAACATTTGTCTTGTCAGAGGTTTACAAGAACATTGTGACCTGACCTACACAGACACCTGCAAGAGCAAAGGATTCCTGTACCAAGAAGTTTGTAACAAACAACTACCCCACCCCCACTTTCTGGTATAAAAGAAGCCTGAATTCTGACTGGGGTAAAATGGTTCTTTGAGACACTAGTCTGCCATCTTCTCGGTCTGCTGGCTTTCCGAATAAAGTCGTTATTCCTTGCCCCAACACCTCATCTCCCGATTTATTGGCCTGTTGTGTGGCGTGCAGAACGAGTTTGGACTGAGTAGCAATCTCAACATTTTAATCTAATTATATTTATAGAGCACTCCTTCCAGTAAGTGAAGAATACACATTCTTCTCAACTACACGTGGTAGATTCACTGAGATAGACCATATTTTGGAGTATAAAACAAGGCTGTTAACTTAAAAATCTAAGTTATACAAAGGTATTCCTCACATCAATGGAATTAAATTAGAACTAAATAACAATAAACATTAAGTTAAACCCTATTGATCTGGAGATTAAACAACACCGTTTAAATAATTCATGGATCACAGACAAAATTACAAGAAGTTTTACAAAATATTTTGAACTGATATGATAATTAAAATAGAACATAAAATTCGTAGGATGCAGCTAAAGCACTGGTAAGTGGAAAAGTTATAACATTAAATGCACATATAAGGAAAGAAGATCTAAAATCAATAGGATTCCATCCTAAGAAACAAAAGGCAAGAACCAAGTAATAAAAGAAAGTAATTAATAAAGGTAAGAATAGAAATCAATAATATTAAAAAGAGACAGAGAGAGAAAACTAAGTAAAAATCTGGTTCTTTGGAAAAAATCAAGAAAATTGACAAACCTCCAGCTTGATTTTTCACGAGAAAAGGAGAGAGAGCTTAAACCAAAAATATCAGTAATGAATGTTTAATGTGTAGGATTTGTCACCACAGACTGTACACATTAAAAAATAAGAAAACACTATAAACAACTTTGGGCTAACAAGTTTGACAATTTACATGAAATGGATGGCTTTCTTGAAAGATACAACTTATAAAAACTGACACAAAAAGAAACAGAACAGCTGAATAATTGTCTTATGTCAGGTAAAGAAATTGAGTCTGTTATGAGGCCAGGGGTTTCACTGTGGGACCAGCATGTCTTCTGTGAATATGCTTCTCTTGGGCACATTACTGCATGTTTCCCATAGGAGGTAAGTAGCGGGTGGGATGATGGAAGAATGAAGCAGGTACACAGAGGGCTGCAAGCGGGACAAGGCTCATGTATAGGATCCTTGGATCCTTGGTTTAAACAAATTTCTCTATCTTGTTACAACTATCAATTTAACCTGAGCCACCAGAAATCAAGTGGGAGAAATGGAGACTCAAGGCGGGAAAGACAAGTCCTTTCACTGAGCACCAATAATGTCAGTGTTTTGAGGCAAACACATCTCCATTACTTTCCCTGAAGAACAGAATGAAGGGCAGAATAAAAGAGCTAAGAGAAAAAGAAGCCTTGAGATCCTTAACCAGAGGCCAAAAATTTCCAATTAATTAAATCTCTAAATGTCAAAGTATACAATTAAATCTAGTAGAGCTTTATTCTATTATAATGATTCTCTAATTCTGCTACATTTTCCCACTTTTTTAAAAAAAGGGTAACCAAGTAATCCTCAATTTCTTATACCTACTTATAATTTTAATCTAACTGTGATGTATCGCTTTCCTACCCCATTCCCAATTTGCAGTTTTCAGGAAATATTTTTACCATCCGGGGGAATAAATCACCATCTACTTAGCAAGTTCAGAGAAACGGGTAGAGAAGCTTACAAAGAACAGCCAGAATCTAATTTCCTCTCCAGTCTTCTTGCTACTCAATGAAGCGTATCCTTAATGCTGGTCTGCAGCCTTTGACCCTTTCCCCAACTCCCAGGTCTGATTATTTACAATGAAAGAACAAACAGGTTCTTCCTCCTCCTAAAACGTTGGAAGTGATGACAAATTGACATTATAATGGAGTAATCCTAGTTCACGCATACAAAAAACGGAGCGGGCAGCCACTGAGGATCTGGTCTCAGACATACTCCTCCATCACTGAGAACTTGAAATTTCTGAACTGTATCAAACATAAGGACACCACCAGCTGTTTTCAAAACGATATCTGCTAGCAGCTGCTAGCTGCACCCTTGTAGTCTTAAAGTCCCTTCCCCCTCTTTGCAACTATATAATCATTTGGAACACCAACAAATCCTTGCTTAGCAAGCACCCTTACCTCTTGCCAGCTCCAGTCCTAATTCTTGACAAAAAAAAATTATGTAACATTGTGGGTTTGTTTTTTTTTTTGCCTTTGTAAGCTTCCCCCATTTTGTATTCCTGGCGGAACACAGATCAAATGCTTTCTTGGATTTGTGCTTTCTGGGCTGCAGTACTATCAAACCCCAAATAAAAGCATTTTGTGTCACCTCAACCAGGTCTCCATTCTTGGAATTCTCAGTTAACAGAAGTTAGTATTCTTTCTGATTTTGAGCAAGAAAGGAGTGGCAATTAAACTTAATTAAGCCTAACTAATTGACTATCTCAAAATCATCCCTTTAAAAGTATATTATTATATTTATAATTTATCATTCTATTTATCTCCCATTCAAAACAGCAAAATACGTTCACAGAACTGTGCTGTCCACAACAAGATCCAGTCAACAGAAAGACTTAAAATAATAAACACCAAATTTAGAAATGTCTTCCTTCCACATTCTAATGAATGCTCAATACATAATAACATTTCATGTCCATATAGCTTTGAAGTTGTTTATCTCTCTGGGCTGCCAAGAAAACAGCAAAGCTTAACAAATGCATGGACCCATCAGTTTCACCTGAAACTGAAAAAGCTTTGGATTGTTCAAAAGCAAATTACCAGAAAATCAGTGCATACCTTAAGAAGAAAAGGAGTTATTAATCTATCACATGATAACATGCACTTATATCACTGATTTAACCCTTTATTCTCTTAGTCAAGCATTAATTCCAACACTGATATAGCCATATTTGTAACAGTTAGGTCCTGTTTTATGCTAATAAAAATGGCCCTGTGTCTCTAGCCTGGTGATAGGACACATATTTTCCACTCTGGGCTCAGGAATAAGTTCCTGTTTCTACAAGGGCCTATTCAAGTCCGAACAGTACTTTGTACTCCTTACAGCAAATCATAGGGTCCTGATACTCATGACTTTGGCCACTACAGACAATTGCTCTGAAATCACAAAGTCCATACGTTGGAACAATTTTGTGCACCACAGAAAGTGCTGCTATAGCAACAGGGACACACCGCCCCACCTACTGGGCTCAAATTTCTTGAGGTTTGCACCCCAGTTTGCCCAGGGAATCCCCGATTGATGCCTCTTTTCTTGGTTTCATTACCAATAGTCGCCTTCCCTCATGTTACCACTTTCCAAGGGCTCTTGGTTTGGGCTCTGAATTATATGGTTGCTTTAGGGTGTCAGTGTGATGCCTCAGAAAGGGTTTCAGCATGAGACATATACTCTTCACCTCCCTACAACATCATAGGTTTTGGTGTTGAGTCCAGCTCTCTTACCTCTTCCTTATTGCGAATATCACTTGGGAGGTTTTGTTGTCTTCTGCCAGCCAACCAGAGTGCTGGATAATTTTAGTCTTCAAAGAGAAATAATTTCTGTCCCGCCATCTTTCCATCCAGAAAGTTCCCTGAGGAAATATGATGGGTCAAACAAGTGAGTATTAGGTAAGTATCCTGGAACTTCACCTTCAAACAGAATTTAAACCCTAGAATCTCTCAGAGCTGAAAAAGGATCTTGTCCATCCCCTCTCCCCTGACAACGTGTGGGCATTGTTTTGCTTTCTATAATCAGAGGGTCCTTATGACGGCCTTCTCAAACCAGTAACATTGTGGTCAAAGGTGGCTTGATCACACCACCATCAGCAACAGAAACAGCAAGCAGTTTCGAATGGCTGTTCTCTTGAACAAAAGAAAAAAGTTCTGCCTCACTAGGTACTTCCTTGTAAGTACACACATTTACACACCACACACACACACACACACACACACACACACACACTTTTGTAATAGGGAAGAACAAACCTGACTCCATATTAGATCTGTTCCTTTTACTTTAATCATTGTGCTTTTTGGTCTGCACCTTTTGTAAAAGAATGTTGTCTATAGCCTAAAATATATAGGATAGCCTATTCTCAGGGCTCTGACCTTTAAGAGTCCATTCATATAGAGATAAAAAGTTGCAGAACAGAGAATAACATTCGTTTTGTTGGAGGTTTATAGGAACATGGTGACCTGACCTATGTGGACAGCTAAAAGAACAAAGGATTCCAACACCAAGAAGTTTGCAACAACTAATCATGTCTTCCTCCCCTCTCTTTGCTTTTAAAAACGCTTTGCTGAAACCCTTACAGGAGTTTGGGGCTTTTGAGGCACAAGCCACCCACCTCTTTGCATGGCCCTGCGATAAACCTTTCTCTGCTCCAAACTCTAATGTTTCGATGTGTTTGGCTTCACTGTGCATCAGGCACATGAACCTTGCGTTTGGTAACACTTTTTCTACATAAAAATATTTCAAACTTAGCACAAGAACTCACTCAACTTGTCAAACAATTTAATTTTTTGTCTGCAAATGTACCAAGTCTTCATAAAATAAACCATGACTAAAGTACCAACACACTGATTCAGCAAAATATTATCAGTTCTGCTGCAGCTTCTTTCCCTAAGGACATCATCTTATAATAATTGATTTTTTCCTAGAAATAGAAAAAGTCTCACTTCTCTCTTCTCCCTTTAACACACAAACATGCCTCGTTTATAAACTTAAAGGTTACAATTCCCTCACCCCATCCCCAAAACACTGACAGTGTTGTTTTTTACCATACTTCCTACCTCCACAAATAATTTTCCTCCTAAAGCAGAGAGAGAGAGTGTGTGTGTGTGTGTGTGTGTGTGTGTGTTGAAGTGGGGGAAGCTTAGTAAGGAGTGTACAAAGCCCCCCGGGAACCGTTCCTTTGTGATGGCTCGCAGTCTCATTCAGTTTTGCAGTCTTTGGGTCACTAGTCAAAATATTTTAGGCACAACACGTGCATTTTCTTAACCTCCTTCCCCCCCTCCCAAAATACAGCACCAAAGACTGACTGAAGAGTTAGCTATGGAGAATCTAACCCAGAACTAACACGCACACACCAGAAGAAACACCAACAGTGTCTGCATCCCACCATCAAAGTGTTTGAAGCACTTGATATTTAATCTAAGGAATTTTAGCTTAATGCTTCAGCTCATTTCCAAAACAGATCTCGCTCGCAACCTGGAGTATGAAAGGGCTTGTCCTTTTCATTGAGCTGTGTGGCAACTCACCAGTATTGGTAAAATTCAAACGCACGCATTAAAACCAATCAAGTTTTGACAAGGTACATTTCATGGTTGTTTCAATAACTTCAGGTTGGAGGTGGTCCCCCCTCCTCTCAAGGAGAGGGATGTGCGGGCACCTAATGCAGCATGCATCCCTGGCTTTTCCTCTGGAAAAGGCACAGAAGTCTCTTACAGGAATTTCCTACACTTCCTTCAAATGAGAATAATAATAACCTTTTACTGAGACTGACTTTCGCATCTGTTACCCCGAGGGGCATTTACCTGTTTGCCTCTCTTCCCACCCATGCCTCCCACAGCTAAACTATAAATCCCTTCATTCAATGCAGAGGTTGTGTTTCACTGACTTCTGTATCTTCAGCATTTAGCATGACACATACTGCCTGGCACATGAGGAGTTAAGAAAAATGGATTGAAGTGATATCCACATCATAGAAATCATACATTTAAACTGAAAGTGAATCACAAATTATTTTTTTTCCACTATTCACATGCCTAAATGAGTAAATGCTTAAAGATGAACTGTTTTCAGTTGTATCTTTGTTTAGTATGAATTATCTGTGAAACTTGCTTACCTCACTTTTTCTCAGTTATTACCTGCATATAAACACAAGTTGAACTTGGCATTAAAAGAACCGATAAGAAAAGCTGATGCTACATAGCTGCTGCCAGGGAGAAAAAATTTTCCTTTTACCTTTCTAGGTTCTTTGGCTGATCTAATAATCAAACTTAAAAAACAAATTAATGGGGGTAGGGGTCTGGGACTTCAAAGGGAAGGAAGACAATTTACAGGAAGATGGGAAAAGCAAATGTTTGGTAAAGAAACATTTGCCATGCCAAGCAGAGACAAGAGGACACAGAGCGGTATGTGTAAAAACAGGCTTTTCCCTAATTTTCTCCCAATCTACCATAGCTAGCTCATGTTCTTTGTAGTTATCTTCTGGTGATAGCTCTCTTCCTGGAATAGAACCTCTCTCGCGTAAATTCTTTTTAGAAAGTTAAGGGGAAGGTAGGAAGAAAAACTTCCTTAGTCTTCTGTTTCTTAAAAAGAATCAGCCTAAAATCATCCTCGTGCCAAAAAGATATATTCTGAGGTAGCGTATTTTGCTCCCCTACACTGGGAAGGGAGGGTAGTTTCCATTAACTAAATTCTAAAAACTCATGTGTGGCTGAAGTTGTCAAAACCTCTTAAATCCCAAGATTAAACTGTGCCATTTGCAGCTCTGCACAGAGCCTGGACCCTTCTGAGAACTCACCCTCCACACAGAGCCTGGGTCATCGTGGGGAATCCTACCACCTGGAAATGGTTGGTGGAATTCTGAAACTCACAGACATGCCCTCCTAATCATTTTACTTTTTCCCACCACTTCACAGCTGTTGAAGACAACAATATCAAAGGCAAATTTTCGGCTGAGAAGAAATTTTGTTTGAAAGGATCCTGAGAAAAATATTCTTCAGAAACTGGTGTTTGTTCCTGACAATAATATATCTTCCTTAACACTGATCTTAAAAAAGACCCTGAATTGAGATATCAATGGCATGCCATGGTTCAATCCTAGGCAACACGTTACAATTGTAACAGCAAGTTTCAACATGAAAATAAGATGTTCTTTCCTCATTCCTGAATTAAATATCCTTTATATCTTTTTCACAAGGCTAAAATCAAACAATGCTGGAATTAGATAGGATGGTTTACATATCCGGATAGTAACAACTGAGGGTTAGGAGGAGTGGTATATAATAGCACAGCATACAATCTTGTTTTGCTGCTGTCCTCTCCCCTTCTGTTGGTCTGCAAACTGGCCCCCATACACAGAGGGAAAGGAGAGACTGAAGAAAGAGGCAGACCACTCCAGATGGGTAGGCGGCAGGTTAATATGCAAGGGAACTTACATATGAGGCTTGTCTTGGGTGGCTACAAGATGAGTAGATTTCTGCACCCGCCGTCAGAATCTTAAAAGTTTATAGACAGGCTTTAATGGGGCTCAGCCATGCATACTGTCCAGATGTTCACAACATTGTTTTCTCAAGGCTGCACCCTTGAACTGACTCCAGCCATGGGAAGGGTGGGCAGAACGTACATTCCAAGGACTGGGGAGGGGATCAGGAGCTTCCAATTGCTGGGGTCCAGCTCACAGGTCAACTGGTAGTCACGTCCTCTCAGTGACCCCCTCAACATCTTTGCCTGCTCTCGTTTTTACTGCCTTTTCAAATTCCCCTGGATCTCTCAGCAGTGCTTCTTCTACTCTGCAAGTAAGTCTTTTCCTGTCTCTAAAGCCTTGACACTAGCCAAAATCCAGATCCTGGTAGTTACACATCTACCTGAAATTGACTTATCAAGGCATATTTCACAACAAAATGAAATGCTTCCTAACTAACAGGAATACTTGTAATAACTGAGGTAAATTTTAAGGTCTGCATCTTATTTTAAACTAATGTGCCATCATTGTCATATCAAAGGTGAAGCAGAACATCCATTTGGGTTAAGAAAAGGATTGGTCAGGTACATCTGGGAAGGTTTGTGAAGGCTCTGCAAAGGACATGACACTTCATTCAAGGCAGAAGTGATAACAAGAGCCAAGGGATGGAAGGATAGAATAAATGCTATGGTCTAGGAGAAGGAAGTTTGATTGGACCAGACATCTGTGATTTGGGAGCAGTGGAAGATGGAGCTACAAAATATTTGAATTTTCGAATCAGGAAAGTCTGGAATGTGACTGAACTGCTGGTGTATTCGTTTCCTATTGCTGTTGTAACAAGTCACCGTAAACTTAGTGGCTTAAAACAGCACAACTTTATTATCTTATAATTCTGTATCCCAGAGGTCTGACATGGTCTCACCAGCCTAAGATCAAGGTGTCAGTAGAGCTACTGCATTCCTTTCTAGAGGCTCCAGCGGTGGATCCAGTTCTGATTATTCAGGTTGTTGGCAGAATTAATGACGACCCTCCACCCCTTTTCCTCTTTGTTTCTTCCTGGCTGTCAGTTGAGGGCCTCTTCGGTTTCTAGAGGCTGCCCAGGCTCATGTCCTCTTACTCCATCTTCAAAGCCAGCAATAACAGGTAGACCCCTGCTCACATTACCTCTCTCCCCACAGCCATGACAGGTTCTCTGCTTTTAATGGCTCATGTGTTAGGTGGGACCCATCTGGATGATCCAGGATACTCTCTCCATCTCGAGGTCCTAAACTTTAATCACATCTGCAAAGTCTTTTTTGCCATGTAAAGTAACATGTTCACAGGTTCTAGGGATCAGCTTGTGGACATCTTTGGGTGACCATTATTCTGCCGACCACAGTCGGTAAATGAAGTATTTCAGTTGATGCAATAGCAGATAAATCAGTTGATATTCTATACAACTTATCTGAAAATGCAGTGTCTCATTAATATTCAAGCTTAAATTGTCCTTTGTGCTCATAGAAGAGTGCTTGCTGTGAGACTCTATGGGAAATTGAAAGAATCTTCTTTCACTTGTCTCAGGTTCTTTTCTTATAATTCTCCTTTCTATGGGACAAATATAATGGATGGGGTGAATAGGGAAATGATCCACTCTTGGCACATAAAGTTGCTATTGGAACATGGATTTGGAGAGAACTGAGTATTCATCCAGTATGAAGCCAATTGTTCCCTTGGTCTTTCGACTTAGTCCATGGTAGCAACCACATGTAAAGCCATGATAAGTGAAATATTTTCTTCCTAGAAGCAAAATTTTATAATTGAACTTCTGTTCACAAAAATTAATTTTATGCCATGAAAATACCAAAATTAATCCAAAAATTAGGGAATTAAAAATAAAACACCTTTTTTTAAACAAACATTTCTTAATTATGTAAAAATCAAACAGTAGATACAGAAAATTATAGGGTAATTTTTTTTCTGTGTGTATTTTATACATCTGTTAGACTGGCTGAGATTTCTCAGCCTATTGAAGTTTGTACTAAAGAGTCCACCTATTTTTCATGAAAAATTTTCCTGTTAGCAAGCAGAGGGAATTTGCTTTATTCCATTGTTCTGAAGACGCTCAGATTTCTTCAAAATTAGAATTGTCAGTTCTCAAATTTTTCATGGTTTATTCAGTGCATATGAATGTTTCCATAAAGTCTTGGATGGAATGTCAGGGAGAAGCATAGTTTCCTTGGTGGTCTCCTTTTCTTCAATAACCTCCTGTTCTTCCATTTCAACAGTATCCCTGTAGACCTCTACTGGTCTACTGAGGTTATAAATCAACTCAGAACAGTGGCCTTGTCAACATCATGCACAGTCATCAGAGAGTAACAAATAATATTTTGGTCATTATGCTGGAGGCATTATTTATTGTAAACCATGGCTTCACGTTGATCCATTCCAAGGTATTAAAGTTAATGTGGAGAACAGAGAAGGTGGAATGAAGTGGAAGTTTTAAAATATCACTTTACAAATAATGGTTTACAACTATTTTCAAAGATTATCAGAGAAGAGAAATAACATAAAACTGTTTCACAGAATAAACACCTAAACTATGGAATAAAAATAGGGATGCAGGTGTTAGAATTTAGTCTTTTTCTACATAGAAAATACTCTATACATTCTAGTTGTAATAGATATTTATATTTCTTTTTTTACATTCATCTTTTAAGCAAATCTAAATAATTCTGGTGATTAGGATAGCCTCAGCATAGTTGTTCAGCAGCTATTTCTTCATATTTTTCTGTCTATACTTTCTATATGTTTCCTACAGGGAAATATTCAATCTGATAATAAAGAACAGAACATTCCAACATTTAGTTAAGTGTTCCTGAAAGCTTTTAAATTAATGGCTTTCTAAAAGTCATCATAATTTTGTAAAAAACATGATGTACTTAAATACAAAGTTAAAACAATTAAAGAGATATATTGTGATATATGTGAAAGAGACAGTGCTATAAATTCACCAAATTTATTTCATTTTATTACTGGATATACATGGAGATTAAATATCCTAACTCTTAGAAGTAAATTTGGAGTCATAAACTGCATTCTGGCCATTAGCACTGAGTGGAAGTGATGTGCTCCACTTCTATGACTGACATACAAAAACCATCTGGATGATTCTCCACATACTCCTGTCCTATTTGAACCCTGTGTTAAAGATGGCGGTGACATGACATGAAAAGATTCTGGGTCTGTGAATGTCTTCCTGGATACAACCCTCACTAACTCACACTGGACTATAATATGAGCAAAAGATGAATCTTTATTATTTTAAACCACTCAGATTTGAAGGTTGTTTATTGCAGCAACTAGACATACTTATCCTAATACAACATTTTATATAGATTTTTAGTATGCAAAAGGAATAACAAACACCAAAGGTTTTAGATAAATTTATTATTGAAAAACATTTTGTCATCAAATCTAGAAATAATTTGAATTTAACATTAGAATGCCTTGTTCGCACTAAAGCATAGCTTGAGAACAACTGCTTCAAAACAAAACAAGGATTGAATTATGTCACAAAATCTAGTTCATCAAGGTTTATCTATACTTGATTGAGGCAAGTTTTAAGCTATATTTCAGTCCAGCAGGTAAATATTTCACTTGACAGGGAAAGTATACAATCCACTTTCAGGTGAAGAGTATGAAGAAAAATAAGGGTCAAGGATACACTGATGAGGAATAAAAACAGGGAGTAACACTTCCCCTGTAAGATATCAGGATTTCTAAGAAGCTATATTAATTGAGAAAATGTGGTATTGGTACAGGAATAAATTTATTAACCATATATGATAGAGAGGTCAGACACATACACATATATATGAACTCTGGCATATGGTTGAGGTTGCATATTAGATTAATGAGGAAAAGAAGAAATGTTAAATAACTAGAAATGGAATGAACTGCCAAATCCATATGAAAAAAGTTATTAGCTCTCTACTTCATATAATTTATAAAAACAAAAACCCTAGATCAAAGGCCAGCAAACAATGGTCCATGGGCCAAGTCCAAACTACTGCCTATGTTTATAAATAAAGTTTTTTTGGAACACAGCCATACACATTAATTCATGGATTGCTTATAATTTCTTTCATGCTACACCATCTGAGTTGAACAGTTTCAACAGAAATCATGTGACCCACAAAGCCAAAATATTAACTATCTGGCTCAAGTTTTTTGACCCCTGCCCTAGATGAATTAATAAATATAATACACTTTAAAACTCTTAGTACAATATGTAAGTAAATATCTTTTAGATCTCTTTGGGGGAAATATTTTTAAGCAAAATAATAAGATTATTGATTATAAAATAAAAAATTATAATCCTGTCTGTATTAAAATAAAGAACTATGGTTCATAAATAAACACCTCAAAAAACATGAAAGGACAAGTTATAAATGGGGATATTTGCATTATACACCACTGACAAAGAATTAGTATCAGTATCAGTGATTCATAAAGAATATATAAATTTTAAATATATATATATTTTTCAATATGAAAATGCACAAAGAATCCCAGAAACATGAAAAGACATTTTCACAGGTGAGGCAACACATTAAGCAAACATAGGAAGATACCTTTAACATGTCATTATTCAGGTAAATGCTAGTCAAAATTACATTGAAATATATTTTATGCCTGATTCAAAAATTTTAAACTCTAACACTGCGAAGTGTTAGAAAAACTGTAGAGCCAGAGAAGATATTGCTGGTGAGAACACAGATTAGTGCAACCATATTGTAAAAATATTTGGCATTATCTCCTAATGCTAAATATTTATATAATCAACTCTATTCCTGGCTATATATCCAAGAGAAAACTTTACATATGTCAGTACTGCCCTTAGACCCGGGCAAGAGGAGGCCCTTGCCCTGGACCCTAACTCTAACCTCCTTGCTTTAGAGTAACTTCCTCAAATTTTTCTAAGTTCCCCTCCAATGCCTGGGGTTAGTCTTGGTCTACAGTGCCATCCAGGTGGGCACCCTGATCCCAGACCAGAACCTGTGGTCCTTAGTCATTGTTTCTCCCCTTTGGGACACTCTCTGACCCTCTACTCTGTTGTGGGGTTGACCAAACGCTCTGAGGAACTCTGGACTCATGCCTATGTCATCCTCTTAGGGCTCAGTGGCAGGGTCCTTGTTCCAGGAGGGCATCCTGACAAGTGGATTGCTCCTACAGGCCTATTTCATCCACAGGATCACATGAGATTAGGCAGCTAGAAAGGTTCTGGCGTGCTTATTTGGGGTGATTCAAATTATTTATAGACAGAGGTCCCACAAAAAAATATTTCTCCAAAGCCCTGCAAATCCTAAGGGCATCTCTAGTCTCGTTTAAAGTTAACAAATTAAAATAAATGTTTAATTCTAGAAATACATATAGAACTAATAAAGTACATAACAGTTTTTACAAAGGAAGCAAGAGAACAATGGGTTAGCAGGAAATGGAATAGAGAGAAGGGAACCAAAAAGTTACATGTAGGTCCATTGTCAAGGTCCTAGATTTTGCTCTCAGTGATGGATTTGCAGGTGTTTATTAAATTGTCAAACCAACCAAATAAATGAAACCAGGTAATTCAGAAGCCAATGGTGACAGTATACAATAAAATAAAGAATATGATTAATACAATTATGTGTACCTGAGTCCAAAAAATAAAAAGTAAAATGGATCAGTGAAGCAGAATAAAGTTAAGCAACAGACTTAGGTGTAAGAAGAATATAACAAATGATAAAAATGGCATTTCGAATCATTGGGAGGGAATGAACTACTTAACATAGTATTTAGCACAACTGACTATTATATATTACCTCACAATATGCAACCAAATGAATTCTAAATATTTTTAAAAGCAAATAGTAAAATAAAATTTTTAAATTAAGTATAAAAGAAAATAAAAATTTAAGGAGGTTTAATATGTTCCAGGAAGGCCCTCTAAACAAGACAAAAAAAATCAACTACAAAGAAAATAAGTGACAGATGTCATGTCACTGGTAAAATTTTAAAACATCTATGTGAGAATACCATAAATAATGTTTCAAGAAAAGGCAGTTTGGAAGAAAATACACATACCTTATGTAATAAAGGATTAATTTAAAGGATATATGAAGACTCTCTCAAAAGCATATGAATGGTCTAATAGAAAAATAGGACAAAAGCATGTACAATTAAATCACAGAGGAAAAATTATAAATGGTCAAAACATATATGAAAAGATCATCAACCACCTAGTTAACAGATAATGCAATTTATTTATTTATTTATTTTTTTGATAATGCAATTTAGAAGTAATTTTTTAAAATATTTTGTCAAAAGATAAAATTTATGATAGCTGGGGGTTTGTTGTATTTCAGTTGGTAGAGTCTATGGAAGGGCAATTTGTTAGTATCTATCATAATTTCAACTGTATATACCCTTAAGTAGCCTGACAATTATACTTCTAGGTATCTATCAGCATCAGCAAGATATCTTTTGGTTGTCATGAACAGAAAAGCTAACTTAAAATGGCTTAGTCAGAAAAACGGAATTTATTGACTCACATAACTGTAAAGTCCCAGGGCTAGTTCTTGCTGGCAGTAGAATCATCTTGTTTGAGGGAATGGCATTAGGTCAACAGGACTTACTTCTCCCGCTGCTTCTTGGCTCTGCTTCCTTTATTTTGGATCCATTCCCAGACAGGTTCATTCATGGTAGAGGCAGAAAGGTTGCAGCAGTTTCAACATTGTATTGTATCAGACTTGCAGTCAGTAGAAAATAATGTTTCTCTTCTTTCCAAATTAAGTGAAGGTCATGATGCTCACCGACTTACATCTACCGAGTGCCCATCACTAAAGCAAACTACAGGTCTGTGGTGTGGGATATTCTTTTTTTTTTTTTGAAACCTGATTTCCTTTTTTTTTTTTTTAATTAATTAATTAATTTATTTATTTTTGGCTGTGTTGGGTCTTCATTTCTGTGCAAGGGCTTTTCTCTAGTTGTGGCAAGCAGGGGCCACTCTTCATCGCGGTGTGCGGGCCTCTCACTATCGCGGCCTCTCTTGTTGCGGAGCACAGGCTCCAGACGCGCAGGCTCAGTAGTTGTGGCTCACGGGCCTAGTTGCTCCGCGGCATGTGGGATCTTCCCAGACTAGGGTTTGAACCCGTGTCCCCTGCATTAGCAGGCAGATTCTCAACCACTCCGCCACCAGGGAAGCCCCCGGTGTGGGATATTCTGACTGGCACAGGTCTGGGCCACACTTGGTTGACTGGGATAGGGTCCTTTCTGAATCACATGGAAGAGCGGTGGAGGAGATTCCAACAAAAGTCATTTAGTCACTTGGATTTCATTATAAAAAAAAATAGATAATGGATGCTGGATGCCTAAAAGTTTCACTATACTGTATTAAAGAAAGATACCATAAAGATATCATCAAGATACAAAGACAGCATTGTAGTAGTGATAACATAGAAAAATATTTATTCATCAATAAAGCAGTAGTTAAATGAATTACATGACTTCAACTAAATAAATCTAATTGTATGGACTTAGAAATAGCACTGAGACATATCATTAAGTAAAGAGGGCATATTACAAAACAACAAAAACAGTGTGACCTGTTTATGTAAAAATAAATTTTAACTTGTAAAATTACATGTATAATGTACATGAAGGTTATAAAAGAACATATATCAAACTGTTAACAATGATTACTTTTAGAGAAGAGAGTAGGGAATTTGAGGGGGTGAGATAAAGTGAGACATTTCCTTTTCATTGTACATAATTCTGTATTGTATGTAATTTAAAAAGAAAATGTATAATAGTTTTCTTAAAATATTAAAATGGATTCAACCTTTTAAAATAGAATATGGAGTTATCTGCCAAGTGACTGATTTACTTGATTGTTAGGCTAAGCTGATTAAAAACTAATGCTAGGGAAATAATAACAATGAAACAAAAATTCCAGCTTACTTGATAGAAAATAACATCTGAACCTTGTATCTTCTGAGAAAGTCAAATGTGAAAGATAGGAATTTGGGTTTTTCTGTTTGTTTATATCTTAAAAGTCAGAGCTGTTTATATAACCAGCCAGAGCTTTTTGAAGAAAGGAGCTGTATGTTTTAATTTAAAGTAAGAATCCCACTTTGAATATTATATGTTTTATAGCTATGAAGCCCTTATCTTGATAAATGAATAAACTTATCTGTGATGTGCATATTTTAACATAAGGCTCACTTTAATACAGTAATTCATTTATTATGCATTCCTTCTGCACGAATCATTGAGCTTCTCCAGTGTTATTTCATGTACGCCTTCAGTGTCTTGAACATGGCCAGATATATAGAAGATGTTCAATGTTAGTGGGTGGATAGAGAAGAGTGAGGAAAGAATAAATAGTGGAGGAGTGGTGAGCATGGTCTTCCAAAGTTATAGAGGTCTTGCTTCTAATACCGGTTCTGCAAGAGTAGAAGCTGTGTGACTTTCAGTAGGTTATTTAATTTCTCTAATTCTTATTTCCTCATCCGTAAAACAGAACAATAATCTTGCCTTTAGAAGGGGGAAAGAAGGATTAAAGAAAATAACACACTTAAAGTATTGAGTACCCCAAAATGCCCAGTATGTGTTACATGCCCAGTATATGTTATATGCCCAAATAGTTTGGTTTCCTTTCTTCCTTCTGCATTCTTTTTGTAAGACAACCACAGAGCAATGTGTCTCACTCTTCACAGCAAGCATGAAGTGGGAGTGAGCTGAAGGGTGAGACTACAGCCATGGTGGTGTATGTACAACCTAAATTCCCAGGGGGAAAAAGTGTCCTAACTTTCTGGCACAGAACTGGGTCAGAATTTGCAGAAATACATGAAAACCTGAAAGTAAACTGTGAAATGTAAGACACAACTCTATTTGTTGCATGATAGTGTAAAGACAACAGTACTCTAAATAAAAATCTGGAGAGTGAAAGTTAGATTTTGGGCCCCCTCAAAAGTCATAATTCACTGCTTGATAGAAAAACCCTCTGGTGGCTATGTTTGTAATCCTTTGGCAGAGGACGGTGGTAGGTACTAAGACATATGACTCCTGCATCATTTAGTGACCAATGCAATTACTCACTGAAAATCTGCACTTTCAAAATTGTTTATTTCTTCTCCTACTCATAACTCTGGTCATTTAGCTCATGCATTCATCCAAAGTCTTATTCACATATTTTTATTTTAAGTCAATGAGAGAAAGTGGTGAAAAGAACTCATTTTGCAGTCAGAAGTCCTTGGTTGGAATTCCAGTTCTATGACTGTCTCTTGCTGTGACCTTGGGCAATTTTCTCTCCCTGAGCCTTGGTCTTGGGTTTTACAATGGGAATAATAAATATTTAACAAGTTTGCCAAAAAAATCAAATAAGTGATGCATGTGAACATACTTAGAAGTGTGCCTAGCATGTAGCTGGATCTTAAAAACTATGAAATAAAATTTAGAAAAATTAAAATAACATTAATCAACATGTTATTTTCAACTTTTTGTACTGGCTGGAAAATGCTTATTAAATATAAATTTGTATTTACACATATGAGTTTTTAAGATATTTTTTGGCAGGGATTATGCCTGCTTTTGCTGCTATTTGATTCTTTTCCTGGAATACCCTGAAGTAGCTAATCAGTATTAACTAATTACAGAGAATGTTTCAACAACTGTTAGTTATTTCATTTTCTCTCTCATGTCTCAGTACAACAGTAAAATCCTCCTCTGCATTTGTATAGTTCAAGGTCCTTTCTAATTAGGTTCCACCTTCCTTATCTATTGGGTTGGCCAAAAAGTTTGCTCAGGTTTTTGTAAGATCGTATGGAAAACCCGAATGAACTTTTTGGCCAACCCAATACGTTGTTTCCCACTATCCCCTACCTCAGAATTTACCCAAGTGTTCATGGGAACTCCAATGCAATAGGATATCATTATATGTTCCTTAAAAGAATGAGGATTCATGGTAAAATTAACTAGGGAAATTTTATGTAGGTTTCTCTATTGCTAAGTTAGGCAAAGCCTTGAATATGATGAAATACAATGAGAATCTCCAAGAAAGTAATATTATATTCAGTATTTCCCAAACTATTTTGACAATGGAATCTCTTGCTCACGAAGTCCCTCACAGATAGTTAACGTGGAAATTTTGGAAACCATGCTCTGCCTGGAAAGCAATGCCAGGACCTTCCTTCCTACTTGTGTTGGTCCCCTCATCGTTTCCCTCTTGGGCCTGGTGAGGACCACATTGCTATTCTACTAGACTGATGTAATTCTCCTTCCATTGGATCTATTCAGATACTCCCCTCGTGGACAATTTGTTGTAACACCTCTTATAGGAGACCCTGCCCAGTAAGTCTAATTGCTGATTTTCTTGATTATGTAAAACATGTAGGGTTTAATAGTACATTTGAGTCACCTTATTACATCATGACATTTACATTATTTGAGCACTTACTCTGGGAATCAAAATAGTATGAAGTTAAAGAGATTCATCAAAAATAAACATAATTTTGTAGTATCCACCTCAAGCTTGAGAAAATGAATTGCTTTCTTGTAAAGCATTTAGCACAGTGATTGGCCCATAGAATTCACTCAATACATGTAAATTATTACTATTATTACTAGTAGGAGTAGTAGCAGTGGCAGCAGCATTTTACTTCATGCTTCTCATATGTCATTTCATTTAACCTTGCAACAACCTTGTCAGAAGGCCTCACAATATTCTTACTTCACATTTTCTTAGAACATCACAGTTTTCAGGCATTATATGAATGATCTTATTTAATTCTGACAGCACATTTAGGGGGTGAGAATTTTTAACCTTTTCTTTAATTGTATAAAGAAATTCAGTCTCAAAGGAGCTAAATAATTTGTCCAAAGCCATGCAGCTAGTGAACGTCAGGCTAGGATCTAATGTCAGTTATTTGGATTCCTAATCTAAGTTCTTTCCTCCGCACCAACTGCTAAGAGAATAATGGAATGCTTACAAATATTGAAAGAAACAAGAAAGTTAAAGTGTGAAAATAATTTATTAGTCAAAGAAAAGTTAGATGGGGGCAAGAGAAAATAGAGTTTAGGTAACATCACAGATGTGCAGTTCTCAGTGTGGTTGATCATCACCAACATAAACTCCCAGAGGTGACTGAGCAGCAGATCCTCCATCCAAGTTATGTATTTGTAGCATCAGTTTTTCTACCTCATAATCTAATTGAGTAAATATGACTATTCTCCTGTCATCTGCACTTTGCAATGTGTTTGACAAAAAGATAGTCATTTATTTTGACCATGTGTGATAGAGGAGGTACAGATGTGCTCCTATAAGAAGATCACCAGAAAGGAAAACAGGCACAGGGAAGGGTAGAAGAAGAAGTAGAAGAAGAAGGGAAGAAATGGGGTGTGGAAGGCTGAATAATGGACCTCCCTCCAAATGTCCATGTCCTCATTCCCAGCACTTGTAAATATGTTATCTTACATAAATATGTTACCTTACATCTTGAGATGTGGCAATTATGCTGGATTATCCAGGTGAGCCCAATCACAAGGGTCATTATAAGAAGGAAGCAGGTGAATCAGAGTCAGAGAGAGAAGATATAAAGAAAGAAGCAAAGGTCAGAGAGGAGAGAAGATGCTACGCAGCTGGCTTTGAAGATGGAGGAAGGGGCCACAAGCCAAGGAATGCAGACAACTCTAAAATCTGGAGAAGGCAAGGAAACGGATTCTCCCCTAGAACTTCCCAAGGGAACACAGGTCTGCTGACACCTTGATTTTAGACCAGTGAAACTGATTTTTGACTTCTAAATTCAAAACTGTAAGATAATAAATATGTGTTGTCTTAAGTCACTAAATTTGTGGTAATTTCTTAGAGCAGCAATAGGAAACTAATACATAGAGGAAGTCAAGAAAAGAGGAAATGAAGGGAAGGGAAGGAAGAGGAAGACAGATAAGAGAAGGAAGGAGAAAAAGCCAAGACTAAGAAACTGTGAGAGTCAGCAGACTCGGAAAGCCAATCAGGGTAAATATAACAAAGGGGGATTTGTATTTACTAGAATTTCTCCCAGAAGAGTATTACATATAGTTGAAAGAATTGAGGGGCGGGGCGTTGGGTGGCAAAGGTTAGATCCCAGGGAGCACGTTGGAGCAACAACAGATGGCTTCTCATCTTTCTTCTTAGTCTTGGAAAGAAGGAAACAGAGGGAAACTTAACATTTATTAAGTACCTACAATGGATTAGTTGCTAGCGTTTGCAATAGAAAAAATATTATTCTCAATTTTAGAGAAATCTGAGGCACAGAAGGCATGAATAAAAAATGGAGCCAGGATTCAAAGCTTGGTTGGTCTCCTTCCAGGATGAGGAATTAAACTACCTGAAAAGGAGAAAATTGAGAAAAAGAACAAGGATATCCAAAGCAGGAAGGGAGTGGGGGTGGGGGGGAAAGGCTGAGAGCTACTGAACATTGCCAGAATATTGAGAAAAGAGTTAAACAAGAAACAAGTTATCAGGATTTCTGAGTCCCTGAGTGTACATTAGCTTTAATTTGGGGCAAGCCCTCTGGCAAGCACTGATGCTACTCCACGGGCAATCTTTCCAACTGAGTCACTTCCAATACCATTGCTTTCTATGGATTTCTTGACAAGTTTCTCTTTATAAACATGTTTATCAGGTAAAAAATAATAAGCCAACCCTACTTAGGCACTATTTTTACATTTCTATCATAACTGAAATGAGCTGGATTCTATTATTGATTTTAGCTGCTTTCTAAAGCATCTTGGCACTTCCCTTATGATACATACTCATTGAGAAAACTCCCTTCACTAAACCTTTTTTTATTTTTCCTCTCTCTGTTCATTCTATCTCAATAAGCGTGTACTGAACGCCTACCATGTGCCAGATAATGGGCAAGGTGCTGGAGTAAGACGTGACCCTTACACTAATAGAAGAAACAGGCACTCATGCAATCTTCTGAAAAAAATGTCTGCAGGTCAATGACTGAAATACCCACTATGGAACAGCGGTACAGGGATGAATATTCAACTGAAAATGGGGAGTCAGGGGAGTTTCTAGAATGAGCTGGATTGTGCTGAGGGGACTTAGTTAAGTCCCATGTCTTCCAGAATCCCTTTCCCTGTATAGTTCTAGCTTAGAGTTGGTCAAAAAGAAACCTGGACAAGATCTGGAAGGCAGAGGTGAATCAGCGGTCACTGCCCTTGTAGGGTACTGGAGGTCAGTTATGGTGACAGGTAGATGCAGAAATGACTGGATGGAGCCAACCTATCCTTGTTCTTCTCTGGTTTGCATCCAGCTCATTTTCCTGAATGGCCCCCTACCAATATGCTTGGCAGCAGGCCAGCAGAAACGGTTGCTACACAGAGACAACAGTTTTCTATAGACCCTCCCACAAGTTCCTACTTTATGATCCTACCTTGCTGTGTGGCCAAATTTGGCTCCTCCAGTTTCCCTGCAAGCTCCGACTTGCCCATCTGTGACACCTTCTCTGATACTCTGACTCCTCCTACCAGATCTTCACTGCCCTAGCTTTTCCCCCAATTATGTAAGATCTCATTTCTATCATAAATTCTTTATCCCATAATACTCATAGTGGTGCTGTTTCCCTGACTAATCCTGACTGGGATACATAACAATAGAAAAAGATCAACAGACAACATCTTTAACAAAACTGGGTATATTTTATTCTCCAGTATCCAACATTCAAGCAGATGAGGATAAAACCCCTACATCAATAAGCCTGTGAGGGATCACCAATTGTGTAGGAGGCAGTAAAAGAAAGAGTAAGATGACTCTTGGTGGTTGTAAGAACTGGGAAATCCAGAAATCACCTCAGACACCCTTAAGAGGGAAGGCTCTCACTTTGGAAGAAACTCCACAACCAGATATGAGAAATATACAAAATCTTTAGAAGAGGCTTCGAAAGCTCTAGGCTGGGTAGGATGGTCAGAGGGTACTGTGGTGGCCTAAGCACTAGAGGGTCTCAGCAATACCTTACAAACCAACCAATCCAGAAGATAGACCGCCTACCCTTAGGAAAAACTTCTGGAAATAGATTCCTAATTGAGCAGGGAAGGAATGCTGGAGGTAAAGAAACTTAAAGTTCTACTGGAGATGGGATGAGAAAAATATCTTGGAAACTACTGTGAAAATTACTTGACGGATGAGCCATATTTCTCTCAAAAATATTCATTTTGAGAAATTTCAAACCTGTAGAAAAAGTGAAAGACTAATATACTGAACATTCCAATATCTACAACTGAGGTTGACAAATTGTTAGCATTTTGCTACATTTGTTCCTCTTTCACACACCTATGGGCGCACACATACTTCCTTTGCTCAAACTATTTGAAAATAAGTTTCGCACTATCTAAACACTAGTATTTCAACAGTATTTCTTTAAAATAATTACATTCTGCTATATAAGCATACTGCCTTTATAACACTCAAGAACTTTGACACGGATGTATTTGTGGCCCATATTTAAATGTCCCCATTGTTCCAATCTCTTACTCTCTAAAGTGCAGTCTGCAGACTGGGCAGAAACAGCATTATCTGGGAGCTTACTAGAAATACAGAACCCCAGATTCTACTCATCTAACAAGATCCCAGTGCTTTATTGTGTTTTTTTCCTTTCAAATCTAGGATCCAACTAAGAGAATCACACATAGAATTTAGGTGCCTTATCTCTTTAATATCCTTTAATCTGAAGTTCCTGACTTTTTCATTCTCACTAATGACACTGACATTTTTGAAGAATCCAGTCTAATTGTCCTATACAATGCCTCACAAAGTATTTGTCTAATTATTTTCTTACTATTAAATTCATGAGTCCTCTATTTATCCAAGGTTACCCCAAGCCTTTACCCAATACTTATTCACAAACCATGCTTCCCTCTATCTTCTCATAACCATGTATAATAGTGGTTGACATTTAAATATACACTTTTATGTATTATCTTATTTGCTCTCTGTAACTCTATAAATAGCCAGTATTATTAGCCCTACTTTAAAAGAAGAGGAAAGAGCAGCATGGTGACGTCTGACAACCACCCAGAGTCACCATCACTAAGTGGTCTGAGTAACCATTACAGCACAGAGCTTTCCCCAGTGTATTATTTGAAAACCCCCAAAAGCTCAAACTGTAAATGGAGATGGAATCAGGAATCTGGTGATCACTAAAATGACAATACACTTCAGTTACAAAGTGACATTTACCCTATCTTTACCCACTAAAAGGACAATCCAAAACAACTGTCAATAAATAAATGACAATAACTAATTGCTTAAATAATAGAAATTAACCAATATCAGCTTTTCCCTGAATGTAAACTCTGGTGAAGAACTAGACACAATAGATGCTTTAGAACCTGGCCTAGGCAGATCTTTTCTGTGTGTGTGTGTGTGTGTGTGTGTGTGTGTGTTTCTCGGGCCTCACCTATGTAGAACCTTGGTGCAGTAGGCCCTGTGGCACCTGACGTAGCCCACAAGTAGAGAGCATGAAACAGTTAAACACAGAATCTGCTTTGTGACCTTGTATGTGAACTGAATCTTTCTCCCTGCTTCTTTTTTTCTTTCTTTCTTTTTTTATTGAAGTATGGTTGGTTTACAATGTTAGTCTCAGGTGTACAACATAGTCAATAGTTTTATAGATTATACTCCATTTAAAGTTACTATAAAATAGTGGTTATATTTCCAGTATCTCATTTTATACCTAGTAGTTTGTACCTTTTAATTCCCTTCCCTTGTACTGCCCCTCCCCCATCCCTCTCTTCTCTCGTAACTACTAGTTTATTCTCTGTATCTATGAGTCTGTTTCTGTTCTGTTATATTCATTCACTTGTTTTATTTTTTTAGATTCCACGTATAAGTGAAAACATACAGCATATGTCTCTGTCTGACTTACTTCACTAAGCATAATACCCTCCAGGTCCATCCATGTTGTAGTTAATGACAAGAGTTCATTCTTTTTTATGGCTGAGTAATAATTCATTTATATATACACCACATCTTCTTTATCCATTCATCTGTTGATAGACATTTACATTGTTTCCATATCTTGGCTATTGTAAATAACGCTGCTATGAACACTGGGGTACATATATCTTTTTTAATTACTGTTTTCATTTTCTTTGGATATATAACCAGAAGTAGAATAGCTGGATCATATAGTAATTCTATTTTTATTTTTTTGAGAAACCTCCATACTGTTTTCCATAGTGGCTGCACCAATTTACATTCCCACCAACAGTGAACTAGGGTTCCCTTTTCTCCACATCCTCGCCAACATTATTTGTTGTCTTTTTGGCAATAGCCATTTTGACAAGTGTGAGGTGATATCTCACTGTGTTTCTGATTTTCATTTCCCTGATGGTTAGTGATACTGAGCATCTTTTCATGCGCCTTTTGGTCATCTGTATGTCTTCTTTGGAAAAAAATGTCTATCAGGTTTTCTGCCCATTTTTTAAATAAGGGTTTTCTTTTTATTGAGTTGTATGAGCTCTTTATATATTTTGGATACTAACCCCTTATCAGATCAATCATTTGCAAATATCTTCTCCCCTTCAGTAGATTGTCTTTTAGTTTTGTTGATGGTTTTCCTTGATGTGCAAAGCTTTTAAGTTTAATTAGGTCCCATTTGTTTATTTTTGCTTTTGTTTCCCTTGCCTGAAGAGACAGATCCAAAAAATATTGCTAAGACTTATGTCAAAGAGTATTCTGCCTATGTTTTCTTCTAGGAGTTTTATGGTCTCCAGTCTTACATTTAGGGCTTTCTTACTGCTTTAGTTTCTAAATCAATGGGGATAATATCTCTTAGGGTAATTTTTAGTATTAAATGAGCACCACAGTGGCCAGTGGTACATATTGCTATTTTTAAAGACTAAAATTTTGTCTCCATGAGGCAATTTTATTCTCAGTCTTTGGAGCCTGGGAAACAGTAGATATGAGACAGAAAATATATGCCATAAAAAAAGGGCTTCACGGTAATGCGGAAGAGTCCTCCACACAACACTTGGTCTAAAAATCAGTCATAGCTTCACTAAAAACCACACCTTATTAGTATAGTCACAGAGGGTATTCATAAGGTTTCTCTGGAAATTGTTTGTAGGCAGAAGACATTGGTGGAGTTTGCTGACATTCAGGAAGAATTAGACCTTATGGATACCCAAAAATTGCACAAATGTGGGCAATAGCTATTAAGAGAGATGATAATAACCAGAGAATTAAAAACATAATTGATATATTATGAGGTTGAAAAAGGCATCCTCTGTGTTTTACGACTACGAATGGTTCATAATTAGCTATTGCTTCCCCTGTGTCAGCTACTGTTCTGAGTGCTTTAAATGTACTAGCTCATTGAATTACCAAGGAATATTAAGAGGTAGGTAACACTTCTATTAGAGGTAGGTATTACTTCTATTTCACAGATAAAGAGGCTGAGACCCAGAGCTCAGCTCACTGAGCCAGTGAATGGTGGAGATAAGTTTCACACCCAAGTTACATCACTGCACCCTGGACCTTACCCATGTCACTCTGCAGTGTTTCACATTTAAAGGACAAGACACTCCAGAGTTATGGACAAAGATGCTGAAACCCTCTGCAGTGGGTATATCAAGACTGATATACGGAAATGACAAGTATGACATGGAATATCTTGAATTATAGGACATTATGGAAGGAAGAATATGACAATAGAAATTAAAGAGTGATCCAGATCAGGGAGAGGGAGAAAGAAAGAGAGAGAGAAGAAAAGAAAGGATAAGTCAGAGGGTAGGCACACAATTAGGCCATATACTCCTAGCAGAGGGCTTCTCTGCTACTGAGTAGCCCCTACTGAGGATGGATGGTAGTCACAGGGACACAATTGTGGTGCTCTGCCCATATCCCCTTTACTGGCTGGTGTATCACCCCAGCTGCTTCAAGTGCTGCCTCCTTCTCAGGAGAATTGCCCCCTATTAGGTAAGAAAGATCCCCGTCCCAGTCCCACCTTCTTCAGATCCATATTTTGTGGCCAATGACTGACTTCCCTGGTGGGGGGGTGTAGCAAAGGCTGTCTCCACTGCCCCAAGATGAGACCAAGACTGTCAGACTGTTCATGCTTCAGAGCTTCCTACTGAGAACAGACTGAAGTGAGTTTGCAGCTGATACCTCATTCTTGATTCACTTTTCCCACTGCCCTAACCTATTCTTACTCTTATCAGCATCCAGGAAAGTAAAACCATAAAGCTAACAATTTAAAATATCACTATTATAAAAACTTACATTTTTGTGGCAAACTGTCCTTTAATGTCCTCTGCTGCATGATCATTTGCTTTCATCAAAGTCAGCCACTATTTTTTTTTCATTTTTCTTTTTTATTTTTTTAAATTTAATTTTATTTATTTTTCTTATACAGCAGGTCCTTATTAGTCATCAATTTTATACACATCAGTGTATACATGTCAATCCCAACCGCCCAATTCAGCACACCACCACCACCATCCCCTGCCGCTTTCCCCCCTTGGTGTCCATACGTTTGTTCTCTACATCTGTGTCTCAATTTCTGCCCTGCATACCGGTTCATCTGTACCATTTTTCTAGGTTCCACATATATGCGTTAATATACGATATTTGTTTTTCTCTTTCTGACTTACTTCACTCTGTATGACAGTCTCTAGATCCATCCACGTCTCTACAAATGACCCAATTTCGTTCCTTTTTATGGCTGAGTAATATTCCATTGTATATATGTACCACATCTTCTTTATCCATTCGTCTGTCAATGGGCATTTAGGTTGCTTCCATGACTTGACTATTGTAAACAGTGTTGCAATGAACATTGGGGTGCATGTGTCTCTTTGAATTATGGTTTTCTCTGGGTATATGCCCAGGAGTGGGATTGCTGGATCATATGGTAATTCTATTTTTAGTTTTTTAAGGAATCTCCATACTGTTCTCCATAGTGGCTGTATCAATTTACATTCCCAGCAACAGTGCAAGAGGGTTCCCTTTTCTCCACACCCTCTCCAGCATTTGTTGTTTGTAGATTTTCTGATGATGCCCATTCTAACCGGTGTGGGGTGATGAAACCTCATTGCAGTTTTGATTTGCATTTCTCTAATAATTAGTGATGTTGAGCAGCTTTTCATGTGCCTCTTGGCCATCTGTATGTCTTCTTTGGAGAAATGTCTATTTAGGTCTTCTGCCCATTTCTGGATTGGGTTTTTTTAAAATATTGATCAGCTACTATTTTTTAGATTATTTATTATGTTCCAGGAACAGGGATAAGCACTTAACACCTGTTATCTCATTTAATCTTCCTTATAATCATGTGATGAATATTATTATCCTAAACTTAAATATTAGAAAACTGGGATTCTGAGAAATTAAATGACCACTCAGTCACTTGGCAAGTATAGCTTTAGGGCCTGAATGTGAACCCTGAGCAGTGTCCTGCTCACTCTACTACACAGCTTCTGTGAACAGGTCTGCATTAACAGAAGTATCAACTCTCCTTGAAAAATGCAATAATTTTATAGTAATCGGATGTATCACAGCAGAAATGTTATAGTGCTATCATTCTAAGGTATATATCAGGTATTTATTTCTTGTTGTTTTCATTGATTTCTGTGAAGTTCAAGTATTTGTGAAGGATTTACAGAAAAAAACATTGGGGTACATTCAAGGTTATCTTTAATAACACCATCACTGTTCATTTGTATTCTGTTATGCCTTCTTGAGTAAGAGACAGCCCATAACGTACAACCTCCCTATCTGTGCAACACAGCCCAACCAATTGGCTGTGTTCCTGTGCATACCTATCTCTTCAATATATATCAGTGAGGGAGATGTGCAGAATACTTCTAGCACTAAATTCACAAAAGCATGTGCCTGTTCCCAAATCAAAGGCAACCAGATTAAGCTAAGACTGGAAAAAAATTAGTGCCATAAAATATGTGATGAAAGTCAGAAAATTCTATTACAACTTTAACAATAAAATTAATTATGCTTGTGCTTAGCCTGAAATGATATTAAATTGTTCATCTTAATAATACCTGTGGAATAGAAGTCTGGAAAAAAAAGTCAGACCTTTCTAAAAGTAATAACTTTAGATTAGCCATGATACTCTTTAGGCTTTTAAAGTAAATACTTATTTGGGACCGATCTCATTATCCACATACTCTCAAGAAATATTTTGCATGAATTCCTCACCAAAAAAGAAAGATTTTTGTGGGGCTATTTACTGTACATTCTCACAAAAGCTTTTATAGTTCTGCAAAAAAATCTGTATATGCCCAGAATGTCAGACATATGAACATCACCTACCATGAGTCACCGTGAAAATGGCTCAGAAATATTGCCATACAGGGGTGTATAAAACAGATGTGTGCCAAAGCTGAAATAGGTCTTATTTTTATGATGCAGCTAGTCGTGCTCACTTTTATTCTTAATTCAATTTTTTTAAAAACATCTATTGTCAAATTAAAATAAAAATCAATGCAGGGCCTACACACCTATTCTCACCAGGGCTCCATCACTTTTCTTTACTATAGCCACTGGCTCCTCTGGTTTTGGGAGCTCTACATGTTTCTTTATTCTTGTTTTTCTTTTGGTGATTTTGAGCTAAGTTAGAATTCTATTTGTATTTCCTAATAACATTCAACATTACAAAAGATGTCCATGTAAATTGCAGCAGGAAAAATGACAATCAAGCAAAGATACAACACAATTGCTCTTGTACTCTGCCCAAGCCAGTTCTTAGACTCAAATTCTGAAGCTGTGGTTTGGAAAGTAAAGGAAGGGGTTGAAAGTGACAGCCTCATAATCATGTGGAATTTTTCCCAGTCTGCTGTTTGTGTATGGAATAACTATCATCATCTTTATGTTTGTGTTTTTTGTTCAGACCAAATAAAAACTATGGTTTTTCATTTACAGTGCAATCGTTCAATCCTGTATTTTATGCAATTTAATTGTTTTTTTTACCATTCATAGCATTATGTTGTGTTTCACTACATTATTCAAAATGTTAAAATGATATCATAACTATATTTTATGTACAAACAATCCCATTTGTTCCAAACTTTAATCTGGATCCAAACACTGGCTTTAATGTGTAATATGTAAAAATTGAACCAAGCAATTTTGAGAAAATCATTTTGATGTTTAGTTGATTTCACCTGAGGGCCCAAATATGATTCAAGTTTGTTGTTAGTCTGTTTGTCAAAGCATGTCATTGTGTATTCTGACTGCTTCCAGGACAAGCTGTGAAATGTCTAGATTCCAGAGAAGCAGACTGCAATCTATTCTCAACAATTCCTCCCCACCTTCTGCCACCAGCTCGGCTTAGGTAAGACGTCAGTCTTCATGTGAAAAAAAGACTACATCTACAAAACAAATCTCCAAATATATGATATGTACTAGGATTTTGAACTTGATCCAGAAGTTTGTGGTCTACACGCGCGCGCACACACACACACACACACACACACACGTATATATTTTAAATCTTTTCTAGTGTCTTCCAATGAAAAGCATAAATTATCCACAAGAAATCTTGCACATTTTAAAATATACTTTCATAGAAATACACATACAGAAAAATGGGCAAATCATAAGTATCTAGCTCAAGCCATCTTCTTCCAGTCTCTCCCCACCTCCCTTGCTGAATGGTCTCCACTTGGCTAGCAGTGTGGACTTCCTAAAGGAGTTTCATTCTCACCGCTGACATCCTCGGTGAGGATCTCACAACATTTCACTATCTGGGTCACTATAAGAGCCATCCAGTCAGGGACTCCTCCTGCTACATAATCCTATACTGCCAGATCCCTACTTGTCCTATCCTCTTCTTGAGTGCATGACTAATCTCTGTTGTAATAGTTCCATAGCGTGGTGTCTACTCTGTTTCAGATACTTGGCATCCATTACTTATTCTTATAACATGATGCAAATAAGTGTTATATTCCAATTTTGCATATAAGGAAACTGAGCCTTAAGCCTGAGAAAATGTAAATAAATCCCCAACAATCCCATAGCTGGCATGAGGTGGCGCTGGAATCAGGACTCATTTTTCCTGACTTTAAAACCTGGGCTTTACTCAGTATACTCTTTTTTAATTGTTCTTGCATCCCTAGTGCTTAACAGGTGCTCAAAGTATTTCATTTGAATTAAACGATCTCAATGTCTTACTTGTGAACACCCTGGTTATGCAGCTCAGAAAACAGCAGAGGGCAGTGCAAGAGCTTCACAACATTTCATGAAGTAGACAGTAAGATGCTATAAAACTCCAAAATGAAGAAGAAATATCCCATGGTTTCTGGAAAAATTTATCCCAAGGCAATGTTGAGGATGTTAAAGAACGTTTTCATCAAGGATACTTTCAGTTTTAGAAAAGCAATTCCCATTGCTGACAGTGAGACTGTGCTAAAAACTGCATTTCCCACTCCCGGGTTTCAGCTCCTCTTTATTTTATGTAATACCACATACGGGTAAGCAAATCACAGCAGTTAAATCGAGCTGCAAGCCACTTACATCTGCAAAAACAGTGGCTTCACCAGGTGAGCTGTTTGCTCGACCTACCTCTTTAATCCATCCTGTGAAGAGAGAAAATTGTGACTTTGGCTCAAGGATGAAATTGCTTCCCTGCCTCATTATACAATTTTTATGAAATCTGGTATCTCCACATTATTGCAATGGAAAATATCCTATTCTAGCTGGCTTCTTTACTTTGCAGAACAATTACTGAATCTTTCTTTTGCCTCTGTGGGAAATTTGTATTGCCTAGGAATTTAAATTCTGGTAGAGAAGTTGGAGTGGGGTGAGGGGGAGGCAGGTCATATTAAAAAGCTAAGCAGAACCTTGGTTATTTTCAGTTTGCTTTTTGACTATGGAAAGATAATGGTTTTCATACTAAGGATATCATAGGAGAGACCTTCAAGATGGTGGAAGAGTAAGACGTGGAGATCACCTTCCTCCCCACAAATACATCAGAAATACATCTACATGTGGAACAACTCCTACAGAACACCTACTGAACACTGGCAGAAGACCTCACACTTCCCAAAAGGCAAGAAATTCCCCACGTTACTGGGTAGGACAAAAGAAAAAACAGAGACTAAAGAATAGGGATGGGACCTGCACCACTGGGAGGGAGCTGAGAAGGAGGAAAACTTTCCACACACTAGGAAGCCGCTTCACTGGCGGAGATGGGGGGTGGCGGGGTGGGGGGAAGCTTCAGAGCCACGGAGGACAGCGCAGCAACAGGGGTGCGGAGGGCAAAGCGGAGAGATTCTCGCACAGGGCATCGGGGCCGACCAGCACTCACCAGCCCGAGAGGCTTGTCTGCTCACCCGCCGGGGCGGGCGAGGGCTGGGAGCTGAGGCTCAGGCTTCGGAGTTCAGATCCCAGGGAGAGAACTAGGGTTGGCTGCGTGAACACAGCCTGAAGGGGGCTAGTGCGCCACAGCTAGCCGGGAGGGAATCCGGGAAAAAGTCTGCACCTGTCTAAGAGGCAAGAGACCATTGTTTCAGGGTGCGCGAGGAGAGGGGATTCAGAGCACTGCCTAAACGAGCTCCAGAGACGGGCGCAAGCCGTGGTTATCAGCGTGGACCCCCGAGACGGGCATGAGACGCTAAGGCTGCTGCTGCCGCCACCAAGAAGCCCGTGTGCGAGCACAAGTCACTATCCACACCTCCCCTCCTGGGAGCCTGTGCAGCCGGCCACTGCCAGGGTCCCGTGATCCAGGGACAACTTCCCTGGGAGAACACACGGTGTGCCTCAGGCTGGTGCAACGTCACATTGGTCTCTGCTACCACAGGCTCACCCTGCATTCCGTACCCCTCCCTCTCCCCAGCCTGAGTGAGCCACAGCCCCCTAATCAGCTGCTCCTGTCTGAGCGAAGAACAGATGGCCTAAGGTGACCTACATGCAGAGGCAGGGTCAAACCCAAAGCTGAACCCCAGGAGCCGTGCAAACAAAGAAAGGGAAATTTCTCCCAGCAGCCTCAGGAGCAGCGGATTAAATCTCCACAATTAACTTGATGTACCCTGCATCTGTGGAATACCTGAATAGACAACAAATCATCCCAAAATTGAGATGGTGGACTCAGTTGAGAAGGCAGCAATGATATATATTTTTTTGTCCTTTTTCTCTTTTTGTAAGTATGTACGTGTATGCTTTTGTGTGTGATTTTGTCTGTATAGCTTTGCTTTTACCACTTCTCCTAGGGTTCTGTGTGTCCATTTTTTTTTTTTTTTTTTTAGTATAGTCTTTAGCGATTGTTCTCAGTGGTGGATTTCTTTTTTGGTTTGGTTGCTCTCTTCTTTCTTTCTTTTTTTTTTTCCTCTTTTTTATTACTTTTTAATTTTTTTATCTTTAATAATTATATTTTATTTTAATAAATTTATTTTATTTTATTATTTTCTTTCTTTCTTTCATTTTTTCTCCCTTTTCTTCTGAGCCGTGTGGCTGACAGGGTCTTGGTGCCCCGGCCGGGTGTGGGGTCTTTGCCTCTGAGGTGGGAGAGCTGAGTTCAAGACATTGGTCCACCAGAGACCTCCTGGTTCCACATAATATCAAAAGGCGAAAGCTCTCCCAGAGATCTCCATCTCAACACCAAGACCCAGCTCCACTCAATGACCAGCAAGCTACAGTGCAAGACAACCTATGCCAAACAACTAGCAAGACAGGAACACAACCCCATCCACTACCAGAGAGGCTGCCTAAAATCATAATAAGGTCACAGACACCCCAAAACACACCACTGGATGCGGACCTGCCCACCAGAAAGACAAGATCTGGCCTCATCCACCAGAACTCAGGCACTAGTCCCCTCCACCAGGAAGCCTACACAATGCACTGAACCAACCGTACCCACTGGGGACAGACACCAAAAACAAAGGAAGTACAAACCTGCAGCCTGCGAAAAGGAGACCCCAAACACAATAGGTTAAGCAAAATGAGAAGACAGAGAAACACACAGCAGATGAAAGAGCAAGGTAAAAACCCACCAGAACAAACAACAAATGAAGAGGAAATAGGCAGTCTAACTGAAAAAGAATTCAGAATAATGATAGTAAAGATGATCCCAAATCTTGGAAATAGAATGGAGAAAATACAAGAAACGTTTAACAAGGACCCAGAAGAACCAAAGAGCAAACAAACAATGACAAACAACACAATAAATGAAATTAAAAATCCTCTAGAAGGAATCAATAGCAGAATAACTGAGGCAGAAGAACGGATAAGTGACCTGGAAGATAAAATACTGGAAATAACTACCGCAGAGAAGACTAAAGAAAAAACAATGAAAAGAATTGAGGACAGTCTCAGAGACATATGGGACAACATTAAATGCACCAACATTCAAAGTATAGGGGTCCCAGAGAAGAAGAGAAAAATAAAGGGACTGAGAAAATATCTGAAGAGATTATAGTTGAAAACTTCCCTAGTATGGGAACGGAAATAGTGAATCAAGTCCAGGAAGCACAGAGAGTCCCATACAGGATAAATCCAAGGAGAAACACACCAAGACACATATTAATCAAACTATCAAAAACTAAATACAAAGAAAAAATATTAAAAGCAGCAAGGGAAAAGCAACAAATAACATACAAGGGAATCCCCATAAGGTTAACAGCTGATTTCTCAGCACAAACTCTGCAAGCCAGAAGGGTGTGGCAGGACATATTTAAAGTAATGAAAGAGAAAAACCTACAACCAAGATTACTCTACCCAGCAAGGATCTCATTCAGATTCAATGGAGAAATTAAAACCTTTACAGATAAGCAAAAGCCAAGAGAATTCAGCACCACCAAACCAGCTTTACAACAAATCCTAAAGAAACTTCTCTAGGCAGGAAACATAAGAGAAGGAAAAGACCTATAATAAAAAGCCTAAAACAATTAAGAAAATGGTAATAGGAACACACATTATTGATAACCACCTTAAATGTAAATGGATTAAATGCTCCAACCAAAAGACATAGACTGGCTGAATGGATACAAAAACAAGACCCGTATATATGCTATCTATAAGAGACTTACTTCATTCTAGGGACACACACTAGACTGAAAGTGAGGGGATGGGAAAAGATATTCCATGCAAATGGAAATCAAAAGAAAGCTGGAGTAGCAATTCTCATATCAGACAAAATAGACTTTAAAAGAAAGACTATTACAAGAGACACAGAAGGACACTACATAATGATCAAGGGATCAATCCAAGAAGAAGATATAACAATTATAAGTATTTATGCACCCAACATAGGAGCACCTCGATACATAAGGCAAGTGCTAACAGCCATAAAAGGAGAAATCGACAGTAACACAATCATAGTAGGGGACTTTAACACCTCACTTTCACCAATGGACAGATCATCCAAAATGAAAATAAATAAGGTAACACAAGCTTTAAATGATACATTAAACAAGATGGACTTAATTGATATTTATAGGACATTCCATCCAAAAACAACAGAATACACTTTTTTCTCAAGTGCCCATGGAATATTCTCCAGATTGATCATATCTTGGGTCACAAATCAAGCCTTGGTAAATTTCAGAAAATTGAAATCATATCAGTATCTTTTCTAACCACAATGCTACAAGACTAGATATCAATTACAGGAAAAAAACTGTAAAAAATACAAACACATAGGGGTTAAACAACACACTACTAAATAACCAAGAGATCACTGAAGAAATCAAAGAGGAAATCAAAAAATACCTAGAAACAAATGACAATGAAAACACGACGACCCAAAACCTACGGGATGCAGCACAAGCAGTTCTAAGAAAGAACTTTATAGCAATACAATCCTAACTCAAGAAACAAGGAACATCCCTACTAAACAATGTAACCTTACACCTAAAGCAATCAGAGAAAGCAGAACAAAAAAACCCCAAAGTTAACAGAAGGAAAGAAATCATAAAGATCAGATCAGAAATAAATGAAAAACAAATGAAGAAAAGGATAGCAAAGATCAATAAAACTAAAAGCTGGTTCTTTGGGAAGATAAACAAAATTGATAAACCATTAGTCAGACTCCTCAAGAAAAAAAGAATCAATAGAATTAGAAATTACATTCAAATAGAATTAGAAATGAAAAAGGAGAAGTAACAACTGACACTGCAGAAATACAAAGGATCGTGAGAGATTACTACAAGTAACTATATGCCAATAAAATGGACAACCTGGAAGAAATGGACAGATTCTTAGAAAAGCACAACCTTCTGAGACTGAACCAGGAAGAAATAGTAAATATATACAGACCAATCACAAGCACTGAAATTGAGACTGTGATTAGAAATCTTCCAACAAACTAAAGCCCAGGACCAGATGGCTTCACAGGCGAATTCTATCAAACATTTAGAGAAGAGTTAACACTCATCCTTCTCAAATTCTTCCAAAATATAGCAGAGGGAGGAACACTCCCCAACTCATTCTACGACGCCACCATCACCCTGATACCAAAACCAGACAAAGATACTACAAAAAAAGAAAATTACACACCAATATCACTGATGAACCTAGATGCAAAAATCCTCAACAAAATACTAGCAAACAGAATCCAGCAGCACATTAAAAGGATCATACACCATGATTAAGTGGGGTTTATCCCAGGAATGTAAGGACTCTTCAATATATGCAAATCAATCAATGTGATAAACCATATTAACAAATTGAAGGATAAAAACCATACGATCATCTCAAGAGATGCAGAAAAAACTTTTGACAAAATTCAACACCCATTTATGATGAAAACCCTCCAGAAAGTAGGCAGAGAGGGAACTTACCTCAACATAATAAAGGCCATATATGACAAACCCACAGCCAACATCGTTCTCAATGGTGAAAAACTGAAACCATTTCCACTAAGATCAGGAACAAGACAGGGTTGCCCACTCTCACTGCTATTCAACATAGTTTTGGAAGTTTTAGCCACAGAAATCAGAGAAGAAAAAGAAATAAAAGAATCCAAATAGGGAAAGAAGAAATAAAGCTGTCACTGTTTGCAGATGACATGATACTATACCTAGCGGATCCTAAAGACGCTACCAGAAAACTACTAGAGCTAATCAATGAATTTGGTACAGTAGCAGGATACAAAATTAATGCACAGAAATCTCTTGCATTCCTAGACACTAATGATGAAAAATTTGAAAGAAAAATTAAGGAAACACTCCCATTTACCACTGCAACAAAAAGAATAAAATACCTAGGAATAAACTTACCTTAGGAGACAAAAGACCTGTATGCAGAAAACTAGAAGACACTGATGAAAGAAATTAAACATGATACAAACAGATGGAGAGATATACCATGTTCTTGGATTGGAAGAATCAACATTGTAAAAATGACTATCTTACCCAAATTAATCTACAGATTCAATGCAATCCCTATCAAACTACCACTGGCATTTTTCACAGAATTAGAACAAAAAATTTCACAATTTGTATGGAAACACAAAAGACCCTGATTAGACAAAGCAATCTTGAGAAATAAAAATGGAGCTGGAGGAATCAGGCGCCTGGACTTCAGACTATATTACAAAGCTACAGTAATCAAGACAGTTTGGTACTGGCACAAAAACAGAAATACAGATCAATGGAACAGGATAAAAAGCCCAGAGATAAACCCACACATATATGGTCACCTTATTTTTGATAAAGGAGGCAAGAATATACAATGGAGAAAAGACAGCCTCTTCAATAAGTCGTGCTGGGAAAACTGGACAGCTACATGTAGAAGAATGAAATTAGAACACTCCCTAACACCATACACAAAAATAAACTCAAAATGGATTAAAGATCTAAATATAAGGCCAGACACTATAAAACTCTTAGAGGGAAACACAGGCAGAACACTATGACATAAATCACAGCAAGATCCTTTTTGACCCACTTTCTAGAGAAATGGAAATAAAAACAAAAATAAACAAATGGGACCTAATGAAACTTAAAAGCCTTTGCACAGCAAAGGAAATCATAAACAAGACGAAAAGGCAACCCTCAGAATGGGAGAAAATATTTGCAAATGAAGCAACTGACAAAGGATTAATCTCCAAAATTTACAAGCAGCTCATACAGCTTAATATCAAAAAAACAAACAACCCAATCCAAAAATGCGCAGAAGACCTAAATAGACATTTCTCCAAAGAACATATACAGATTGCCAACAAACAAATGAAAGAAAGCTCTACATCATTAATCATTAGAGAAATGCAAATCAAAACTACAATGAGATATCATCTCACACCAGTAAGAATGGCCATCATCAAAAAATCTACAAACAATAAATGTTGGAGAGGGTGTGGAGAAAAGGGAACCCTCTTGCACTGTTGGTGGGAATATAAATTGATACAGCCACTATGGAGAACAGTATGGAGGTTCCTTAAAAAACTAAAAATAGAACTACAATATGACCCAGCAATCCCACTACTGGGCATATACCCTGAGAAAACCATAATTCAAAAACAGTCGTGTACCAAAATGTTCATTGCAGCTCTATTTACAATAGCCAGGACATGGAAGCAACCTAAGTGTCCATCGACAGATGAATGGATAAAGAAGATGTGGCACATATATACAATGGAATATTACTCAGCCATAAAAAGAAATGAAAGTGAGTTATTTGTAGTGAGGTGGATGGACCTAGAGTCTGTCATACAGAGTGAAGTAAGTCAGAAAGAGAAAAACAAATACCGTATACTAACACATATATATGGAATCTTAAAAAAAAAACAATGGTTCTGAAGAACCTAGAGGCAGAACAGGAATAAAGACGCAGACATAGAGAATGGACTTGAGGACATAGGGAGGGGGAAAGGTAAGCTGGGACGAAGTGAAAGAGTGGCATGGACTTATATATACTACCAAATGTAAAACAAATAGCTACTGGGAAGCAGCCGCATTGTACAGGGAGAGCAGCTTGGTGCTTTGTGACCACCTAGAGGGGTGGGATAGGGAGGGTGGGAGGGAGACACAGGAGGGAGGAGATATGGGTATGTTTTTGTGTGTATAGCTGATTCACTTTGTTGTGAAGCAGACACTAACTCACCATTGTAGAGCAATTATACTCCAATAAAGGTGTTAAAAAAATCATAAATATAAGTTGTGTTATTAATCACTAAATCAATAAATTACTTTAGGTGAGCATAAAATTTCTCATTTACTTGGAATGGGACTGTGTGTACTCACAAATATTTTCTTATTTGATTATGTAGATACATAACCACATTGCCAGGGCATAGCACACCCCAGCATAAGAGACAAATTTCAAAGGAAGCACCTACTTTGCTACACTTAGCTTCTCTCTCTAGGTTGGTATGTAGGCAGGTAAAATAGATTAAATAGATAGATTAGATAAATAGACATATAAGTAGAGATAGATAGATAGATAAGAAGATAGATAAGAAGACAGAGAGGTAAGGCGATAGAGTGTTTTGCAGTGACTGAGATTTTTTTAAGTTGGGGCTAAAAACGACAAAAAAATTTGCTTAAAAAAGTAGGGCTCACACTTCGTATGGAAACTCTGTGGGCTTTATTTTCAGTTCTCTGTGCATCAGATGAAGGGAATGCACAGTCGATCCTGCTGTCACCTTTGGTTCTTGCTCACAAAGGAGCTGGTAAGAATCTCTATGTGGTCATGGAATAGTTTCAGTGCTCACCTCATGTGGGTTTTCCTCCGGGAGTTTTATATTATTTCATTCTATATGACATAATCTGGGATAAAACCATCCCATTCTTGTTTTAGAAACTTTCATAACCAAGGCTAATCATTGCTTATTCAGTTACTTGAAGTATATTAATTACTGTGTGACCCTGAGTAAGCTGCTGATTTTCTCTAAGCCTTGGTTTACCCATCCACAAAACAACAACAATAATAGTGTCTATCTCTTACCGTTGTGAAAAACAAAGGCAATAATATCTTTAAAGTTTTTAAATCTTTATTTTGAGCAAATGCTCAAAATCTTAGTAATTATTATTATTTTAAAATATTATTATGGTTTTCCCACAACATGCTGTACTTTATCAAGACGCTCATCTTACTTCATCATAACAGCTCACGTATCGTTCCTTCTAGACTGTAGGCTATAAGACAGTACAAAGAGTGGTATACAGTAATAACTTCATATATATCTAGTGAGTAAATTAAGTAATATCTTATTAATGGTTCTTTATTAAAGGATTTGTATAGACTATTTTGTTTCCCATCTGTACTTCCTATACCTGTCGGCTATGGCTAGAAACAGCATGGCTCTTCTTATTTTTAAACTCAGTGTTGAAAATGTAACACAAGACAATGCCATGTGTTCACCAAACCATAATTTCCTCCTTGGCACACAGGATGACCACATTTTCCAGCCCTCTTACAAGTTGATGATATTATGCTAATAGAATACGGATGGAAGTAATGTACATCACTTCACGTCCTGGCCGTAACATGCCACACACCTTGCCCGCTGTCTCTATCCCCATGTTAAAGCTCTGAAAAGGAAGAGTTCAAAATGGTAAGCCACAAGATGGAAAGAGCTGAGCTCCCCAAGTCACTGTTTATATCACAACTCAAGGGGTTGTGATGGAAAAATGAAGTAACGTTTTACTGTGTTAAGTGACTGAAATTGTGGGATTTATTTTTACCACATTTAGCCTAGACTATATTGAGTAGTGCTTTAAGTTGGGGAATTTTATATCCCTTTTTGGCGAGAAGAGTCATTTCCTGTTTGGTGTGGAAACAGAAAGTATACATCCTATATAACCAGAACAGAAAGTACACATTATATATGACCAGCAACCCTATTCTTTCTATGTTTTATGCTCAGTAAACTATCCCTCAAGATAGTGGTTCAGAAGAAACTCATAATTTCCTATTTAATCACTTCATTCCCAAGATTATTCACTCATTCTCTCATGCATGCATTTATTCATCTATTCAACTAGTAACTGATGAGTAGGGTCTATAAAAGGCATTGGGAATAGAACGGTGAACAGGAAAGATAGGTCATTTCCCTCCTGGAGCACACTTTTAGGTGGGACACATACTACAGACAATTTAAAATAATTTATAATAAAATATCAACTAGTGTTGAGTGCTCTGATGAAAAACAAGGTAGGGACTTTGTTTTATTTTAATGGTGTCTCCAATATATGAGAACACCTAGCACGTAGAAGATGCTGACGGAAATGGAATAATGCAGGCTATTCAGGAAAAATGCTATCCCTGTGTTCAGAGCTCAGGACATTTGTTGAGTCACATTTTATGGGTGGAGTGTTGACTTAAAGGACACACTCCAGACTAGGCACTAAGGTACTGGGTGCTTGTCCAGTTGTTAATAAAGCAATTCTGGTACTTCTTTTGCCTTCTCTTTCTCTTTCTTCTTTTATTTTTTATCTGTTTCACATTTTTATTTTTATCCATATTTTCTGGGCATAAACTCATGCTGAATTTAGAGACTATGTCATGTCATGACTACTATATTATATAGTCTACTATGTAATACTACATAGTATTTTGTTATTCTATTAGTTATTCTTTCCTTTATACTCACTTGTTACTCTCATTGTTTTGTTACACAAGCATACCTCATTTTATTGCACTTCACTTTATTGTACTTCACAGATATTTTGTTTTCCACAAACTGAAGGTTTGTGGCAACCTTACAGGGAGCAAGTGTATCGGCGCCATTTTTCCAACAGTATTTGCTCATTTTGTGTCTCTGTGTCACATTTTGGTAATTCTCACAATATTTCAAACTTTTTCATTATTACTATATTTGTTATGGTGATCGGTGACTAGTGACCTTTGATGTTACTACGTAATTATTTTGGGGCACCACAAACCGCACCCATATAAGATGGTGAACTTAACTGATAAATGTTTTATGTGTTCTCAATGCTCTACTGACCAGACAATCTCCTGTCCTTCTCCCTCTCCTTGGGCCCTCCTATTCCCTGGGACACAAAAATATTGAAATTAGGTCAATGAATAACCCTACAATGGCCCTACAATGTTCAAGTGAAAGGAAGAGTCACACATTTCTCACTTTAAATCAAAAGCTAGATACGATGAAGCTTAGTGAGAAAGGTATGTCGAAAGCTGAGATAGGTCAAAGGCCAGGCCACTTGTGCCAAACAATTAGTCAAGTTGTGAATGCAAAGGAAGAGTTATTGAAAGAAAGTAAAAGTGCTACTCCAGTGAACACACAAATGGTAAGAAAGTGAAACAGCTGTATTGCTGATATGCAGAAAGTTTTAGTGGTCTGGAAAGAAGATCAAACCAGACATGACATTCCCTTAAGCCAAAGCCTAATCCATAGGAAGGCCCTAACTCTCTAAAATTCTATAAAGGCTGGGAGAGATGAGGAAGCTGCAGAAGAAAAGTGTGAAGCTAGCAGAGGTTGATTCATTGGGTTTAAGGAAGGAAGCCATCTTCAAAACCTAAAAGTGCAATGTGAAGCGGTAAGTGCTGATGTAGAAGCTGCAGCAACTTATCCAGAAGATCTAAGATCATTAATGAAGGTGGCTCCACTAAACAACAGATTTTCAACGTAGATGAAACAGCCTCATATTGGAAGAAGATGGCATCTAGGACTTTCATAGCTAGACAGAAGTCAATGTCTGGCTTCAAAGCTTCAAAGGACAGGCTGATTTTCTTGTTAGGGGTTAATGCACTGGTGACTTTAATTTGAAGCCAATGCTCATTTACCACTCCAAAAATCCTTGGGCCCTTAAGAATTATGTTAAATCTATTCTGCCTGTGCTCTAGAAATGGAACAACAAAGCCCGGATGACAGCACATCTGTTTACAATATGGTTTTCTTGAATATTTTAAGCCCACTGTGGAGACCTACTGCTCAGAAAAGATTTCTTTCAAAATATTACTGCTCACTGATAATGCACCTGGTCACCCAAGAGCCTGACGGAGATGGACAATGAGATTAATGTTGTTTTCGTGCCTGCTAACACAACATCCATTCTGCAGCCCATGGATCAAGGAGTAATTTCAACTTTCAAGTCTTATTTTTTTTTTTTAAATATTTATTTATTTATTTATTTATTTATGGCTGTGTTGGGTCTTCGTTTCTGTGCGAGGGCTTTCTCCAATTGTGGCAAGCGGGGGCCACTCTTCATCGCGGTGCGCGGGCCTCTCACCATCGTGGCCTCTCTTGTTGCGGAGCACAGGCTCCAGACGCGCAGGCTCAGCAATTGTGGCTCACGGGCCTAGCTGCTCCGCGGCATGTGGGATCCTCCCAGACCAGGGCTCGGACCCGTGTCCCCTGCATTGGCAGGCGGATTCCCAACCACTGCGCCACCAGGGAAGCCCCAAGTCTTATTATTTAAGAAATTTCATGAGGCTATAGCTGCCATCGATAGTGATTCTGCTGATGGATCTGGGCAAGTCAATTGAAAACCTTCTGGAAAGGATTCACCATTCTAGATGCCATTAAGAACATTTATGATTCATGGGAAGAGGTCAAAATATCAACATGAACAGGAGTTTGGAAGAAAATGATTCCAACCCTCATGGATGACTTTGAGGGGTTCAAGACTTCAGTGGAGGAAGTAACTGCAGATGTGGTGAGAACAGCAAGAGAACTAGAATTAGAAGTGGAGCCTGAAGATGTGACTGAATTGCTGCAATCTCATGATCAAACTTTAACTGATGAGGAGTTGCTTCTAACGGATGAGCAAAGCAAGTGGTTTCTATAGAAAGGATCTACTCCCGGTGAAGATGCTGTGAAGATTGTTGAAATGACAACAAAGGATTTAGAATATCACATAAACTTAGTTGACAAAGCAGTGGCAGGGTCAGAGAAGATTAACTCCAGTTTTGAAAGAAGTTCTCCTGTGGCTAAAATGCTATCAAACAGCATTGCATGCTATGGAGAAATCATTCATAAAAGGAAGAGTCAATCGATGTAGCACACTTCATTCATTGTTGTCCTATGTTAAGAGACTGTCACAGCCACCACCCCGACCACTCAGCAGCCATCGGCACTGAGGCGAGACCCTCTACTAGCAAAAAGATTTCAACTCACTGAAGGCTTAGATGATAGTCAGCATTTTTTTAACAATAAAGTATTTTTAAATTAAGGTATGCACATTGTTTTTTAGACATAATGCTATTGCACACTTAACAGACTACAGTATAGTGTAAACATAACTTTTATATGCACTGGGAAACCAAAAAAACTCTGTGACCCCCTTTACTCGATACTCACTTTTTTGCAATGGTCTGGAGCCAAACCTGCAACATCTCCGAGGTATGCCTGTAACTAACGTTTCCTCAGCAATACTATGAGTAAGAAGAGGACTCTAATTACAACAACACAATCTTTCTCTGGTTCCAGGTACTTAATTATTAAGGGGTTGTCTCTCAGAGATCCGTAAATTAGCTCTCTTGTCTCTCAAGTGTTTTTTTCTCTGACTTCCCTCATTTTCTGCTCTGGCTTTGTGGCCACATTCCTGCCACTTCAGCACCAAAAGCCAGAACCATGTTCTTGCTGCTGCTAAAAGCCTAACAGCCAAATCCTGCGGATGGTGCTCAGGCTGCTGCTCAGCCTCAGTGTTCACGGCAAGAGCACTGCTGTCCCACGTGCAGGGAGCTGGCCCATATCTGGGCAGCACCACATTCAACAGTAACCGGCTCTGATCTTCTTTTCCTGCCATAAGTTTCTGCTGTCCCTGAACCAAATCAGTGCCCCTCCAGTCTCCCCCTTTTGATACATGTTATTATTGGAAGTGCCCATAGTTCCACACCAGCCCCCCGAGACTATCCCAGACAGGCCTGAATCTTAAAGATGTCCTCCATTTCCTAATACAATTTGTTCCTTGGGGATAAGGCTCATTGTTCTGGTATCCCTCACTGCCCCTGACCCAGTTTGGGGCACATAATAAACCCACAATGAGTGATAAAAGTCCTTCCTATGCTTTTTCATTAGGGTAAAATGTTAACCTTGGCTTTTGGCAAATGTGAGTCTAGCATGTTGCCCATAAATTTGTGAACGAGGGTAGATATGGTTCTAAAACGTGGGTGTATTTCAGAATCCCCTACATGGCTTTATAAAAATGCAGGTATCTGGTGTTTAGATACTTCACAGGTGTTGTACTTAAAATCTCTAAGATAAACATAGGAAACTATTTTTCAAATCTCCTCAGGTCATCTAGGGCTACCAATCTGAGGCTTGCATTTGGGAACCACTCTACCAGGGTAATGTAATATTCAACTGCATTCTACCAACATGTATGAAGCACTTAGTTCCTGTTAGCCACGATGCTAAATGATATGGATGCAAACTGAATAGGTTGGTTCCTATCCTCAAAATATAATAGGGGGTGAGCTCTGAAACGTAAAGGAACAATTAGAATGGGGTGTGATAATGAACAAAAAATCTCTATAGCTACATTCATTTTGCTTTCCCTGTCACTGTCACTTTCTCCTGTCAGCTATAAAATTTTAGCATTAGGGAAAATTCCCATGGAAACTGAGTTAACCTATTTTCTTAAGAAGTATTTGGGTTATTTTTCAGAAAATGGCTTTATGCGGCATGGCTTTTGTGAGCTTTCCCTCTCTCCCCAAGATGACAATAAATCTGGCTGAAATTAAAATGGAATTTACTCTATTTTCCCTGTTTTTATTGCTCTGTAAGACAGCTTTGAGTTCTAACACAGTTATTTGGAGAGGATTCATTTCATTTTCACTGATTTATTTTTTCCATTAAAAAAAAATCCCCTGGGTGACCATGATGGACAAAGCTTTGTGAAATCAGTCTAGCTAAAGTCTAGAAACACTCTTGGTGGTTTCTGCTCTGGTTAGTGCAGGCGGTCACCATTGGCTGGACATGCCATCCAGAGCAACTTCTATTTTCAGATCAACTCTAGACCACTCCATACAACTCTGAAAATAAATCCCCCTCTACCACCACCACAGCAACCCAATTGTTGTCATGGAAATTCTCTCCTAAACCAGGGAATCAGTTTACTGAATCCTTGACAGGGGAGACAACAAAAGGAGGTAGATGAGAAATAAATAGTCTTGGGAACTGGATGACTCCAGTTCAAACCTCAATTTGACACTTGCTGCCTAGGTTACTTTTGGCAAGTTCATCTCTCTGAGTCACGTTTTCCTCATCTGCAAAGTAGGAATAAGAATCTCTACTTAATGGTGTTGTTGAGAGGACACAGTAGTGCACAGAGAGCAAAATAAATGGTAGCCATTTGTGGTAGGCAGAAAAGTGGTCCTCCAAAGATGTCCACGCCCAAATCTCTGGAACTTCCGAATATATTATTTAACATAAGAAATCACCAGATGGGCTTGCGTGCTATTAAGACAGAGCAAGAGAAACAGTTGTCAGTGGTGGGCTGGAGCTCCCTGGAAGGATTTATACCATGGAAATCATCAAATGGTACAACCAGAGATTTTTTTTTTTTTCCCCAGAGAGCCTGTTGTTAAGCATTTCCAATATACCATCACTTGGTTTGCAACTAATCAAGCAGCTTGATTCTACCCAAGGATATCAAGGTCAGGGGAAACAGCTATCACACTAACTCCTTCTTAGGTGCAAAGCAATTATATTTTAATTAACTCTTCTAACCCTTACAGCTGACCTATAATAAAAGAGACAGTATTTCGTTCACTTTATATAAACAAGGTGAGGTTCAGAAAGATGAGCTAATTGTCCAAGATTACACCACCTCACGGAGCCAGGGCTCTTGCAGATATCCTGATGCTGAAGCTCTTGCTTTTTTTCTTTTTACACTGATGCCCGGCCCATTGTGTGGCATATCATTGTGATGAATGTATTGAATAAATAAAAGATTACATGTGCCACCCAGTTTTGGAGCAGAGGAAATAGAAAACAGTTTTCCTTAGCCAATTTAACTTTCTTGAAGAAAAGGCCTAGTTGTAAAATGGGAATGAGATACTCAGCCCAAAACTAACCCTGTGAAATGGGAAAAGAGAACTGTCTTCCCAGGAGTGCCTCTGTGTGCTAAGTGTGACAAAATCATATTCATTGCCTCCTTTAAGGCAAATGAAAACCCAGCAGGTTTACAATTACCATCTGCCTTTACATAAAAATGAAACTCTGAGAAGCTAAACAACTTTCCAAGTTCTTGCAGTCAGTGAGTGACTTATTTGAGATTCGAACCCAAGTATGTCTGACTCCAAAGTCCACCTGATCCTCTGTGCTATACCAAGAGAAAGCTGCGAGTCTTTAGTGCTGACTGAAAAAAAAATGCACAACTTAAAAGCTGAGAGTTACGTTTTATTTGGCGGACAAAACTGAAGACTTAAGTCTGGGACACAGTCTCTCAGATAGCGGTAAGGAACTGCTCCGAAAAGGTAAGAGGGGAGCCAGGACATATAGGAGTTTCTGCAACAAAGACCAGGTAGTCAGAACTTCAAAAGACTAATGTTAATTAAAGAAAACCAGACATCTCAAGTCAAGGAATTTAGTGCTTTTCTATGTATGGGGAGATACAAGAGTCTGGGCTCACTGAAATCATACCTTTGAGAAGCACCTCAGCTATCTGTATCAGCACAGTATCCTGTGCTTTCTCATCCTGAGTCTCCTCAGGGTACACCGTCTGGGGTGGCTGCAACAGTTGACTGCTAGATGGGGGGGTGTCCTGTTTCTATCCTGAGGTCCCTCAAGGCTCATCACTGGGCCACTGTAATGTGATGGCTTGATGGCTGCAACATCCTTTGTTTACTGATATGGCAGGCAACATTTTTTCATTGACATTAGTCACTCACTGTTGTCCTGGCCACTCTTACCTTCTCCTTTCTTCAGGGGCCAAAACAGGAATTTATTATTTAATTTGCCAGAAACTGACTAGTGCTTGTCATGTGCTCTGCAGAGCTCTGTACCTCTGGTATGATGTGCAGAAAATATGTGAAAAGTAATAGGACATGATGTTTAATAGTAAGATTGTTTAGTCTGAAAACCTGGGTTAAAATCCTGCTCCTTTTAGTGGTATGAACTTGAGCAAATTATGTAATCTCTCTAAGCCTCATTTCCTCCTCTGTAAAATCGGGAAAATAATAACTATTCAGCAAGATTGTTTTTGGGATTAAAGGATATAATATATGCTATAACACAATACTTGAAAGACAATGAAACCTCAAAAACATGGTGGCTAGTCTTGTCAAGCCCAGACCTTGCTCTCTGAAACTGGCACATGGCTGAAGGGAGAGAGCAAATTCATGAATGGATTCCAGGATTATGTGGGCCAATTTGAACAAAGATTTTTATCACATGCCAAACTTACATAATGAGAAAATATGAGCATAATAATAATACAAGCAAAAATATAACAATATAAGCAAAACCAGTTTGACTATTCTGTGTAATTCTGGTCTAAGAATCTTACAGTTGTTTTCTATACAATATTCTCCCTTGTGCCATCAAGGGCAACAGCGTTGCAGCATTTCTGAGAAGTGTTCTACCTTCCTTGAGATCTTCTCCCAAGCCCCAGACTCTCATTGTGCATGTTTTAGTGGTGGTGATTTCTTGATTTTACCACATATCAAAGGAAGGTTTTCAGAAAACAAGGACTCATATTCCTCCTTCAAATGTTCTTTACTGGTTTGTTGGTGAAAACATCAAGTGACTGCAGTTATCAAGTCATGCCTATTAAGAATAACACCCAAGTTTGTGGACACACAGGCAATGACAAACAGTTACAATTCTTTCTTGCTAATAGCAATTGTAACACACAACGTATTCCCTTTTCAGATAAGCTCAGAATGTGAAAAAAAAAAAGTGTCTTGGAATTGATGACATACAGAAAGTTGTGAACAGCCAGGAAAAGGGAAGAACACTATGACAATGAAAAGAACACAGTTTTGGAGTCAGACAAACTTGGTTTTAAATCCCAATCCCACCACTGTCTGTGTGACCTTGGGCATATTACTTAATCTCTCTGAGCCTTAGTCCCCTCACTGTAGAGTTAGGATAATAATGTATACCTCGAAGGAAAGTTGACAGAAGTGAATTAGATTGTATATGTAAGAGCAGCATTTATACACTATGCTTCACCCTTCCTTCTCTCTCAACTGCCTTTCAGGTAAACCTTCAAGAGCAAGGTGTTTAGGAGAAGAGACCTCTCACCTATTCCTTCCTCACTCCTGGCATCATGCAAGGAACTAGGCTTAGCACTGCTATGGGGGAAGGAGGAGGAGTGAGTCTGGGATTAGTTCAGGATTGTATTATCCCTGATGTAATATATTAGAACCAATTTCTTGTATACTTAGTCCAATACACTGGTTACCTGGAAGGTGGAATTAAGTACCATACTATCAGACAGAAATGAAAAACAAAAGGACAATGGAGGCATGGGTTACTTCCAAGGAAATACCACTAGCAGTTAGTGTTGTCTGCAAGTAGAGGGTTGCAGTGCTCATACAAAGCAGAAAACACCACTTCAAGGAAAAGATTTCTCCCTAATCAGCTCTCACATAACTCTAAAGGGAAAACACACCACAGAACACTCACTAATAGTTTTGTTTTCCTCTTATCAGCAATAGTTTTCAAAGTTTGAAAATACAGGGGTTAAAAGGATATGACCTTGGGACTTCCCTGGTGGCGCAGTGGCTGAGAGTCTGCCTGCCAATGCAGGGGACACGGGTTCGAGCCCTGGTCTGGGAAGATCCCACATGCCGCGGAGCAACTAAGCCCATGCACCACAACTACTGCTCCTGAGCTCTAGAGCCCACGAGCCACAACTACTGAGCCTGAGTGCCACAACTACTGAGCCCATGTGCCACAACTACTGAAGCCCGAGCGCCTAGAGCCCGTGCTCCACAACAAGAAAAGCCACCGCAATGAGAAGCCCACACACTGCAATGAAGAGTAGCCCCCACTTGCCTCAACTAGAGAAAGCCTGTGTGCAGCAACGAAGACCCAACACAGCCAAAAACAAATAATAAATAAATAAATTTATAAAAGAACAAAAAAGGATATGACCTTACGTTTTCCTCCAAATGAAGGAATTCTTGGCTCTTAGGTCAGGAAACCACTGACGTGCCCTCTGCCTGGCAAGTACAGAAGGAAGAAGGAAGGCACGGGCAGAAGAGCCCTTAGCTTGCTCCCTCTTCCACCTGCCTGCCCTCTGACAAAGTCCAGCCAGGTAGCTTTTACTTTGCTGGAGCCAAACAGAACTGCTTGCAAGGAAAACAAATGACATCCCAAAGCACACGTGCTCTTCCCTTTGCCCAGGATAAATTATCTGCTTCCTCCTGCCTAATTTATTTCTTCTCATCTTTCAAGAATTGGCTCAAGATGAACTCACTAAAAACCTATTCCTAACTCTTTCAAGCTAGACTACTTTTTCCCATCTGTGTGTACAACAATAATATTAATAATGATAGCCACGATTTTTGAGCATCTTCAATGTGTGAGTTTTTTTGCATGTATTATGTATTATAATCCTCATAACATTTCTGAAACTAAAGGATCATCTCCAGTTTTATAAAAGAAGCACACAGAAACCAGGAAATCTTTCCAAGCTGACAGAGTAGCTAAGTAGCAAGGTATAGATTTGAACCCAGGTTTTTCTGACCCCAAAGCTTATACTCTTTCTACTACATCATACTTTCCCTCATACGTGACACATACTGTTCCACACTATATGTGTGTGTGTGCATATTTGTTTTTCTGTTACTTTTGCTGCTAGAATGTGTTATTTTCACTGCTAGATATCATACCTTTTTCCTCTATATTGCCAGTATCTAATGGAGAGAATTTCATAATATTAGAGGCATAATGAGTGGTTTGTTGGTTCTATTAACTGTATAAAAATTACAGAAATTATAAATGATAGAATATCATTTTTATTCATTTAACAAATATTTGTTAAAGATATTCTATGTACAGAACACTACTCTAGGTATCAGATTTGCAGAGGTGAAGAAGTAAAAGTACCTGCCTTCTAGGAGCTCACAATCTAGTGGAATTATGGAGAATCACCTCCATACATTTTTAATTAACTACATAATATGAAGAACTATACAATCATGGAATCTTAGGGCTAGAAAAGACTTCAGAGATCATGTACAGTTGACCCTTGAACAACATGGGTTTGACCTGTACGGGTCTACTTACACACAGATTTTCTTCAATAAGTACGTACTACAGTACTACATGAACTGCGGTTGAATCCACAGATGTGGAGCTGTGGATACGGAGGGCCAACTGTAAAGCTATAGGTGGATTTCTGACTGTCAAAGCTGACAGCTCTTATATTTACTTCTGTAACCATAGATAAATATTTTAAGCTCTGCGTAGGTCAATTATAAAAGTTGAATCATAGTCTGGATATATTTTAGCAGGTAGAGCCACGAGGATCTGCTTATAGGATGTGGAATGTGAAGAAAGGGAGAAGTCAAGGCTGTCTCCAAGAGTTTTGGCTGGAGTCACTGCAAGGATGGAGTTGCCATCAATTGAGATGGGGAAGACTATCAATGGAGCAGATCTGGGGTGAATTCATTCACTTATTGAGTAGTCACTGTGTGCCAGGTGTTTTACTAGTATATCCATTCTAGGACTGGTCCAATGCAAAATGAAAGCATGGGGCCTACTGTTAAAAATATTAGTAAGAATGTCTACACAGCAACAGCAGAACATTAAAGCCAGAGCGAGGCCCTTCTAAGTTTTGCACAGGTCACACGCTTATGAAGCCAGTCCTGATCTCCTCTCTCTCTCATTTACACTACGCTGGTTCACTATGTGTCTAACAGGAAAAAATAAATCCTAAACCTTTATATCATTTAAGGAAAACCATTACACAGGAATAAGAGTATTAGTAAAGATAAGTCTTAGCTTGAAGTCATCCTAGTATAAGCAGATAGGGTGGGGGGGGGTCCCCATAGAAAGAACCAGGCATGGCTCTCTTGACATAAGGGAAGCCATTTCTGCCTAAGCCATTTTGTAATCTATCCCTTGCCATAATGCTTGTTCTTGAACAGGTCTTGGAAATTAATGATCTTAAGGGAAGTCAGGGAATGAAGAAACAAAGGAAAAGCAGCCAAGAAACAATAGTTCTGTGAAAAACAGAGTCCTAGTTCTCCTTAAGGGATATACATAACAATCTGATACATCTTTGAATCCTGCAGGAACTAAGGATCCCCCTGAATGATGATGTTGACCCTCCTGACTTCAATCAACTAAAGCTTGGGCTGTTGACCTTTGCCCCCATTCTATGCTAAATTCTGCTCAGCCCAAGCCCCTTCATGAATATGTATGAATATGTATGTACCCTTAGCTTAAAACGTCCTCAATTTTGCTATCCAGGGACACACTGCTTTGGGAAAGATGCCCAGTGCTCTCCTTACTTGCTGCAAGTAACACATCCTTCCTTCTCCCGCTCTTTGGCTTGGTTGTGCCATTTGGCTGACACCCACCAGGAAGTGAACCCAGTTTTCAGGTAACACCAGCACATCTGCACTTCCCCTTGTTGCACCCTCTTCTTGCTTTTTACCATTGCTACGGCACCAGACATCTAACAGGCCTCCCCAAGAATGTAAGCCAAAAAAGGAAATTCAGAGTTTGGTGCTTTGGTATCAAGGAAAAATATAGACTTATAGTTCCTGACCTTGATTCCAGGAAGAACAAACACCACTCAATGTGGTTGCTCACCACTTGTTACTTAATCAGTGAGATTCTGTGATTGGATTGTTCCTGCAATGGTGAGGAGGCTGAACTGGATCTTACTCTTTGCTCCATTTACTGGCTGAAAGTTAAGTGAGATTTAAGCATGATCTAAAGAACAGAAGGTTTCTATAGATCAGAATGGCCCTGTTCCTCATCCTTTGCTGAACATTTCCATAATATATTTAAACTGAATTGGAACTATTTTTCTGGTTACAAAGGTCTTATTAGCCCCATGACTGTGCTACCCAAGAGTTCAAACAATACCAAAAATTTTGAGTCTGTATATTATAAACAAAGAAACAAAGTGTCTTACCCTTCTAGAGCTTAGAATCTAGGTGATCAAATATCCCTTTCACCTACAAAGCCTTCATCTACAAAGTAATACATTTAATTCCTCTTTTTTTTCCTTCTCCTACAGCCCTTTGTACATATCTGAATAATACTCTGTCATATGATATTGTAATTGTTTGCCTACCTGCATACCTTACTTGAGCTCCCTACAGACAAGAGCAATAATTTACACATCTTTTACCCCGGTACCTAGCACAATAGATTGTCAATGTCTCGTTAATAAGAAATGTTTGAGTGAAGGAAAAACAATAGAAATGGACACCCAAGAGATGCTTGAATTGCCATGAGCAGTGTGAGACCCCTGAGAACCTTTGACACGTGAATAAGAAAACCCAAGTTCGGGTCCCAGCTCACCCACCGAGGAGGGAGCAGGATCTTGAACAAACCTCTATAATATCTTGAAACCTCACTTTTTTCCTTCCTATTTACCCCCACACCTAACTAATTACTGGGTCTTAAAATTTTATTTGATATATATCCTCTCCATCTCCACTATCACCATGTCATTTATAGCACTGTTAATATTTCTCCCGGACTACTGTAATAGCTGTCCAACTGGTTTTTCTTAACCTCTGTCTCCCTTAAATCCATCCTCCACAATAATGCTACTAATCAATTTAAACTGCAAATCTAACAAGTCATTCCCCTGCCTTTTAGGGATTATTGATTATTAGCAGGATGTAGGCAGAAAATAGTCAGGCTCTACTTGACCTAACCCTTCTCCACCTAAGATCCTACTACCCTCAGTTCCTACTGAAGACTCTGGCAATCCTAAACACTCCTGGCACTCTTTCCTGACTTTATGCATTATCTAATGACATCTTGTATCCCTATTTCTTTGTTTAGCTCAGTTCTACCCTTCCTTTAAGACTCAGCTTGGGTACTATCCCTTTCTTACAAGAAGATCCTGGTTGTTCTCTCCATTAAGTTAGCCCAATATTTCTCATTTTGCTCAGTATTACATAACTCTCATAGAACTTATTCATATTGCTGAAATTATAATTTGTGTGTTCAATCATCCTGGCAGATTATAAACATGTGGAAGTTATGGTGTAAGATTTGTAATCTTACATAATGAGATAATGAGCATAAAACATTTAGTATGCTCCTCCGTATATAACCTGTTATCTCTGTGATGTTGATGGTGGCAGAGACATAGCTAGCTCTTAGGTGCCAGTGCACTTTCCATCTTTCCTTGGTGCTTCACTCTGCTTCTCTCTTACTGAAGACCAGTTCTTTCATACGTCAGGAAATATCACACTGGCAGCTTCCAAACTTCATAACTCTTAAGAGTTTTAGTTACTGAAGTGCCTGGATCCTTTTCCAGTTTTCGTTTAAAAATATGCTGGGAAGGAGCTTGATTGGCCTAGCTAAGGTCCAGAACCACTGCTGGCCCAGTCAACTGTGATCAGGAGGCAGAGTGCTGACAACATGACAGCACAGGACTAACACAAGAGAGCCAATGAGGAGTGCAGAGATGGGGCGTGAGGGAAGAAGAAACAGCTCTGCAGAGAAAGGACATACTAGTCCAGAGTAAAGGAGTATTGTTAGACAGTCAAAAACAATACATATTTTTTATACCAGCCATTTTAATAATGATGATGATGATGATGATCTTAATAATGTATTATATTATATGCCACAGATTCCCTACGAGTAGTTCTAACATATTATAGACCAATGGTCTATAATTAAACTATTGCATTACATGTGCTGCCTCTTAAAGGGATCACTTTGAGATAGATGTAACTCAATCATCTGAACATATAAATTCTGCTGTGTTTGTTAAAGAAACACCCTTACCACTTTATTATTTTGCATGGTAGTGATGATAGTCATTTCATATTCAAATTTGGGGCAACAGTATTAAAACAACATCAAATACCTACTATTATGTGAGAAGTATGCTGGATGGCTTATATATGAAACAAAGTTTTTCATATATGTATATTATATATATATAATACACACACACATATATACACAAATATGTTTTCATTTACTCACCAAAACATTTCTATGAGGTTAAAAGATAATAAAGATAAAATGTTTAATATTGTGGAGGAGCTGGAACCATAAATATATTAAATTTCCTTTCTTTGGAAAGAAGGGATTAAGTAGCCCTGTTTACAAATGATCCTCCTGGAAGCAGCCACCAATCATCCAGGTATTAAGTCACCTCAACTTCTGTAAAAGAAATGTGCTGTTTTGCCAGCACCCTCTGGCCTCATTTTGTAAGGTTGATGGAGTTCAACAGAAATGGTTAGAGAACAGATTGAGTTTGTTTAAAGAGAAGAATAAAAGCACCCTCGGGTGTGAACTGGGGGTGAACTGCTCTAGTGAGGGACTCAGGCGAAAGAAAGCAGCTTGTTTGACTTGCAAGGGTGGTTGCTAAATTGAAGGCACGAAACATCCTTGACGTATCAGATGAGAGACAAACACAACACAAATGATGGGGGGAATAAAACTTTAAAATAACTCTTTTCTTGGTGTCATATACAGTACACAGATTGGGGAAGGAGAAGGGGTTGTAGGGAATTGTAGGGAATACAGGCTTGTGGTCCTTCCAGGAGGTGCCCAGGGAGGACAGTTTGGCTCCTTAGACCTTTGCTTTGAGGAGCAAGAGAAGAGGAGATGGCAGGGACGCATAAAACTTGTTTCAAGTATGTGACGGGCAACTTAATAAGTTTTTTCATTTATTTCTTCCAACTCCCAGAAAGCAAAGTATTATTGGCCCCATTTCTCAGATGAGCAGCTAAGGCACACAGCTAGACAATGAGGAATCTCTCTGATTCTAACATTCATACTCCTTCCACTGCATCACACAGCCTCAGGACAGGAGAGGGTGCACTGCCCCTGCTTTGGCATGTGTTTATATTTCCAATCCATACAGTAAGCACAATTTGAAGGCCTACTTTGTCCTGGCCACTGGGCTACGTAAAAATGAAACACAGAGCATATGGATAACCTAGTTGGGAAGACAGACTCATTATTCTAAATGTAAAGCAGATTGTGATGAGTGCTATATATGAGGGTACAAACCAAGTCTTTGAAAGGAAAATTTCCTGTACACACTATTCCCTCATAGGTATTTGTGCCTTGGTACATGTTAAAATCCAAGTGATTCTGAGAGTCAGTTAATAATTCAGATGTCTTTTAAAAATATTATTTACTTAGATAAAAACCATGCAATCAAGCCTGTGCCAGATACTGAGGAAGATACAGCAAAGTGTAAGACTGAATCCTACTCACTAGGAATTGGTAAAAGGGAATGAGAGATTAAAGTCAGACAGACCTGAATTAAAACCCTAGTTCAGCCACTCACCAGCTGCGTGACCACTGCTGAGTCACATGTTCTCTGACCTTCCATTTCCACCGACATTTAGAAGGAGATTATGTAAAGGAGCCATTAAATCCTTCTCCAGAAACCTTTTGAAAGAGTCTCTCAAATTCTAGACCACAAGATGCCTATACCAGAAGCAGTGCATTATGAGGAGGAGAAAATCTAGTTTGAAATCAGGAGAGACAGTGTTTGCTGGAATCTGGGTCAACACATCTAGGAGGAAGAAAACCATTTCAAATTGGGTGCAGACACATTACATCAAACATACTGCTCTCTCCTGAGAGTTATGACAAAGAAGACTAGAGCCTCCAACCATCCATTAATCTCAAAACACAGCTACTGAAAACTATCCAAAGCAAAAGTCTCCTGTGGGTGTTGAATCAGGGAACAGAAAAAGTAGAGAATTAGTTGTCCTCTCAACCAATATTTCTAGGGGAAATGAGAGGGGACATCTCTAAATATTTGAACCCAGACGTGCACGTTGTGCAAGTGACTTATCCTATCGACCCTCAATTCCCTCCTTTGCGATCCAGGGCAGGTATTACCTGTGTTAAATATCTTTGTGAATATTAAAGAGCCTAATATGTATAAAGTATGCAGCAAAGAGCCTGGCACATATTAGGCTCCCAAAAGAGCTAGCGTATTCCTCCGCTCTGTATTCAGGTTGGTTTCATCCTACTCCAATTGCTTCAGGCACAAGAGTGATTCATTAATAGTTTACTTGCTTGCAGAAAAGACTCCATATATATCTTTTACCTGAAGCCAATCTTACTGATCTTCCTTCTGCCTTTTAAGTCCAGACATCTGAGGAACTCTATACCTTAGAAGAGGATATTTTTATTACCAACTGGGAAATTTGATACTTTTAAAGTACATAGAATGAATATATGCATTTAAAATAATTCTTCAAACTTGCCCCAAAACTAACGTGAACCATAAATTAAAATCTGCATCCTTCTCGGTAACCTCTCCCACATGTCTAAAATCATGGAGCAGCCAACATGCCTACAGACCTGATCCCAAAGCTCTGCCTGCTGCTGACACTTACTAATACTCCATTTGGGAAGGCTGTAAATATTTCATCATTGTAGGTTTTTGCAAACACTGATATTTTATGTCTCCAGCAATCTCCAGCTTCTAAATATTTCATCTTCTTGGGTAGCATGCAATATCTGAAGTGAGGTTCTGTTGCCAAATTTCCAAATCTTAAAAACCTAAAGGTCTTGAAGTTAATACCGAATAGTGTTAAGATAGGTATTTTAAAATTTCCTCTGTAGACACAGATGTAGAGAACAAACGTATGGACACCAAGGGGGAAAGCGGGGGCGGGGTGGGGGGGCAGTGGTGGTGGGATGAATTGGGAGATTGGGATTGACATGTATACACTGATGTGTGTAAAATTGAGGACTAATAAGAACCTGCTGTATAAAAAAATTAAATTAAAAAAAAAACTTTCCTCTGTAGATTTGTTGTTGTCATTGTTCTCTTTTAGTGAAACTGAAAAACAGCAGAAATGTTGATCAATGGAAGGATTTACCCCCAAATTTCCAAAACAAATGTACACATTTGCCTAAATTTTGCATAGAATTGTAAAGCACCAATCCATTTGGAATTGCTTTTAAGAGTTGAGAACGAAGAAATAGCCCTATAATTCATTCAAAGGCAAAACTACCCTGCCAGAGTACATGCCATGAATGGTGTCCCCTTCTATTTCTAATGCACAGAGGGAAAGACATCTCCAAGTACTTCTCAGCACCAGTGGAAAATGGCCTTTCCTTCTTTCTAAGACGAAGGCAGGAAAGTAGAGTGACCAGAGCACTAGAATCGAGTTAGAGACTGACCATAAGAGAAAAAGAAGATGGGACCTGAGATAGACATGACTCAGAATCCCTGTCATGATATGACTACAGGCAGCCGCCAAGAGTCTGGAAGGACTGGCACTAGAAATATTATCTATTTGCCATCTCAGGATTGAATGATCTTTAATTATTTTGTCTATGGATCTAGGTTATACTCCCCAGAGGGAAAAAAGAGAAATATTCCAAGTATTCAACTGGATAGACGAATAACTGCTAAGAGCTACCAACTCAGTAGAGATAGTAAAAATTGTGACTAGTTGAAATGAGCATCTGACCTTCACCAGGGAAAGGCCTCATCAGGCACTATGATTCCACTGAGTTTCTGTTCTTCAAATGCACTACTCTTTCATTTCCCAAATGTACCATGCTGCCACCAACTGCAGGGCCTTTGCACATGCTGCTACCTTTAGGGGGAAAATCTTTTCCTCACTCCCTGCCTTCTACTAATTTCCCTAATAACATTGCTGGTCATTGTCAGATCTCAGACCAGTCAACTCCATAGAGTCACTTTCCCTGAATCTCCTCAAGATACAAAATCACTTTGTGAGAGTGCAAATCTCAGGTGCAATTTAACATTTGCTTTTGATTTTGAAAATGAACACCTGCCTCCCTTCTAGACTCTGGGCCCTACAACAGCAGAGGCACATCTGGTTTTTGCTCATCATCATATCTTCAGCACCATGCATAACACTTGGCACTTGGGTGCTAAATAAATATTTGTTGAAGAACTACATCAATGAATAAAATGTCACACATATTTTTCAACACTTATTGTTTCCGGGGTTCTAGCAAGGCATATTGTTATAGTCTTACTGTTCTTTTTTTTTTTTTTTTAATTTAGTAGGGCGGGAACACGTAAGTTTTTCACTAGTTCCCAACTGTGCCCCTTGGATTTTTAAGAGGTCCTTACTTGAATAATTATCGTAATAATTTCTGTTACTATTTTCACAAGACAGTATGGCAGGAGAAGGTACCAAGGATGTGGTCACAAGACAAGCCAGAAGTTCCTCATGTGGTAAGGACTAAGAGGCTCCACATAGGACAGCATGACCCAGATATAACCCCTATTGATGCCCACTTTTAGATTTATTGCTTCCTGTTAAGGTATTTTGTCTGAAGGCTTTTATTTTTAATGCAAATACTCTCAGGAATGGTGCCGCTGTCACTAACACTTAGGCAAGAATTAAGTTATCAGCGTACATTTGCTGATACTAGATATTTGTATGGAGGCAGGTGATAACTAGGGCCCTTCAACAGTGGAATGGGCTGCTTGAGGAAAGAATAAGGTGCCCATTGCTGTGGATATTCCAATAAAGCTGGCTGTCTACTTGTGAAGAATGCAGTGGAGGGGATTACCGCACTGTGTGCAGAAATGGAGGGGCGGCCCAAAGATTTCTTCTGACTCTAAGATGCTATGAGCTTCTGGCACCCTGTTTCTGATGAACTGGAAAGGAATGTCTTTCAAATGCAGATGAAAGGTGCAGGGGGAAAGGCACTGTCTGATACAAGTCTGGAAAATGACATGTGCTAGCTAAATGACTTTGGTAAAAACTTAACTTTTCTAAGCCTGCTTCCATTTCTTAATCATGGTTTTTGAAAGATTTTGAAATAATCAAAGAGAACAGAAGCTGCAAAATTCTACATAAACTATGTAGCACTATGCACATGGGTTTTTGGGGGTTTTTTTTTGCTACTATTCTATCAAGAAAAACTCCTACATCTTCATTGCTATATGATTTCCATGTGTTGAAAGGAAAATTTCAGGACAAGTAGCATCAGGGAAAGGACACTGTTATTCCTTTCTATCCCAGTGTCCTAAAAAGCAGAAACAGGATTGAATCATCCAAGGATGGTGTGCCTGAAGACAAGAACATTGAGATGAGTTATGAAAGACAAACTAAGCTAGAGTAGGGTGGGAGTGAACTAAATAGTGTAAGAAACCAGCATATGCTAAGGTCCCAAAACCTACCCTCATCCTCCACTAACACTCTAGTGTTATTGACAGAGATGAGCTGAAACCCCACAGGTTTTCCAAGACCTCTCCATCTGGAAAGAGAAGAATGTATAAGAATATGTATTGTCTTGGTCAGGCCATGATGCATGAAACCTATAAGCTTGCTAAGAAAACAACAAATAACATTTAAGCAAGTGTCTAAAGATGGTATCGTTCCCTTCTTGAATACTTATCTTCACCGGCTTAGAAACCTGCTCCAAAGGTTACCTTTTGTCAGACACGTCAGGTAAAATTCACTCTTCCCAATATTCATCTAAATGTAATCTCTCCTATGTTTGCTGACCCTCTGTTACAAAGAAAAAGAAAGAGGAGCAGGAGGAGGAGGGTAGAAGAACAGGAGGAGAAGGAAAAAGAAGGAGAAAAGGGGGTAAAAAGTAAAGAGCCTCTGATATTTTCCCCTTCTTCATCCCTTCATCTTCTTCTCTCATGAGTGTTTTATCCTTATTTCCTTCCTTTATTAATTCCCATCCAAATCCTTTCTGTTATTCTCTCTACAACTCTCATCTCCTTTTTAACTACCTCCTCTGAATCCTTAAAATTTATGCAGAATTTTTCTTTACGTCCAACATCAACTAAATCATAGCCTTCCACTTTTGCTTCCTCTAGCGTATTTGTGCTTTCACCCTCAGTAAATCATGTCTGCACATTAGAATAAACAGAGGTGCTGTAAAAATTGCAGATGTTTGAGCCTTACTTCCAGAGATGAGGATTTAATTGGCCTGGGGTGTGTTCCCTTCGTAAATATTTATTAAAATCTTCCCAAGTGATTCACGTGCACTAAGAGCTAAAAACCACTGCAAGACTGAGTGATTCCAGAGCAAGGTTTTTATCATATGTATCTGTGTTTTTCTGATCCTTGTACGTAATATGGTCTCAATAAATGCTCACTGAATTAAACAAAAGTCCAGCCTATTTTGTTCCCTGATTCCACATTTCATGGGGCTCTCATTTCCTTTCCCAGAATTGTTTTGGAGAATATGGAGCACAACATTCCATCAAGAAAGTGTAAACTCTTTTCCCTAATGAACTTTATCCTTCCACTAGCCTCATTCAACTTTTACCAACAACAGTTCTATAAACATCAGCCTGAAAGCACATGGAAGCATATTTCCCAAGGCTACTAAGCCATTCCTTCTCCTTCACCCCAACAGAACAACAGATATGCTGACCTGCAATAAAGTTAATAAACAGGCCACATAAGGTTAGGGATTCTAAGAGAGGAACAAATTCCACATATTCAAACTGAACAGTTAATTATCCCAGAATAAAGTAATCACCTGAACTGCACTTACTCTAGAAATCTTAAAAGTATCATTCTGTTACAGAAAAGGTTTGGGGACACTAATAATCATAATCAGGCAGGAAAGTTCTTCAACTCATGGTCCAACCAAAATGTCTTAATGTTATAGAATTTGGCATGGCTTATGTAGCATCTAGAATCATTTGCTACATTGAATATGGTACTATGTTCTGCTGATTTTTCCTTTTTTACCTCAAGGCATGTGAGAAATTTCATGCAAAGGGAGGACAGGGCTCAACAAAGCCATCAACAGAGGAAAGTACAAACAACTAAATTATCAAATTTATTGGCATTAAGTTGTTCATGAATTTTGTTTTATTCCTTTTAATGTCTGTAGCATATATGTATAACGATGTACTTTTGTCTATTCCTTATATTGGTAATACGTTTTGTCTTTCTTTGTCTTTCTAAGGGTTTATTATTTCAATAATATTTTCAAAGAGGCTGTGTTAATTTTCTCTATTGTTTTCTACTATGCATTTCTGCTGTCATCTGTAGTATTTCCTTTCCTCTTTTTTGTTACTTTTAAGATTTTATCAACATTTTGATTAAAATGGGCATTGGTGTGATTTTCTGTGTTTATATTGCTTAGGGCTTGTTGGATCTTGGATCTGTGCATTTGTATTTTTCATGAAGATTGAAAATTTTTAACCATTATTTCTTTAATTTTTCCACATATTCCTTCCCTCCACCCCCACGCTCTTTCTGGGCTTCTTCTAGGACTCCAATTATACATATGTTTTACTACTTGACATTGTCCGATAGTCCACAGAGATTCTCTCTTTCTTTTTTTTTTTCCTATTTCAGTTTAAGTAGTTTCTATTCCCTTCTCTTCAAGGTCACTGATATATTTTTTTCTGCAGTTTATAATTTACTTATAAGTTTATCTGATGAATTTTTTCAGATTTTTTTTTAATCTAAAATTTTCATTTTTTTCTCTTTTATAATTTCCATTTTTTCCATTGCAATCCTTTATCTGTTCCCTCCCCACACTCACTTATTCCTTTAAGTCCTTGAATATATTTATAAAAGTTGTTTTATGTCCTGGTCAGCTAATTCTACCATCTTTGTCATTTCTGCATGTTCTTATACTTGACTGATTTTTCTCTTGACTATGGGTCAGATGTTCCCTGTTTCATTGCATGTCTAGAAATGTTTTATTTAATCCTAGATATTTTAGAAACTGCATTTTTTTGCCTTAAAGAGGGAGTTTTTACCTGCAGACTGTTAATTTAGTTGTGTGTCAGTTTGATCATTTTGAGACTTATTTATAAGTTTTGTTAGGCTTGGACTAAAGTATAGCTCTAATCCTTAGATGTGGCCTTTCTGAAGTGTCAATTATCTGAGGTAATCAATAAAGTCTATGGTGGGTAGAACTCAAGTGTCTCCAAATCATATGTAAACTCTAGAATCTTGCAGCTGCCTGGTAATTGCTTTTTGTATGGACTTTCAGAGTCTTACCCTGTGCATGCATATTTTGGTATTCAGCTAAAGAATTAAATAGGAATCTTATGCAATAATCTGGAGTTTTTTCTGCACAGCTGTCTCTTCTCTAATACTCTGCCGCCAAATTCCAGTCCCCCACAGTATCTCCAAACCTTCCTTAGCTCAGCCAGATACCTCTGCTCTTCTTGGTCTCTAGCTCCAAGCGCTATGACAAGAATGTGCCTCTGAACAGAATGCTGCAACAGCCATGAGGCTCACCTCACTTGTTTCCCTTATTTGGGGATCATGGTTCTGTTCTGTCACTTGTACAATACCTGCAAGTATTTTTTTCATATATTTAATCTAGTTTTATAGTTGTTTATGACAGTAGGGCTAGACCATTTGAACCTACTGTGTCACGCCACAATTAGAAGTCCTCTCCCTCCCATGAACATTTTATAAATCAAATGAACCAATAAAGCTTTAAGAAGATAGCAAATTGTTCGCATTTTCACAAATGTGCTAGATCCTGGCATTGGTAGTTAAGAACCCAAACTTCCAACTTACTTGGTTAATGAGACTTTTGGATGGAGTAAATGTAGCACTTAACAGTTATGTGAATTTTTACAAGTCGTTTAACATATCCAAACTTTCATTCACTCACCTTTAAAATGAAGACAGAAATAACTACTACCTCATAGTTCTTGTGAGGTTTAGAAATAATGTTTATAAAACGTATAGCACAGTGTTTGACACATGATAAGCACTCATCCAATGCATATCATTATTCTGAAGTCAAACATTAAAATCTTCAGTGCAGGGATATTTTTAAAATATTTCATTATTATAAAAATGGGATATATATATACAGTAAAAAGAATCAAAGTAATATAAAAAGTTATGCAAAAAGACATATCTGCCGGCCACACCAGAGCTCCAATCTTACTTCTGAGGGATAAAATTATTAGCAGTTTCACATGTGTTCTTCCAACAATTTGCCACATTTCTCTACTTTGCCTTTATTCATTCAGTGATATACAGTAAGTCCCCTACATACGAACGAGCTTCATTCCAAGAGTGTGTCTGTAAGTCCAATTTGTTCATAAGTCCAACAAGTTAGCCTAGGTACCCAGCTAACACAATTGGCTATATAGTACTGTACTATAATAGGTTTATAACACTTTTCACACAAATAATACATAAAAAACAAACACAAAAAATAAAGAAAACTTTTTTAATCTTACAGTACAGTACCTTGAAAAGTACAGTAGTACAGTACAACAGCTGGCATACAGGGGCTGGCATCGAGTGAACAGGCAAGAAGAGTTACTGACTGGAAGAGGGAGAGGAGGTGGTAGATGGTAGAGCTGAGGGATCGTCAGCAGTAGGAGACGGAGGGCAAGCTGCAATTTCACTCACGCCTGACATTGATGGCACAGGTTCTGGTTCCTTGCTGGATTCAATTCTATCTACCCACTTGAAAAAATGATCCAGTGATGTCTGGGTAGTAGCTCTTTTTTTCTTGTCACAGATGACACGGTAACACTGGATTGCATTCTGAACAGCTGCTGCAACCTTCATGTGCCATTCTATGTTCGGGTCCTGTGCCTCAAAAACTAACAGTGCCTCCTCAAATAAAGAAAATTCCCTTGCCATTTCCTGTGCTGAGAATCTCTTCAGTTCTTCAGTTACTTCTTCTTCCTCTTGTCTCTCTTCGTCCTTTCTCTGGGCCTCCAATTCCATCAGGTCTTCATTAGTAAGCTCCCTGTGTTCCAAGCAAGTTCCATCATTATCACGTGGCGCTTCTTAGCAGTACCAGCTACATCACCACTGCTTTTACACTTGCTTCCAGACATCCTGGGCTTGAAATAAAGATACTGTACTACTGTACTCTATACAGTACTATACAGTAAAGTACACAAAAGCACAACCACTTGTAGAGGATGCATGCATGTGACAATGTATACCAGACATGTGAACTAACTTATGTGATTGGACACGCGAACCACGTTCGCATCTTTGAAAGTTTGCAACATGAAGGTTCGTATGTAGGGGACTTGCTGTTTTAGGTTGGTCAAAAACTTTGTTCCGGTTTTCCCATAACATCTTACAGAAAAACATGAACGAACTCCTTGGCCAACCAATATATTCCATTCTGTTCTTTCTGACACATACAAATAGACCTCATTCTTTAATAGCTGCATCATGTTCCTTTGTATACATACAACATAATTTATGTAAACATTCCCTATTGACAGGATCAAGGTTATTTTCAGATATTTGCTTTTTAAAATAAAGCTCTAATAATCATTATTGTACATATAGCTTTGTGTATGTGTGAACATTACTAGGTAAATTTCTAAAACTAAGATTGCCAGATTAAAAAGTTATGTACAGTTTTACCTGTTGGTCAATACAGCTGTTTTTTTCCCAAAGAGTTTCTCAATTCACACGCCCACAAACAGTGCTTATTTCCCCACACTCTTTCCAACACTATATATTATCAACTTTCATTTCTGTCTCATTTGATATTTGAACCACAGAATCTTCATATTTTAATTTGCATTTCTTGGTATGATTAAAACAGAACATTTTCATTTGTTTATGAGTTACTTACATTTCTTTCTGTCTAAACTGCCTATTACTCTCGCGCTCTCCGATTGCCAGCGATGGCGGGTGTGGGCCCCATGCTCCAGCGCCATCCATTTTCAGGGCTAGTTGATTCGGCAGCCGCGTGGCTGACAGGGTCTTGGTGCTCCAGCCTGGTGTCAGGCCTGAGCCTCTGAGGTGGGAGAGCCGAGATCAAAACACTGGACCGCCAGAGACCTCCCAGTCCCACATAATACCAATCAGCGAGAGCTCTCCCAGAGATCTCCATTTCAATGATAAGACTCAGCTCCATCCACCGGCCAGCAAACTCCAGTGCTGGACACTCCATGCCAAACAACTAGCAAGACAGGAACACAACCCCACCCATTAGCAGACAAGCTGCCTAAAATCATACTAAGTTCAAAGAAACCCCAAAACACAACAACAGACACGACCCTGCCCACAAGAAAGAAAAGATCCAGCCCCACGCACCAGAACACAGGCACCAGTCCCCTCCACCAGGAAGCCTACACAAGTCACTGAACCAACCTCACCCACTGGGGGCAGACACCAAAAAAAAATGGGAACTACGAACCCACAGCCTGTGAAAAGGAGACCCAAACACAGTAAGTAAAACAAAATGAGAAGACAGAGAAACACGCAGTAGATGAAGGAACGAGGTAAAAACCCACAAGATCAAACAAATGAGGGGGAAATAGGCAGTCTACCTGAAAAAGAATTCAGAGTAATGATAGTAAAGATGATCCAAAATCTTGGAAATAGAATGGAAAAAAATACAAGCAATGTTTAACAAGGACCTAGAAGAACTAAAGAGCAAACAAACAATGATGAACAACACAATAAATAAAATTAAAAATTCTCTAGAAGGAATCAATAGCAGAATAACTGAGGAGGAAGAACGGATAAGTGACCTGGAAGATAAAATAGTGGAAATAACTACCATAGAGAAAAATAAAGAAAAAAGAATGAAAAGAATTAAGGACGGTCTCAGAGACCTCTGGGACATTAAACGCACCAACATGCAAATTTTAGGGGTCCCAGAAGAAGAAGAGAAAAAGAAAGGGACTGAAAAATATTTGAAGATATTATAGTTGAAAACTTCCCTAACATGGGAAAGGAAATAGTCAATCACGTCCAGGAAGTGCAGAGAGTCCCATACAGTATAAATCCAAGGAGAAACACACCAAGACACATATTAATCAAACTATCAAATATTAAATACAAAGAAAACATATTAAAAGCAACAAGGGAAAGGCAACAAATAACATACAAGGGAACCCCCATAAGGTTAACAGCTGATCTTTCAGCAGAAACTCTGCAAGCCAGAAGGGAGTGGCAAAACATATTTAAAATGATGAAAGGGAAAAACCTACAACCAACATTACACTACCCAGCAAGGATCTCACTCAGATTGGACGGAGAAATTAAAATCTTTACAGACAAGCAAAAGCTAAGAGAATTCAGCACCACTAAACCAGCTTTACAACACATGCTAAAGGAACTTCTCTAGGCAGGAAACACAACAGAAGGAAAAGACCTACAATAACAAACGTAAAACAATAAAAAAATGGTAATAGGAACACACATATTGATAATTACCTTAAATGTAAATGGATTAAATGTTACAAACAAAAGACATAGACTGGCTGAATGGATACAAAAACAAGATCCTTATATATGCTGTCTACAAGAGACCCACTTCAGACCTAGGGACACATCAGACTGAAAGTGAGGGGATGGGAAAAGATATTCCATGCAAATGGAAATCAAAAGAAAGCTGCAGTAGCAATTCTCATATCAGACAAAAAAGACTTTAAAAGAAAGACTATTACAAGAGACAAAGAAGGACACTACATAATGATCAAGGGATCAATCTAAGAAGATATAACAATTGTAAATATTTATTCACCCAACATAGGAGTACCTCAATACATAAGGCAAATACTAAGAACCATAAAAGGGGAAATCGACAGAAACACAATACTAGTAGGGGACTTGAACACCCCACTTTCACCAATGGACAGATCATCCAAAATGAAAATAAATAAGGAAACACAAGCTTTAAATGACACATTAGACCACATGGACTTAATTGATATTTATAGGACATTCCATCCAAAAACAACAGAATACACTTTCTTCTCAAGTGCTCATGGAACATTCTCCAGGATAGATCATATCTTGGGTCACAAATCAAGCCTTGGTAAATTCAAGAAAATTGAAATCATATCAAGCATCTTTCCAACCACAATGTTATGAGACTAGATATCAATTACAGGAAAAAAACTGTAAAAAATAAAAACACATGGAGGCTAAACAATACACTACTAAATAACCAAGAAATCACTGAAGAAATCAAAGAGGAAATCCAAAAATACCTAGAAGCAAATGACAATGAAAACACAATGACCCAAAACCTATGGGATGCAGCAAAAGCAGTTCTAAGAGGGAAGATTATAGCAATACAATTCTACCTCAAGAAACATCTCAAATAAACAACCTAACCTTACACATAAAGCAATTAGAGAAGGAAGAACAAAAAAACCCCAAAGTTAGCAGAAAGAAATCATAAAGATCAGGTAAGAAATAAATGAAAAAGAAATGAAGAAAACGAGGGCAAAGATCAATAACACTAAAAGCTGGTTCTTTGAGAAGATAAAGAAAATTGAGAAACCATTAGCCAGACACAGCAGGAAAAAAAAGGGAGAAGACTCAAATCAACAAAAATAGAAATGAAAAAGGAGAAGTAACAACTGACACTGCAGAAATACAAAGGATCATGAGAGATTACTACAAGCAACTCTATGCCAAAAAAATGGACAACCTGGAAGAAATGGACAAATTCTTAGGAAAGCACAACCTTCCGAGACTGAACCAGGAAGAAATACAAAATACGAACAGACCAATCGCAAGCACCGAAATTGAAACTGTGATTAAAAATCTTCCAACGCTCAAAAGCCCAGGACCAGATGGCTTCACAGGCAAATTCTATCAAATATTTTGAGAAGAGCTAACACCTATCCTTCTTCCAAAATATAGCAGAGGGAGGAACACTCCAAACTCATTCTATGAGGCCACAATCACCCTGGTACCAAAACCAGACAAAGATGTCACAAAAAAAGAAAATTACAGGCCAATATCACAGATGAACATAGAGGCAAAAATCCTCAACAAAATACTAGCAAACAGAATCCAACAGCATAATAAAAGGATCATACACCATCATCAATTGGGGTTTCTCCCAGGAATGTAAGGATTCTTCAATATATGCAAATCAATCAATGTGATACACCATATTAACAAACTGAAGGATAAACACCATATGATAATCTCAATAGATGGAGAAAAAGCTTTTGACAAAATTCAACATCCATTTACGATAGAAACTCTCCAGAAGTACGCATACAGGGAACTTACCTCAACATAATAAAGGCCATATATGACAAACCCACAGCCAACATCATTCTCAATGGCGAAAAACTGAAACCATTTCTACTAAGATCAAGAACAAGACAAGGTTTCCCACTCTCACCACTATTATTCAACATAGTTTTGGAAGCTTTAGCCACAGCAATCAGAGAAGAAAAAGAAATAAGAGGAATCCAAATCAGAAAAGAAGAAGTAAAGCTGTCACTATTTGCAGATGATATGATACTTTACATAGAGAATACTAAAGATGCTATCAGAAAAGTACTAGACGTAATCAATGAATTTGGTGAAGTAGCAGGATACAAAATTAATGCACAGAAATCTCTTGCATTCCTATACACTAATGATGAAAAATCTGAAAGAGAAATTAAGGAAACACTCCCATTTACCATTACAACAAAAAGAATAAAATACCTAAGAAAAAACCTACCTAAGGAGACAAAAGACCTGTATGCACAAAACTATAAGACACTGATGAAAGAAATTAAAGACAATACAAACAGGTGGAGAGATATGCCATGTTCTTGGATTGGAAGAATCAACATTGTGAAAATGACTTTGCTACCCAAAGCTATCTACAGATTCAATGCAATCCCTATCAAACTACCACTGGCATTTTTCACAGAACTAGAACAAAAAATTTCACAATTTGTATGGAAACACAAAACACCCCGAATAGCTGAAGCAATCTTGAGAAAGAAAAACGGAGCTGGAGGAATCAGGCTCCTGGACTTCAGACTATACTACAAAGCTACAGTAATCAAGACAGTATGGTACTGGCACAAAAACAGAAGTATAGGTCAGTGGTACAGGATAGAAGGCCCAGAGATAAACCCACGCACATATGGTCACCTTATCTTTGATAAATGAGGCAACAATATACAATGAAGAAAAGACAGTCCTCTTCAATAAGTGGTGCTAGGAAAACTGGACAGCTACATGTAAAAGAATGAAATTAGAACACTCCCTAACTCCAAATACAAAAATAAACTCAAAATGGATTAAACACCTAAGTGTTAGGCCAGACACTATAAAATTCTTAGAGGAAAACATAGGCAGAACACTCTATGACATAAATCACAGCAAGATCCTTTTTGACCCACCTCCTAGAGAAATGGAAATAAAAACAAAAATAAACAAATGGGACCTAATGAAACTTCAAGCTTTTGCACAGCAAAGGAAACCATAAACAAGACGAAAAGACAACCCCCAGAATGGGAGAAAATATTTGCAAACGAAGCAACTGACAAAGGATTAATCTCCAAAATATACAAGCAACTCATGCAGCTCAATATCAAAAAAACAAACAACCCAATCCAAAAATGGGCAGAAGATCTAAATAGACATTCCTCCAAAGAAGATATACAGATTGACAACAAACACATGAATGGATGCTCAACATCACTAATCATTAGAGAAATGCAAATCAAAACTACAAAGAGGTATTACCTCACAGTTACAGGCATTCTGACACCAGTCAGAATGGCCATCATCAAAAAATCTACAAACAATAAATGTTGGAGAGAGTTTGGAGAAAAGGGAACCCTCTTGCACTGTTGGTGGGAATGTAAATTGATACAGCCACTATGGAGAACAGTATGGAGGTTCCTTAAAAAACTAAAAATAGAACTACCATACGACCCAGCAATCCCACTACTGGGCATATATCCTGAGAAAACCATAATTCAAAAAGAGTCATGTACCACAATTTCATTGCCACACTATTTACCATAGCCAGGCATGGAAGCAACCTAAGTTTCCATCAACAGATGAATGGATAAAGAAGATGTGGCACAGGGGCTTCCCTGGTAGCGCAGTGGTTGAGAATCTGCCTGCCAATGCAGGGGACACGGGTTCGAGCTCTGGTCTGGGAGGATCCCACATGCCACGGAGCAACTGGGCCCGTGAGCCACAACTACTGAGCCTGCGCGTCTGGAGCTTGTGCTCCGCAACAAGAGAGGCCGCAACAGTGAGAGGCCCGCGCACCGCGATGAAGAGTGGCCCCCACTCGCCGCAACTAGAGAAAGCCCTCGCACAGAAACGAAGACCCAACACAGCCAAAAATAAATTAATTAATTAATTAATTTAAAAAAAAAAGAAGATGTGGCACATATATCCAATGGAATATTACTCAGCCATAAAAAGAAATGAAATTGAATTATTTGTAGTGAGGTGGATGGACCTAGAGTCTGTCATACAGAGTGAAGTAAATCAGAAAAAGAATAACAAATACCATATGCTAACACATGTATATGGAATCTAAAACAAAAAATTGGTTCTGATGAACCTAGGGGCAGGACAGGAATAAAGACGCAGACATAGAGAATGGAGTTGAGGACATGTGAAGGGGGAAGGGTAAGCTGGGATGAAGTGAGAGAGTAGCATGGACATATATACACTACCAAATGTAAAACAGACAACTAGTGGGAAGCAGCCGCATAGCACAGGGAGATCAGCTCGCTGCTTTGTGACCACCTAGAGGGGTGGGATAGGGAGGTGGGATAGGGAGGTGGGATAGGGAGATGCAAGAGGGAGGGGATATGGGGATATATGTATACATATAGCTGATTAACTTTGTTATACAGCAGAAACTAACACAACATTGTAAAGCAATTATACTCCAATAGAGATGTTAAAAAATAATAAGTAAATAAAGAGATAAACTGCCTCTTCTTAACCACTGTCCCCTTTTCTATTTCTTTTAAATTGGTTTGTGTTTTTCTTATTGATTTGTAAGATTTTAAAGTAGAATCTGGAGATTAGTTCTTTGACACATGTTGCAAATATTAACTTTTTCATAGAGGTTTAATTTGTCTTTGTACATTTTGTTGTTTCATTTGACTTTCTTTTGGACAGTTTCTTCCCCCAGAGGTTTAAAATTTTTACATAGACAATATTTGGAATAATTTCCATTTCAGTTTTCAGTTTTTGTAACCTTTTTCCCTACTCCATGATTATTCAAAAGCTGTCTTACAGGCATTTTTTTGACACATCTACTTTTCAAATTTCCAACATTTAAATTTTTTATTCATAAAAAACAGATTTTTGTATAAGGACTGAAGTCATGATTTTAAGTTAATCAGTTGTCCCAATGTCATTCATTGAATAATTCCATTACGTTAGTGACTGATTAGAAAGCCAATTCAATGATATGTTTCTATTTCCCATTTTGAATGCTATGTTTCTGTTCTACTATAATTCTAGAAGCCTTTATAAATCTAACATAGTGGGTTAAGTATGCTAACACTTGTTTTCTGGTGCAAATTCTAATACATTTATGCACATGTAAATATATAGAATAAACATGCTGTGTTAGAAAATGATGTCTGATTTACTGATTCTAACAGTCTATCTTAACTGTACACAATATTTACAATAGTTATCACATTGTTCCTCTCTCCTTTTAAGACCAAAATGTATTTTGTAACCATAAGTCTGAGTCATGAGATTTAACGTGAATTCTCTCAGGGGGAGTTTCTGCCAGGCCATATAGCAGCTCAGAGGGATGCCTTGCTCACGAGAGGGAATGAGATCTGTGTGCTCAACTGCAAGTATGATTGGATTTACAGATTAACAAAATGAGAAAGATCAAAGCCCTGTTATCAAGTAGACCTACAAGCCTAGAGCTTGCTCTTGTAAGAAAAATTGTTCTGTGCCCCTAATCTTTCTAATCTTGACCTCACAGTGGGGTTTTGTACTTAAGACAATGTCAACAAGGATGCAAAATTCAATCTCAGGCCACATTCTACTTTTTCTTAACATGGGTGAACATGCCCTCAGTGACTATATTGGCAACTGTATGGAAATTTCAGGCTTCAAACAGAATTTCTAATTCCATTAAATGGATGTTCAGCAGAGCACACTGAGTTTTGTGGTTACTAAAGAGAAAACTAGGCACACATACTTACTCTTAATTAATCACAGTCTCTTTTGTTCCCAAATAGTATGGACTTTGATATTCTCATATTTATGACTTCAGTGTCTAGCACTGTGCCTGTCACACAACAATTTTCAGGATAAATTATTCTCCAGATTCAAACAAAAATTTGCAGTTTGTTTTTTAAATCCTAAACCATAAACCTATGTTGATTCACAACTGAGAAGAATATTTGGGAAGTCTGAAATTGACCATGTGTAGGCAGATAACGAGTATCTCACCTTACTGACCTCTTATTTAGGAACAACATTGCCATAATTAACATGGTGAGCTCTTTCTTATCTTAAATGTTAAGAAGACTAGAGCATTTTGAAATGCTCATTTTATTAGAAAATGCATCACATATGGGTTGCCATCTTGGAAAAAACTGGAATGCATCAAAATTCTCACAGTTAAAACTAATGAAAACTATTTAATCATATTCCACATGAGTGAAATCATATGGCATTTGTCTTTCTCCATCTGACTTATTTTACTTAACAACCTCAAGGTCCATGCATGTTACCACAAATGGCAAGATTTCATCTTTTTATGGCAGAATATTATTCCATCATACGTATATACTGATGGATACTTTGATTCTTTCCATATCTTAGCTATTGTAAATAATGCTGCCATGAATACAGAGGTGCATATATCTCTATGAATTAGTGTTTTTGTATTCTCTGGATAAATACCCAGAAGTGGAACAGCTGGATCATGTGGTAGTTCTATTCTTAATTCTTTGAGGAATTTTCATACTGTTTTCCACAGTGGCAGCACCAATTTACATTCCCACCAACAGTGTATGAGGGTTCCCTTTCACCACACCCTTTCCAACACTTGTTATTTCTTGTCTTTTTGATAACAGCCATTCTAATGAGTGTGAGGTGATATCTCGTGGTTTTGATTTGCATTTCCCTAATAAATTAGTGTTGAGCATTTATTCATGTGCCTGTTGGCCATATGTATGTATTCTTTGGAAAAATGTTTATTAAGATCCTTTAACCATTTTTTAATTGGGTTTTTTTTTTTTGGTGTTGTTGAGTTGTGTAAGTTTTTCATGTATTTTGGATATTAATCCCCTATTGGATATATGATTTGCAAATATTTTCTTCCATTCAGTAAGTTGTCTTTTAATTTTGTTGATGGTTTCCTCTGCTGCACAGAAGCTTTTGAGTTTGATGTAGTCCCATTTGTTTATTTTTGCTTTTGTTCCCCTTGCCTGAAGAGACAGATTCAAAAAAATACTGGTAAGACCAAAGTCAAAGAGCATACTGCCTATGTTTTCTTCTAGGAGTTTTATGGTTTCAGGTCTTACATTAAAGTCTTTAATCCATTTTGAGTTAATTTTTGTTTCTGTGTAAGAAAGTAGTCTAGTTTCATTCTTTTGCATGTGGCTGTCCTGTTTTCCCAACACCATTTATTAAAGAGAATGTCTTTTCTCCATTGTATTTCTTTGCTCCTTTGTGATAAATTGTCTGTATATGTGTGGGTTTATTTCTGGGCTCTTTGATTCTGTTCCACTGACCTGCATGTCAACTTTTTCTGCCAATACTATGCTGTTTTGATTGCTATAGCTTTGTACTTTAATTTGAAGTCAGGAAGTGTGATGCCTCCAGCTTTGTTCTTTTTTCTCAGGGTTGCTTTGGCTATTCATAGTCTTTTGTCATTCCATACAAATTTTAGGATTTTTTTGTTTTATTTCTGTGAAAAATGTCATTGGGATTTTGATAGGGACTGCATTAAATCTGTAGATTGCATTAGATAACATGGACTTTTTTTCAATGCTAATTCTTCCAATCCATGAACACAGAATATCTTTCCATTTCTTTGTGTGTTCTTCCATTTTTTTAAAGAATATCTTATAGTTTTGAGTGTACAGGCCTTTCACATCCTTAAATTTATTCCTAGGTATTTTATTCTTTTTGTTGCAACAGTAAATGGGATAATTTTCCAAATTTCTCTGATAGTTCATTGTTAGTTCATAGAAATGGAACAGATTTTTGTATACTGATTTTGTACCCTGCATCTTTACTGTATTCATTTATTATTTCTCATAGTTTTTGGTAGAATTTTTAGGGTTCTCTATGTATAAAATCACATCATCTGCAAATAGTGAGAGTTTTCCTTCTTCCTTTCCAATTTGGATACCTTTTATTTCTTGTTCTTGCCTAACTGCTCTATCTAGGACTCCCAATATTATGTTGAATAAAAGTGGTGAGAGTGGGCATCCTTGTCTTATTCCTGATCTTAAAGTAAAAGCTTTCAGTTTTTCCCATTGAGTATCAGGTTAGCTGTGGTTTTGTCATATATGGCTTTTATCTACACCCATTTTATTGAGTTTTACCATAAATAGGTGAGAATCATGTTAAATGCTTTTCCTGCATCTACTGAGATGGCTATATGATTTTTATTCTTCAACTTAATGTGGTGTATCACACTGATTGATTTACAGACATTGAACCATCTTTGCATCCCTGGAATATATCCCACTTGATCATGCAGTATAATTCTTTTAATGTATTGTTGTATTTGGCTTGCTAATATTTTGTTGAGGATTTGTGCATCTATGTTCATCAGAGATTTTGGTCTGCAATTTTTTTGTGTTGTCTTTATCTGGTTTTGGTATCAGGGTGATGCTAGCCTCATAAAATGAGTTAAGAAGCATTCCCTCCTCTTCAATTTTTTGGGAGAGTTTGAGAAAGATAGGTATTAGATCTTTGAATGTTTGGTAGAAGTCACCTGTGAAGACATCTGGTCCTGGACTTTGTTTTTTGGGGGAGGTTTTGATTTCTATTTAAATATCCTTAATAGTGATCAGTCTATTCAGATTTTTCTATTTCTTCATGATTCAGTCTTGAAAGGTTGTATGATTCTAAGAATTTGTCCATTTCTTCTAGGTTGTCCAATTTGTTGTTGTATAGCTGTTCACAGTATTCTCTAATCCTTTGTATTTCTGTGGTATACATGGTAATTTCTCTTCTTTCATTTCTGATTTATCTGAGCCTTCTCTCTTTTTTCTTATTGACTCTAGTGTAAGGTTTGTCAATTTTATCTTTTCAAAGAAACATCTCTTACTTTCACTGATCTTTTCTATTGTCTTTTAGTCTCTATTTCCACTCTGATTTTTATTTTTTCCTTCTACTGACTTTGGGCTTTTCTTGTTCTTCTTTTTCTAGTTCCTTTCGGTGTAAGGTTAGATTGCTTGAGATTTTTCTTGTTTCTTGAGGTAGGCCTGTATTACTATAAACTTCCTTCTTAGTACTGCTTTTGCTGCATCCCAGAGATTCTGCTATGTTGTATTTTCATTTTTCTTTGTCTTCAGGTATTTTTAAATTCTCTTTTGATTTCTTCATTGATCTAATAGTTGTTCAGTAGCATATTGTTTTGTCTCCACATATTTGTGATTTTTCCAGCTTTCTTCTTGTAGTTGATTTCTAGTTTCATACCACTGTGGTCAAAGAAGATGCTTGATATTATTTCAATTTTAAATTTATTGAGACTTGTTTTGTGTCCCAAAATATGGTTTATCCTTGAGAATGTTCCATGTACAATTGAGAAGAATGTGTATTTTGCTGCATTTGAATGGAATATTCTATATATCAATTAGCTACATCTGATATAATGTTTCATTTAAGTCAATATTTCTTGTTGACTTTCTGTCTTCATGATCTACCCATTGATGTAAGTGGGGTGTTAAAGTCCCCTGTTATTGTGTTGCTGTCAATTTCTCCCTTGCGTCTGTTAATAATTACTTTATGTATTTTGGTACTCCTATGTTAGGTACATATATATTAGTATTACATCTTCTTGGTGAATTGTCTCCTTTATCATTATATAAAGTCCACCTTTGTCTTGTTACCTTTTTTGGCTTTAAGTCTATTTTGTCTGATATGTGTAGGGCTACCCCTGCTTTCTTCTGTCTGCCATTTTCTTGGAGTATCGTTTTCTATCCCTTCACTTTGAGGCTACGTTTGTGTTTAGAGCTAGATGAGTCTCCTGAAGGCTGCATATAGGTGGGTATTGTTTTTTAATCCATCCAGCCATTCTGTATCTTTTGATTGGTGAAATCAATCCATTTACTTAGGGTTATTATTGACAGATAAGTACTCAGTACTGCCATTTTATCTTCTGTTTTTCAATTGCTCTATCTCCATTGTTTCTTTTTCTTTGTGTTTCTATTTTAGTTTTGTGGTTTTCTATGATGTTTTTCTAAGTTTTCTCTTTTTTTAATATTTCATGTCTCTGCACTAGATTTACGTTTTGTGGTTTATATATGTTACCTTTAAGTTTGTATAAAGCATCTCACACATAATACAGTCCTTTTTTTCTGCTGATAGCATCTTATCTTTATTTGCCTATATGGGTTCATCCTTTTCCTCTTCCCCTTTTATACTTTTGTTGTCTCAACTTATCTGTTTTTATGTTGTGAGTTCATTATCATATTGAAGTAGCTATGGTTATTTTTGCTGTTTTTTTCCCTTCATAACTTTTATGCTATAATTATGTATTTAACAATGTATTCTGATATAGAGTTGAAACTTTCTGAGTCTATTTACCACCTTACTCAAAGTTTTCTGTACTTTTACTTTTTCTTTTCAGGTAGAAGAGCTCTCTTCAACATTTCTTGTAAGGCAGGTCTAGTTGTGATGAATTCCTTCATCTTCTGTTTGTCTGAGAAAGTCTTTATTTATACTTCATATCTATAATTTTTCTGGATAGAGTATTCTTGGCTGACAGTTTTTACCTTTCAATATTTTGAGTATGTCATTCCACTCTCCCCTGAAATCTGCTCATAGTCTGCTGGGGGTTCCTTTGTAGGTTACTGTCATTTTTTTCCCCTGGCTACCTTCAAAATTTTTTCTCTATCATTGACTTTTGACAGTTCATAATAATGTGTTTTGGAGAAGGTCTTTTTGCATTGAGATAATTAGGTGTTCTCTTAGCTTTGTGGACTTGTATGTCCAGTTCTTTCCCCATGTTTGGGAAGTTCACAGCTATTACTTTTTTAAATAAAATCACTGCTCCCTTCTCCCTCTCTTTTACTTCTGGGATACTCATTACCCTTATGTTGCTTTTCCTGATGGAGTCAGACAGTTCTCATAGAATTTCTTCATTTTGAAAAATCTTCTCTCCTCTTTTACCTGAATCATTTCTAGTTTTCTATGTTTTTAAAAATTTATTTATTTATTTATATTTTTGGCTGTGTTGGGTCTTCATTTCTGTGCGAGGGCTTTCTCTAGTTGTGGCAAGCGGGGGCCACTCTTCATCGCGGTGCGTGGGCCTCTCACTGTCGTGGCCTCTCCCATTGCGGAGCACAGGCTCCAGACGCGCAGGCTCAGTAGTTGTGGCTCACAGGCCTAGTTGCTCCGCGGCATGTGGGATCTTCCCAGATCAGGGCTCAAACCCATGTCCCCTGCACTGGCAGGCAGATTCTCAACCACTGCGCCACCAGGGAAGCCCTAGATTTCTATTTTTGAGTTTGCTAATTCTCTCTTCCATATGGTCTGCTCTATTTCCAATGCTTTCTATTGCATTCTTCATCTGATTTATTGAGTTCTTCAGCTCCAAATTTTCTGTTTGGTTTTTTTACAGCTTCAATCTCTTTCATAAAGTATTCCTTCTGTTCATTAATTTCATTACTGAGCTCATTAAACTACCTTTCTGAGTTTTCTTATAGCTTGTTGAGTTTTTTTTCATGACAACTATTTTTTAATTCTCTATCAGATCACAAACTTCCTTGACTTTAAGTTTGGTTTCTGGAGAATTGTCATTTTCTTTTTGTGATACCATGTTACCACTGTTTTTCATGGTGCTTAATGAGTTGTTCCTCTGCTGGTGGACTGTCCATTACTCCTTACTTTGCAAATCACATATTTGATAAAGACTCCATCAAGAATATCTAAAGAATTCCTTTTTTCATTTAATGTCTTTGCTGGTTTGGATACCACAACAACACTGGACTTACTGATCTTAAAGAACCAGCTTTTGGTGTCATTAATTTTCTCTATTGTTTTTCTGTTCTCCATTTAACTGATATTAGTTTTGACAGTTATTATTTTCTTTCTTCTACTTATTTTGGGTTTAATTTTCTATCATTTTTCTAATTCTTTAAGTTAGAAGGTGAGGTCAGTGATTTGAGACCTTTCCTCTACTCTACCATGGGCACTCAGTACTACAACATTTCCCATAAGTACTCCTTTGGGGCATCCCCAAATTTTGAAATGTTGTGTTTTCATTTTCATTCAGTTCAAAACACTTTGGCATTTCCCTTTAGGTTTTTTTCTTTGACTTACTGTTTACTTAGAAGTGTATATTTTTTAGTTTTCAAATATCTGTGGATTTTCCAACTATCTTTTTATTATTGATTTCTAATTTAGTTCCATCAAGGTTAAAGAAAATATTTTGAAAGACATAAATCTTTTAAGTATATTAGCACTTGCTTTATGGCCAGAATATATTCTATCTAGGTAAATGTTTCATCTCTACTTGAAAATAATACATATTCTGCTGTTGCTGGGTGTAGTGTTCTATAACTGTCAAGTAGTTCAAGTTGGTTTATAGTGTTTTTCAAGTCTTTTATATCCCTACTGATTTTGTTTAGTTGTTCTACCAATTATTCATGGAAGAGTGTGGAAATGTCCAATTTTAATTGTGCATTTTTTTATTTCTCCTTGCAATTTTATCAGTTTTATTTTTTGCCAAGAATTCTGAAGTTCTGTAATTAAGTGCATAAGCATTCAGGACTGCTATATACCATTAGATTGATTGACTCCCATTACATTATAAAATGAATCCCTATTTCCCTGGTAATACTCTTTGCTATGAATTACTTGATATTAATATAGTCACTCTAGCTTTCTCTGATTAGTGGCAGTCTGGTATGTCTGTTCCTCTGTTTCCCTTTTAAACTTTTTTTGTCTTTATAATTAAAGTGGGTTGCTTGAGGCAATGTAAAACTGAATCTTGTTTTCTGTTGTTTTTTAAATCCAGTCTGTCAATTGCTGACTTTTAATTTGGGGGTTAACACACTTACATTTGATGTGCTTCTTGATGTGGCTGAGTTTAAATTTACCACTTTGCTGTTTGTTTTTTCATTTACCCCAATTGTTCTTTTTCCTTTGTTCCTGCCTTCTCTGGGGTTAATTGGGTTTTTTATTTTATTTTTTTATGATTCCAGGTTTTTCTTCTTGTTGGCTTATTAGCTGTAATTCTGTTGAGTCCTTTCAGTGGTTGCTTTAGGGTACATAGTATACATCTTTCACTTCATAGTCTATGCTTAAGTGATATACTACTTCATCAATAATAAAAGAAACTTATAACAGCATGTTTCCATTTTTCCTTCCCAACCAGTTATATTGTTGCCACACATTTTACTTTTGCATATGCTATAGCTCCACAGTATATTATAATTTTTGCTTTAAACATTTTATGATTTCTTAAATATACTTAAATAACATGTAAATTACCATTATATTTACTTATTAGTTGTCATTTCTGGTGACTGGCAATCCTTTGTATAGATACAGATATCTATCTGATATCATTGTCCTTCTGCTTGAAGGATTTCCTTTAAGATTCCTTATTGTGTAGGTCTTCTGATAACAGGTTCTTTCTGCTTTTCCTCATCTGAAAATGTGTTCATTTTGTCTTTGTTTTTGAAGGATATTTTCACTGGGTAGAAAATTGTGGGTTCACAGTTTTTCTTTTCTTTCCATACTTTAACAATTCAATTACATTTCTTGAAGCTTCTGGAGTTTTTGTTTGTTTGTTTTTCTGTCAAGAAATTTAGTGGTACCTCTCTATTTCCTTGTATATAATTTATCTTTTATTCAATGTCTACGTCTCAGATTTCCTCTATATCATTCATTTTAAACAATTTGATTATCACGTTCCCTGGTGAAAGTTTCTTCATGTTTTTTGTGCTTGAGGTTTGTTGAGCTTCTTGGATATGTGGGTAACAATTCTTATAAAGTTGGAAAATTTATAGTCATTATTTCTTCAAATATTTTCTTCCCTCCAGGGACACTAATTTTATGCAACTGTCTCCCCTGCCCCCATTAGCTAATGCACCATTCTATTTTCTTTTTTTCAACGTTTTCCTCTGTGTGTTTCAATCTGGACAGTTTCAATTGCTGTGTAATCAAATTCACTAATGATCTTTTCTTATGCAATATCCATTGGCCATTAACTCCATCCAGTGTGTTTACATCTCAAACACTGAGGCACTGCAGGTTTCAGCAGTAGAGGTTTGCTTTCGATGTTTAAGATGTTCAATCCTTCTTTTAGCTACTTGAACTTGTGGAATGAAATTATATTAACTGTTTTAATGTCCTTGTCTACTAATCTATTATCCGTACCACTTCTGTGTTGGTTTCAATTGATATTTCTCCTCATTATGTTTTATTTCCCTGCTTTTTTTGCATGCTGATAATTATTTATAGGATGCTAGATATTGGGATTTTACCTTGTCAGGAGCTAGATATTTTTCTTTTCCTAAACAGAATCTTGAGTTTTTTTCTGGGTCATGGTTAAAGTTACTTCAAATAGCTGGATCCTTTCAGATCTTGCTTTTAGGGTTTGTTAGATGGAGTCCAAGCAGTGTTTAATCTTGGGCTAATTTTTCACTGTTATCAAGCTAAGACCATTCATTGTACTTTAACTAATATCTTTTGAATTATGAGGCTTTTCCACTCTGGATGATGTCACTCTTCACTGCCTTATGTGAGGCTTAGGCACTATTTCCTATTATCTTTTTAGGTATTATCTTAGTGCTCTGGCCTGGATAGTTTCTCATCTGTGTACACTGATTAGTAATCAGCTGAATACTCCAGTGGATCCTTCTGCAGATCTCTGCAGTTTCCATTCCATGCAGCTCAATCCTCTCTAGTAGTCTGCTCTGCAAATTCTTGTCAGCCTTGCTTTCCCAGACTCCTAGCTCCACCTTCTCACCTCAGGGAAATTGTTGCCTGGGTTTCCCCCTCCCCTGTATCATTACCTGAATACTCTCTCAAGATAGAAAGCTGGAGCAATGATAGGGCTAATCTCATTTGTTCCCTGTCTTTCATGGCTCACTCTCCTTCACTGCCAGATGCCCCCTCCTCAGAACTGTTGTTTACTATATTTTGTCTTTTTTTCTTTTTTTTTCAGTTTTTTACTTGAGGCTAAATCTAGTTCTTGTTACTCTACCTTGTTTGGAAGAGTAATCTATAAATCCCTTAATCCTTTTTAACATCATATTTCCAGTACTACTAATTGATAAAAGTTTCCAGAGAGGATGATAATCTATTTGCTATCCCAAAATGGCCTCTCATTTCTCATCTTAAAAATCATCTTGTTCCCAAAGCCAAGGCAAGGTTAAGCATGCTTCTCAGGTTCTGCTTTAACACAGTGTTATAACACATCATATATATATATATACACACACACACACACACACACACACACATATATATATATAAAATGCTGTGTAACAGAGTAGTGGTATAATATATTTTATATATATACATATATACTCTTTCTGTACTATACATGCCTTTTGCCTTTTTTCCTACATCCTTGGGTGCTAGTACATGCCTACACATAGTAAGCCCTCAGTAAATATTTGTATGAATGACTGAATAAAAATATTGGTTAGCAGATGTTTCTTTTTCTCAGATAGCAGAGAGCTTACTACCTCACTATAAATTTCATTTTTGAAGCAGCACTTTCAATAAAAACTACTGAAGAGATAACCTAGTCTCTGAGGCCACTGAAGTACATGAACACAGGGCTGAACCTGAGGGAAGTCAGGATTCTGCCAGCCATGAGCAAGGACCAAGACAACCAAAGGTATCTGCTACTTCAGACACGTATTCTCAAAAGCACCTGTATCCTCCGTTCTGAAGAGAATGTCTTAAACATTTTAAACAATGTTTTAGACTAGTTTCATGACAGTATCTAACTTACATGACTGTAAATATTTCCAGAACACAATAAACTTCACTTCCATGCCAAGATGCTTCAGGCAGTGTGTCACTTTAGATGGTAATTATAGTGCATTAGGGAGACAGATTGTGAAGCCTCAAAAGTGGAAAGAATATACTGGCAAATCTGTCATCCACCCCCACAGCACACACCCTCTAAAAAGGAGAATTCTATTATTTCTGGGATCATCTTCATTTCACATTTATTATTCTTTTTGAAAAGCTACCTATTTTAAATATTTAGGTACAGGACAACTCCTAGGGGGCAAGTACTTGTCTTAATCATAGAGATTTCTTGCTTTTCCCACTTTTTCTCCACTCTTTCGTGGAGTGTTTTTAAATATATAATCTCCCTACTTATATCTTTTCACCCTTTTGATAAAAAGCAAGTCTTAATTGCCTTGTCATATTCTTATTAGACAAATCATTCAAGTTTTCTGAGTCTCAAGATAATTGTGTCTACCTTACAGAGATTTCTTTCACTCTTCGAAGGAAGGAGCAAAAATACTTTGTACACTACAAACCACTGAGCAAATTTTCAGTATAAGATTTGAGGTATATGAAAATTTGGTGGTTATTCATCTTTTTAGCCCAATAACCTTATATAGTGGCTGAATCATGGTTACGTTCAGTACATAGTTTAAAGGAATAGAGAAAAGCAGGAAGGAAGGATGATGGATGGGACACAAGGAGAAAATGAAGGAAGGGAGGGAAAAGAGAGAGGGAGCAGGAGAGAACATGAGAAGAAAGGAAGGGAGGGAGGGAGGGAAAAATAAGGGAGACTGGAGAGAGAGAAATAAACAGAGGAGGGGGGGATGAAAGGAGGGGTGGGAGAAAAAAGGGAAGGGAGGAAAAATCATGAATACTCTGTGACTGGTTGACTAATTTTGACTTTGACCTGTATATTAAAACAACTGATCACTGCTATAGCTGTTTCCCTCCTAGACAACGTAAATAAATAACAAAAAAAGTGACTAATCTTACATGAAATTTAGACACGGTAGCTTTATGCTAGGGAAATGGAAATAATAATATTTGCTAATATTTACTATGTAAATTAGCATTCATATTATTGCCTTTGATGATGAAACAGAAGGAGAGGCTGACATTCCCAAATGTTGTAGCTAAGTTGAAACCCTAGAGAAAGAGATTCACTCATCAAGGGGATTGTCCTTTTTCTACTTTCCAGAGTATTTATTCAGGAAACAGCAGGGTACTATAAAAATCTTCTTAGATTCTGATACTTGAGTTAGAAATAATTTCTTCATTTATTTTGCCCTTAAGGATAAGCTTAACTCATTAGCAGAGGCACATTAACAAGCAAAGAGAATATAAGGTATTTGGATCTTGCTCCACTCAACAAAAATCAATTAATTCTGTGTGTGTGTGTGCGCATGTGGTTTGTGGTGGTGGTGGCTTTTTGGCAGCCTAAAGAAGGTAAGTTTTTAAAAGATGGCAATAATATTTCTCATGCAAACCAATAATTCTGCTGTTGTAACAGGAAAGAGGTGACTTGGTGCCACAGATGCATTTAATGATAGCACTAATAATCATTGCTACCATTAATTAAGCTTCTGCTTTGAGGAAATCACTGCACAGCTGCCATCTCATTTAATTCTCCTGGTGACACTGTGAAGTTAGCATTTGTATCACAGTTTTGGAGTTGAGGAATCATAGCCTCAGAGGAAATAGTAAACTTTTACAAAGACTCTAGTTGGTGCCGCTTCTCATTACGTCCACCTCCCCAGGTCAGAGAGTGACTGAGGATCACAGAGATGCAAAATAAAAAAACAAAACATCTCAAGGCCTTCTTTGATCCCAGTGGACAAAACAAAAAGAGCTAAGGGTAAATATACACACACTTTCATTCTAAATGAGATGCCTGACATTGCTGTAAATTCGTTGGTAATGTATTTTAATTAATCCTCTGACACCGATACACTTGTGAGAAGGCTATTGCTTTACTTATTTGACTGATGAGAAAAGGAAAGCTTGGGAGGTTAAATTGCCCAGTTCCCTGGCAAGTGACAGAATATGTATTTGAATTCAAAATACACATGCCTGTGCCCTTTTTGCTTGTCACGTTGACCTTCACTGCTCCACAAACACATGCAGAACACCTGCTGAGTGAAAACACTTTGCAAGTGCTGGGCACTTAAAGCCATACAAAGATTAAAAAAAAGACATAGACTTGAACTCAAAGAGCAAACTCCAATCACATAGAAAATATCTCAGCTGGAGTACCATTTATGAGGAAATGTGAATTGGTTTGCAAAATAGTCTTCTGAAGTCATAAACTGGAACATTAACTGGTGGCCCTTTTCCTGTTGGGCAAATCTCTCACAGAAAGTGGGCCTTGACAGCACAGTGCTGGGAGATGAGCTTATTAACACGGTGTATCCACAGCCAAGGGACATTCCCTCTACTCCACCAGGCAACAGATTTTTGAGAGGTGAAGGCAAGCCCTTCCTCTATCTTGGAGGGAAAAAAGATTTTACCTATATGCTCTCAGATAATGCTTATCATCGCTCTGTGGAAGGGAAATTTATTCCCTCTTACCACTGAGGCAACAAAGCTTTATAAAGGTCAAGGGATCACCTTGTGTCAAATGTGTAGTAAGTGGTCCAGGCAGGGTTCAAACCAATGTCTACCTTACTCCAAAGAACTGATCTTCCCTATGCACCACCCTGCCCTCCTTATGCATACAAATGTATATATAAACATATGTGCATGTATGCATATGTACATGTATACATATGTATATGCGTGTGTATGACAAATGAACATTTTTTGATCCTGAAGGCTGATTAAAAAGTATTTTCCAACTTTATTGAGGTATAATTACAAAATTATGTTATTTAAAGTGTATAACATGATGATTTGACATACATGTACATCCTGAAAGGATTTCCCCATTTAGTTAATTAACACATCCATCCACCTCACATGTTTACTTTTTTTTTTTTTTTTTTTGGTGAGACAATTTAAGATCTACTCTCTCAGCAAATTTCAATTATTAGATGACAGTGTTGTTAACTATACCAAGGTTTTAGATTTGTCTTTCTTGTCTCCTGGTGGTCTCCCCAGGATCTTATTTTTAACCTGTGGTTATGGTTATAGAAAACGTGGAGAGGAGAGGGGCAAATGTTTTATAACGACCTATGGATCAGTACTGTGGGCTACTTCAGAGCTGCTCACCTTTTGGTTTCTGTTTTTTTTTTTTTTTTCTTTTCTCCCCTGCTTCCAAAAAAAAAAAAAAAAAGCAGGACTCGAGGGCCCTGGCTGGCACCGCATGGCTAGAAGTGAGGCACAGAGGCAGAGGCTTCCCCCTCTTCCCAGACCCCTCCTCCCCCCCACCCACTTCCCTTTTCTGCCACCAAAGCCCCTCTCGCCCGCCGTGCGCCCAGCCCCGCTCGGTGCATTCCCTGACCCTCACCCCACCTTCTCTTCCCCTGCCGCCGCCCCGCCCCACTTGCCTTCACACCCAGGAGGTTGCGGCGGAAGTCCACGGGGGTTCGCAGAGCCTTGCTCCACCGCCAGCCCAGGAACTCTTTGATGAATTTGCTGCTGCATTTGAGGTTGTCCCTCCAACCGCCCCACTGCCAGGCCTCCCGGTTTTCTGCAGGTCCGGGCCTCCGGGCGCGCCAGCTCTCCCTGAGGCCTGCGCTGCATGCCTTGGCCAGTACGTGCCTCAGGCAGACCCGGGGATACGGTGTACAGGAAGGCGGTCTCCTTGAAGCCTCACCTGGGGAGGCTGGCCCTGGGGCGGCCCTCCAAGGTGCAGTTACAGGGCAGGAAGCTGAACCTGCACCAGCACTCAAGTGCGCTCACGTAGACTGAGCACCAGCCTCGCCGCCATGCCCCCCGGCGGCACGCGCACCACAGCTTCCGCTCCAGCTTCAGCCAATCACAGGCTTTGTAGTGCACCTGGGCGACCGCCTCCAGCTTCAAGGTCAGCGGGAAGATGGTCAGGGGCTCGGAGTTTATCAGCCCTAGGCGAGGACGGGGTGCGGCACAGTGAGCGTTGGTGTCAGCACGAAGGCCACGGCCAGCCAGGGCACCAGCGGGGCCCATTCAGCAACTTGCTGCGCACTGCCAGCAGCCCATCATGCTCCTGGCCCCAGGCCACAGCTCAAGGGAGGGAACGTGCTGCTTTTCATTTACCCACAAGCATGGGCACCCTGGGTGGTGGATAGGAATGGACTGAGGAGAGGTGTGCTAAGGAGGTAGGGATGGTGACGTCCTGAGCAAAGGAAAGTCGAGAGTGCCTGCTGTTGGTGAGAGCTCATCTCTCCCACGGGGAACACTGGAAAACCAGTAAAAGGGGATGTAACTCCTGCCTTGACAAGTCACCACACCTGGCCTCGCTATATATCCAAGATCCCAGTGCACTGAAAAGGTAATATTGAGTTCAGATTGGTACCTCCTAACTGGTACCTCTTAACTTGAAGCCTTAGCTTTCAAAGGCTTAATTTAAGTACCAACTCATCTCTAGTTACCCTCACCTCACTGGTAACACCAGGAACTTATTTTTTATACAGGAACTTATTTTTATACTTACTAAGTGGCTACCATGCACCAGACACTAGATGTATTTGTTCATTCCTCTGTGTTTCCATTTTGTGACGTTCATCACTGTTGTGTTGCACTATGATTATTTTTCTAAATATCTGTATTATGAACTGACAAGGACAGACTCTGATCTACTTAGTATTCTCATCTTTTAGCACAGTCTAGGCATAGAATAAGTGTATAGTAAATATTTGTTTACAAAGGCATCCAGAGAAGGGACCAAGTGGAGATCATCTTGGCTAGTGAATCAGAGGCGGAGTTGATCAGTCTATGAGTCCCAAGGGGTAGTCTTACATTCCATGGAGGGAACCAGTGGGTAAATGTTACTGGAAGCAGATGACTGTATTAAGGAAGGTCATAGTTCTTCCTATTAAGTTATTCCATTGCGGGATGGCCTATCTCTACAAGTAATCCACTTCCTATCACTAGTGTTCAAGCAAAGTTTAATGCATTTCATCTGTCCAGAGTGATCTGGAAGGATTTTCCACATTTATTTGACATGGACTTATCTTTTTTAATATCGATATTTGCCATCCTATGATCAGGAAGATTTTATGGACAGAATAGGCCTTACATGAAGCAAGAGAGAAGAGTTCATGTCAGAATGCCCCACTTCTCTCCTATTCAGACCCTATTCATGTATGCATAATGCAGCACTGAGAAGGGGCCACTCTGTTGACCTATGGCCTACACTTGACTCCTAATACAGAGTTCTCTGTCCATGGATATGAGCAGAGAGGTCCAAACAATGAAAGAATCTCCACTAGCCCCTCTTGCTGTCATGATGCCAACCTCATGTGTCCATCCTCTAATCCTTCTCAGCCTAATTTCTCTCACACCTGTTTCAAATGTCCCAAACCTATGTTCCTGATTGAAATTTCAAAAAAATTATTGTGTTCCCTAAAATTAAAAAGAAAATCACAAAATGTTACTAAATTATTATCAATTAAAATGTAGTGGAAAATTGCTCGCGTTGAAGCTAAGAGATCGTCTGACTAGTGCCAGCTTAGCTCAGCTCACAACAAGCTGTGTGATTTTAGGAAAGTCAGCTCACCTTTCTGGACCTCATCTGTAAAATGAGAGGACTAACCTAAACAATCTCTGAAGAATCTTCCAACTTTAATTCTAAATAAGTTAAACCATATTATTTTTCCTGCATTCTCAGTCCCAAAGAATAGCGAGTTTACCCACTGAAATAATATAACGAAACCTGAGTACACAAGACAGTTGCTAAGTTATTATAGATCTGTCTAAATGAGGATTAGGAGAAGCAAACTGAGCTGACAGGTGACAGTCCCGGCTGGTGCCGCTGAGGAATGGGGCTTTATTACATGGTGATAAGCAAAGGGTGGACTTCCTCCCAGGGCCCGACCAGCCAGTCTGGAACAAAGCAGTCATTCATCAATGCCGGGGCTGATTGCAGTGCTGACCTACAACTCTTGTCTAACATGCAGACTTCATTTACACAGCCTCATCTGTTTCCCCTGGGAGCCCTGTCTGGCCTAGTTTGATCCATTCTAGAATACCAGCAGTAGTATCAGCAGCGGAGGAGGTGGATCTGACAGTGCAGAGAGTTTGCTCAGAAGAAAGGAGATAAATAACATTATGACATGTGCACTTGCATCTGAATGACGAAGTACCAACAGATCTCAGCTATACTGTCCCAGCTGTTATTCTGCATATTTTCTATCTATACCAGGAGGCTTATAAAGAACAACTACAGGTGGTTATTGCCCAGAAAGAGGCTTCCCCCTAAAAACACAACTTGGATGTGAATAGATGATATACTTATGACTATGTACTATTGATGTAATATTCTCAACTCTCCATCCCTAGACTGTGAGCTACGTGCAAGTGGAGATTACATGGAATATACCTCTACCTGCCAGCACCCAGAAGAGAGCACTAACAGAGCTGGTGTTCCAATAGAGGCTTGAGAAACGTTAGGTGGAGAATCATTTTTGTTTTAAGGTTGTCAGATTATAAACAATTTTTTTCTTTTCAAAAGTACCCAGTAGTAACCTAAATGGGAGGGAAGTCCAAAAGGAAGGGAGTATCCATATGTGTATGGCTGATTCATTTTGTTGTGCAACGGAGGCTAACACAACATTGTAAAGCAACCGTACTCCAATAAAAATTTTTTTTAAAAAGTACCCATAATATTGTAATTTAGTTTTTATCTGGAAGTGAGTTGCTTGCAGTATGACCTGTCTTCTTCTGCTTGAGTTCTCTAAATGGAATCTCTTTCTTTGCCTAAACAGCTAATTCATTTGCTCATCTCTTAACAGTATAGGATACATGATACAACACAGCATCCAATCTGAGATGGCTTCCCACTTTTCCTGGGGTAGTCAGCCTCTACTTTCCTTAGTTTCTAGTAGTTCCTGGTTCATAAGTCTATGAACAAATCTCATTTACTCTTTCTCTTCTCTCTTTCTGCTGCTCTCTTGTTGTGTTATATATCCTTGGGCAAGTTATTTAACTTTTCTGTGACTCTTTTTTAAAGATTCATTTATTTTTTTTTCTTTTATTTATTTATTTATTTATGGCTGTGTTGGGTCTTCGTTTCTGTGCGAGGGCTTTCTCTAGTTGTGGCGAGCGGGGGCCACTCTTCATCGTGATGCGCGGGCCTCTCACTATCGCGGCCTCTCTTGTTGCGGAGCACAGGCTCCAGACACGCAGGCTCAGTAGTTGTGGCTCATGGGCCTAGTTGCTCCGCGGCTTGTGGGATCTTCCCAGACCAGGGCTTGAACCCGTGTCCCCTGCATTGGCAGGCAGATTCTCAACCACTGCGCCACCAGGGAAGCCCTGTGACTCTTTTTTGATCTGCAATATTGGGATAATAAGAGGAACTATTGTAGTTTTGTAATGGGGTAATACATGTAATGTACTCAAAACTGTACCTGGCAAATGATAAGTTTTCAATAAGTTTCAACTACTGGTAGTTGTAGCACCTTTTTTCACTTTTAAATGTTATACTTTTTGGTAAATCCATTTTGATAAAACTGGTTTATGTAAAAAAATCAATTCCACAGGGAGTATACAGAATATCTCTGAACCTTCCCCTCAATTTTGCTGTGAACCTAAAACTGCTCTAAAAATTGTCTTAATTTAAAAAGTTTTTTAAATCAGTGCCTTTGAAGACTAGTTTATGAAATGAAAACCGTTGTAGAGGGTCATTTCATCTGATCAAATAAGTTACGAATTTGAAAGTTCTTCCGAATCCAGTCTCTCCAGTGATACACAGTTCTTATAACCCGATGACATTAACTGCAGCTTTATCATTCATGACTTTTGTAACTCTTAAAGGTATCTTAAAATGTATTTAAATCTAATATAAATTAACATGATTTAAAATAAACACAAAGTAAATGTCATCAAGATAAACTGTCTAAAATTTTTTTAAGTGAGTAAAAAAATAGATCAAAGAAGCAAAACACAAAAGGACATAAAAAAATTCTCTACTTCATTAAAACACTATCAATGTGATAGTTATTAGAAACTTAAAAGTGAGGAGGAGGAGGTATTCTAGGTGCATCTGCCTTAAATTTTTTCAAAGAATAGGACCACAGGGAGTTGCAAAAACACTCAATTTCTTAATATGAAAAGAAAAAACAAATACAGAGTAACAAAAAAATCACTCATTTCTTTACTATTTTTGAATGGTGTAAGATAAAGCGTAAAAGCCCCCCATCCCTACTTATCCAGTTCCTCCTGCAGAGGTAACCACTGTTAACAGCATGGTAGGCTTCCTCCCAGACTTTTTTCCTACACTGGTACAAATATTTCGCAGTTAGTAAGTTAATTAAAGACAATGCCATATACCCTATATTATAACCTGCTCTTTTCTTGTAACAATATAGTCTGGGCATATTTTCATATACATAAAAGTGCATCTCAATCTTATTAAAGGCCCTGCCCTCTTCCTTGGTGTGTATACACCATAATTATTTAAACCAGCCTGAATGGGAGTTGAATTCTAGGCGATCTCCTCTGTCCTTAAACTGCTTTCTGCTACTCCTTCGCTGTGCTGTGCAGCCTTGGGCAAGTTACTTAACGTTTTCAAATAATCATTTGAATAATCATTTTAAACAATCATTCAGAAAATTATTTTACATATAGTTTTAATTAATTTTTATTCTTAAAGCATCAAATGGATAATAAGCTGAGCAAAATCTTTAAAGACAGGAATAATATTCTAAGCATCCTTGAACCCCATACTCCCAAAGAGAATTTACTGTATTACACTAAGGAAGAAAGGGAAGGAAGGAGGAAAAATGAAAGGTGGTTTGGGTTTTCTCTTTCTGTTATATCTGCTGTCCTTCTTGTAAGTATGACAAGAAAGAGCATCACAGAAGATGAGAGGGTGTAGAGAGCTCCGTGCAGGCTGGTGCTGTGCACTGGGGTGGGAGGCATATCTGCTCATCCCTGGGAGGGGATCCAGAGCAGCGAGGCATTTAGCAGGAGGTAGGATTGAGAAATCACTTGTTCTTTCAGAGGCCAGCTGGCCACCATCTGCCATATGGCTGCTTCCCTGTTGTGAATTCCCTGAACTCCAGGCACACCAATATTCAAATGTCAGAAGAGAACAATTTTCAAAGCCAAACAGGAATTCTGTTTGGATTACCCATAGTATCAGTCTCTTCTGCTAGCTTTGATGATTCAGAGGGAATGCATGTGTTAAATTAACAAGTATATTAAGAACTTTGGATGTCTGTAACCTTTTCGTTAGTTAGTACATAACACACCTCTATAATTCTTGCTGCGTTGTGTTTTTAACACTTGAGCAAGAGCAGAAATGAAGTGTATATGTGTTCTCAGATGAAAGAAGCGGCACCTCCATTTGCTGTAAGCAAAAGGGGCAGGGAAGTGAAGACGAAAAGGAGGGGCATTTGGACAATGGGCAGAAGTGGTTGGAGAGGGAGTGGTGCGGGGGAGAATGTCAGCCTTGTGCTTATTATATAACTGGACCATCAAGAAAATCTGAACAAGAAGCCCTGTGTCTACAGGACCTTTTCACTCTGCTCCTCAAGGCCAAATTGTTCACTTTCCCCATTCCCAGGTCCCGATTCCAGGTTCCTAAGTTTAGATCCAATGTCCACCCTATCAGCCATGGCCATAAACAGGGAATATTTGCTAAGAAAGAGATTCAGGCTGGATGGCAATGATTGAACCCTCTTGGGGACAGAGTTTGATGCCATCAGAAGAAAGGGACAGACTTGGAATGTGTCCTTTCCAAGGCATCTTGGAAATAGGTTTGTGCAAGGAGTTTCTACCCTGTCTGGGTTGGGTGGCCAGGCCTACTGAGCTGCTTGACAGTGGGCCCCTTCTACTGTCTCTATGGGCCCCTTCCTACCATCTCACCAAAACTAACCTTGGCTTCCTTTAGTTTCTCTAATGGGCTTTGGCCCAGAAAAAATAAGATTCATCTTTCTTGGATCCTGGTATTATTAGCCTACTGTGAAAAGCCCAGCTGACTGATTTCCCCAAAGCTTGCTTTCCCATGTGTTAAATAAGCACTTAGATTCCATCTTCAGGCATCCTCCTCTCCCCTTCCTTCTGTGTAAGCAGAGCTATAGCTAGTTGTCCAGTGTATAGGCAAAAACTGCCTGACTCATCTCATTGCACTTTTTGGACAGCTGAAGCTCAGGCTTCAAACTGTCCTGGTTGCTCAGATCTTCTAAATTGGACATTTCTAATTCTGGAATCAGCAGCTAGGGGAGGTAGGGACAGGCCATCTTACTGTATTTTTGTTTTCTTAATTTGGAGTCGAGCCATCGAGGTTGCAATTATGAGGACACAGACTGTACGGTCGGCTAAATTATATTTCCTCAAGAGCCTCATCAATGCCCTTAAAAAGGCAACAGTACAGCCTGCTACACACCACTCAAAATATTACATACGGAAGTTCACCATAGAACAAAGATGAATCCTCCATGACTACAAGAAGAAAGAAGCTGACTCAAGATCCAGATTAGCCAGGCAATTGCTGGGCATTTTCAAAGCAGCGAAGCAGAAGCAGAGGTGTGGTAAAAAAAAAAAAAAAAATTAGTACTCAGAAGAGATACTTCAGCATGACTTTGTAATAGAAATAAAACATAGTGGGATTTGTTGCCCTAAATCCACTCTATCTTTTTGTGGCATTGGTACCGGTACCTTCATTTTCCTTTGGGAAAGCCACTTCTTACCCACTTCCATGTCATTTTTGAGATAAAGCTGATTTCACGCTCAGGACACAAGAATGGAACATGTGGTCCAGACCAGCTTTGTCACCTTATTCCATCCTTCTTGCCATCATATGGTTTTGAAATGGGCTCATGTCCCAAGGCACATCCCCCAGAGCCAAGAAGACACAACCTAAGGACTTCTATTTGAGCTCTCAGAAAAGCAGACTCTCCCAACTGCTGAATAGGGCTGAGATGATGTAAATGTGAAGCATCCTTGTGTTCTGTGTAGAACTGAGAACCAAACCAGTTCTGAGGAAGCAGAGTCAAGAAATGGATCCAGCTAACATTATTTGAGCCCTGAATCAAGCTATACCTAGAGAAGGATTAACCCTGGAATTTTCAGTTTACATAAAGCAATAAATTTCCATTTAGCATAAGCTAATACACCAATGGCAGGAGAGGAAGTCCTATCAAGATTGGCATTTTTCAATTCAGGAAGTATTACCTGAAAGACCTTCCTTACCCAAGCTTCTCTGCTTCTCCTTTGAATTCATTCTTAAATGGCCAGTAACCTTTTAACAACTCCATGAATTAATCTGTGACTCTCTTAGGCCAACCAATGAGGCACTTGAGTATATTCAGTGTGTGTGTAGAGGTCTCTCAAAGTGAAATCTGGATGTGTATCTCAATTACATCTAGCATGCCTATGTGCTTAGAACAAACACTGCAGTAACTGAGGGGGAAACCCATGAAACGCTAAGTGCCTATTTATTACCTACACAAGCACCTTTTAAGAAAAACTTGAAGCCTCAACTTTGGTCTTTTCAACCCTCATCCCATTTGCTATGACCATTGTAAAATTGTTAGTGAAATCATTTCTTCCATGTTATCATAACATACTGGATTAGAAGACAAACAAGTGAGTTAGATGCTAACCTCATATGTAGCCTGTTGGGAAAACTACCCAATAGTGTTATTTATAACTAGAGGCAAAAAGCTGTCCCGATTAAATCCATTCTTTGGGAAAAATATAAATTCCACAGTAGTGCAAAAGATGACTAATTTGAAGTGGTTCTCCCAAACAATACTAAATTGCTTTCTGAGTTCTGCCTGTCATCCATCTCAGTCTCAAAGGAAGTGAGGCATTTAGTCTGTAAATCTTCCAAGTCTACTACTTGTTCCCATGTTTTCTCATAAAAATATTCCATTTATGAACATAATTTATATGAGTATAGCATCAGTGTCTGGTCAGGAAAAAAGGAAACCATACAAGGTATTTCAACTGAAAAAAAATAATGTAAGCGTTTGGTTAAAAACATGGAACAGAAAAGGTGAAAAAGTAATATTGAGGTAACGCTGAGAAAGTTTTTGCAGGAAACACCTACCACCTCTTAGGATGGAACAACAAAGGGAAGAGATTGGAGTTAACAGACCTTAGACTCTTGAAGAAACCAAGAGGAATTGGGACTAGACCTGTGAGAAGGACTACAACCTAGCTAAGTTCTATTGTCTTTGACATGATGAATTTGGTTCTGAGGTTGCTGAGGGGAAAAAAAAAAAGCTGGAGACTGGGAAGTCTCCCACTGCCAAGGTGAAGAGCCCTTGCTGGGGCAATGCCAGCAGGAAGCACAAGCACATGGGAAAGAGCAAGTCCTCTCTCTCTTCCTCATGTTTTCTGGTCTCTTAAGGTCCCCTATTGATGGAACCCAGCAGGGAGCCAGCTGGTAAAGGATGAATGTGGTATGCAGAATTCCAGTTTCTGCATCATAAAGATTATAGAACAGTGGTCTTAGAGCTGAAAGGCCATAGCTTAATACTAGGCACATGATCATCCTTATAACTCTAAATGAGTTGACCAATGCTATTACTCATATTAAACTAAGAATATGAGTATGTAACCCAGGTGTCTGTCACTAGGGAATCCACTGGCCCTTCAGTCTTCTGGGGATATTTTTTTCTTTAACAATTTTTGTAAAATGGTAGGGATGGAAGTTCCTATCTTACATACCATGTGTCTGATATCCAGGGACTTCAAATTTTCTGTAAAACTAAGGGGCTTTATTTTCCTGCTCACCTCTAATTCCAATTTTCTATTTTCACTGAACCCTTCTTCTCACTGAAGTCTCACTTTAGGAAGTTTTTTTCTCTGCCTTGCATCATCCCAAAAAGGAATGGGACCATTGTTCCTTTAAACTCCAAAAGGAACACTAACAAAAAACAGTTATTATCAAATGTTTAGAAGAAATGAGGGGTTGTTATATGATAAACAACTAAAAATTATATATTAGATGTCATTTTTTACAACAGCTCCTAAGTAATTTCATCCATATGGAATTCCTCTCTGGCCTTATTTCCTTTTGAGGGGCTCTCCCAGTAAGCTTCTGGCCCTCTGCCTCTTCCCGTTTTCTTTATTTCCTTATCTTTTTACTGCTTCCCTCCTGGGATTCCCCTGAAAATTCAAAATTCTTTATTATTTATTATTTTCAACAAGTCAGCTCTTTACCCTCACTGCCATTTCTCCTCCTAGACCATGCCCTTGGGAAGACTTCACTTTTTATACTCAACCTCTATGGAGGTTTGTTATTCTGCCCTGAGATGATTAATAGATTAATATTGTTATTTCTTAGAAGGAAGAACCAACCACAGTTTCTCTTTCCTTCCTTCTTTCTTTCTCTTTCTTTCTTTCTTTCTTTCTTTTTCTTTCTTTCTTTCTTTCTTTTTCTTTCTTTCTTTCTCTCTCTCTTTCCTTCCTCCCTTCCCTGCTTCCTTCCTTCCTTCTTTCTTTCTCTCTCCTATTATTAATCTTTTTGTGTTGAAATAATTATAAATTCACATGTAGTTGTAAGAACTAATGTAGATAGATCCTAGTACCATTTACCTAGATTTCTCCAGTGCTAACCTCTTGAAAAACTATAGTATGATAACCAGGATATAATAATAAAAACTATAATAGGATAACCAGGATATTGACATGATGCAGAACATTTTCATCACCACAAGGATCCTTAATGTTGCCCTTTCATAACCACACCCCCTTTCCTCCCACCCTGACTTCCTCTATACTCCTGACAATCACTAACCTGTTCTTCATTTTTATAATCTTGTCATTTGAAGACTATTATATATAAGTGGAATCAGACAGTATGCAACCATTCAGAATTGACTTTTTTTCACTCAGAGTGGTTTTATTTGCATTTCTTTTATGGCTAATGATGTTGAACACCTTGACATGTGCTTATTTGCTATTTGTGTATCTTATTTGGTAAAATATCTTCACGTCTTTTGCTCATGTTCTAATTGGATGTTTTGCTTTATTGGCTATTGAGTTTTCAGAATTCTTTATATAATCTAGATACTAGTCCTTTGTTGAATATGTGAGTTGCAAATATATTCTTCTTCTCTCTAGTTTGTCTTTTTATCTTCTCAACAGGGTCTGTTGTGGAATAAAATTTTTAAATTTTGATAAAGTCCAGTTCATCAGTTTTTCTTTTTATAGATCATGCTTTTGGTTTCAAGTCTAAGGACTATTTGTCTAGCTCTAGACCCTAGAGGTTTTCTCCTATGTTTTCATTCTAAAAGTTTTATGATTTACATTTATGGCCATGATCCATTTTGACTTAATTTTTGTAGATGGTGTGAGACTTAGGGCAAGGTTTAGATATTTATTTGTTTGCCTGTATATGTCCAATTGCTGTCTTCCTCAACTCCATGTCAGATATAGATGAGGCAAAAAGAAAACTCAGGAATTCACCTCTCTGTAGCTCCTCAGGCCTTGAAAACTCAGGAACTCACCACTCTGTAGCTCGTCAGGTCTTAAGTCCCTGGATGGTCTGTTTTATTGCTGTCTTTCAGAGTATTCTTACATTTGTTTTAGGTGTAATTATCGGATTTTTAGTTGCACTTAGTGAGAGGAATAGGAAAAAGTACACTTATTGCATCTTCCCCAAGGTGGAAGTCCTTTGTTATTTTTTAAAATTGCATTTTATTTTACTTTATAGGTTAATTTTTGGTACCTACCAGATACTAAATACTATCCTTTATAGAGAATCTAGCATTGTTGTTTGTGATTGGGTGGGTTTATGGTCACACAGTTTCCAGTCAAACCCAAATTAAAATATGAATTATCTTTGAACGAGTTGTCATGGTGAACCTAGACAGATTCTTGTCCTTAGGGGACTCTGAGTTCAGATGTGGGGATTAATTATTTGGTGGACACAAATTAAGTATTTGCTGGAAATAGCACCTTCCAACACTCTTTATCCTGTGTCTTTTTGGTAACTTCTCTGTCCCCACCCCAATCACAGAAATGGCCTAATGGCTCCAACTGTCCCAGAGTTTCTAGTCCTCTGGCCACAGCGATTGGTTCATAGAGGGGAGTGCAACTTAAATTCATCACGGTTTTGTCTGGGTTTTATCTGGATGGGGCTAGATGGGCCATTTTCTTTTCTCTCTGGTCAGGAGATATAAAACTTGAAAAATAAGTAGGCAAATCCCCACACGAGGCAAAATCAAATAAGAGGGTACTATTTTATTGAAATCATCCCTCTGTTCAATTCATTTTCCCAATGCATCATAAGACAAGCATCTATGTTCTTCATTTTCATATCCCAAGCACTGAGCACTGGTTAGTGCTTAGCAAGTGTAGAACAAGTGAATGAATAAAGGAATGAACACTTCTAACTCTAAGTATTGCCTATAAGTCAATGCTATCAGAAAATGACATGAGGAAAACAAAACTGACTTCAAAGTTCTCTATTTTTTAATTACTGAGGATTATTGATTCCAACTAAACAGCACGATTAATTACTGTTTGGGTGCTCTTATGTTCCCAGTTTTGCCCTGCTCTTCTTCCCTTCTGTTTCACTGTGGGAGTAAAGCTCAAGGTCAGACCCTGAGAGACACACAGTTCCCCTTACCTGTCAGCAGAAGGAAGTCCTGCTCTCAGAATCATCTCCAAAGGGAATGCTGTTTTTACCTCTGTCCCTCTCTTCCTCCTTATCTGGGTGTCTAATGGTTGCTGACAGCCCTGACTCTCTTCCTAGTGGGATGTAGCTTCCTCACCAAGAAAATGGTGCACAACCTGATTTTGTTAAGTTACTGGCTGCAGTGATATTTCTCCTTGTAAATGATCTCTTCACTTCCTGATAGTTTTGCTTACCATGAGCTGTGCCTGATATAAGAGCTTGGGGAAAATCATAAAATCAACAGCTTCTCAAACTTTAAGCAGAATTACCCATGGATCTTATTAAATTAAATTCCAAATATTTTCTAATAGGTCTGGGGTAGGGCCTGAAATACTACATTTCTAACAAGTTCCCAGCTAATGTGGCTGCTTTACCCACATAACTTTGAGTACGAAAGACATGCCTCAATATTCTTAATTGTAAACCTGGGATAATCAACATCTCCTCTAATGACTTCCCAGGGTTATAAGAATTGAGACATATAATGTAAATAAAAGGTTTTAAGGATCTACAACTCACTATAGAAACCTAAAGTTTATGCCCTTGTGATCATCTTAGCTCAATCATTCTCAACATCAAGAGTCAATCCTGGACTTCCCTCGTGGCGCAGTGGTTAAGAATCCACCTGCCAATTCAGGGAACACAGGTTCGAGCCCTGGTCCAGGAAGATCCCACATGCCATGGAGCAGCATGTGCCACAACTACTGAAGCCCGCGGGCCTAGAGCCCGTGCTCCTCAACAAGAGAAGCCACCGCAATGAGAAGCCCGTGCACCGCAACGAAGAGTAGCCCCCGCTCACCACAACTAGAGAAAAGCCCGCAAGCAGCAACAAAGACCCAACGCAGCCAAAAATAAAATAAATAAAATTTATATATATATAAAAAAAAGAGTCAATCCCAAGTGGAAATATAAATGTTAAGACTTGAAGGGCAATGAATGAAAGATCCACTGACTCAAAATAAACTTCCCTACTGGCATTGGTTCTTAAAATTCTCAACAGTATTATGATTTATAATAGAATATTTAGACTGGAAGGAACATTAAGGAGTGTCTACAGGAGTGGATTTCAAAACTAGCTGAAGGTCAGAAGCATCTGAGGATTGCTGAAAGTACAAAGACCCATCCTGGAACCACCCACAAATCTAAGTTAGAGAAATGTCTGCAAATCTGTGTCAAGTGTATCCTCCAGATGATTCTGATGCAGTCATTCTCATACTCAAATCTTATATTCATTGAGCTCTGACTCTATCATTTTGCGAATGGAAGGACCAAGACCTGTTGAGCAGGCGGTACCTTTCTCCTGTTCCCTCAAGACAGGGAATCTGGGGACTAGTTCGATAGTGGGGCTCTAAGAAACCAGAAAGCTGGAATGGGCAAGTCTCATCTAGGACAGAAGAAAGTCCCCAAATTTGTGTAATAAACAAAGCCAGGTCTATTCACAGCAACCAAGATCTAAGAAATCAGAAAAAGAAAGATTGAACTTACCAAACAGGGACAGAATCAGAGATAATGGACATGTGTCCACATACAATATCTTTCTCATTTTGGGAGTGTCTCTGACTCAAACTATGGAAACTGAACAGCCAGATACTACCTTGCCCCTGGGAGCTAAGGTGCAGGCCATGGTCTATGTTGAACAAATCAGATGCTCCTGCCCAAGATATCAAATCTCAAATAAGTGAGGCAAAGGCAAATGGATGATTAGAAGGATTTTTATTGCGGTGGTAAGAGCTGAAGTGGCAAAATCAGCGCCCTGGCCAGACTGTTCTCCATCAAGATGATCTTCCTGTTTCTGAAGTCTATAGAGCTGCTTTGATTCTTATTTGGTTGTCTAGTCTGGTCTTTCAGCCTCTTAGCTCATCTGTAAGCCCTCAATATGCTTTGAATAAATTCTATGGTACTTAAAAAGTCAGAGTCCATCTCTGTGGCTTGCAACTGAATCCACTCTGATGGAGCGAGCAGATATTAAAACCATGGTATTAAAACAGGAATCCACCGCCATGCAGATGAAAAATAAATTCAGCATGGTAGAAACAAATGGAAATATGGGCGAGACACAGGTTCTAACTAATAACCTATGAGAGTTACTGGTGTTATAGCTGGATTTATGGACTGATCATATGTGGCTAGATTATTTGTCTTTTAAAAAGCAAGAGAATTTGCACTCGAAACATCTTCCTGCCCATGCTTGATGCTTAGGTTTTCCTCCTTTGATATCATCTCAGGTCACCACCACCTTATCCATTTATTCAGCAAACATACATCAAGGTTCTCACTGTGCAAAGGCTTTGTGCTAAGCTCTGAGAAAAGATAGGAGGCAAAGTCTAGTCTCTTCACAAGCTCTCTGTCTAGTGAAATATGCATGTAAATAATCATGGTTACAGAAACAAGTGCTGTATTAAGTGTTTGTACAATGTAAGAGGAATCATCATGCCTAGGGGATTTGGGAGAGGTCTGAGAGAGGTTAGGTCATTTAATTTAGGTCCTGAAGAATGAGTAAATTTTTTTTAAAAAAATAGATAGATACATATCATATTTATTTAAAATGACAATGGATATTTTTATCATCAACTAGAAAAGTGATTTTACAAATCAAGATAGCGAGTAAATTTTTTTAATTGGAGAGAATGGAGGATGAGACAGGCATTTCAGACAGAGGCCATTGAATGTACCCTACATTAAAGGCATAAGCGTTTTGAGGAGCAATAAGTTTAAGGACAAGAAGGAAGTTCTACAGGGTTATGTGGAGGATATAAATCAGTCCACAGACTCAAGTAGGCAAAATTGTAACATTTTCTATGCATGAATTCATTGTCTGATTTGATTTCCCATTCAGGCAGGTAAAAATGAAATCTCACTCAACTTAGTCTTCCCCTCATGCACTTGGCTTGGACATAAGTTCTGTGAGATTTACACAATGCTAACTAACCCACGGTGGGGAGAGGCACTGGTCTGTTCCTATGAACTCTTCCATTTTTGGTCCCTGCAGCTCACTGCTGGGTCCTCTTCTTCCCTGAAGGCTACTCCTGGCCTTCTTTTATCTCTGTTGCTTCTGTTCTTATCTCCAGTACACAGAAAATGTGTGGTCCCCCTGCCCCCTACCAGGCCACTCTGGGGCCTGAGGAATCACGGGGGCATTCTATAATGGCCTCTATCTGGATTACTTACACAGCCTGTTCTACTCTACCCCTCCCATGAAGTAGAAGGTGATACAAATGCAGGGTCTTCCTGGGTCCCCAGACTCTGCCCTAGGAGTGAGACACACCAGTCTTCTCACACTTAGATGCCCAAATCCATTTGAGCATCCTCTTATCTCCTATGTCTGAGGACTGCTACCTTGGTGGGTGGTGTTTTGGTTTGGTTTCTTTGCGTGTTTTGTTTTGTTTTGTTTTGGAGGAAAGGGTACTGAAACAGAACAGAGGGGTAAAAAATAGATCTGATAAATCACTCACTTCTTCTAAATCACTTTTTTCATATCCCTGAATTACATGCAACTTTTTTTCTGTCTCCTTCTGCATTCTGCTATAATGGCCCTCTCCTTTTGAAGCAATGCCTGCCTCTGATCCAGCTACCCAAATACAGGATGATCACAGGGTATCAGGAATACACATGGGTAAACTTTAAGAATCTTATCTGCCACAGTTATAAATTACTAACAGTTCCACAAAACTTGATACACACTATGAATTACTATGTTTCTATATGATATGTGGTCTTAAAATGTACATTTTAGAATAAAAATGTATTCATGATATTTCATTGATGAAAAAAAGAAGGATACAAAGCTATAATGTACAACATTTTTAAGTTTAAATGTATTGGGAAAAAGCAGGAATACATTTATACAGGAAGACCAATTCGCTGGTTTTCTCTAGAAAATAGAATTTAAAATGATTTTTAATTTTCTGATTTTTGTGTTGTATGTGATTCTCATCTGTATTTTTTACCTTTTTTTAATATAAATTTATTTACTTATTTATTTTTTGGCTGAGTTGGGTCTTCGTTTCTGTGCGCGGGCTTTCTCTAGTTGCGGCGAGCGGGGGCTACTCTTTGCTGCGGTGCGCGGGCTTCTCTTTGCGGTGGGTTCTCTTTGTTGCAGAGCATAGGCTCTAGGCACACGAGCTGCAGTAGTTGTGGCTCGCGGGCTCTAGAGCACAGGCTCAGTAGTTGTGGCACGCGGGCTTAGTTGCTCCGCGGCATGTGAGATCTTCCCGGACCAGGGCTCGAACCCATGTCCCCTGCATTGGCAGGCAGATTCTTAACCACTGTGCCACCAGGGAAGTCCCCTACCTTTTTTATAATTAGTATTTCTTTATTTGGGGCTATTTTTAAAGTCATAAACATTAAAATATTAGTTCTAATAAAGTATATTTAGAAAGGTGGGCAGAGGCCAACAGTGCCGAACTTTGAATGGCACTCTGACAAATATGGAATTTAGTCTGTAAATGAAAGAAAAAATTAAACCTCTAAAGCAAGTCAGTAACATTTAAAAACTGGAGCTTCCAAACATTCACTTTGACAACAGGGTGGTCAATGGATGAGAGAAGTAGAAAACAGAGAGAGGGAGAATACCGATGAAGTGAGTGCAGAGGCTGCGTTGAGAAACAGTGAGATCCATTGACTAAGGAAGTGGCAGGAGGCTTGGAGACAAGGGAAGAAGGAGAGAAGAGGCAAGGACAACCCCTGTGAACACCGATGCAGATGATTTCATTTGCAGCCCAGCAAGAAGAGTAGATATTAGAACTGGAAAGGTCTTAGAAATCAGCCAGCTCAAGCTGCTCATGTTTCAGATGAAACAAAGGAGGCAGAAAGGAACAGTCATTGGCCTAAGGTTGTAACAGCATAGATGAAACTAAACCAAGTTTTCTGCCTCTAAATGTAGAAGCTGCTCTCCTCCACTTAGCGTCCTCCCTGACATAAACAATGCAACTGAATAAGATATTAGGTTAATTCTTATTGAAACTCTCTGATGTGGCAGACACTACTCCAGACTCTTTATATTTATTATTTCTAATTCTCACAACTATCCTGCATTGTAGGTAGGATAATCTCCACTTCACAGATGGGGAAGCTGAGGCACAGAGAGATTAAATAACTTGCCCAAATTCACGCAGGTAGTATATGGTAAAGCCAGTATTTGAATGCTGATTGGTCTGACTTCATGAGCATTCACAGCTGAATAGTAGGGGGATGCATACAAACTGACCAAATGTCTTAGAGGATTGAGTCTCTCCCTCCAAGACTTCAGCAGTGTCCTACCAGGTGAAGGTTGGGGCAGGCGGAGAATGTTTCAGTGCTCCTCAGTACCATGGTCAGTTACTCAGTTCTTTGATGATAGACTATCCCCTCCAAGCTGTGTGAGCCAGCCTGGGTTCTTCCTCGATGTATGAGGGCACCTGGAGTTCAGTCTTTCTTTTTCTTTAAACCACAGCTGTTCCTACAGAGCCTCCAACCCCCAAATTGATGTGTGCATTAAAAACAGCATTTTTTTTTTAAGGAAGGTTAACACCTAATGGTATTGGCAAAATCAGATTTGACTAATAACTGCTCCACAACCCCTGTACATACACACACACACACATCCATATATGTGTGTACTCACATCTGCACATGTACACACACACATATACACACATGCACACATACACACACAGTAACATATACACATGCACCTACATCAGCGTTCAGCCTAAGCCTGAGCTGTAGAGGAGGCAGCAAAGTCCTCAGATGCTACTGAGAAATCTCTCTCTCTCTCTTCCAAATAAAATATTAATTTAGCGCTCCTTCTGTAAGAGCAGGGGGCATCCCTTCCACAAGGTATTGCCCCTGACATACCTGAGGCAGGTAAAGCCATCCAACTCTCACCCACTTGGCTTATTTAATCTCTGGAAAATGTGTTTCAGTCACCTGGGCACCTAGGTTCTAAGAAACCCTGCCTATAGCCAAGCCTAGGGTCTGTCCTTCTGAAGATGGGGCTTCTTGGGTCCATCGCTCCATATGCCAGGGTGCAGACCAGTGCTGGTCCCTAATGTAACTCTCACTAGTCCCTGGCTACACAAGAAAAACAGAGTAAATACAAGTAGTTAATTTTTCATAATTTAAAATATATTCAGGGACTTCCTTGGTGGCACAGTGGTAAAGAATCCACCTGCCAAAGCAGGGGACACAGGTTCGAGCCCTGGTCCGGGAAGATCCCACATGCCGCAGAACAACCAAGCCCGTGTGCCACAACTACAGAACCTGCTCTCCAGAGCCCGTGAGCCACAACTACTGAGCCTGTGAGCCACAACTACTGAGCCCGCATGCCGCAACTACTGAAACCCACGTGCCTAGAGCCCGTGCTCTGCAACAAGAGAAGCTACCACAATGAGAAGCCCGCACACTGCAACGAAGAATAGCCCCCACTCACCGCAACTAGAGAAAGCCCAAGCGCAGCAATGAAGACCCAATGCAGCCAAAAATAAATAAATTAAATAAATAAAGTTATTTTAAAAAAATATATATATATGTATATTCAACTTAAAGGGCTATTTTTTCCTCCTGGGATTACATCCTTTTTATTTTTTGTTGTTAAAAAGTCTTTATCTTTGTGAAAATATGGTGACAGTAGACAGTGTTTGTTTTACAAAATATCCTTTCATTGCAAAGGAAATAGCTAACCCTCTCTCAGTTCCCCATTAAAATAATAGCCCATGAAATACAGAAATCTGAGAACCAGCATCTCACCTACCCATGAGGAGGAGGAGAAGGAAGAAGAGGAGGCTTTAGAGACCTTGCATTAGTTTAGCAGGGTTATGTCTGTCAAAATACTTCAGAGGAGCCTAGAGGAGGAAGGGCAAGACACTGATTGAGAAAACACTGTGTCCTCAGTGCTGTGATAGCACCTCATTCATTATCTCAGCTCGTTTTTCCAGAAACTTCTAAGGAAGGTAGTAGTATCTCTGTTTTATAAAGAAGTAAACTAACATTCAAAAGTTAAAACGAGTTGACTAAGGTGACACAACTGATAGGGTACAAGCCATAACTTGTACCCAAGTCCAAGGTCTTGATTTTTTTTAATTTTTAAATTTTTTTAAAATTAATTAATTTATTTTGGGGCTGTGTTGGGTCTTCGTTGCTGTGCGCAGGCTTTCTCTAGTTGTGGCGAGCAGGGGCTACTCTTCCTTGTGGTGCGTGGGCTTCTCATGTGGTGGCTTCTCTTGTTGTGGAGCATGGGCTCTAGGCGCATGGGCTTCAGTAGTTGCAAAGCATGGGCTCAGTAGTTGTGGCGCACGGGTTTAGTTGCTCCACGGCATGTGGGATCTTCCTGGACCAGGGATCGAACTCGTGTCCCCTGCATTGGCAGGTGGATTCTTAACCACTGCACCACCAGGAAAGTCCCCAAGGTCTTGAGTTTTCTCCCCTAAAGATTGTGACACAACTACAGTCCATTAAGTTTCAACAATTCTGGCTGAGCAACATGCCAGAGTGTTCATGCATTGCTACAGTATGTGACAAGAACACTTTGATATAACCCCTTTGAGAAGCTCTTACTTATTTATAATTGGAATCACTCTGGACTGGGGACATCAAACAACTTTGACAATCCCATCAACTATAATTTACCTTGCTTTTTTGACACCAGTGTTGTTAGTTGTTTTTTTAAATCCAAGGGATGAGTCTTTAATTGGATCTGTCTTCACCACTGCCAGAGTCAATTAAAGGGAATATGTCAGAGAAAAATGTCACCAATTAGAATGTACAGGGACATGGAATATTTCTAGGTATTAAATATCACAAATAAATTTCGTTCTAATTGTTCATAATCACAGTTTAGAGATCTCCACAGGATGAGAGCTCTAAGCATTTAGAATCCCTAAATCTAGGTTAAGAGATCTGTGTCTTTGACATCAACTCTCATTTAATGAAATAACTGCATTTGCATAGTGCTGTTTTGCTAAAAAGAGAATTGTGGCATTATGAGTAAGATTTATTTTGCATACTGAAAAGGGAAGGTCTCCTAAAAGATGTAGGATAGCTCTAATAATACTAAATGCAAGGGAATTTATACAACCAAATATTCACTCATTGAGTTACTTATTCAAAAAACTTAGGGTAAATCAAATTGAGAGATTATGCTATTATGTTATTTGGGAGCCCAAATAAAGGACAACTGATCTAATTTGGAGTTGGGGGATTGTCAGGGGAGGTTGCCTTGGGGAAGGTAACAGCTAACCTGAACACTAAACAATAAGAGTCGGTTATAATGGGGGAGGCATTCCCAGCAAATGTGGTAGGGTGGACAAATGCAGAGGTGAGGACAGCATATTGTGGAAACTCCAACTAATTGGATATAACACAAGTCAGAGCTCGGCTAAGTCTGGTGAGCACCCAGGGCAAGTGGTAATGTGGTGTCCCTTTAAAAACATGCGTCTCACCTATTTAGTGGTGATAGGGAGAAAAAGATTTTCAATTAATAAACCATTCATATCTCTTTTTACATTAAAAATAAGACATTTATATATAAGGATGCAATAAAATATTGTCTTTTATATGAACTCAACCGTAAGAACATTCTCTCCATTCAAGGATATTATTTAATTTGATAAAAGCAAAACCAGTAGTTATTTGTCCAGTTACACAATGATAGGAACCTGAATTACCTGGCCCCATGTTTTCTCATTTATTCTGGCTATATTTAATAACCCTTTATATATTAGGAATATGCCCAGGTTTCCAGGTGTTTTTCTGCCCCTGCCTATAGTATAGACTTTCCTCTTGGAAAGATGACTTTGCTGCCCTTAATTAGAACTATTATAGATTACCTCTTTAGGACTCATATTCAAGCATTGAGCTTCAACAGAAAGATAATGGACTTTGGAGTCTTGCTCTGACACTTACCTGTGGGGCCTTTAGCAAGTTACTCAATTTTCTGAGCCTTAGCTTTTACATCTAAAGAGAGAGAAAATGATGTCTTCCTTATAAGGTTCTTTGAGGTTGACTGGAAGGACTTCTATAAAATCATCCGACATCATGAAAAGTGAATTTTAGCTCTCTTCCTTCTTTATACACTTAATAAAAGATCCAGTCATCTTAATTTCCCTTTTTTATGTCAGAAGTAACAAAGCTCAATTATATTCCCCAAATATGGTTATGAATGATTTTTTTTTCACCTATTCTAAAAATTAAATACACACACAAAAGAAGACAGTGACTTTTGGCTGAGGCAGACCCCAGAGAATAGTTCCGAAATTGTACAGTGCAATAATATCGTCTTTTGAAATCTGTGTGCAGCCTGTCTAGGGGTCTATAATGAAGTCCACTTCCCATTTGGATGATTGATTCTGGCACCTTTATGGAAAAATCAGTCAAGGTACCTTCTTGCAGGCTCGTCTTCAGTCCCCACTGAAGTTGCATTTCATAGAGGTTGGTGGAAGGATATGGTGAAAGCAGGTAAGAGAGTAACTGGCCCATTGGGTAACTGAAGTCTTAATTCCATGTTTCTAACGTGGTTATTCATCTCTTACTCCTTTATCTATCTACCCGTTCCTGCAGCATACAATAGGCCTCTTTATTACCTCTCAAACTCTTGAACTATCCATTCTGGGAATTCGTGTACCCATTTAGAGTGGGCATCAAATGCAGCCAGCAGAAAATTCTAGGGGATTTCTTTGAAGCTAAATGCTGTACTGTTTTGCGGTGCAAAAACCTTAGAGTCATGTTTAGGGACCAAGCAGGGCTTTGTTTCTGATTTTCTGCCGGTCTCTCTATCTTGGTCTCTCCACATTCTCCTACTCTCCTCCTCTCTGTTCATCTTCTTATCCCTCTGCCTTATTTAGAACATTGTATTCTTCCACCCACCCTACGCAGGACACTGGGGGCTGAACGTGTTAGTCCAAGAGGTATACACACAAATGAGACAAATGGATCATGCATGCGCATCGGAAATCACAGGTGAATGACATAGTCACTGTGTCCCGGGCATTGTGGAGACCAAGCTCACCAATACCGGAGAGTTCAGGGAATGGAAGAAGTTGCGTTCAAACTGGACCTCTAGGATTTTTTTCCTCTTTTATAATGTTTGTCTGATTATTACAAAAGCCCATGCTCATGGATAAACATTTGGAAAATGCAGATGAATATACAAATAGGAAACAAAAACTATCATCAATTCATTGGTCTGAGATAGCCATTGTGTTTCTGTGTCCTCATTATACACAATAAATATTTTCTCATGTGTTAAGTATTTTTCAAAAGTATTATTTTAATATCAACAAAGTCGTTCATTATATAGTTATATCATTCTTAATTTCAACAGACTTCCTAATGATTAACTCATTTATTCCTCCAACAAACATTTACTCTGTGACCACTATGTGTCAGATGCTGTTCTAGAGGCTGGAGATATAACAGTGAACAAGACAGATAAAGTCACTGTCCTTGCGGGACTTACATCCTCTTGAAACTGAGCAGAACCCTGCAGGGCCCCCTGAAGTATACAAAGGCCCCTCCATGTCCTCTGCCTCTTATTTGTAGGAAAGCTGAGATCTCTCAGGCCTCCCTGAGTCACAAAAGAGCAGGCTCAAGCGTTAATTATTAGGACAATAGAGTCACAGAATCTTTCAGCATATGATACACATTCCTGAGTTGTTTTACAGATACTATAACTGCCACCAGAGGGGAATAGCTAACTGCGTGATGACCAGACTTCAGCCATGACATAAGCTTGCTCTATCTTGAGCAGTATTGAATCTATGGCTTGCACTATTCCAAGAACAGGCCCTAAGAGAAGGGGATTAACACCATTGCTAGTAATAATCTATATATTTGTGGCCATCAAAATAACTGTAGCTTGTTCTGCCCATATATGTAAGCGGGCAACTAAAACTGTCAGCGAAGAGACGTTTCAAACCAAGTTGACATCTTCCATTCTGAGAATATGGAATACGGCACTTTATATCATCATGAAGAAGTTACAGAAGACAGACCTTGACCCATAATCTCAAAGATGTGGAACAATGTCTAACAGTGGGGATTTTGTAAGCAGTTTTTTGCAGTAAAGAGCTCTCTGCAGGAGGCCACTTTCGTCTTGTCACTTTAGCAAAGCTATATTTTAACTAACCTCCAACCCAAGCACACCTTTCAGATCTTTTGCTCACACAAAGCCTTGCCTAACCTGTTGGTTGTTTCCTTAGGTCAAAGAAATAGAAATGAAGAATAACTAATTAACAGATGACCAGACCTTTTCCCCAGCTTCCCCTTCAGTCATCTTGCAAACAAACTGTGTGAACAAGATAGCATCTGAAGAAAGATCACAAGAAATCGACAAGCCTGCACACAATGGGAGATGGCAATGAATCTGACCCCCTATCTCAATGATTAACTGAGGTTATTTCCCCTTTTCCCTTTAAAAACTTTCATGGATGAGAGGAATCTTTGGCATTGGTTTTTGAACACAAGTCCGCCTTCTCCCCAGGAGGCCAGCTTTCTGATTAAAACAACCTTTCTGTTTCTACCAGCACTTCCCTCTTGAGTATTGACCTTCAAGCAATGAGCAGCCAGACCCAAGTTCTGTAACACTCTGGGGAGGAAAATAGTAAGGAAGCAAAGATACATGTATGGGGCTTCCCTGGTGGCGCAGTGGTTGAGAATCTGCCTGCCAATGCAGGGGACACGGGTTCGAGCCCTGGTCTGGGAGGATCCCACATGCCGTGGAGCAACTAGGCCTGTGAGCCACAACTACTGAGCCTGCGCGTGTGGAGCCTGTGCTCCGCATCAAGAGAGGCCACGATAGTGAGAGGCCCGTGCACCGCGATGAAGAGTGGCCCCCGCTCGCTGCAACTAGAGAGAGCCCTCGCACAGAAACGAAGACCCAACACAGCCATAAATAAATAAATAAATAAATAAATTTATTAAAAAAAAAGATGCATGTGTGGACATGTGTGTGTGTGAGGTGTAGTGATAAATGTATGAAGGAAAGTAAAGCAGGTTAGAGATTGGAGAGTGTTGGGTGATAGAATCTTTACAATTTTTCAGTATTTCAGGAATTCAAGAATGCTGCAGCCTCTATTTTTATAAATGCAATTTTATGTACCTCTATTATGTATTGCCATAAAATAAATATCTGGATGTAGACCATCTACTCCTACAGTAAATGAAAATACATGTATTACGCCTTCCTGAACAACACTACTTATTTCTTTTTAAATCTTTGCCAATTTTTTAGGCCTCAAATAGAGTTTCTTTGCTTTAGTATTTTATTTATCTTATTTATTAGATTGAACACTTTTCTTAGCAATTTTCATTTCTTATTTTTAATTCATTTGCCTGATGCAGTGGACAGCTTGATAACACAGCTTTGTACTGGCTTTCCTCCTTTCCTATTTCTCTCTCCCTGACCTTCATTCCTCTTCCCTGGAATCACTTCTAAAATAAAGTCTCTGCATACAAATCTCTGTCTCAGGCATAGGCTTTTGTGAATATCCAAGCTAAGGAGGCCTCCAACCTTCTTCTTTGGTCTCTGTGCCCCTCTTTCCACTACTACAGTCTTTCCTTGGTAACCAGAGAAAGTGAATCCCCCATGAGAGCCTGCATAGGCAGGCTCTCTGCAATGCAGCAATACATCTAGAATACTGTCTTCTCCTATTCCTCACCTCTGATGTGGTTTGTGAAGGAAAGGAGTAGAGACCAGAGAGTAGAGATCTCCTTGACTTTGTTAACTTGAAGAATACAGAAAAGAGATGGAAAACTGCAAGCAGAAAAATAGGGACCAAAAAGGATTTTTGATGTCAAGACAGATGGAACTAGCTGCCATAAAGAGCATTATTCTTCAGTAGGGTCCGTGTTTGCTCTTTGTAACGAGAAGGCTGCATTTGTGCTCTGCCAGAGTAAATGGCATATGCAAATCCTGTTTAATACCCCTTCTTGAGGAAGGCTGCTTATTTGCTTTTATGTTTGTTTCTGTAAATTGATTAGCCAGGAACTTGCTTGTTTATACCCCAAATAAGACAATGGAGAATTGTAATTATATTTCACTGCTGGCCCACAGTTTCTGCCCTGAAAAATGCAACAAAAGGATGGAAACACCCCCCCTCCTCCTTTGGAACTGAGAGCTGTGTTTAGGCTGTTGGCAAGATGTTGGCAAGATGCACACCCCACCAACCATCAAATGGGCCCTAGGATTAAGATTCCTATCTCCAGGCTGAGGGCCAAAAACTGCATGGTAATTGCAGCATGTTGCTTGGATTTGAATTTGATAAGGAATTAATGACATGTGAAACATTCTAACTAATTCTGAATATCTCCTGTTTCATTGTGATTAAAAGAATCAAAATGCATTCTGACTTGGGAATGGAGGTAGCCTAAATTGGGCAGCCCTCCATCGTCCTAAAAAACACAGTGAGGCAAGGGATTGTAATTTCTATTTGAGAAACTGGCGAGAGTGAATCTCAAAGCAAAAATAACCTTCCCAAGGTCACATTCTATACAGGTAGCAGAACTTGCATTCGTGCTCGTAACTGCCTGAGTCTTCAACACCGTGCTACCTATCCCACTTCACATTAGTATTTGTGGAGTGCTTACTAGTGCGGGGTCTTCTACTATATGTTTCCATGAGTACCCATTGTTTTAGGTCAGAACACCCACAGCTCCTGAATTGGTACAGGGCACCTGGTCACCCAGCTCATAGGTTCATTTCTACACTTCCCACTAGGTGTGGTCCCATGTCTAGGTTCTCAGTAAGGAGCTATGAGCAGTAGTAAAATGTGCCACAGCTGCTGAAGCAGCCAGTGGTAAACTGTGCAAATTTTGCATCACTTTCTTAGAAGAAAATGCTGTCCTCTCTACTCTCTCTCTTTCCCTTTTCCTGCAGGCAGAAGCCTGACACAGTGTCATGGAGCCCAAGTCAACCACACAGACAAAACAACATCCCAGGAGAGGGCAGAGGGTCAAGATAGATGGATCCTGGGTCTTTAGATGACCTCATAGAACAGAACCGCCAACTCACTTTGGACCACATTCCTGCCTCTGGGCTACTATGCAGGCAGAAATAAATGAATCTCTTGTACAAACCACTGTACTTAGGGATCTCTTCATTAATATGGCTTAGCCTATAACCTGAATAATAAACCTCCAAGGAACTTGGTACACTTATAAAAGAAAAACTGGAGTCAAGGAGATTAAATAATTTGTCAAATTTCACATAGCTGGAAGAGGCAGATTTAGGATTTAAACCAAAATCTTTTCTCCATTTTCAGAGCTTTTTCATCAAACTGTGTAATTGACTTAGGAAAGTGCTTCTCAAAGTTTAGCAGGCATTGGAACCTCCTGGAAAACTTATTACAATGCAGAGTCCTTCCCCAGACATTTGGATCAGGAGGTCTTGGCCCAGCCTAAGAGTGTGCAATTCTAACAACCTCCCATGATGCTGAGATTGCCTGTCTAGGGACCATGGTTTCTGTAGCACTGACAGCCCACTCCTTAAACAGGGATTGTAGACAAAAGAATTAGAGAAATTGGATTTTAATTAGGATATTATGGCATTCAAGTTCAAAAGGCAGAAGCCTTGGGCAACATGACTGAAAGCAAAGGGAGAAAGAGCTGTATAATGATGACAGTGATAACAGTCATGATAAAAGCCAGCATTTACTGTGTGCCAGGCACTGTTTTAAGTATTACATGCATATTAGATTCAATCCTCACATATACTCTATGAGGTAATTTAAAAATTGCCTCTCATATACTAGAAAACTGAGGATTAAAGATTAGTTCCTGTGGTCACACAGTTATTATGTGTCCAGATTGGGAACATGAACATATGTTTGTCTGACTTCTGAACTGGGATTCCACTTAATCTCTGAATTTTACTACTTCCTTATTTGTTGTGGTGCCCGATTTCAGAATTACAGCTCTTTAGTGTTTATTATAAAGTAGACATTACTCATAAAGGGGCACCTGAGGTATATGCACTAACTCATTTCTCTGGAGAAGCTGAAGTCTGATACTGTATCGATCCAGACCAGCCAAAGTACACCCTGGATCTCTCCGTGCTTTAGTTTTGTCACATGGTGGTCCCTTGCAGATACGTTGTAAGAACTAAAGCTGGTGTGTGGATATGGGCACTGTTAATGGGAGAATTACTAGTGTTAAGAAGCAAAGTCCCAAGGAAGTGAACGAAGACACATCCATTCCTAAACAGAGGTAGAAATCACTTTATACTGAGGGGAGGTAGAAGACAATCTTAACCTCAATCTCCCAACACTTCAAGGTCAATGTCTCTTTCTATGCTGTGAGAATAGAAATAAATCAGAATAAAATCACATTTCCAGGGAATTCCCTAGTGGTTAGGACTCTGTGCTTCCAGTGCAGGGACAAGTGTTCTATCCCTGGTCGGGGATCTAAGATCCCACATGCCGTGCAGTGAAGCCAAAAATAAAAATAAACATTTCCAGATGTTTGAATTCCAAAAACCAGAAAAATTAAAATATTTTTTAAAAATCACATTTCCAAGCACATCTGAGCCTCTTTTGCCTCCTCCAAAACCTCATGGCACTTGTGGTCCTGGTCCCCATTTCAGGCAGAATAGCTGAAGCAATCATGTGGAGAGCACTCTAATCCCAGACAGAGTCAGAGCTGTGGAGGCTTAGTGGAGATTTGTCTTGTCTGATAATCTGAAGTTTCCTGAGGACTAACTTCAGCACCTCAGGACCCCGATGAATGCCCCTTAAAAATAACAAGTTTAAAGAGAGAGTTGTAATCCGCACAGAGTTGAGATAAAGTGATTAACAGAGGCGTTCTGAGCCACAGATGGTTGGAGGACATGTGGATGTGTAAGAGTATTTCCTAAGAAGTGTCACAGCTGCTTACTTGGCCAGGCTTGTGTGTGGCATGTTGGAACCAACGCCAGTGGCTGATGGCATTTGCCCTTCAATATCAGGACCCAGTGGACCCTTCTGGGGCCCAAATCTGGAACCAAAGACAAGTCCAAACAGATATGATTTTCTCCTAAACATCCAGTCCTTCCTTCTTATACATAACTCTGTATGTTCTTAAGAGAATGATGGTTCTGTGACCTCAGAAACGCTGGGAACCAGGCCTTAGGGTCAAGAGGAGCAGGAGTGTTGCTGCCAAGGGGTGAAGAATCACCACCAGGTAAAAACAAACCAAACACTACACTCTTTGGAGTTGTCTTCACCTCTTTAAGAGAAAACATGGCATTGGCTATCTAAACAGTAGTGTTGCAAATGTTGGTGAGGATGTGGAGAAAAGGGAACCTTCATACACTATTGGTGGGAATGTAAATTGGGGCAGCCTCTGTGGAAAACAGTATGGAGGTTTCTCAAAAAACTAAAAACAGAGCTACCATATGATCCAGCAATTCCACGCCTGGGTATATGTCCTAAAAAACCAAAAACACTAATTCAAAAAGATATGTGCACCCTAATGTTTATAGCAGCATTGTCTACAATTGCCAAGATATGGAAGCAATCTAAGTGTCCATCAACAGATGAATGGATAAAGAAGACGTGATATATATATAGAGAGAGAGACAATGGAATATTACTCAACCATTAAAAAAAGAATGAAATTTTGCCATTTGCAATATCATGGATGGACTTGGAGGGCATTATGCTAAGTGAAATAAGTCAGGCAGAGAAAGATAAATACTGTGTGATATCACTTATACGTGGAATCTAAAAAATAAAAAAACTAGTGAATATAACAAAAAAGAAAGACTCATAGATACAGAGAACAAACTAGTGGTTACAAGTAGGGAAAGGGAAGGGGGAGGGGCAATATAGGGGTAGGAGAGTAAGAAGTACAAACTATTAGGTATAAAATAAGCTACAAGGATATATTGTGTAACATGGGGAATATAGCCAATATTTTATAATATAAATGGAGCATAACCTTTAAAAATTGTGAAAATAAACGGAGTATAACCTTTAAAAATTGTGACTCACTGTATTGTACATTTGTAACATATAATATTGTACAACAACTATACTTCAATAAAAATAAAATAAAATAAGCAATAGGGTTACATTATTTATTTCAGATTTAAACCTTGATTTTTTCCAAGAAGACATGAAGTTTAGTAAAATGAGACACTGAGGATAAAAGGAAAAGAAGACCTCAATAAGAAAGAAGAAATTTCAATTCAGAAAACTTTCATATTAGTCCTGGTTGTTTGATCTTAGCCAAGAATGTTATCTATCTGAGTGTCTGTATCCTTGATTTGTAAAAAGGAGTTAAACAAGTACCCATTTTACAAGGTTGTTAGTAGGATTAAATTACAAAGTGAAGATGAAAATCTTTGTAAGTTGAGTTATTTCTCCCAATCCTCTTCTCTCTGAACCTAGAGTCCACGAAGAAGGCCTTAAGATGTCAACCAATATCCTTTACCCTGAGGTTGGTGAAACCTCAACTTGAGAAGCTTAGTTAAGTGTGAACCTTTGCAGAGACTCACCCCACGTATCTTCCTACTTTCCCATCTCAACTTCTTGCTTGCCGTGGTGTCATAAGACCACTCCTTGGGATGAGCTCTCTGCATCCACATTATCTCTCCAAAAGGAACTCTCTATTATAGACTCAGCTGAACTCCTCTCTGCTGTCCTTTAGCACCCACTGAAAAGTTGCTCAGCATATCTATACCTCTCACAAAATGTGTTACTTTTATCTAACTGCTGTAACACATTACTATAAACATAATAGCTTGAAACAAAGCTCATTTACTACAGTTTTGTAGGTCAAAAGTCTAGATGAGCTCAGCTGGTTTCTCTGTTCCAGTCCTACAAGGCCAAAATCAAGGTGTGTTTCTTTATGCAGACTCTAGAGGAGAATCTATTTTCAACCTCATTCAGGTTGTTGGAAAAATTCAGTTTCATGTGGTTGTAGGACTGTGGTCCCCATTTCTTTGCAGACTGTCATCTGCTTGGCATGTGGCTTCCTTCAAAGCCAGCAAAGCTGGGTTGAATCCTTCTCACTCTTCAGATGTCTCTACTTCATCTCCTCTTTGCCTTCCTTTTCTGCCACACCTCTCTGATTCCAGCAGAAGAAATTTCTGAAACTTTCAGGCCTCAAGTGATTAGGTTGGGCACATCCAATAAACCAGGATAATCTCTTTATTCTAAGGCTTTAGCTTTAATTATATCTTCCAAATTCCTTGACATCAACGACTAGATTAGTGTTTGATTAAATAACGAGAGGAATGTAATTTGGGGGGAGGATATCTTTTGGAAGTAACAGAGAAACCACACAGAGGTTTCCATTGTCATCCTCCCTCAAGTTTTGCCAGAACTGAACAGTTTCTCACTGGTCATCAGTCCTCTATTTCCCGCAATGAAATAAAAGACCTAAGAACAACCTGTTCTGCCCTTTCCTTAAGCAAGTGCAAACAAGAACGATGACTCTTTCATCTTGGAATGAAGGAGTAGTGAAAATGGAACCTGTTTTTTAAACCCCTGCTTTGTCATGTACTACCTGGAGTTCTAAACCCATCCACAGTTCCTTTCCTTCATCTGTAAAATGGGACTCAAAAAAATAGCTATCTTTCAGGGCTGCCATGAAGATTAAGATGAGGCTACTGATATAAAAGCACTTGATATAATGTAGAGCTATTTATAAATGACAATGTTTATTATTATACCTATTTAGAATAATTTGATATAAACAGCACAGAATAGCGTGGGAACATATTAGTGTGATGATAACTGTACAAAATATTAATCATTTGAATTTCCACCCACTCACACACAGGCATACACACAAGCATACAAAAACATATGGACACAACAGCTCCTAACCTGAAATCTTGACACACTAGTTATTCATGATCAGTTGCAGGATAGGGCACAAGTAATTTGACACTCAAAATATTTGTGAGAATTTCTGTCGCCTGTAACACAACATATGCAGTACTGGGAAACCTAATGTTCTGCAAAATTATGTATTAAAATAATAAGACAATGGAAAACATAGGAGTGAAGTAGACCACTCAATATCTATGTAACATTTTAACTAGAACACTAACAGAAAAATAATGAAAATTTTATCAAAAATTTGAGCAAAACCAGCATGTTAAATTCCTAATACATAAAGAAATATTATTGTTAAATATAAGACCCAAAAAATGAAGGTAACTTGATAGAAAAAAGTTTAAGTAAAGGTGGAGGCTGCTAGGTTTGGAGTTAAGGACCAAACATAACAAAAATCAGAGATAACTGTATAATAAGAACTTCTGAGATAGAACAAGCCAAGATGAAGCTCAGGTTTATATATCCATTATCTATTGTTATAAAACAAACTCCAAATGTAGTAGCTTAAGACACAACAATTTATTATTTCTAGTGAGTCTACAGGTCAGCTGAGTGGTTTTATGGACCTGGGCCAGGCTTGGCTGATCTCAGCTGGACTCACTCGTGCATCTTGACCAATTAGCAGGTCAGCAATAGCCTGGCTGATTTAAGACCTCAGATGAGATGATAGCTCTTCTCTGCTTCAAGTGATTTTTCATTCTTCAGTAGATTTGTCTAGGATTGTTCACGTAATAGTCACATTATTTTAAGAGAACAAATGGAATTGTGCAAGACCTCTTGAGGCCTAGGTTTAGAACTGGCCATTGTTTCTTCTGCCACCATTGATTGGCTAAAGCAAGTCATAAAGCCATTCCAGATTCAAGAGGTGTGGAAACAGACTTCTGTTCATGCTCATAGGAGCTACAAAATACAAAATGACATTGCAAAGGTATGGATACAGGATGCGAGGTGAGGGAGAATTGGTTTCATTTTTTGCAACCAATAAATCAAGAAGTGAACAGGCCTGGGTACAATGTTATATTCCTTTATCTGGATTCTGCTGTGCCCACTAGGTGGTATAAAACACTAATGAGCTAGAAAAAAAATGTCACATAGGAAAAAATGTTACTTCTACATTTTGTTGGCACTATTCCTTTATTTATAATCACATATGGACTAATTCAGATTACAAAAACATATGTTGTAGCAGAGCAGACCACCAAAATTTGTAAATGATTTATTTTACTAAAACACATTTCACGGAAGTTTCAAGGTTATCCACATATTAAGAGCCATCTCTCTCATTTGCATTCCAGTACGTTTCCTTGACTTGGGAACAAATGTGTGAAGTTACAACTACAGCAGAGTTTCCCAACCTCTATTGATGTTTTGGGCCAGAAACTTTTTTTTTTTTTTTAATTTATATATATATATTTTTTTATTTTTTGGCTGTGTTGGGTCTTCCTTTCTGTGCGAGGGCTTTCTCTAGTTGCGGCAAGCGGGGGCCACTCTTCATCGTGGTGCGCGGGCCTCTCACTATCGCGGCCTCTCTTGTTGCGGAGCACAGGCTCCAGACGCACAGGCTCAGCAGTTGTGGCTCACGGGCCTAGTTGCTCCGCGGCATGTGGGATCTTCCCAGACCAGGGCTCGAACCCGTGTCCCCTGCATTGGCAGGCAGATTCTCAACCACTGCGCCACCAGGGAAGCCCCAAGATAACTTTTTGATGTGTGGGATTGTTCTGTGTATTGTAGGATGTTTAGCAACATCCTTGGCCTCTATGCACTAGCATGCTTCCCAGCTTATGAAAACCAAAAATGTCTCCAGACACTGCCAAATGTCCCCTGGGGTGGGTCGGGGAGGGACCACAATCACCCCCCCCCCCACATTGAGCACCACTGGACTAACAGCATCAGGAAATGTACATAACCCACAGCCTTTTGTAACTATGTCACAAATCTGCACCAGTTTCTGGAAGTGTGTGCTCAGGTAAATATCATCCATTAATATGTCACAATAATGAAAAATTGAGGATCACTGTGTGTGAGAAAAGAATGACTGTTTTTAGAGGAGAATAATAGTTCTCCTCTCTGGATATTACCTTACATAAAGAGGGAACACTGCTCACACCCCTGGCGTTTCTCCATACTCTTACTCTTAAATGATTACTGAGTTTGGAAGACAAATTCATCATGTTTCCCAGTTCCTGTCCATTCTTTACCCTTGAGAGCAGACTGCTCACCTTTTCTGCTCTACTCTTCCAGGGATTAGGGTCTAGAGCAGCAGACTTTATCCCCCAGGGAGTAGGATGGAGGAGTGAATGTTAATGCAAGAAGTGTTGTAATCTAGTGCATTGGTCGGGATAACTGGTAAATAGATAGTGAAATTTGGTCTGGGATAAAATACTTGTAAGGTGACAAAGCATTTCCATACAGTCAAGGCACATGATTTTGGTGGCCTACAGGAAACGATGCAGCTGGCTTTTGTAGTTGTTTGGTTAACTTTTACCTGTTTTAACCAGGGAAGATGGCATTAGGCCTTAAGCAATTGCATGTAGGATTTTGTCCATTATGGGATATTACAGCTTAAGGCAGCTTAATCCCCAGGCAAGTGGCTTGTTTTTGTTTTTGTTTTTTTAATAGAAACAACTGAATGTGCTACGTCTGAAGGAAATAAGCATTGGTCTGCTTATTTTAAGCAAAAGTAAGTGCTCAGCACAAATCTAAGTTGTGGGCCTCAGCAAAGAGATCATACCTCTTTAGAAATGTATAGACTTTGGGCCCAGGAAAGGTACAGGCAAAGGTCCTCAAGAAAAGTTTTGGGCCTCAGGTTCAGCAAAGACAGGAGGTAGCACTGAGTGTGCCACAAAGGCACCAGTCACCACACCACGATTAGCAAAGATACAGTCTACAGGGACCTGTATGGGTCAGGGTTGGTCCATTTCATATGAAAGCAAACCCCTCTCCTCTCTAGAAGGAGGGTCTTTAGGCCTAAGCAGTTTCATACCATGAGGCCACAATGGGCCAAGTCTGAAAACATCTGCCTATAGGAGTGTATTGATGCTTTGTCACTAGATGCAACCCATACACTTCTCAGAACCACAGAGACAGAAACACAGGGCTCAGAGGGGAAATGGCAATGAAGAGTTTTCCAAAGCATCAGATAGAAAACAAAGGCACCTCCTAAGTGACAGGGGCTCCCATGAATATATTTTTCTAAATTTGCAAAAGAGCAGCAATGCCTCAAATTCCACATATAAGAGAGAAGATGGTTTGACTCAGTGCTTTTTGCCCCTATCATACAGTAAATTAAAAATATCAAGAGTAACCTCCCAGGGCTTCCCTGGTGGCGCAGTGGTTAAGAATCTGCCTGCCAATGCAGAGGACACGGGTTCAAGCCCTGGTCTGGGAAGATCCCACATGCCGCGGAGCAACTAAGCCCGTGAGCCACAACTACTGAGCTTGCGCGTCTGGAGCTCGTGCTCCGCAACGGGAGAGGCCACGACAGTGAGAGGCCCGCGCACCGCGATGAAGAGAGGCCCCCGCTCGCCGCAACTGGAGAGAGCCCTCGCACAGAAACAAAGACCCACCCACACAGCCAAAAATAAATAAATAAATAAATAAATTTATTTTTTAAAAAAATTAAAAAAAAAAAAAAAAAAAAAGAGTAACCTCCCAGTTAAGTTTATAAGACACGGGTTGTGGATTTTGGACAAGACACCAGAGACTGACATTGTCTCTAGACTGAAACAAAAAAATGTTTTTCTCCATCATCTTTCCTCTACCATATAGATCCTACAAAGTCCATGATATCACCCTGCAACATTACATTCATAATTTTGTCTGAGATAACTCCTCTAGAGGCTAGAATTGTATCATTTTCAAATTTTCTTGGGTTTCGGTCAGTGCTGTGATGATCATACATGTCTTATTATCTCTGAATTTCTCAAAAGGGATGCTCTTAAGATATTTGATATTGAACAAATTCAGGTGAAGGACCCACAGCCGTTCCAGTGGAAAACCATCTAGGCTTCACTACTGAAGGAATCTTAACTCCAGCCAGGCTTGGGTCATTCCTCTGTCTGAGATTAAGCTGAATATGAACTTGGAGAGGAAATGATGAAGGCCAGAGAATTTTATTTCCAAATTTAATTCTTTTGAACTTTAAAGTCATTGAGCTTTAACCTGCTAAGAGATTTGAGCTTCAAAATTTATTTTCTGCTCTGTATTGAGAAATATCTGTATCCAAATTTGTGGCACTTCTTTCTTGGCATTTTATTGTTAGAGTATTGTAATATGGCTATTCGATCTCTTTGAAGAACCTATGATTGACTATGCTGGACAAAATGGCTGGATAATTTGGAGTGGGAAATAATGGCCTTGAAATGAAATTAATGTGTTGTTTGGACCAATTTCAGAAACTTCTAGGATCAAATATGCACTGTCCACTGTGGTTTCAGGATGATATCCAAAGAATTAGTGGTTGATAATTCGAAAATATCCTCATGATATTGAGAATAAGACTGTCCTGAGAGATGGCAGATCTGCCTGCATTAGGGAGATAGTTATACCACAGGACAGTCAACATTTTAATTGTAAAGTCTAGTGTGTTAAGAGAACAAAAGCTGGGGAGTGTGGGAGGGGAGGAATGCATCTTCTCCAGTTCTGGAGGAGCTAGTGTAACACTACTGACATCCTTCCTCCCTCCCTAGAGAAGAGGAGGTGATTCATTTTATTGGAAACCTTGAGAAGAGTAAAATGGGTGAGCTCAGCTCAGTTTCTACCTTTCTTTTGGGGGATGATCTTGTCTGCAGAGATGATGCACTCTTGATTGCTCTTAGTCTCTAAATAGGCATAACAGGAAAAGCCCTGCCAGTGTTGGTGGGGAGGTATATGGATGGGATACCACCTTTAGTGGTCCAGCAGTACCTCTCACAGGATGGGTATCTCTTCTAACTCTGAGGTTCTTTACTGGAAACACATTTGCTTATAAATATAAGCCACATTTCCCAATATATTCTTTCTCAGTAATAAAGTTGGTATTTTGGTCACTCATTTGCCTTAATTTGCATTCTTTTTTGAATAGTTCAGAACTCAGAAGAATAAAGAGAAGTGCTATTTATTGTAACTTCTCAATTTCCCAAAACCTATATTGGTTTTTTTCTTGTTGTGCTTTATAACTTGTCATTTTTATGTTATTAATTTGGTTCCCAGATCCTTACTGGTTTTAGCCTTTCCATTCCCCACCATTCAGGGTGTAAACTGTGGTGTGTCAGAGACTGTTAATTGTCCCCAATATCCATATCCCTTCCTTCTTTTTAGTATGAGAACTGTTAAGTTTTGGCTGGGCACGTGGTGTCTCGCTAACAACTACGTTTTCCAGTCTTTTGTCCTTCTAGGTGTTGCACTGTGACTAAGATATGGTAATACGGTCAAAGAGATGTGAGCAGAGGTAACATGGACACTTCTGAGGCATGTCCTGAAAAGGAAGCTGTTTGTAATAAACATCTTTTTCAGAGACTCAGACATTGAAATAGTGGTGGTTGGCCACCTTCAACCATGAAGACATAGACCACAACTCATTCCAGCAGTGTGACTCGAAGTTGCAGTGCACAAGGAGATAAGAACTTTGCATCATAATGCAATTCAAAACACTGCTTTCTTCACTGAGAAAATCTGGCTAATAAAAGAAAAATTAGCTGGACAAAGCAGTGTGCTTAGTCCTATAGTTGTTTTGCATAATGGTACAAGCTCCTTATCTCACTGCAGACCAAAGAGTGGATGGACCATGTTGGAGTAGAATTTCCCAAGAAGATGGCTCCTGGAAGAACATGCAGAGCAGAGGTACCCTATTCCTGGGGAATACAGGCAGCTGGGACTTTTTCATGAGAGAGCAAAAATACTTCTCTTTTATTTAAGCTTATGTTGTTTAGTCTCCATTAAAACAGCTGAACTAATATCCTAACCAACACCCCTGGCAACTATTCTTCTCCGATTAGTCTTGTACTTTGCACTTTGTCTCTAGACAGACCCCCAAACCTGGCCCCGTTTCATCAATATCTTAAGGAAATGTGTGGAACAGGTTGTTTGACTCCCTCCTTATGTTTTTCCTACCAGCTTTGATATGAGTCCTTGGGTAAAGAGGGAGAAGAATAAAAGTTGATCCAAACCACATTAACAGTACAAAAATTATGATGCAAAGGCCTTTTCCTACTTGCCGTTACTCAATTGCAACAGAAGGTCCTCATCTTACATGACCATCATCATTCTTTGGTGTAATTGGTCACTCCTTCTCTAAGACAAATACACACACACACACACGTTGTATCATATACAAAAGGTATCCTAAATTCCTAAGGTAAACATTTGTTAAAATAGGAATTATCACAACGAAGTCAGCAGTAGGTTAATTGTTTAAAACACTGATTCTTCAAATGCTGCATGGTACTCAGCTCCAATATTATCTAAAGCAATGCTAGGCATGGAGGAGGACGTCTAGGGCCTTGAGCACAAGTGATTTCATGAGGTTCTTGATTTATAAGCTAACTATTATTATTATTATTATTACTAAATCATCAAAATTTTGGACAGCCAAAAAGGCAAGTCAAAATGATTCAACTTACAGATCAAGTAGCCTTAGAGTCTCAGAGCAACATCTCTGTGCTGGAAAATTGCATTTAACCAAAGTAGACCAGAACCTTAATATAGAGCAGATGAATTTCTAACACATCGTATTTTCCATGTTTAATTTTCTATTTCTTTACCTCATACCATAAGTTAGTATAGTCCAACACAAAGGTAACTGCTTTTAGAATTGGCAATTTTATGTTCCTTTCTGTAGTGACACTACAATGGAATCTGGAGACTGCAAGCTCATGTGCAGCCATGACCAGAAATGCAGAAAGAGAAGATCCATTCTGTGGATCTGAGGAGGGCTGGGATTCAATAAAGAAGTAATAATCCACATAGAAACCTTCATAAGCAAAGTCCAAATAAGCAAGCAGCTCAGTGTTCAGTGGGTAGAGTGAAAGTTGCCAGACCAATGAAGGCAGAATCAAGAGATTAAAGGAGGAGTGATTTCCACAAAATGGCCAAATAAGATGGCTATCACTGTATCCCTTTCCTCAACAACAATATTTGGCATCCATCCATGGACAAAAGTGCCTTTGTGGGAGCTATGGGATCCAGAACCATATTCCAAGGACTCGAGAGGAGTCTCACTCTCCCATGTGACAGGTAATGGGCAGACAGACCTTGGTCCCAGCTGTGGACCCTGAATGGGTCAGGGTCCATCCTCTCTCAGCTGTGATCCAGGAGCCCCTGGAGAACACTAACTTAGACAATCACCACAGATGAGAGAGCCTTTGTGGCAGTCCAGGACTCCAGTGGAAAGCTCCAGCACACCATTGGAGTGAAAAAAAAAATCTGATATTGAGCACACTGGAGAAAGTAAGAAGAACAGTTTAACTTTACCTATGTCACCACTCCCCAAAGTGGCACAGCTCAGTGCCAAGGGAGCCCTTTTTTCGCCTAATTTCTTGGGGAACAAAGCGGGGGCAGGTGGTGAGAGCAGTAAGTGAGCACCTGGCCTCCCCAGCTGTGCAGGATGCTGCCAAAGAGTCTCATTTCTCTCTAGCCCCATCCAGAGTCTTGAGCTGCATGACTGGGGGGCAGTGCATGGCTGGGAGAATAACAGCCAGGGTTCCAAACATATAAAGGATGCAGATCCTACTAACTGCCTCACAGACTCCGTTGAGAGGCCTGTCAAGGAGCCAGAGGGATGCCTTGCCCATGGATCCCCCAAATGGCTTACAAGCACCCCCAGCGTTCTGTGAGCTTCACCCATATGCCCCCTACCTGAGGCTGGCTCCCTCAGTGCACTCCCAATGGTGGGGAGAGCAAGCTTGGGCAAGTGCTTAGTGAGCATGTGCAGAAAGCCTGCTGGAATATGTGTGCCTGGGAGAGACCACAATAAGCATTTAGCAACATCCTCGGGAAAGCAAAATGGAAGCTGTCAGCACCCAGCCTGATGTGTGGCAGGATCAAGAGAAGGCATACAATAGATCCATGGAAAGATGCTCAACATCACTAATCATCAGGGAAATGCAAATCAAAACCACAATGAGATATCACCTCACACTTTTTAGAATAGCTATTATCAAAAACACAAGAGATAACAAGTGCTGGTGAGGATGTGGAGAAAAGGGAACACTTCTACAGTGTTGGTGGGAATGTAAATGGGGATAGCCACTATGGAAAACAGTATGGCAGTTCCTCAAAAAATTAAAAATAGAACTACCATATGATACAGTAATCCCACTTCTGGGTATATATCCAAAGGAAATAAAATCAGGATCTCAAAGAGATATCTTTACTCTGAGGTTCATTGCAGCATGATTCATAGTAGGCAAGATATGGAAACAACTTAAGTGCTTATGAATGAATGGATAAGGAAGATGTGGTGTATATATATTATATATAAATATATATACATATGCTTATACAACGGAGTACTCAGCCATAGAAAGAAAGACATCCATGTTTTGTGACAGCATGTTGCTTAGTGAAATAAGTCACTTTATGCCATGTGAAATAAGTCAGGCAGAGAAAGACAAATGCTGTATGATATCCTTTCTAAGTGGAATTTTTAAAAGCCAAACGCATAGAAACAGAGAGTAGAATGGTGGTTGCCAGAGGCTGGGAATGAGAGAAATGGGGAGATGTTAGTCAAAGGGTACTAACTTTCAGTGTAAAGATAAGTTCTGGGGATCTAATGTACAGCAGTGACTATAGGTACCACTACTGTGTTAAATAGTTGAAAGTCGCTAAGGGAGTAGATCTTCAATGTTCTTATCACACACACACAAACACACACACACACACACAAGCACACGTAATTATGGAAGTGTTAATCCCATTGTGGTAACCATTTCGCAATAGAGAAGTGTATCAAATCATCACAATGTACATCTTAAACTTATGCAACGTTTCTTTTTTTTATTTATTTATTTTTGGCTGTGTTGAGTGTTTCGTTTCTGTGCCAGGGCTTTCTCTAGTTGCGGCAAGTGGAGGCCACTCTTCATCGCGGTGCGCGGGCCTCTCACTATCGCGGCCTCTCTTGTTGCGGAGCACAGGCTCCAGACGCGCAGGCTCAGCAGTTGTGGCTCACGGGCCCAGTTGCTCCGCGGCATGTGGGATCTTCCCAGACCAGGGCTCGAACCCGTGTCCCCTGCATTGGCAGGCAGATTCTCAACCACTGCGCCACCAGGGAAGCCCTATGCAACGTTTTAGGTCAATTATATCTCAGTAAGGCTGGAACAAAGAAGAGACACAAAGTGAGAAGACTGACGGGGAAGTGGTAGGGAAAGTAGGCTCACACAGAGAACAGCTGAACAGAGCTGGACTGGAGTAAAGCAAGTATGCTCCTTGGGAGCAAAGCTTAAAGGGACACCAAAAATCTCAATAATCTAGATAAGTAACATTTCAATGCAATGCTTTAAAAATCAAAATGCAAAAAAAAATCCATGATGAACAAAATACCAAAGTTTTAAATAAAAAACAGGGTCCAGCCCTCACCTGCCTCATCCTAACCCTGGTCCTGTTGGATTTTATCTTTATTAAAAATCCTTATTTTTTTGTTTGTTTGTTTATCATAGAATTTTTTGCATTAATTTTGATTCTTAAAAAGATTGCATTAAAACATTAGTTATCCTGATTACTGAATTTACTGGTGCCCTCTTACATTTTATACCTGAGGTAAGTGCCTCATTTACCCCACCCAGGTCCCACCCCTGGACTAAATTCCTGCCATAGCCAGAACATAAACTTGCTTTGTTATTTTAGAAAAGTCATTTCCTGTTATTTATTTAATTCTGTAAAATAGAAGATTTAGACTTGATGATTTCCAACATCCATTCTAGCTCTGACATTCTCCAGGTGGTCTGGGAGGGCACTCAGAGAAGGAGTCTTAGAGAGCTGGGGCATTAATGTATACATAGGTATAATCAAGCTGAGACATGGAGGAGAAGCAGAGCTGATGGGTGAAGAGGGAGAGAGCTGACTCCAGATGCCACCACTGAGTTCCTTACATTTAGGGCTTTGATTTTCCTGTGCATCCTAGATGCTGTGACAAACATTTAAACAACGCTGGTGTGAGATGGCAAAGGACAGAATGACTCCCTGAGCAGCAGCTAAATGTCACTCTTGAGCCCTTGTATTTGAAACACAAACAGAGTACCCAAGTGTTGGAAGTCACAACTGCTCTTGAGTGGGTGCTAAAAAGGCTCATTTTACATCTAGGGCCACATTCCAACGGGGAAGCCCTCAGCCTTGCACAAAGTTCTTCAATCATTTCTCACTCCAGTGATGATTCCTGCCTGGTTATTGGTTTGGTTTTTCAGTTGACTAGATTTCAAGCCATTGGAAAGCAATCAGGGAGCGAGGACTAGGTCTCAGAGCTGAGCTGGAGTGAATTTAATTGGCTATGAGATGCTCCAGCTGAGAAGGGAGCCTGGCAGGGCAACTCCAGAATGCTGATGTGTTGATGTAGCTGTAATGAGGCAGGAAGAACATTGCTTCAAGGGAGCTTCCAAATGGGTTTATTTTGTTGAAATAAAGTCAGGAAAGGCAGGAGAGAGCCCGGCAAATCGTGTTTTCATGCTTGGAAATGATAACGGCTACCACTAATATGTGTCTGTGAATAGGAGGGAACCTGGACTAATGTGCAACCCAGAGTGTGTGGGAAAGTGACCCCTGTCCCCATCACACCTGTTCAGTTTTTTCTCTCCTGCTGTTTCCACTTTTGCCTGTATGGCGAGGTAACATGAACATAATGTGTTTAAGTGAGGTAATTGGAAGCTAATGGCTTCTACTTGTTTCAGGTCTATAGATGTAGAATGAAAGGCAAGAGACATGTGAGTGAAACCAAAGCATAACCAGGTTCTAATGTGTGGAGGGGTGAGTGTGGGCATTGCATCTATACTATAGGAGGAGTGAGCTTGGATAAAACTTTTAAAGGGCTGCTCTTTAATTATACCCTCTTTGCCTATGCCTCACAGTCTTACTTTCGCTCTTCTAAAAACAATGTTATTCTTGTTGAATGCGGTAGACTGAACATCAACATTCATTGCCACTCCATCTTGAAATCCCACTAAAATATCTGTAAAAGGTATTTAAAAATATATTTTAAAAGGAAGCAACAGCCCACCTCAGTTGATCACACAATTTTGGAAGATGGAAAGTAGATGCAGGAATAGTTATTGACGTAGCAATACACAGAAGACTGAAACTTCCCTGCAGAGGAAATACAGTGAGAAAGATGTTCACATCTCAGCACTAGAGAGTGTATTGGAAATCAGAGGGTCCAGTTATCTCTGACAACTAGGGAATAGTATAGAGCCGAAAGTAAAAGGTTTGGTTGAAAATATTCATGATACCCCTCACTCCAGGCCTCCTCCCTTAGCCCACATAGCCAGGTGACTATACCTCTTGTATGTTTGCTTCAATAAGACAGAAGCTTGTGTTTCTTTTCACATTAACAGATTTAAGGAACTCCTCTTCGAGGCGGCTATAGCCAGCTTACAAAAATAGACCTACACCTACTGGCATCTGGAGGTCCCTCAATAAAACAGCCAATTCCTCCCATCAATCCCTTTCTGGTGAGTTACATCATTCAACAACTTCCACCCTTGCTGCAGACTTTCCAAACAACTTTTTGAATGATTCTTACCTATACATTTCAGGTGGCCTCTAAAATGAGTCAGAAGTCAAAATAAATATGAAAATAAAAAGGAAAAAGAAATACCAAAAAAAAGAAAATGTAGGGAGCTGAATAGACAAGCAAGCAAACAATCCTTAATACCCCTGGAAAAATGAGAAGAGATATTTCATCCATTAAAGAACAGGATACTATCGTAATTATCAGAGAAAAAGAAAGAAATTTAGTTTTCCAACTTCTGGACAAGAAAGAGTAACTGTATAAGATTCGTTCTCCTGCTGGAAACAACTAGGAAACTAGAAAAATACACGGAGCAGCTGTTCGCAGGAAGTGGCCCATTAGCTGCTCAGTACTGTGATCTTTGAAATAAGAGAAAGGCAGAAGGAGAGGCCAGGTTTGCCCGGGCTTTGAGCCTGGAGGCGCACTCCTGTCCATGGTGCTGGAAGGTGGCGACAAAGCAGTGTGGCCGTCTTGCTAAACTGAACAACCAGAGATTGGAGAAGAGGGCTACTGAAGGGGTTGGAATTTGGCTGCAGGCTACCAGAGGGGAGGAAGCCATAGAGCAGAGGGTAGGTATCCAGATTTTCTGTGTGGTTCTTCCCCACGGACCTGTCAAAGACTGGCTGACCGCGTGAAGAGTGAGACCCTGTGGGTCCCAGAAGAGAGGAACCGTTGCAGAGCTGAGACCTAAATGAAACTCCCAGAGGTCATGCACTGCTGGAATATTCTGGCAGACTAATTTAGGCTAAAGTGAAGGAGCCTTGGTGAGCACCTTGCTTATTCATGAGACCTTAGAAATGCTCTACCTTAGTAGTGAGGACCACACCCTATTCTAAGGGGTATATCCTAGAACTAATAACAAAATTAAAATAGACCCCCCCCAAAGGAAGAGTAAATCCAAGTCTGATGTGATCAATAAAATCCATCATTATGTAACTGTAAAGCGAAACCCTTTCTAAAAGCAGACAATGTCATTCAGTACCCCTACAATGTATTATCAACAATGTCAAACATAATATAAAAATTTGCTAGATATTCAAAGAAGCAGGAAGATTAATCCATAATCAAGCAAGAAAAGAAGTCAATAGACACAGATACCAAGATGATCCAGTTATTAGAATTAGCAGGAAAGAAACCTTAAAACAAGCTACTATAAATATTATATGTTCATGGACTTCAAGAAAATTATAATGAGAGAACATATGGAGATGCTGAGCAGAAAAAATAGTACTTTTTTTTTTTTGGCTGTGCAGCACAGCATGCAGGATCTTAGTGCCCCGACCAGGGATCGAACACCTGCCCCCTGCAGTGGAAGCACGGAGTCTTAACCACTGGGCCACCAGGGAAGTCCCTGAGTGGAAAAAATGGAAACAAACTAAAAAAGAAAAAATCAAATAGAAACTTTAGAACTGAAAAACCATAAATCTAGAAGGAGAAATTCATAGATTGGGCTTAACAGCAGGTTTGATATGGCAAAATAAAGGTTCAGGAACTTAGAAACAGATTAGTAGAAATTCTCCAAACTTAAGAACAAAAGGAAAAAAAAAGAGCAAAAAATGAACAAAACTTTAGTAGAGAAAACAAAGTTCCATCTTCAAGGGATCACTCATTATTTTGGTTCAGTGTTTCACTTTTATACCCACTGTCCCATTTAATCCTCACAATAACTCTATAAGTACCATTCATTCTATTTTGTAAATGGGAAAATTGAGACCAAAAATTATGACTTGCCCAAGTTCCAAGGCAGGATTTAAGTCCGGGTGTTCAGAGCCTCATCCTTTTCACTTTCCTCATGGTTTCTTCTTAGCTGCCAGATCTCCATTCTTCAGGATCTTCTACCCTCTGTCTGCATGCCTATTGTTCCCAAATATCAGAACCTACTCTTCCCATCTGGAGGTCTCCACTAGAGAGCCCAGAATCAACTATGAATCCTATCTATCTCCACCTTCCCTGAAATTTATCTCCTTGGCACTTATTTATTAAGAATAAAGTTGTCAGAGCCAATTAAGGAGACATCTTGGTAATCTGACAGCCTATTACACACTGATTTCTACCGTGAGAAGGTATTAAATTGTCCTGCAATTCTGTTTCACCTTCATATAACTTAACTAGGGTAAGACAGATGTAGCTTCCACTTAATAAGACACTGTATTAAAAGCTTATACTGGGGCTTCCCTGGTGGCGCAGTGGTTTAGAATCTGCCTGCTAATGCAGGGGACACGGGTTCGAGCCCTGGTCTGGGAAGGTCCCACATGCCACGGAGCGGCTGGGCCCGTGAGCCACAACTGCTGAGCCTGCGCGTCTGGAGCCTGTGTCCCGCAACGGGAGGGGCCGCAATAGTGAAAGGCCCGCGCACCGCGATGAAGAGCGGTCCCCACACCGCGATGAAGAGTGGCCCCCACTTGCCGCAACTAGAGAAAGCCCTCGCACGAACCGAAGACCCAACACAGCCAAAAATAAATAAATAAATAAATAAAGTAGCTATAAAAAAAAAAAAAAAAGCTTATACTGCATACATTATTAATTTTTCATTTTAGCATTCATTATATGGTAGGCACATTGCCAGATGCAAGGAACGCCACAGTGTATAAGATAAGGCCCCAGCTTTCACTAAAATGTCTCATTCAACCTAAATTAATCTTCAAAATAGTCTCATCTCTATCAGGGAGGTATTACTATTCCCATTTTACAGATTCAAAAGCTGAGCCTTGCAGGGGCTTGACCTACTTAAAGTAATATAGATAGTAAATAAATGTGATAGCTCAAAAGCAAACTCAGCTGCATCTGATTCAAAATCAGGTGCTCTTAAGAACTCTCCTTGTTAATGATCTCAAAAAGGTGACGAAAATGGCAGAATAGCCAGAAATTTTTAAAGTATAAATCAGGATGGGAATGCAGCCAGGCTGGTCTTAATAATAGTTACCACCTTGGCCAGTGCCTACTGGGTGCTTTTCTAGGTCTTTTATATACATTGTTTCATACAGCCCTTCAGAATAACTTCATGTTGTAGATATTACAATTCTTGTCTATACATTGGAAAACCACAGTTCAGAGGGGTTCAGCAATTTTTCTCAAAGTCAGCTGGTAGATAACTGGCATAGCTGGGATTCAAGCATAGGCCTGTCCAACTCCAAATCTTTTGTTCTTTACTAAGACACACTGTCTCTTGAATGAGACTTTGCTTTGAAAACTTTGCCCTGTTCATGCTTAGTCCTGCTTGCCCAGGTCACAAGGGCACACTCTCTTCCTCCACTGCCTATCCACGCTTCCCTTCTTTAAGGTGTCTCAACAGTGAGAAATTCACCTGAGAGAGACGAGGCAGCACTGGCTTTGAAATCAGAGATTCCCACCCTAACCCTAGTCTTGCCACTACTTAGGTCTCATGGCTTTCCCTTCCTGGGCCTCATCAATTTTCCAATCCAGAAATCTGGGCACCAAGAGGTACGGAGCAGGCGTGGAGAAACATTTAGACTGTGACCTACTGATTTACGAAGTTGGTGATCAGCCAGGAGCGTCTCACTCCTCAGCTGGGGCAGGAACAGAAAGAGTCACCATGTTGTTCAGATCCTTGGAAGGGCACTGAGGGGGGCACCTTTCAGCATCTGTCAAGAGATGGGACCAGCAGCAAGAGAAGCAACCACTTCTGTAGGGAAGAAACTGGGACCAGCACTGTGGGTAACTAACAGGGAGGGCAGTGGTGGGAACCAAGCATGGTAAGGAGCCTTGGGTCTTACTGGATTTATCCTGCTAAGGTTTCTGTTAAAAATGTTTTTCTAAATAGACATTTCTCCACAGAAGACTTACAGATGGCCAATAGGCACATGCAAATATGCTCAACATTGCTAATTATTAGAGAAATGCAAATCAAAACTACAGTGAGATATCACCTCACACCAGTCAGGATGGCCATCATCAAAAAGTCTACAAACAATAAATGCTGGAGAGGGTGTGGAGAAAAAGGAACCCTCCTGCACTGTTGGTGGGAATGTAAATTGGCATGGCCACTATGGAGAACAGTATGGAAGTTCCTTAAGAAACTAAGAATAGAGCTACCATATGATTCAACAATCCCACTCTTGGGCATATATCCAGAGAAAAACATGGTTTGAAAGGAAACATGCACCCCAATGTTCATTGCAGCTCTATTTACAATAGCCAAGACATGAAAGCAACCTAAGTGTCCATCGACAGAGGAATGGATAAAGAAGATGTGGTACATATATACAATGGAATATTGCTCAGCCATAAAAAGAATGAAACATTGCCATTTGCAGCAACATGGATGGACCTGGAGATTATCATACTAAGTGAAGTAAGTCAGACAGAGAAAGACAAAGATCATATGATATCACTTATATGTGGAATCTAAAAAGATGATAAAAATGAACTTATTTACAAAACAGAAACAGACTCACAGACTTAGAGAATGAACTTATGGTTACCAGGGGGGAATGGAGAGGGGGAGTGATAGATTGGGAGTTTAGGATTGACATGTACACACTGCTATATTTAAAATAGATAACCAACAAGGACATACCGTATAGCGCAGACAACTCTGCTCAATATTCTGTAATAACCTAAATGGGAAAAGAATTTGAAAAAGAATAGGTACTTTTATATGTACAACTGATTCACTTTGCTGTACACCTGAAACTAATACAACATTGTTAATCTAAAAAAACTAAACATAGTAATATACACTTTAAAAATAAATAAATAAAATAAACTGTTTTGAAGCCTGGACTGCTAGCATATATGACAGCTTATTTTTCAGGCTGGGAACTTGAGGGAAGAAGAATTAACAGGTTCCCCAAAGTAATCTGTGTCCTTTGTCACATGGACCCAGGCCCTAACACAGGAATGACACACGTGGCAAGTCCCGACCAGCCAGGTAGGAAGCAATAAGGTTCTGAAAGCTCCTTTGTGTTGAAGAAAGTAGATTATTTCTTATTTTATTTTATTTATTTATTTTTTTAACAACTATATTGGATTATAATTGCTTTACAATGTGGTGTTAGTTTCTGCTGTACAACAAAGTGAATCAGCTATTTGTATACCTATATCCCCTCACTCATGAGCCTCCCTCCCTCCCTCCCCATCCCACCCCTCTAGGTTGTCACAAAGCACCAAGCTGATCTCTCTGTGCTATACAGCAGCTTCCCACTAGCTATCTATTTTACACATGGTAGTATTTTATTTTATTTTTAGCTAGTTTATTTTTTGATTTAGTATAGTTCCCCCACTCTACTTTCCACACTTCCTCTGTGCCCAGTGGGTGTTGGAAGAAGCAAGCTGAATCTGATCAAAGCTATGCAGCTCCTCTAGGGTATTGGAAGCATCTGACTTTTCAAAACTCAGAGGGGAACCTCTTTTTCAATATGTACAATTTTAAAATAATTTCAAAGGACCAAATACACAGAGAGGTGAATATTGTATTACAAGGAAGATCCCCTCTGAACTCCCAAAGCACACACATCGCAAAGTTCTCAGGGCCTCAGTTTCCTTACTTGCCAAGTGAGGTGCTCTAGACAAATCTTGTATCTAAGGTTCTTTCTAGTTTGGACATTCTGTAGGTCTGTTCATGTGTTGGAGTTCATTTACCTCAGAATGCCTGTAGGTGATAAACTTTCACGGAGTACCAAAAATAATCCAGAAGGAAATCTTAAATAGTTGTCTAATCTCAGGTACCTTTGAGAATGTCAATTAGGAACAGGGATAGAAAATTGGAACAAAGAAACAACAGCCGTGATATTAATTGTCTTTGCTTATCAGTCTAAAGCAGGGCTGAGGAAAGTGTACTTTATTCACGTTTGTTCATCAATTTCTTTTGTTTAGAGCGAGTGCATGTTCAACAGTATAAAAGTGGATGTTGTTTTATTTTCTAGTAATAACATCCAAGGATGTGGTTTCCCGATTGCTTTTTTGTTCCTGTTGTTTTCCAGCATTTAGAATGACTGGAACAAAAGGAAAGGAACTGCTTGAGAATGACTAACAGCATGAAAAGCAATGCTGAGATTTTGTTCTACCTGACTCAGAACCTAAGGATTTGGAGAATGATGCTTGCCTACAAAATGCTGCAGTGAAACACCAGGAAAGGAGCACAGAACAGTTAGCATGGTGAGTTGTGAAATCAGTCAAAGAGGGATTCATCCGAGGTGTTGGGGTGAGATAGTAAAAAGAAATGATGCACGGCCAAGTCCTAGTCTCCAAGAATCCCTGGAGCTTACGATTTTCTAATGAGGGCCTCGTGTGTTAACCCCGTTCTGCTAACACCCTGGGCTGTAATAGAATACTTATTTTTCAAGACCACGTAATGAAGACTTGATAGGAAGCAGACACATTGAGATTAAAGTCAATAACATGGGTAAAGTGCATAATACGGTATCCTTTTCATATGCTACATAGTTGTGCACAATAAATAATACCAGAATAGCAGCAGCAGCAGTGGCCGTAGTAAAAGCAGTCATATTAGAAGTGGTGATTGGAGCAGTCGTTGCTATCGTTACGCTATTATTAAGTAAGAGGAGGAAGGTAAGTGCACATCTGGGGGCAATCTCCTCTCGTTCTTTCAGCGGTCAAGGAGAATGGGCGCTCCACTAGAAGAAAGGAATGGGGTCGGATTATGGATGCCAGGTCTCACAGTAGCAGCTGACATACACTGTCTTATTTCTATACTCCTGTGGTAGGTAGTTTCAACTCTGTGTTACAGATGAGGAAGCTGAGGGTCAGAAAGTTGAATAAACATTCTACAAATTCATGCAGTTGCTAAATAGGATGAAAACCCAGATATGTCTGGCTCTACCATCTGCTTCATAGTGCCCCCTCATCTATATCCTCAAATTACAGGAGTGGAAATAGCCCGTCTGCTACTCACTTTGCCGCACAGCGTTGCTATTAGTTAGGTATTACTATCCCCATTTGAGATCCACCATTGAAGTTCTGACTTCAGTGCTCCGTTATCCTCACAACATCCGTGCTTTGGTTGTAGCAAGTTCTGTGGGTGGTGGTGGTCATCCCACATCTGCCCTCCCCAGCCCCCTTACCTACCCTGCAGACAAATCTGCCTCTATACCCTGACAAATATGTGGTTTGGGGAGGCTTTTTCCTCAACTCTTTGGCTTCCTGTTGGGCTTTATTACAGGCATAGCGACTGGTGTGATGGTGGGAGGGGACAATTTGGAGCCCCTGATGCTCAGCAATGAGCCAGGTGGCAGTGACCAGGGTAACGAGAGGCACAACTGTCAGGGCCAGCAGGACCGCAGGGTTTCTGTGGGAAAGAAGACAGACAGATATGGAAATCTCTAGAAAGTTGTAAAGAGCCAACATCCAGGGATTTCTGAAAGTAAAAATGACAATTGAAGCAAACTAGTAATCAATAATAGGTCAACTTTAAAATCAAAGTACCAAGTTGCACCCAGTTGCCTATATTTCTTTACACATTTTGTCAGTTATAAATTCTCCCTGCAGTGTTAACTCTTGGTAAGAATTTTAATTGCTATTGTTTTTCTTTTTTTTTAATTTTTTTATTAGTTTATGTTTTGGCTGCACTGGATCTCTAGTTGCAGCGAGCGGGGGCTACTCTTCGTTTTGCGGTGCACGGGTTTCTCATTGCAGTGGCTTCTCTTGTTGTGGAGCATGGGCTCTAGGCGCGCAGGCTTCAGTAGTTGTGGCACGCGGGCTCAGTAGTTGTGGCTCGCGGGCTCTAGAGTGCAGGCTCAGTAGTTGTGGCGCACGGGCTTAGTTGCTCCACGGCATGTGGGATCTTCCCGGACCAGGGCTCGAACCCGAGTCCCCTGCATTGACAGGCGGATTCTTAACCACTGTGCCACCAGGGAAGTCCCCTATTGTTTTTCTTAAGGTAAGAATCTTAATTGCTATTGTTTTTCTTAAGAAACACATGGCTGGCTAGATCATGGGCTATTCCTCAGCCATCTGACCAGATATATAGAGTGGGAAAGAGGAAGTTTCAGACGTTCGCTGTCTCATGCCATCTCCAATGTGCTGAGTAAACTAGGGAAGCAGCCCTACAGGGGGAGACTCAGTTCCCCAGATACTCAGGATAATCATCATGTATGTTAGCCCTTCGGGCAATATATTGTAGGGTCAGGTTGTTTGCTTTCAATCCCAGCTCTACCAACTACTCACTGTGACCTTGGGCAAGTCAATTAAACTCCCAGCCTCTCTTGGTCAATACAATATGGTTTTCTGTGAGGATAAAATGAGATAATCATGCCGGTAAAGCACTTAGCACATAATGAGTGATCAATAGGTGTTAGCTATTATTATGATCATTGCCTTGCAGGGGTTTGGGATATGAAAATGTGTTAATCATGCCATTGTGGTGATTTGGGTGTTTATTAGATCTATTAAGAGGGAAGAGTCTGAAGAAGCAGGGGAGAGTAGCTTATGAAAACATCCATCAAATCATAGCTAATATTGCTTCTTCCAATAACGACAGTATCCAGTCCTTCTAAAAGGTCCCTTGTGGGCTGTTGCTTATCCCCAAGCTGTTGGTTTGGTTAAAAGAATGTCTTGAGTCTTAAAAAAGAAAAATGTTTCTGGCTGGAAACATTGGGGCCTTTGTCTGAGGTATCTGAAGATTTGTTCTCTTCGTCACTCACCTCTGTTGCGGGTCAAGTATTGGAACCATTGCTGGCTCCTTGTGAGTTCTGAGCTTGTGGATCAGAGAGAGAAATCTAGCTACCTCTCAGCATCACCCCTCCACCACTAACAGGAGCCCTTGTCTTCACCTAATATTTTGACCACTTGGAGTCCTGGTATAGGAAAAAGGAGCTTTGATTTCTGTACCTGAACTGCCAGCCAAGAATCAGCTTCTTTTGCCTATTCGGTAGCTGATATGATTCCGGTAACAAGGAATGCTAACTCATTTTGTAGCTACCCACACTTTTACTGCCCCAGTGGGCAGCAGACTGTGGTGGAAAGTGCACCATATGGAAGAGTTCAAAGACCAGGGCTCCAGGCTGCGCACCCTTAGGATAATTGTTTTAACTTTCTCAACCTCAGTTTTCTCATCTGTAATATTAGAATGAGAAAATCTGTTTCAATAGGGTAGTGAGGACTTATGTTAGATAATAGAGATGAGAGTACCTGCCCTAAGAACCCACTCAGCTGCCTGTGGAATCCAACGAAAATAGTGGTGATAATTGATATGAAGATATTTTTTGCTCATAGTGAAAGGAAACATCTTCATCTTAACTCCTTCCTGGGGAACAGGGTGAGGGATACAATTTTTCCCTCCCACTAAAGCTCCATCCTGCTTCCTAACAGGGCTTTGTGAGTCCATGGTCATTTTCACCTTCACCTCCCAGAGATGCCACAAGGAGGAGCACTTATCCTTCTGGATGTACCCTTGGCTTCATTGCTACACTACCACCATTTCCCGGTGTGAAATGTTTTCTTCCCTAAAAGCCGACAGACACAGGAAGAATAAAGAGAGACCTAAACTGGGCAAGAAAAACACCATGGGCTTGCCTTGTGCAGCCACTATCTTACTTAAGTCACCTACACTCTTCCAGATCTCATTTTTCCTTATTTGTAAAATTCATTGAAAACTTGCAAAGCGCTAATCTAGGTAATGACCATTCAGAAGTGAAAAGATTTAGTCCTTGCCTTCAAAGAATCCACAGTATCAATAGTTAGACTTGCAAACCAACAGTTACAAAGTAATAAATGCTACTGTGGAATAAGCTTGAAGGAGGAAGTCCCTAGGGTTTGTTAAGAATCAGAAAAAAAATAAAACTTCACAGACCAGGCAAACCTTAACTTCCAATTTGAAGGAGAAGCAGCAGTTTGGTAGGTGAGAAAACAAGGATAGGTACTGCAGGCAGAGAGGATAAAATACACAAGCACGGACATGAGAGAAGGAAGGTCGGTTAACTCAGGACACATTTGGGATAGAATCAGGATTCTTACCCTTTGGTCCATGAATATTTCTTTATGTGTGATATTGTACATATGTGCTTCTTTCCATTCTTCTGTGAAGGAAATCCATTTGTTGATCTCATCAGATTCCCAAGTTGGTTGGTAATAGGAGAATATATAATATACATGTATATATAAAGACATACATACTTATATAGAAAACTAGGGAGTTATATAATCTCTCAGTTTGTATAACCAGCTCTGTCATTCTATGGTATTTATTTATAATAAAGAAATCGTGCATATAAAACTATACCTGTGTCTCAAGGGCATCTACAAGCAATTCCTTACTTATAATGCAGCAATTCTTAAGCTACTGTTACATACTCACATCTTATCTTGGCTCCTTTCCAACCTCCCCTGAAATCTGCATTTATTCCAGGATTCCTGCTTTCAACTGTCTTGGGCAATTTCAAATCTACCTGTACATTTTGCCCAGACTTTTTTTTTCTTTCTTTCTTTCTTTTTGTATATTAAAACTAAATTGGCCAATGAGTTTTAAAAATATGGCTAAACAGCAGAGGGGAAGGTGACAACAATTCCACACGGTTTCCTCTTTTCTCAAATCTTTACATTTTCTATCACCTCCTTTCTCTTAACCAATAACCCTGCTATTTCTTTCAGGGAGAAAAACGGAAGCACAAAGAGGACTTTCCCATCCCGCCGTCCACCTGCCTCTGCACATGTTTACTCTGCTGGCTCTCCTGTTAGTATGTAAAGTCAACCCCTCCATTTAGCACTGAATAACCTCCTTCTCATATAAAGATGTTCCTCTAGCATTGTCCATTCTTTTTCCTGTTTCATCATTTTTTCTCTCTCTACTGGATTTCTTCCACTACCATTCAAACAGGGAAATATCTCTGATCTTAAAAGAAAATCCCCACTTTAAGCTCACATCCCTCTTCTTTTTTTTTTTTTAAACATCTTTATTGGAGTATAATTGCTTTATAATGGTGCGTTAGTTTCTGCTGTATAACAAAGTGAATCAGCTATATGCATACGTATATCCCCATATCCCCTCCCTCTTGCGTCTCCCTCCCACCCTCCCTATCCCACCCCTCTAGGTGATCACAAAGCACCGAGCTGATCTCCCTGTGCTATGCGGCTGCTTCCCACTAGCTATCAATTTTACATTTGGTAGTTCACATCCCTCTTCTATGATGACCCCATTTCTGTTTTCCTTTAGAGCAATATTCCTTAAAAGAGTTATCTATATATATGAATTGTCTCCTTTGCCTCACCTCTGTTTCTCATCTGAACCTGCTCCAGACAGATCTCAGTCCCTAGCAGAAACGAGACACAGCCACACATTCTCAACCTTCATATTTTTTCACTCAACAGCAACGTTGTCATACGCAATCATTACCATTTATGGAAGCACTTTCTTCATTTTAAGTGGACAGTGCATTTTCCCATTTTCCTTCCTACCTCACTGTCCACTCTTTCAGTTTCCTTTGCTGGATTATTTTTATCTTCTCCATCTCTAAATGATGGAGTGCTCTACAGTTCACGCCTTGTTCCTCCTCTCTTTTCTCTAACCACATTATACTCACGCCCTGGATAGTTTCCATAAATGATTTGGAACAATTTCTATTCAGTAATATTTCCAAATTTATATGAGTAGCTTAGACTTTGCCTTGAATTTCAGAATCATGTGTCCAACTGGTTCTTGACACCTTTGCTTGGATGACTAACAGTTATTTTTAATTCCCCACTTACACCACCACCCACAAAGCTGCTCCGTGCCCAGTTTTTTTCCATGTTTGTAAATGGTACCACTATTCCCCACATTGCACAGACCAAATAAGTTAGAGTCGTCCACAGCTTCTCTTTTTTCATTCATGGCAATACACATTCAATCTGTCAGCACATCCGCCCAGCTTCCCCTTTGAAATAAACCCAGAATCCAACCTCTTTTCTCCATCTCTACTACCACCACCCTGACGTAAGGCATGGCATCTCTCACCAGGTCCCCTGCCATAGACTTCTAACCATTCTGTTTCCATTCGTTCCTCCCTAATCCACAGCAACCAGTGTAAAACGTTTAAAATGTAAATTATATGATGTCATTCTCTGCTAGTAACACTCAGAAGGCTTCCCATCTAAAGTCCTTATAATGAGCTACAAAGAAAAATCTAGCCCTTACATTCTTCTCTGCACTCATTTTCTGCCACGTCCCCGCTCCCACTCCTATTCCCTGAATACCCCAAATGTGCTCCTGCCTCAGTTTCTTTATGTTACAGCCTTCTGTATGAACAATGTTTTCACCAAATAGTTATGACACTGACCTTCACTTCACTTAGTCTTTGTTCAAATGTAACTCTGAGCGTCTTCTGTGACCTATTAAAATAGTACCCCAATTTTCTCTTGTTTTCTTCCTAGAATTATCCATACCTGATATGAAAATAAATGTATTTGTATGTTTGTAATCTGTCCCCTCCACACGCATAGCTCTTTAGAGCTGGGACTTCTCTCTGACTCACCACCGTATACTTACTCTCAGAACACTGCCCAGTACCTGGTTATCATTTAGTATGTATATATGCAATAGATGTGAGAGAGCAGAGGTAAATGAGTCTTTGTGACAACCTGCACACAGGTCTAGTCCAAAAAGGAACTCTAACTAAAGCTACTGACAACAACCAGCTAATCTGTATCCAGAGTATGTGAAATTTTCATAGGTAAGTAAAGTTTACCAGATGAAATAATGTGTTGGGCAGAAATTAGCCTTTAAACCTGGAGAAAGCAATAATTTTCAATAAAAGCAGACACCTTGGTATGAGTGTCTAGTAATACTATGAATAATGGTAACACTAATTTCTCCTGAGTATTTATTATATGTTACATGCTATTTTAAGTGCTTTATAGGTATGACCTTAGGTAATCCTCACAACATTACCATGAGCAAGGTACTCTTAAGTTCTCCATTTGACAGGTGAAGAATAAAAGAGCAAGGGATATCACAGAACTAGTAAGTGACAAAAACAGGTTTTGAGCTGGGGGGGGGGGTCTCTCAATTACTCTGTGATACTTTTTCTTCTATACAATGCTGACAAAACCAAAAATCTCAGGATAAGACTGCTTATTCTGAGTTGTTTTATCATTTATTCTCAATCTGTCATCACTTGCCTAATTATGTTTTATAATGAATAAAAATTTTCTATTTACAGAGGCTTCAAATATTTATGTATGCAAGCTCATTCATATAAAAGATGATAGATAATAGATAGATAGATAGAAGGAGAAAGAGAAGTATTTTGCTTTGTGAAAGACCTTGTAAAGAGAATGAAAAGATAAGTTACAGACTGGGAGAAAATATTTGCAAACCACGATATAACAAAGGACTTATATCTAAAATATATGTAAAGATTTCTCAAAACTCAACAGTGAAAAACAAATCATCCAAGTAGAAAATGGGCAAAAGGCATGAACAGAGACATTCCATGAAAGAAGATATGCAGATAGTAAGTTAATCCATGAAAATATGTACAACATCATGAGCCATAAGTGAAATGCAAATTAAAACCACAATAAGATATCACTACATATCTATCATAATGGCTAAATTTTTTAAAAGACAGCACCAAACACAAGGATGAAGAAACACTGGATCACTCAAACATTACTATTGGGAATGTAAAATGATACAGATACTCTTGAAAACAATTTATCAGTTGCTTATAAAATTAAACATGCAACTAATATAACCCAGCAATTGTGTTCTTGGGCATTTATCCTATAGAATGAAAACTTATTGTTCACATGAAAACCTATATGTAAGTATTCATAACAGCAATGTGTAATAGCCCAACACTGGAAACAACCCAATAATCTTCAATGGGCAAGTGGCTAAAAAACAGTGGTACCTCGATACTATGGACTATTACTCAGCAATTAGAAAAAAAAAATTATTGATGAATCTCAAGGGGAATCTAAAGGGGAATATGCTAAATGAAAAGAGCCAATTCAAAAAGGTTACATACTGTATGATTCCACGTATATAACATTATTGAAAAGACAAAATTATAAACATGGCAGACAGATTAGTGATTGCTAGGAGTTAGGGGATGGAGCAGGTAGGTGTGGTTATAAAAAAGTAACACGAGAGATCCTTGTGGTGATAGAACTGTTCTGTGTCTTGACTGTAATAGTGGACACACAATCGTGACATAATAAAATTGCATAGAACTAAAGACATGCACACACACACGCATACACGAGTACATGTAAAACTGGAGACAGCTGAATAATATCCTGTGAATTATATTTATTGTTAATTTTCCACTGGAGAAACTGTGTAAAGTGTACACAAGATCTCTCTGTATTACTTCTTTTCTTTTTTAATATTTTCTTGGTCTTTTTTTTAAAATTAATTAATTAATTAATTAATTAATTAATTTATGGCTGTGTTGGGTCTTCGTTTCTGTGCAAGGGCTTTCTCTAGTTGCGGCAAGTGGGGGCCACTCTTCATCGCAGTGCGCGGGCCTCTCACTATCGCGGCCTCTCTTGTTGCGGAGCACAGGCTCCAGACGCGCAGGCTCAGTAGTTGTGGCTCACGGGCCTAGTTGCTCTGCGGCATGTGGGATCTTCCCAGACCAGGGCTCGAACCCGTGTCCTCTGCATTGGCAGGCAGATTCTCAACCACTGCGCCACCAGGGAAGCCCTCTGTATTACTTCTTACAACTTCAAATTGAATCCAGTAATATATAAAATGGGTAATAAATCATGAACAAGTGAGTTTTATATCAGAAATGAAGGTTAGTTTAATGTCCGAAAATAAATCAATGTATTTTACCACACAAATAGAATATCTTCTCAATATATGCTCAATATATGCAAAAATTATTTTACAAAAGTCAATATGCATTCACTATTTTAAAAAAATTTCAGCAAACTAGAAATAGACAGGAAGCTTCCTCAAATTGGTAAAGAGCACCTACAAAAATCTACATCTATTATCATACACACGGATATAATGGTAATAAAAATATTTTTGAATTAATGAATTAATTAGCAAATTCAAAGTCCATTTAGAAAGAGTTAGGTCAATATCCAAAAATCAATTATATTTGTATATACAGGCACTGAACAATTGGAAAATGAAAGCTCAAACCAATAGTCTTGTAAAATGTCTCACAATATAGATTTGCCTGATTTGTTGCCTCAATATTTAATTCAAGTTAATATTTTTGAGAACCGTGTGAATATCCTATTTCCCTATTAACTTTCACCCAATGGTTTTAGTACGCATTGATGATTTCTCTGAATCAGTTATGACAGTTGGTGCTTGCAAAATTGTGTTTTACAAACTTCCACACTTATTAACTGACATTCTGCAAAGAACAGTTTTCTATCCATTTTCTTTTTATTAAGAGTACCACTACTGATTTTTATTTTTATTTATTTATTTATTTATTTTTAATTTTTTGGCTGCATTGGGTCTTAGTTGCGGACATGGGATCTTCACTGAGGTGTGTGGGATCTGTCGTTGTAGCGCGCGGGCTTCTCTCTAGTTGTGGCATGTGAGTTTTCTCTCTCTAGTAGTGGCTCACGGGCTTAGTTGTCCTGCAGTATGTGGGATCTTAGTTCCCCAGCCAGGGATGGAACCCACGATCTCTGCATGGCAAGGTGGATTCTTTACCACTGGACCACCAGGGAAGTCCTGACTCATTTTTAGTTGTAGTAGTGGTATCAATGGATTTTAATCCATTACTACTTTTATTCTTCACTTATACATTTTTTCTGTTTTATTTATAACATTTTCTTGTTAAGTATTACATTCATACACTAAAGTACACAAATCTTAAGTATACAGATCAATGAATTTTTACAAATTTTTCACAGCCAAGTTAAGATCACCCAAATCGACATAAAGATTATTAATAGCCCCCCCCCCCCAGCCGTCTTCTCATGATCCTACCCAATCTTCATCCAGCCAAAACTGTAACCTCTATCCTGAATTCTATCACGGTAAATGTGTTTGGCTCATTTTTTAACTTGATATAGATGAAATCATAAAGATCTACTCTTGTGTCTGAATGTTTCTATTCAACATTATATCTGTGAGATTCATCCATGTTGCCACATGTAGCAGTAAATCATTATTTTTGACACGGAAAATTATTTATTCATTTTGCTATTGTTGGATACCTAGGTTGTCTCTGATGCGAGGTAATTTTGCCTCGTGCTGCTATAAACATTGTTATTCATGCCTTTGGTGTGTGTTAAGTTCACCTAAGATTATATACCTAGGAGGAGAACTGTGGATCGTGGATATGCATATGTTTAGCACTGGTAAATACTGACAAATAGTTTCACAGTGGTTGTACCAACTTTATACTTTGGTCAGCTGTATTTGAAACACTTGATACGTACCCTCAGTTTATGACACTTCTTTTTTTTTTTCTTACTCTCTACCATAACAAGACATTTCAAGTTCATTTTGGACTTACTCTGCTAAAGGTTTAAATTCGGTTATATTACCAAGGATCCCAGGTTCTTTTGGGCGATAAATGCTGTTTAGAAATCATGATCTGGGAGGAAATGTGACATTGCTTCTGGCCCTTTCTGTGGCTTAATTACATATATTTAATCATCCATGCTAATAAAAATTCAAATCTAACACCATAGTGTTCTTCCTTACATTTCCCATTCCAGATTTACCCATTTGTTTTATATCAAATCATATAGTTTCAAAATGTCTAAAGTATATGACTACCAATACAACTTAGTAAAGTTCAAGACATCTTTGTATTTCTTTTTTTTTCTTAGTACATGTTTTATTAAGGATGTACATTCACAATAATGTGATCCAGTTACTTGCATTAAATTTTTTCTATGTGGATGTGTTATCAAATTATATACAAATAAGCTCACTTGTTTCTCTTTTGTATTGAATTTGGAAAATATGTCAATGGAGACACATGTACTATTAGTTGCCTCAGAACTATCAACATAATAATTTATATTAATAGATTTCTTAATACTGGGTCATTCTTTGATCCCCAGAATAAATATCATTTGGCCATGATGATGTATTTTCTTAATATATTATTGGAGGGTTCCAGTCTTTTGCCCTTGTATATTGTGTTGTTTGCCTTGTTATTAAAGAATTGTAAGAATACTCATTCACAAAGATACTAAAAAGATCACTAAGATACATACAATATATGGTGAAATTATATACAAATTGTATTATAACCATGAAATAGAATAGTGTGCGTGTTTATACAAAAGGAAAATTTAAAGTATTTTCTGCCAATCTATGACTTGCTCTTTTGTTTTAGTAATGGTACTTTTTGAAGAGTCTTGCCTGAAACTCTACCTCTCTATCCCACTATCTCTGCTCATTTCAGTTATGTAACCCAAGAAATTTCCCTATACGTACAGCCAGGGTAAGCTGGGTTCCTGCCAAGCAGAAAGAAGCCTCAGTAATGCCTAATGATCTCAAGGCAATCTATCAACAGCTTTCCTTGTGTCAAACTGTCAAATCAATAAAAATATTTAGTATTGCCATTTGGGAACTCAACTCAGAGTAGTGAGGTAGTTGGTTCCAGATCACACAGCAATTGCAACATTGACTTTTATTCTTCTCTGAGAAGCAGATGGTATATTTTCACTCATAATGTTCTTTCCCCGTAAATATGATATTTTTTTCTAACCCATTTCAATTTTCTTTATTACTTTAGATGTATGTCTCAACTTCCAACAAGATTGTGAATTCATTAATAGCACAATACATTTTACCACCCTTGTAAGTACTGAAAAAAAATTCTGAGTGCCCTAAACTTGTTCTTTTTCTGGTGTTCTATCAGCAAAAGTCAGCAACTTTTACTCAATTTTCCCTGTCAGCAGTTTGGGAATCATTTCCTTCCCCTTATACATTTTATTCAATTAAACGCCAAGCCCTGCCAATTGTTTATCTCTAAGATCTGTTATTCTCCATCCCCACTATTATTTATTTAGTCCAGATGCACCATTTTTTGCTTAAATAATTTATCATTTTCACTTTGCTTTCTGGATTTTAGTGGGTGAAACATTAAAGTCACATCCAAGACATCCTCTTCATTGCAATCAGCAGTCCTTTCCACAAATCTATTTCATTCATTTATTTATTTACTATATGCAGGCGCTCTGCTATACTTTCTGGTGGTTAAGATGAAAAAGGAAGAGGCCCTGGTTTTACTTTTACAAGTAGGGTAGACAAACTTAAAAAAAATCATAAAGAATTAAAAAAAAAACCCACCATGAATCACTTTATTTAGGAGCACATAAATAAGAGTGAATGTTTGAGCCGAACCTTAAAGGAAGAGAAGAAATTTGTTTATTCTTTGTTATTCCTTTGTTTTTTAGTTGGAACCAATTATATCCTCCATGAGTGCCCCCATATGCACGTGCATGGGCCCTTCGGTTGTGGCTGGGCTCACTACTGTGGACTCGTTGATAGGTAGGGCTGCCCACTCCCCAGCCCCTCTCCTGGTTGGCTGCCGGGTGCTACCTAGGGCAGAGGCTGCTGGCCCACTGGTGGGTGTAGCGGTGTCCAGGTATGGCTGGCTGCTTGGTGGGTGGGGTCCAAGAGCTGGTACCAGCCTGCTGGTGGGTGGGTAAGCCCCTGGCCCTACTAAGCTAGAGGGAGGACTCCAAAATGGTGCTTGCCAGCATTTTGTTCTGGGGGCTCATCTTCCTAGTGCAGGACCCCCAAGCTGGGCAGCCTGATGTGGGACTCAGACCCCCTCACTCCTTGGGAAGAATCTCTGCAATTGTGATTATTCTCCTGTTTAGGGGTTGCCTACCCAGGGATGTGGGTCTTAACTATACTGCATCTCGGCCCCTCCTATCCGTTTTGTTGTGGTTCTTTCTTTATATCTTTCGTTGTGGAAAATCTCTTTTGCGTGTCTTCAGGCTGTTCTCATAGACAGTTGCTGTGCAAATAGTTGTAATTTTGGTGTGTTCGTGGGAGAAGGTGAGGTCAGGGTCTTACTACTCCACCATTTTGGCCATAACCCTTATCTATTATTTGTATATTTAGAAGACAGTGTTAGTGACAATTTGAGACATATTGGAACTAGAGCGCTTTGATCATTTCATTTTTTCTTTTGTATGACTGTAGAGATTATCTGAGACTTAAGCAAGAAAACTCACCATTTAAAAAAATTCAGCATCTTTTTCATGGTGGAGCAGCAAAGCATCATAAATCAGATCTATTTATTTGGCAGAGACTGATTTAACAGGTCCCTTGGGCAAATATTAATCAAATAGGCACCTAATACCCTAAATAAGCAGAACTCTGGTATGGGGAAAATGTGCACAGGGACTTAGGAACCTCCAGAAAGGAAGATATTAAGATCCCAACCTATTTCAATCCCAGAGGAAAGTTATCACAGAAGAAAACTTTAGGGACAATGGCTGGGACTTCAAAATAAGTTAAAGAACTCTGACCTTCTAAATCCAACCTTGAGCACCTCTGGATGAAGGGAATGCTCAGGAGAGCATGATCCGGAACAGCAAAGACGTCTTTGCTTTAGTAGATCTGGAAACACTCAGTAGTGCAGCACTAGTTATCAATTGTACCATTTGGCAGCAAAAGAAGGCACTCAAAAAGCTAGCATCTGCCTGCAACCAGGTCTAATTCTTGAGTTCCCTTTTAGTCTAGAAGAGGGACTGGCCACTCTAGGCTGAAAAATTCCCCAGAGGGTTCTTAGACAATTACTGGGTATTGAGGCAGCCCTAAAAGAGATACTCTAAAATCCTTGTTGTATTAGTTTGTTGGATTGTCATAACAAAGTATCACAGACTGGATAGCTTAAACAACTAAATATTTCCTCACAGTTCTAAAGGCTATAAGTCCAAGATTGGGATGTCAGCCGAGCTGGTTTCTTCTGAGGCCTCTCTCCTTGGCTTGTGGATGGCCATCTTTTCCTGTGTCTTCCTATGGTCTTCCCTCTGTGTGTGTCTGTGTCCTAATCTCCTCTTCTTATAAGGATGCCTGTCATATTGGATTCTGAACCACCCATAGGACCTCATTTTAACTTTATCACCTGTTTAAAGACTCTATCTCCAAATACAGTCATATTCTGAAATACTTGGGATTGGGGCTTCGACATGTAAATTTTGTGGGGACACAATTCAGTCTATAACGTTTGCCAAGTAGTACAAATGGAGACTTGAGTGAATTTGAATGCTAAAAAAGATACAACTTTTAGTATTTTTAAAAGTTATTGTTAAATCAATACCCATCACCCATCAATTTTTATCACATCTAATGCTATGCCAACTTGTTTCAGAACTCTTTGTTAAAAAGATAAATATAGAAGACACCACTGGGGCTCCCTGTGAGTCCTTCTTCATTCCCATTCACATCTGTCCCTCCACAGAAGTCATAAAAATTTATCCCCAAAACATATCTATGGATGTTTTTATTCTTATGTTGTAAACTTACCTGTACTCTAAGCTGGTGAAGTAGAAAATACCATTAGATCTGCTTAATATTCTTATATAAATGTCAACTTCAGACCAAATTCCATACTCCCTAGCATGGCATAGTCCTTAAAGACTGGTCCTTACCTGCCTTTCCATTCCCACTCACAGCCGCTCCCCTACTCAATGGTGAGCTGAGCAAGTCATTTGCACTCATATATTTTCTTCCCTTGCACATGTTCTTCTCTTTGCCTAAGTTGACCTTACCTCTTGCCATCTGGTTTCGTGTCCCTCATTTATACTCTTGTATCATTGAATAATGCCTTTGCCCACAATCAATACACATTATATCAGATTAAAATTGTAAGTTTTCTTGCATGTTTTACCCAAAGGATTCAGAGTGCCTTGAATATAAGGAGTGAACCTTTCACAATTTAATGTTTAGGGCTTGGCACAAGGAATATTATTAGCTCAACTAAGATTTGTTAAATGAATGATGAATTAAATGAATTATTTAGTTGTTGATGATTTTGATTGTAATACTCCTTGATGACCCATGCTTGCGCCATGAAATTGAGAAAAATTTTAGTTTTTTTTTTTATTGGAGTATAGTTGCTTTACAATGTTGTGTTAGTTTCTGCTGTACAGTGAAGTGAATCAGCTATATGTATACATACATCCCTTCCCTCTTGGACCTCCCTCCCCCCACCATCCCACCCATCTAGGTCATCACAGAGCACAGAGCTGAGCTCCCTGTGCTATACAGCAGGTTCCCACTAGCTATTTTACACATGGTAGTGTATTTATGTTAAACCTAATCTCCCAGTTCATCCCACCCTCCCCTTCCCCCCGTGTCCACACGTCCGTTCTCTATATCTGCGTCTCTATTCCTGCCCTGCAAATAGGTTCATCTGTACCATTTTTCTAGATTCCACATATATGTGTTAATATATGATATTTGTTTTTCTCTTTCTAACTTCACTCTGTATGACAGACTAATAAATCTGAAAATAATGTGTTTCCAAGTCCCCATTCCAACAACAGAAGCAGCACCTAGATAAGGAAAAAAGATAAATGTACTTTGCAAAAATTGTTTCTCCTACTGAGACTTTCATGATACTGCTGTCTTCCTTCTGTGGCTGTGGTGTGTGTGGATGACAGGCTCCAGGATCCCCGAGTACAGCCTTCACTTGACACCTGACAGCTCCGTCCCTCCCTGATTCTGCTGGGAGCTGTTACAAGCCAGCAGGTGGCAGGGACTTGTCATTCCCCACTTATAAAGATGGAGAACCCAATCCTGGAAACAAAATCCACTAAAACCCATAACTCAGGGAAGGGAGTGGGGTTTTAGGGAGACATATAATAGACACTTCAAACAAATTGAAAAGCTAGTCCAGGTTCTAAAATTTTAAAGTCTTTTCATCACATCCATGTTCAATATCTGTCTCTCCTCCAGAAAAAAAAATTTTTTTCTATCAAATCCTAGGTCATAGGCTTCCCAGGAGAAGGCAAAAGTCAGCTTCTTCCCAGGTGACAAAGTCTCCCAGCTATAGCTCTCTCTGCCTGGGAGACAGCCCTGGACCCTCTCCTTGCTGAATAGAGCAGCCACTTTCAGCACACAGCCTTGCTCCACCACCGGTGTTAATTGCTTCCTTGGGATGTGTTGAGAAGCTGGGGCAGGAGATGGCTGGCAGTATCCCGAGGAGATTCCTGAGGGCTCCCTTCCTGCACTCATTATCCCTCGTTGACACCAGCAGCCTCCAGGTTTCCTTGGAGCACCCCACGTCGGTCCTGCCAGGGGATGTCACCATGGGAAACCCTCCCTCCTGAATGATATAGCTGGCGGTTAATTCCCAGGCACAACGCCTGGGGAAGCCAGGTAATATACACAGGAGACTGCTAATTCCCAGGCAGGTCCCTGTCTGCTCCTCACCCTAATTAGTGGGAGAAGACAGAAGCCATCTAGGTTGGCAGACCTGAGAGAATACTGGCAGCCTATAGTGTTGTCACTAGAGAACAAGTCAGAGGAGAGAGCTGAGACCTCATGGGGCAGCTTTGCCTGGAAGGAAGAAAGAGCTCAGGGAAATAGGACACTCAGGTGGTCTTCTTTTGTGGCCCTCAGAATGCCTGACCAAGGACTCAGGACTAATTACATGATGAGTAATTATCACCTGCCTCGGCTCAGAAGCTATGGACAGAAATGTTTCTCCAGAAGGTAATATAAGAAAATTCAACTTAATAAAGCAATAACTAAATCTGGGGTAGCAACAAGCACTTGAAACACAAGTAACATGCGTTTTTAAATAAAAGCTCTCCCACTACACACACGCGTGTGCACACACACACACACACACAATGAGTAATAAGAGAATTTAATTTTTTATTTGGAAGAGAGGAGGCCTGTGCAAAAGTGACAAATCTGAGAGACACTGACTGACCCTAAAGAGATCAGAAATCATCAGCCAGAAGGACCATCTCTCTGAGATATTTCTACTCCTGAAGGTATATTGTTCCAGGATTGTTTCAACTCTTTCATGTGATCCTGCTTGTTTCCTCAAATAGATGATGATCTTCCTAGCCAGATCGGTGTTTATCTCATCCACTTTTGTATAGCCTATGGTGTCTAGTAAAGTGACAGGCACAAAGAAAGTGCTAAATCAGTGTTTCCGGAAAGGAAGGAAAGAGGGGGAGAAGGCAGCACTGGCATGATGGAGGCAGGAAAGGAGATAAGGGTGAAAGTATATGAGGGATGTCTCAGGGTTTTCCAGAATTATAGAAAAATCGCTGTCTGGGCCAAAATATAGGTTAAAACTTTTTTTTCATTGCAATGGACGCAAAATGTCCAGCAGCCATAAAGTTAAAAAGAATTCAACAGTGTTTGTACTCTTATTCTCCAATCAAATTCATGATCAAACAATATTTGGATACATTCTGCACTGCTTTTTACATTCTTTTGCCTGAAGCTGCCCAGATTCAATAAATAAAACTCCTAAGCCCAGGAGCAAATAAGCAGAAATCCTGAACAAAGGACTTCAAACAGGGCATATGAATATGTTTTTCAGCTTTTTTCAAGGTAGATGTGCATATAGCTAAAGGAATGACAGCACTGAACTTGATCCACCTGCTTAAAACCAATGATCTACCCTTTACGTAAGTGTCCTTTTTTCTTATAAATAGGACAGATTGCAACATGGTCAGTGCTAGCAAATACCGCACCCATGAGAGAGGTTTACCCCTGATAATTTCCCCAAAACTATAAGGAAAGAGGAAGCCAAGACAGGAGCTCAGAAGTTCTCAATCCTAATATTTTCTCTTTCATTAATTTTGAGGGAAACATGGGGAACCTCTATGTATCTAAATCTATAGCATCCTTATCTGTCTCCCTCTGCCTCCATCTCTCTCTCTTTCTCTCTCTCTCCGGAACGTGAATGTATACATGTCTGTCTATGTGCACACACACAAGCACACACACATGTATGTACTTTCCCCTGAGTGATGAAAGAAAGGAAAGGAGCACATTGGGTAATTCCTGGAAAGTCTGCAAAGTTAATTTTATTTTCAAGCACTCAAAGATTTACTAGGAAGAATAATGTGACAGAATTGTTTTTTGAAACTTTACTGTTTTTTTCCCTAGAATTTGCTTCTTTTGTCTATCTCTTGACTCTTACCTCGCTCATTATAGCAATTTAGGAAGAATCTTCTCTGGTTCTGGTTCTAGGTAAGATGGGGTAAGCACCCTCCACCTTGTCTCTCCCACTAAGTAGAGCTATGAAACTTGGACAAAATGCATAGAGCAGATGCTTTAGGACCCTGAGAAATAAATGATAGCAGACAGGCTGAAGAAGAAGACCAGAATTCAAAGTGCCACCAAACTGTGGTATTTACCAATTTTTCCCACCACTCTTCCTGCCACTTGGTGCCAGGTGGAGGCCCAGGTGTGGAAACACACAGCAGAGCAGGGCTGGAATTAAGGTGAGATGAGTGATGCAGGGTTATAAAGTGCAGAGCCAGAGCCTGTCTTTATTTAAAATTGTAATATTTTGTCCATTATGAATTTTTGCATTAGTTTTGATTCTGTTTAATGATACATTAAATTTTTCTTTAACTTTATTATTGATTTTTGGTACCCCCTTAAATTTTGCACTTGTGGCATGTACCTCACTTGTTTCACCCTAGTCCCGGCCCTGTAGTAAGGTGGGGTAAATAAAACCCCAGCTTTCTGGCTGGAGGACCAGAAAAGTGAGCCCCAGGAAACTGGAATCTGCCAAGGAGATGAATAGAGAGGAGCTCAGGAAAGTGACCCTATGAAAATTGTATATAAACTCCTGGGCTAAACCCCAAGTTGTGCAGGCATAGCTCTGATGCTCACCAGCAAACCAAAATCTTTAGTACTGAACCAAGATACACCACTGCCCAGGACACAGACTGGCCACTAGGTGTAGTACACAGGACAGACAGAAGCAAAGGCTTTGAAAACTTAACTGACATTAGAACCACAGATGGACCATCCCACAGAAGGCGGGATTGACTTGCAGCCTGAACCTACCTGAAACAAAATATCAACACTATTCATTAGGCAGTATATGAAGAATAAGGAAAATCTTAACTTACATTGGAAAAGAAAATCAACAGATATCAAGGCCAAAATGACAGAGATGTTGGAGTTATCTGACACTCTTCCAAGCTCTTTCAAGCAGCTATTGTAAAACAATCCAACAAACAATCATGAATACTCTTGAAACAAATGACAATATAGAAAGTCTCAGCAAATAATTAAAAGATGTAACAATGAACCAAATAGAAATCTTTAAGCTAAAAAATACAATAACAGAAATAAAGAATTCACTATACCTTAAATTTACACAATGTTATGTGTCAATTATATTTCAATAAAGCTTGAAAATATAAGAAATAAAAAATTCACTAGTTGGACTCAACAGTGAAATGGAAATGAATTGAGGAGAATAGAGGGAAGAGCCAGAAAACTTGAAGCTGGATAAATAGAAATAACCCAGTTTGAACAACAAATATTGGGGAAAAAAAAGAAAAAGAAAAAATAAGCCAGTCTCAGGGAACTGCAGGACAATAAAAAAGTCTAATATTTGTGTCATCAGAGTCCCAGAAAGTGATGAGAAAAGTTTGGTACTGAAAAAAATAGTTGATGAAATAATAGCTAAAAACTTGCAAGTTTTTGCTACACAGTTTGATAAATTTTAATAGATTTTAATGAATCATATAAATTGATAAATTTATATGATTTAAAAATCATAAAATCATATATTCAAAATATATTTAAAATCATATAAAATCACAAATTTTAATAGATTTTAATGAATCATATAACGACTGCTGCAAAATGGATTTCAAACCTAGGTCTTCTTTACTCAAAAGCTTATTTGGATCCATTCATGTGCTTCGTGAGGTCTGCATTTGAACTTTCCAAACAGATACGCTCTTTTTAAAAATATCCAGGGAAGGGTATTAGTATTTGGCCCTCGCAATTTCCTCCATTCTCAGAAGTTCCTGACACTGATCTATCAATACTGCATTAACAACTATGCTCAGGCAATTTCCCTCAAAGCCAGCTTTTTTTGATAGTTGAAAATATCCAGTGGCCTAAAAGAAACTGAGGCCACCCCTCTGAAAATCAGCATGGCATGCCTTCAGTGTGTGGGGTCTCTTTACTTGCTGGGCCTTTAGCTGACAAAAGAAAAAGGGAGGGGGAGGTTAATGTGAATATTATATGCTTCCCACCACTACCTCTGAGAAATCCATCACACAAACAAACATGAAAGTCACCAGACAGTGGTGTCCAGTGAGAAAAGTGGAGCTTCACTCACAATGGTAAAGAAAAGAAAAGTTAAAACCAAATGAGATCAAGAGGTTGGGGCCATGAGACCAAGCCTGAGAATTTAAATGAGTTTTATCAAAAGCTTTAATTACACAGAGGTTTGCCAAGGACAAATAGCCAATTTAGTTTTCAACCAGGTGCGCTGTTAGAGAATGCTTAACAAAGCCACTGGTTAGGAAAAACAAATCTGAATGAACGACTAAATGAGAAAAGCATTCTTATTTATGTCATTGCTTCTCATAGAGCAAGTATCCTATACCACATGGTATAGTATAAAGTGCACCCATTTTGAAATCAGAACTCTTCATAAATCTCACATCTCCCATTGTATGTGGGCAGGTCATTATACCTCTGTCTTGACCTTGATTTCATAAACTGTGGAGAATGAAGATATAATAGGGCCTCACATGACTGTTGGAAGAATTACTGCATGTAAAGTGTCTTGCACATACCAGGCCGCATCTCTGAAAGCTTGGGTATTTGGAAGGAGGCACTTTCCTTGCATTTGGAGTGGCAGTAACATTCATTTGAAAGGCCTTCCAACTTCGTCATGTTCTGTAAGGCTTGAAGAACCAGGCCAGGATAAAACCAGATCTCTCTGAGTTAATTATATCACTGGGTAATTTTCTGCATTCCAACAGCCTCCAAGCTTTATATATTAGATGTAGAAATAAAATACATAATACTTCAACTTTCTGGCTTTGAAACACCTCGGTGAAGCAAGTAGGTCACCTGGAATATCAGTATGAATTTTAGAAAAAAGCAAAAGGGTAATAAATATCATCTGAGAATGCCTCAAACACAGTTTGAAGGCTAAAAACCCTATTGATAGTTCAGCTCAAATAGGATTCACTGAGCACCTATCGGATATGACATATTCTCTGCCCTCTAGCTGCTAAAGCATACCTGGGTGGACAGAAATCTCACTGGACATCCTCGTGTGATAAATCTGGTAATGGAAAGATATACAAGGAACAGAATGAACATGAAGGAGGCCGCTAACTTTGTTCAGGAAGACAGGTATGCTTCACAGAGAATGTGGTACCTGAACGCAAAGATAGATAGGGCTTTTTTTAATTGAAGTATAGTGAATTTACAATGTTGTGCTAGTTTCAAGTGTACAGCAAAGTGATTCAGTTATGCATACATACATATATACATATATGTACGTATATATATATTCTTTTTCAGATTGTTTCCATTATAGATTATTGCAAGATACTGAGTATAATTGAGTATAGTTCCCTGTGCTATACAGTAGGTCTTTTTCGTATGCCTATTTTATATATAGTAGTGTGTATATATTAACCCCAAACTCCTAATTTATCTCCCTGACCCGCCCCCATCGCTATCCCCTTTGGTAACCATAAGTTTGTTTTCTATGTCTGTGAGTCTATTTCTATTTTGCAAATAAGTTCATTTGTATCATTTTTTTAGATTCCACATATAAGTAATATCATATGATATTTGTCTTTGTCTGACTTACTTCACTTAGTATGATAATCTCTAGGTCCATCCACGTTACTGCAAAAGGCATTATTTCACTCTTTTTTTATGGCTGGGTAATATTCCACTGTATACATGTACCACATCTTCTTTATTCATTCATCTGTCGATGAACATTTAGGTTGCTTCCATGTCCTGGCTATTGTAAACAGTGCTGCTATGAACACTGGGGTACAGGTATCTCTTCAAATTAGAGTTTTCTCCAGATATATGCCCAGGAGTGGGATTGCAGGATCATATGGCAACTTTATTTTTAGTTTTTTAAGGAACCTCCATACTGTTCTCCATAGTGGCTGCACCAATTTACATTCCCACCAACAGTGCAAGAGGGTTCCCTTTTCTCCACACCCTCTCCAGCATTTATTATTTGTAGACTTTTTAATAATGGCCCTTCTGACTGGTGTGATGTGATACCTCATTGTAGTTTTGATTTGCATTTCTCTAATAATTAGCAATATTGAGCATCTTTTCATGTGCCTGTTGGCTATCTTTATGTCTTCTTTGGAGAAATGTCTATTTAGGTCTTCTGCCCACTTTTTGATTGGGTTGCTTGTTTGTTTGTTTTTTTATATTAAGTTATATGAGTTGTTTAATTAATCCCTGGTCAGTAGCATTGTTTGCAAATATTTTCTCCCAGTCTGTAGGATTTTCAGGTTGGACCTGGGAACAGACTTTCCAGGCAGGAGGAACAGCTTGTACAAAGGCACAGAACCAAGTGATTTCAGGGAGTTATCAGGTTTATCATGCTCTTGGAACAAAACAGTTGGAATGAGAAACTTTTTCCCTGAATCAGGATTGTCTGATTCTAAATTTCACCCAAGTGATATAATGCAAGGAATAATATGTAGCAAAAGACCTAGGCTGGCCATTTGATCTTGGACAAACGACTCTGGGCACTGGTTTCTTCGTCTATGAAATGGGTTAAAGATCACTGCTGGGCTTCCCTGGTGGCGCAGTGGTTGAGAATCTGCCTGCCAATGCAGGGGACATGGGTTCGTGCCCTGGTCTGGGAGGATCCCACATGCCGCGGAGCGACTGGGCCCATGAGCCACAACTACTGAGCCTGCGCATCTGGAGCTTGTGCTCCGCAACAAGAGAGACCGCGATAGTGAGAGGCCTGCGCACCGCGATGAAGAATGGCCCCCGCCTGCCACAACTGGAGAAAGCCCTCGCACAGAAACGAAGACCCAACACAGCCATAAATAAATAAACAAACAAACAAACAAACAAACAAACAAACCCAAAGTTAAAACAATGCAAAAAGCATTATTAAAAAAAAAAAAAAAAAAAAAGATCACTGCTACTTCATATGACTGTGGTGATTTGCTAATATGAAAGCATTCTTTAAACTATAAATCTCTATAGATGTTTATTACTATGGATATTACTTTAGATGTGATCATTTATAAATCACTCATATTATAATAATTTTAAATAGCTATATTTATAAAGCAACAAATACACAGTGCCCCAAATAATATTAATATATAGGATATGATTACCACTAAAATGTTCTAGGAATTGAGATAGGTATGAAAAGACATTTCTGAATCACTTTCAAATTGATTAGTGACAAGGATGAGAAATATCTTAGTATATAGAATATATGTAGAATTTCTATATAGAAATTCTCTATAGAATTTCTATAACTTGAATGCAATTTTATAAAAATTAAATTTGCATGTTTTCCCCTTAAGCTACGAACTGCTTGAGGGTAGGGAATATGTCTCCTGCATAGCCCCCTATCCTAGTTCAGTGCTTGGAACCCTTTAACTGCTCTCCGCCTTCACCCTCTGCATGACATTTACCATGACTCTTCCCATTAACAGGAGATGGAAACAATAGGTCAGGGACTACCTCGGAGCATCCTCTCAAATGGAAAATATTACTTGGCAAATCTCTGCCTCAGCCAGATGTTTTTACCTGCAGTGCAAGGTCCTATGAATTTCCAGGTGAGTGGCCATACATTTTTGCAGCCAAAACAAAGAAGGAAATGTGAATATTTACATGATTCAATGTGCAAAAGAGGAAGGCAAACTGAAGGCATGAGGAAGGCAAACTGAAGGCATTAGGAAAAGCACAATCATCTCTGATATTAAAACCAGAGAATCATTTCTCTGGGGCCTCAGAGGACACTGTGTAATTAACAACGCCCACAAGAGCATCCTTGCTGTAAATACAGCACACTACAAAAAGGCCGTAACCATGAAATCTAGGGACATTCCCGTTGGTCATCTGCAATCTAGAAATAGATTCTACAGTACCTAGAGGAACAAATGGACAGTATAATCTTTAGATAGTCCTGCATAAACATTGTTTTCTCAGAGCCAATTTGATAAGCACAGAGCATCTGTGACTTTGAGAACGAGCTCACTGAACAGTATAGCTGCAGCACTGCCATTGCATGGCGTTAAGAATCCAGGTTCTAGACTCATACTTACCCAATTGCTTACTATTAATTCTGCGACCTTGGGCAAATCACTTACCTTCCCTGAGCCTCGATTTTCTCATCTATAGAATGGGGATAACAATAGAATCTATATCATAGGGTTGTTCTGAGCACAAAATAAAATGCGAGAGAAACTCTTAGCTCAATGTGTGGGACATGGTAGGCATTTAATAAATGTTAGTTATTAACACATGCTATGAAGGGAAAAGTCATTAACTGTCCAAACTCGTCACTTCCTTCAGTCGAGTCTGGTTACATTTCACTCTGGCTTATAATTTCTATTCATTTCTAATAGAGGTTTCCTTGCAGTGCCTTTGCTAACGTGAGGAAAGGAATCCACTTGATTTTGCAGTTACCTCTTTTATGTGAAAACTTAAGCCTCACTTCTTTGAAAGAGGCATTATCTTTCAGGAATGTTCCTTAAATGGTTATGAATCACGCAGATCAAAGGCCTCCACACAGGCCACATACCCTCGAGGGAGGAGGCTGCCTTCATCTCTGCCCAGAGTGTTCCCCTCAGGGTTCAGAGTCAAATGTTACTAGACTCACTCAAGAGTGTTCTGTTTCAGGGCTTCTGTGGGGCCATTCGGTAATCGTTTATTAAGCACCTACTATGTGCCATGTTTGCTCCTGAGTTTATTATAGTGAACAGATGGCATCCTTGCTCACACAGCCCCTGGACAGGCTCCTTGGCTCCTATTCCCCACATACTTCAAAGTTTTCTAAAATACAATCTATTTTAAAAGAGCTTTTTGATCTTACCTTAAAAATGGAACTCCTCCTTCCTGTTTGAAACCTCAAACAAATGGTAAGTGGTCCGGCGGTCCCTCCAACATCTCATCTGCCTGGGTTGGTCTCATTCCACTGCAGACTCCTCATCAGGGCCCTTCTGTGTAGAAAATGTGTTCCACCCACAGAACTGCCCCACAGCTTGTCCAGGTGCCACGGGTGTCAATGCATCCCTGAAGTCATGTCGTTTTTGTCAGCAAGTCTGGACACAACTGGACACAGACTGGACACACAGACCGGACACATGGTTGACGTATCTCCAAGAGCCTGGCCTGGCTCACTGCCGGCCAGCATTGGGCCTGAGCTTGAAGACTGGCCAGTGAATTGCAGTGGGTGCACATGTGCTACCCGCCCCTCCCCCCAAGGCTGTGCCCTGACTCTCTGGATGCTCACAGTCTCCTTGGAGGCTCTAGCCTCACTATAATAATCTTGGTAAAAGTAAGCCTTTGTGATTCTATGCAGTCAATTAGGCAAACATTGAATTGTGTGGTTACTCACTGAGCTCAGCAAATGAACAGAATTGACATCCTCTCTGTTAGTGCTTTGGCATGCTTCAGCTTCTATTAAAGTGGTCTGCCTTTGAAAGGCAAAAGCAAAGGTTATTCAGAGGGGCTACAAAAGGGAGAAAGCACAATATTCATTTTCCTTCTCTTTCTGTAAACACACTTGGACCAGGACCGCCCTACTTTCTGTCTCCAAAGAATAGCCAGATCCCTGAGTCTTATTAAGATCCAAAGATCTCTGGGTCTGACAGAGAAAGACAAATATCGTATGATATCACTTATATGTGGAATCTAAAAAAAGGGTACAAATGAACTTACTTACAAAACAGAAATAGAGTTACAGATGTAGAAAACACACTTATGGTTAACAGGGGGTAAAGAGGGAGGGATAAATTGGGAGATTGGGATTGACACATACACACTACTATATATAAAATAGATAACTCATAAGGACCTACTGTATCGCACAGGGAACTCTATTCATACACTGTAATGGCCTATATGGGAAAAGAATCTAAAAAAGAGTGGATGTATGTATATGTACAACTGATTCACCTTGTGTACACCTGAAACTAACACAACATTGCAAATCAAATATACTCTAATAAAAATTTTTGAAAAACACAAAGATCTCTGGGTCTTATTAAAATAAGAATTTCTGCTCCTATCTAACTTTCTGGATCTAGATTCTTATAACATTTTACATCAGACAGAACTTTGGGAGTGCAGAGAAGTCAAGCAACTTGTCCAAGTCCGCAAAGCAAGAGAACAACTGAGCTGGGACCGGAACTTAACTCTGACTCCAAAGCCATATTTTCTGTTATATCAGGGTTTTTCAACCTTGGCACTATTAACACTTGGGGGCCAGATAGTTCTTTGTCGTTTGCATGTCTTACATATTTTAGGATGTTTAGCAGCATCCTGGACCTATACCAACCAGTTGCTGGTAGCACTCCCCATCTGTGGCAGCCAAAACTTTCTCTAGACATTGCCAAATGTCCCTGCATTAAAAGCCACTGCCTTGCAATAGACTAAGGGAAACCATTTATCTAACCTAAGTGGTCCTTCCTCCTGACAAATTATTGAAAGATCAGATTACATAAGGCACTACGTTAGGGACTATAGCACTGCAAAGAAGCATGAAGCATTTACCTTTAAGGAGCTTAATAAAAAGCCTGTAGAATCAAGGAAAAGAAGTTGGGATTGCTTGTGGGGACAATAATTTGCTTTATCAGGGGAGGGAGCTATTAAAGAATTGTTGTTTATTCACTGATCTGTCCAACATTATCAATACCCTATAATGAGGTGATGAAAACATGGATAGTAATAATCACAGTTATAACAACAAACTTGTGATATTGATATTGCAAACAAGGAAACTGAAACAGAGAAATAAAGTAGCCTGCCTCAGATCAGGCAGCTGTGAAGAGGAAATGCCAGGATGGGGATTCATTTCTGTCTGGTTCAGACCGGCATTCACGGAATCACCAAGGGCGGACAGTCACAGATGCTGCAAAAGACCCAAGTGCAAGCAGTTGGCAGAAGCTTCAGAAGTAAAGTGAAAATAGCAAATTAAGCATGAGTTGCAGTGCTGAGTAAAATGAGAATATTAATCATACACATTTGGAAAAGACACCCCAGATGTCTAGAGACATTAGCCTGTTTGTGTATCATAAATGAAGCCATTGCTTTGTTTAATAATAATTTAAGAATCAAATTGCAATATGTGTTTGCCTTAAAAAGAGAGCTGCTTCTAACTGGTAACATATTTAACTAAGGCAAATTAGGAACATTGGGACAATGGAAAGACACTCATTTTTTTTTTTTAAGCATAACCCTAATTGCCCACAGGAAAAGAAACTCAAATGATATAATATTTTATCCTAGCTTACTCATAGACTGAACCCACTCTGGAGATTTTTCTGCCCTTTGTGTCTATGAGACATTTCTGCAGGCTCTAGAGAACTCCTCTGAATGGTTCAGCACAGGTGTGAGGCCTGATTTCCTCTCCTGTGATATCCAGCAGCACATGAGGAAGACCTGCCAAGTCACTCCACTGGGAGCCCATCTGGCGTCATGCAGAGCTGTCACCGTGAGAGCAAACTATCAGGCTCACTCTGTTGTCATCTTCATACGGCTGCAAGTCTTCATTTTAGTGACTGCAGGATGACTTGATTCAGTCCACTCTGCAACAGTCTTTTTTATCTTTTTGGAAAATTCTTATAGTTCCAGTGAGGGGAAGATCTTTTTTTACCATTTAAATAGATGTCATAAAAAGTGTTTAATGTACTGGGGAAAATGACATGAAAGTATATAAAATATCTGAGAAATATTTCTAATACTTATGACAGAAAAGGACCTAAGGTTTTTAAAATATAAAGAGCTTTCATAAGTCAAGAAGACAAAGATGATTAACTCAATAGAAACTAGACAAAATATACAAGAAGGCATTTCACGTAAAGAAATGCAATTGGCCAATAAATATAAGAAAAACATGTTCACATCACAAGTTTTAAAAATTAAAATGAGATACATTTTCTACTTATTATCTTGCTATAATTATATATATTTACATACTTACATGCATATATACATGCATATACGTGCATATATATATATGAGACAAAACAGGGTCTTTGTTCTGTTTAAATGCCCTCTTCAATCTTGCTGTTCTAGAATTTTTTTTCATTTCAAATTCCCACCTCCTTGGAATTGTCAGATAAATATATCCTCATATAGTTCCATTACTAAATATAATTTTAAAGGGGAAAAAAGTTCAATAAACAAAGAAAAGTATAGTAAAAATATTTAAAGAAATAGATTTTGCAATTAAATACTAACTTTGCAGTGCTTCAATTGAATCTATTTTGTAATTATTTCTGTTCTGTAAATCTCATCTCTCCAGAAGCATCTCTAAGCTCCTTATGGCAGGTAGGTAGCACATGTTTTCCCTAAAAAGTAGCTGTTTAATTTAATTGCTCTTAATTAACCTGAGCAAGATAAAAGTGCTGTACAGAAAAAGAACTGGACTAAGAATTCAGAAACTTTGGCTTCTAGGGCCAAGTTTCACACTAAAGAGGTTGGTGATCTTCAGCAAGTCACTGAGCTCCTCTGGTTTGCATTTGCCTCACCTGTTAAATGAGTGTTAGACAAACTAAAGTTAAAATTCTACAATTCCACACATAATCGATTTCCCCTAAGTCAACAGTAACAGAAGGACTATGGAGTCACAGAAGTTGGTCAAATCCTAGCTGTTTTAGACTTTATTTAAACTTGTTTAACTCCAATTCCCTCAGCAGTTACATGCCGAGAATAATAGTACCTAACTCATAGGGTTGCCATGTGACTTAAAGACTGTCACATACAACATGCTCAATAAATGTCAGCTAGTAACATCAGTAATAGTGATAGTGCTATTAAAAAGATTTTAATATAAGTGGCAACCTTGACCTCTATCACTTTTTAACATTTTCCCTCCTCCCTAATTATGGGATCATATGAGGAAAGATGATTTCAGTGCAAAAGTAAGGAGGAATTACCATTTCCATGTATATTATTCCTGACAAATGTGTGGAAAAGTGCCAATACTGGCACTCCAGCAGCAACTTTGTATCCGATAACTTTCTTATGAAGAGGACTCCAAATACTTTTTTGCTTTCAGATATTTGGGTCCAGCAAGAAAATAATTAAGTATACATTTATGAAACACCTACTATATATTTACCACTGTTCTAGGCACTAAGACATGATGATGAAAACAGAGAGATGTGGTCTCTGACCCATGCTGCAAATATTGAGTAGATAAAGAACAAAAATAAATAATGGAATTATAATTGTTTTGCCATGAAGAGAAAAAAGGTCTGAAATATAGAGTCTCAAGGAGGACCCCCTGAAATGATAAGTCCATTTGGTGATAATCCAATATGTTCAAAATACTATGCATTTTAAACATTTAGAACAGATGTCTATGGAATTTTGACAGGTGTTGCCTGAAAAAGAAAATTTTGTATTCAAGCAAGTTAGAGAAACTGTGGTTAAGCATTAAACAGATCCTTTTACTGCAGTACTTATCAGAGCTTTTATTTACAGACGTACAATGTTAGTTTTCATAGGAAAACTATAGGGTGCACTGACTTCTAATCTTACTTAACTACAGAATCATGTTTTCATAAATTATCTTTAGTAGAACAGGTGAATTGTGCACATGTTTTGTGAATTGTAGCTTTAGAAAGATCGCATAAAATGGAAGAAAATTAAAAAGTTATATTAAGTGATGTTCTAAAATGTTTTTGAAAACTTCTGAAAAATTTTATACTATAATATATACACTTGTGGCTAAGAATATTTCAATCTAGTATTTTTATCTAGGTAATCTTGAATATCACATACTGTATGCCCCTAGAGAATCCGAACAGATTTATTTTCTCAGTCTTATTGGATAGTTTGCAAACCAGTTGACCTGGGTCAATGCAGCCTCAGAAACAGGTATAGACAATAGAGTAGATAAACAAGTTTTTCTAATTTAAGTGAGGACAGGATAGAATATTTGGTAGTGGGAGAAAATTGGTAGCTAAAAAGGCCTGAATGGGGGGTGGGGGGGAGGATAAATTAGGAGTTTGGGATTAGCAGATACAAACTACTATATATAAAGTAGATAAACAACATGGTTCTACTGTATAACACAGGGAACGATATTTAATATCTTTTAATAAAGGAAAAGAATCTGAAAAATAATATATATGTATGTATAACTGAATCACATGTCCCTTTGATTTGATCAATTTTCCTTTTGAAAATTTACATTTCAGGTTCAGTTTTCTGTATCTTTTTATAGGCATTTTAACGGGAAGTCGGTAGGAGAAGTATCAAGCAAGGTGATTGTAAATTTAGAATCTGCTGCCTCATTTAAGGAAGAAAATAACCCTGAAGTGACCTAAGCCCTGCACAGACATGGAGACTGCTTTGTTTTGTAATCACCAAAGCAGCCAGGGACTTTTGCTGACATTTCTGATTTGGAAATTTAAACATATGTTTTCTAACAGATGGTGAGATAACAGGTTTACTTGATTGCTAAAACCCCGTCTTTGAGATACTCCTGACTCCTTGCTGGCTCACTGCACATCAGGCCTGGGCAGATTATGCTGCCTGAGGTTATCGCACCCAAACTGGTACTCTCAAAATGCTTGGAAATGCATGCTGATGAGGGAGAGAAACTGATTCCACTGGATGTATCCTGGTCTCATCATCCTACCTAAACATTTTGGAACAGGAATGTTTTCTTTCTAGAGTTTTGTGTAACTCATATCCCAATAAGAAGTCAGCATATTTTTAAGAACGTTGCTCTGTCTTAGTCTGTGTGATATGGTTACTAAGGATAAAATAATACAGTGTGAATTGCAAAACATGGCAGGATGCGCCCGTCTCCCTGGAGGAAGTGGAGCCTGTTGGTTAGGTTTCTGGGCTGCGCACTTAAACATACCTGGATTTGACCTCAGTACAGCCACTGGTAAATGTGAACTTAAAGAAATTACCTGAACATTCAGGTCCTCAGTTTTTTCATCTGAAAAAGTAGATATAAAATTTTCTATTCCTTAGGATGTTTTTAAGAAGATTAAGTTTTCCTCTCAATTTTTCATTGCAGTGTAATTTGTCTTCTATGAAATAGCCATATTTAATGTGTACAGTTGATGAGTTTTTCAAATGCATATAACCTTCCATCAAGATATAGCACATTTCTATTACCTCAGAAAGTTCATAAAAAAAAAAAGAAGAAAGTTCCTTTGGGTTCCTTTTCAGTTAATTCCTGCCTCCCTCACCCCAGAGGCAAACACCATACTGATTTCTTTTATTATAAGTTACGTTTTGCTTTAGGAGGGCTAAATTTGAAATAAAATAATGTATATAAACTGCTTAAAATATTTTTGGGTATCTAATAAGTATTCAAAAAGTTGAACCAATTATTATTATTAATATTTCTACACAAAGTTATGGTTGGGCTGACATCACAGAAGATGCTAGAAGAGAAAGGTCCAAATTGACAGGGGATGAATTGTATCTAAAAATTAAGAAAAGGGAAGGAGAAAATTTGGAATAAATATCTACAAGCAGGGTATTCTTTAACATTCATTGAATGCCTTCTATATACTGTGTCAAGACTTTGTCATTTAATCTTCACAGTACTCTAAGATAGACAGTATTCCTCCTTACGCCCCCTTAATAAATGGGGAACTAGAGGCTCAGGGAAGTTAGGTAGCTTCCTAATATCACAGAGCACTACTAAGTAATAGGGCTGGAATTCGAGCCTCTGTCCAACTCTAGAGATATACTTGTTCTCATAGACCACTGTGATCCCTATACTAAAGACAGGTAAATGGAAAGGAAAATAACATCGAGTCTTAAAATGGCCACATATTAACCTGCATGCTTTTCACACGTCATCTCATCTAATCCTCAGAGAGGTTATTTCCACCCCCTTCCCAACTTTAATTTTGAGGAATCAGAGTTAAAATTTTAGTCTAACTTCCAACGGCAGCATCTTCCCACTGTTTATCAAAAGAAAGAAGACTTGGGCTAAAACAGGTCCCAAATCTCCCAAAACACTCAACAAAAGGGCCACCTGAAATCTCAGTATTTAGATTGGAGGTTAAAGAATGTGATCCAAGACTAAAGTTGAAAAATATGGTATGATGTCAACTATGGTATGATGCCAGATCTAGACAGAGATACCGTTACTTATTGTATACACATTTTAATCCATGCATGGGTGTGCATAAAATATCTAGGTGTTGCTAACTGAGTCATATTTACTTTGGATAATATATCATCTATACTCTGAGTGTTTTGTAACTGTTTTAAAAATTCTGTTATTTCTTTAATATATAAAGGCATTGTCTGATACTGTGACCCAGAAATAAAGCAATCAACAACTTAACAACTTATATAACCTTAAGGAACCTCACCTTAAAACAGTAAATTTTGGGCTTCCCTGGTGGCGCAGTGGTTGAGAGTCTGCCTGTCAATGCAGGGGACACGGGTTCGAGCCCTGGTCTGGGAAGATTCCACATGCCGCGGAGCAACTAGGCCCGTGAGCCACAATTACTGAGCCTGCGCGTCTGGAGCCTGTGCTCCACAACAACAGAGGCCACGATAGTGAAAGGCCCGCGCACCGCGATGAAGAGTGGCCCCAACTTGCCACAACTAGAGAAAGCCCTCGCACAGAAACGAAGACCCAACACAGCCATAAAATAATAAATAAATTAATTAATTAAATTAAAAAAATATATATATATATCTGGTGCCCAGTTGAAGATCCTAGGAGAACAGGGAGAACCGGGATAAATTATTAACCCCTAATAGCGCTGCAACCTAGCCTTTCCTTAGAACTGCCCGTGATTGGATTAAGACCCCCCCCCCACAACTGCCTAGAAAGAAAAAGGTGAAAGATAACACCATCTGGAGTCTCTGTATTTTTTAATAGGCAATCAGAATTGTTTAAAAATTAATAAGACCAACAAAGTACAGTCTGCATGACTAAAAACAATAGAATAATTAAATCAGAGAGCAGAACCAGACCCACAAGTCATTCAGCTGCTGGAGTGAGGTAATGGGAACTTCACCCTGATTAACACGACAAAGGAAGAGAAAAGGAATGACAAAAAGATTTAAAAATTAGCTAAAAATTGACCTTATAAAAGGCAATCAAATGAAAATTCTAGAATTGACCCATATAATATCTGAAATTAAATTGATTGGATTAAATCAAAATTTTAAAAATAGAACTGATAAGACACCTTCCTTGTCATTTGTATGCAGTGAAATTGTGGTACTGGATGTATAATGAATGATGATGCACTAACCTTTCCCCCTTTTAGTGTCCTTCCTCTCAGCCTCTGTGTCTCAGGCTCTGATATTAATTCAAAAGTAAATACAACACTCTGTGCCGTATACAAAAGGCCCAGGCTGGGTGACTGCCGGTGGAAAGAGCAGCTGAGAGTTCAAGAGAAAAGATTGATAAGGCATGGTTTGTACCCTCAGAGGAGACCGCTATATAATGAAGAACCTCAGAATACACATTAGAAATTCAGGAGAGTGGTTTCTAGTCCAAGCTTCTTATTAACTAGCTGTGAGACCTTAAGAAAGACTTTTTTCTCTAGATTTCAATTTCATTTCGTGTAAAACAAGAGAGTGACCCAAATATCTATGTCTAAGATCCCTTCCAATTCTGAGATTTAAAGCAAACTAAGCCAATAAGACAACATTCAGAAATCTCCAATTTAATTGTAGGAGAATCTACTCATGGTTTTCCGAAAGATGTTATAAAATCAGGTTTCTTGAGGGATAACTTACATAAAACACATTTCATCCATCTTAAGTGTACAGTTCCATACGTCTTGACAAATATACATATAGCTATGTAACTGCTACTGCAATCAACATATAGAACATTTGCAACAGCCCCAGAAGTCCCCATGTCTCTTTGTAGTCAATCTCAGCCTCTAGTAACCACTGATCTGATTCATGTCAATATGGTTTTGCATTTTCTAAAATGCTGTATAAATAGAATCATTACAGTATGAGGTCTTTTGTATCTGGCTCTCTTCATTTAACATAATGATTTTCAAATCTATTCATGTTGATGCATTTATCAATAGTTTATTCATTTGGTATATTGCTGAGTAGTATTTCATCCTATAGATAAGCTATGCTTTGTCTATCAATTCATCAGTAGATGGATAATTGGCTTCCCAATTCCCAATGGGGCTATCATGCATAAAGCTGCTATGAACATTAGCATACAATTTTTTGCCTAGACATGTTTTATTCAGTTGGGGTAAATACCCTGATATGAGATATCTGGTTCATATAACAGCTGTATGTTTAACTTTATGAAAAACCTACCAAACTGTCTTCCAAAGTGGCTGTACCATTTTGTGTCTCAAACAGCCATACATGAGAATTCCTGTTGCTCCATTTCCTCTCCAACACATTCATGTGGTTTTAATTAGCATGTTCTTAATAACTAGTGATGTTAACTATCTTTTCATATACTTATATGTCATATGTATATCTTTGGTGAGATAATGGTTGTTAAAATCCCTAGCTCAATTTTCTCATTTTTAATTGAAATTTGTACTGAGATAATTATAGATTCACATACAGTTGTAAGAAATAATATATAGTGATCTCTTGTAAAATTTGCTCAGTTTCTGATAACCGTAGCAGCTTGCAAAGTTATAGTTAATATCACAACCAGCATATTGACATTGATATATCCACCAATCTTATTCAGATTTCCCCTGTTTGTGTGTGTGTGAAATTCTATACAGTTATATCACTGGTGTAGGTTCGTGTATCCATCACTCCTATTGCCCTTTTATAATCACTCCTGCCTCTCCCACCTCCACCTCTCCCATGCCTGACCCTAACCCTTGACAACCACTAATCTGTCCTTCATTTCTAAAATAACTTTCTAAAAGTTATATAATTGGGGAATTCCCTGGCAGTCCAGTGGTTAGGACTCTGCCCTTTAACTGCCAAGAGCCTGGGTTCAATCCCTGGTCAGGGAATAAAGATCCCACAAGCCAAAAATAAAATAAATAAAATAAAAGATATAAAAGTTATATAATTGGAATCATACACTATGTAACCTTTTGTGATTGACTTTTTCACTCAGCATGTTCCCTGAAGATTCATCCAAATTGTTCTATGTTTCAGTAGTTGGTTCCTTTTTATTGCTGAATTGTATTCCATGGTATGGCTAAACCACAGATTGGTTAAACACTCACCTAAAGGACATCTGGGTTGATTCCAGATTTTGGCTATTGCATATAAGGCTGCTATGAACATCCGTGTATATTAGGGGCACTGGTAGAGGAACTCCACTGCTTTACTTTCTCCCCAAGAGACACCAGCTGACCTGGCCTGATGAAACCCCTTCCACCTCCTCAGGCAAAAACAGTAGGGTTTCTATCATCTATGTACAGCACTACATCTTATAGAATGTTTTCTTTTGATTGTCTATTGTAGCAAAGACTTTTTTGTCACAAACTTGCTTTGCTTCCTCTCCACTCTTGCCTCACATCCTTGGCAAAAATTATATTGAAATAGATCATGGTCTAAAAATATAAGCTAAATCTCTTAGTAAACATAGAAAAACAAATTTTTATGAAATTGGGCTATGCAAACATTTCTTTGGTTATAAAACATATGAAACATAAAAGAAAAAATACAAATTGATCTTCAAGTAAATTGGAAACTTTTACTCTTCCAAAAACACTAAAAATAATGTGAAAAGGCAAGCCACATATTAGGAGAAAATATTTGCAATTCATAAAATTGATAAAGGACTTGTGTTCAGAGTATTTCAAGCACTCTTACAACTCCAAAGTCAGAATACAAACAATTAAAAGTTGGGCCATGGGGCTTCCCTGGTGGCGCAGTGGTTGAGAATCTGCCTGCTAATGCAGGGGACACAGGTTCGCGCCCTGGTCTGGGAAGATCCCACATGCTGCGGAGCAACTAGGCCCGTGAGCCACAACTACTGAGCCTGCGCGTCTGGAGCCTGTGCTCCGCAACAAGAGAGGCCACAATAGTGAGAGGCCCGTGCACCGCGATGAGGAGTGGCCCCCACTTGCCGCAACTACAGAAAGCCCTAGCACAGAAACGAAGACCCAACATAGCAATCAATCAATCAATCAATAAATAAATCTTTAAAAAAAAAAAAAAAAGTTGGGCCAAATAAGGGCGGGCAAGAGGAACAAGAAAAAGAAACAGTAACAGCAAGGACCCAGTCCAGGAGGTCTCTTTTACCCCACTGGCCCAAGACTATCCTCTCCTACTTAGAGAAAACTTCTCCATCTCGGAAGGGATAGGGGATCATTGGAGCTTGAGTTTGCTCCACTAGCTCCACTGATGTGTCCAAGTGTTATATGGTCACCTTGGTGTCCATTTTCTCCCATATTCATCTATCTCCTGGGCTAGTGCTCTCTGCAACCCCCTAACCCAGCGGGAGGAGGGAAATATGGAGAGGGTTACTTCCGAAGTGCTTCCTTTTCTGCTCCATTAACCCAGTGGTCTCCAACCTTTTTGGCACCAGGGACCAGTTTCATGGAAGACAATTTTTCCACGGACTGGCAGCGGGGATGGTTTTGGGACGATTCAAGCACATTACATTTATTGTGCACTTTATTTCTATTATTATTACCTTGTAATATGTAATGAAATAAATATACAACTTACCATAATGCTGACAGGAGGCGGAGCTCAGGCGGTAACGTGAGCGATGGGGAGCAGCTGTAAATACAGATGAAGTTTCGCTCACTCGCCCACCACTCACCTCCTGCTGTGCGGCCCAGTTCCTAACAGGCCACAGACCGGTACCGGTCCATGGCCCAGTGGTCAGGGACCCCTGCATTAACCCCTTTCTTCTTTCTTCCAACATTTCCTTGCAACAGCATCCCCTTAAGCCACCAGAGAGGGGTGGCATCTGAGGGCATGGAGGCTGGTTATGCAATGAGTCCCCGCTCTAAGGGTCACCCTCAGTGGGGGCTTAGTCTCTCAGACAAAATCAAGTGCTGGCATAGTCTTTTCAACAATAGATGCTTGGACAACTGGACATCTGCATGCAAAAGAATGAAGCTGGATGCCTTCCTCCCATCTTACTCAAAAATTAACTAAAAATATATGATAGATCTAGACATAAGAGCTAAAAGTATAAACACTCTTAGGAAAACAAGAATAGGAATAAATCTTCAGGACCCTGAGTTAGGCAAGACCTTCTTAGATATGAGATCAACCACACAAGAGAGAAAAGAAACAATAAACAAATCAGATGTCATCAAAATAAAAAACTTTTAAGCTTCAGAGGATGCCATCAAGAAAGTAAATGGAGAACCCATAGAATAGGAGAAAATGTTCACAAATCGTATATCCAATAAGGAATTTTTATATAGAATTATATAAAGAACTCTTTTACAATTAAATAATAAAGAGACAAGGGGCCCAATTTAAAATGGTGAAATGATCTGAATAGATATTTCTTCAAGGAAGATATACAAATGGCCAATAAACACATGAAAAGATACTTAAAATCCTTAGAAATCAGTTGAATGCAAACCAAAACCACAATGAGTTACCACTTCACATTCACTAGGGAAGCTATAGTCAAAAAGAGAGACTAAGGGGGCTTCCCTGGTGGCGCAGTGGTTGAGAATCTGCCTGCTAATGCAGGGGACACGGGTTCGAGCCCTGGTCTGGGAAGATCCCACATGCCACGGAGCAGCTGGGCCCGTGAGCCACAATTGCTGAGCCTGCGCGTCTGGAGCCTGTGCCCCGCGACGGGAGGGGCCGCGATAGAGAAAGGCCCGCGCACCGCGATGAAGAGCGGTCCCCGCACCGCGATGAAGAGTGGCCCCCGCTTGCCGCAACTGGAGAAAGCCCTCGCACGAACCGAAGACCCAACACAGCCAAAAATAAATAAATAAATAAATAAATAAATAAATAAATAAATAAGAAAATCCTTTAAAAAAAAAAAAAAAAAAGAGAGACTAAGAATTGTTGATGAGGATGTTGAGAAATTGGAAGCCTCATACATTGCTGGTGGGGATGTGAAATGGTACAGCCATGTTGGAAAAGAATTTGGCAGTACCTCAAAAAGTTAAACATAAAGTTACTATACGAGCCAAAAATTCCACTCCTAGGGTATATATCCAAGAGAATTGAAAACGTATGTCCACAAAAAGACTTGCACATGAATGCTAAGTGAAGAAGGCAGTCACAAAAGACCACATATTGTATGTTTCAATTTATAAAAAATGTGCAGAATAGACAAATCCACAGAGATAGAAAGTAGATTAGTGATTGCTAGGGAATGGGGATGGGGGTAGCAATTGGGGGTGACCGCTAATGGTTATGGGGTTTCTCTCAGGGGTACTGACAGAGTTCTAAAGCTGATTGTAGTCATCGTCAGACAACTTTGTGGATCTACTGAAAAACATTTAATGATACACTTTAAAAAAATATCTGCTGCAACTTTACACACTCACAGCCATTATTCTTGCTGACTGAGGCCCTTACCAATTCTTACCTGGATTATTATAATAACGTCCTAATTTGTCTTCCACCTCCAGTGCTGCTTTCAATCCATCTTCCATACGACAGGCAGAGCTTTCCAAAATCTAGACCTGGTGGTCACTCCTTTGTTTAAAACCGATGGTGACTCCGACTGCTTACAACATAAGACATCCTTACCATGGTTTGGACTCGTGTTTCAGACCCAGCTTGACAGCTTCTATACTACTTACACAGTAAGTGACCTGCCAATTAACTCTCCCCTCACATTTCACTTCATTTTCATACACTTTCTGTCTCTGCCAGATGTCCTAACCTCTTTATCTGTCTTGAAAGATACATTTATCCTTCAAAGGGCTCCTTGCTACCTCACCTGAGAAGGTTTTTCCAACTCCAACTCCCCCAACTCTCTCGTTATTGTTTTCATGACTAGTGATCGCATGTTCATGATCACATAGAACACAGCTTTAATGATCTGTTTTCTGTCTCTTTCACTAGTCAGAAGCCTGGGGAAGCAGAATCTTTCTTTTATACTTTTTGACATCTCCACTGCCTGACACATTGGAGGACTCAATAAAGACCAAGTGAATGAGTCAATGAAAGAAGCCAGCTTGAGTGTTTTTCCAACATATCACTATTCTCTCCCCATCCTGGAGAGACACAAAACTTCCAAAACAACGCTCTTCCTCTTTATTTAAAGATTTTATCCTGTGGCTCGCCACCATTTTCTAATTACACCTGTGCTATCATCTTTTTTGTGTGTGATTTCAGTAGGCACATGGATAAATTTTCTAATATCATGGACCTCATCTTCTTTAATGATCTTGTCCTTCTACCTACCTCAGCCACTCACCTCTGAGGTCTTCCCTAGCCCTGCCATTACTAGTAATGGGTTTCACTTTCCATCAACAATCCTTTGACCCCATCTATACCTATAGTACCACCTCCTTACTGTCCCTCAACTCCTCACGTCTTCACTTTCCACCTTACCCACTTAAACTCCATTGTCAGTTACTATATTAACTCTCTTAAGTGCACTCTCATTTCCATTTTGCCTCTTTTCCTTGGTTGTACTTTCTCATTAAATCACCAATTCAGGTTGAATCTAAATCTCTTCCTACTTGAACCTGAACCTGCTTAGCAGAATGTGACTGAGAAAAAGAAGCAACTATACTTGCTGATCTCATTTTAAATTCATAACCGCCAACTTCAAATGAGTTCTTTGTGCTGGCAGGCAATTATATATTTTTTTCATCAAGTCATCGTCCTTCCTTCTTTGATTATTTCACATCTTTTCATTTCTTCTCAAATCTTCCTCCACTGCCACTCTGAAGCCAACAACATCACTCCCTTGGATCATCACAGTGATCTCCTACCTGGTCTCTCTGCTTATCTCTGACCCTACAAACTCTTCTCCATTCAGCACCCAGAGGGGTCTTCTTAAGATGTAATTAGATCATGTCACTCTTCTTCTCAATACCATCTAATCACTCCCTATTTTATTCCAATTAAAAGTCAAGGTAAAAAGTACTACATCTTCTTCTCTCTCCGCAGTTCTTTTCTTACCTCATATGCTACTGTTCTCCCTTTGCTCAGTGTCTTCAAGTCACACTGGCCTCTTTGAGGTTTTTTTAGACACTCCAAGTATGTGCAAATCTTCAGTGCCTTTGCATTTCCCATTCTTTCCTTCTGGAATTTTCTTCTCTCAGGCATTTTCATGGCTTAGTTTCTTTTAGAAACTCTGCTTAGATCTCTGCTCAATTGTTGCCCCATCATAGAAGACTTCTTTGACTAATTTATACAAATGGGACCCCAACAAACATTCTGTCTCCCTCTTATGTGTCTTTATTTTTTTCCTTGAAACTCATTAACATCTAACATATATATTTATTTGCATATTGTTCATTATTAACTGTTAGAATGCAACCTCCATGAGAACAGGGACTTTGCTTTACTCACTGCTTTATCCACAGCAACTCTATACTGCTGACAACTTGCTGAATAAATAAGTTGCTTTTGAAGAAAGAATTCTATTACAACAAAAATAATAAAGTAAAGAAAGGAAGAAAGTGAAGAAAGAAGGAAGGAAGAAAGGGGTTGAGCACTGTTTTTTAAAGAAAGGCTCTGTACATAGAAGAAATTATCCTATTATTTAGGGTGACAGTGTATATATAATTTTATACTAAGTTTTTAAATTTTTTTAAAAGAAAAGAAAAATGTGTATACATAGAAAATAGTCTAGAAATATATATATATGTATCAAAATATCAACAGAGTATATCTTTCAGTAGTGTGAATATGAGGAAGGTGGGTTTTTTTGGTGGGGGCAGTCTGTTCTTTTTGTCTGTTATTTTGTATTTTTAAAATAAAAAACAGAATTTTACCTGTGAAAATTTTAAACAGAAAATTTTTTTTTAAAGAATAAGACCTGGATCCCCATATTTTAAAAATTCATTTTCTTTTTTTTTTCTTCTTCTTTTTTTTTAGATTCCATATATATGTGTTAGCATACGGTATTTGTTTTTCTCTGACTTACTTCACTCTGTATGACAGACTCTAGGTCCCTCCACCTCACTACAAATAACTCAATTTCATTTCCTTTTATGGCTGAGTAATATTCCACTGTATATATGTGCCACATCTTCTTTATCCATTCATCTGTTGACGGACACTTAGGTTGCTTCCATGTCCTGGCTATTGTAAATAGTGCTGCAATGAACATATATGGAATCTAAGAGAAAAAAAAAGGGTTCTGAAGAACCTAGGGGCAGGACAGGAATAAAGATGCAGACGTAGAGAATGGACTTGAGGACACGGGCAGGGGGAAGGGTAAGCTGAGACTAAGTGAGAGAGTGGCATTGACATATATACACTACCAAATGTAAAATAGATAGCTAGTGGGAAGCAGCTGCATCACACAAGGATATCAGCTCGGTGCTTTGTGACCACCTAGAGGGATGGGATAAGGAAGGTGGGAGGGAGATGCAAGAGGGAGGGGTTATGGGGATATATGTATACGTATAGCTGATTCACTTTGTTATATAGCAGCAACTAACAGAACAATGTAAAGCAATTATACCTCAATAAAGATGTTTAAAAAATTCATTTTCTACACAAAAACCTCAAATACTGGACTGTCTAAATTAAAACAGACATGGTTTTACACATAAAGAACACTTTTCTTTCTATTCCCATTCCCATGGCTTTCCAGGCTATCCCTCAATACCCCCATGAAGTGGCTGTCACTCTATAGGGATCAGAGTGCTTCAGGTCTAATTCCAGATGCACAGCTTGGGCAAACTCAATCAGACAATTAACATACTTTCAGCACCTACCTGATTGTGAGCTAAGAACAGAAGAAACACAGCACTCCATCTGTGCCCCCAAACAGCTTATAAACTGTTGGGAAAAAAACACTGAGTCTGTATTTGGAAAGTAAAACCATCTTTGATAGTGAACAACATATCTGCAGGGACACAGAGAAATGAGTAACCAAGAATGGAGGACGGAACCCTCCGCAGGGCACAGCCAGGATGCTTCAGGGCTACTGTGACCACTCACAGTACTGAGGGTGGCACGGTGGTCTCAGCTTTGTCACTCATAAAGGTATAGTGGGGATGTGATGAGCACACTAGGACCAAATCCATGAAATGCTACACCAAGGATTTGAGTTCCTTCATCCTTTCATTCCCTCTGTTGGCTCTACATTTTCATAGCCAACCTATATCACGTCCAAATTTAAAGAAATTCTTACACTAATAGAAGGTCTGAATAATTAGAAAAGGAGTGATGGGTTTCTGAAGGAGGAGGAGAAGTTCTGATTATGCTTCTGAATAACCGATATCTTAATTACATTTGAATCTCAGACCTTAATTTTCTTATCAGTGAAATAAGTGGTTGTCATGTGATCCAGCAATTTCACTTCCCATAATATAACCTGAGAAAATGAAAACACTAACTTGAAATGATATCTGCACATCCATTTCATAGTGGCATTATTCACAATAGCCAAGACATGGAAACAACGTAAGTGTCTGTCAATGGATGAATGGATAAAGAAGTTTTGATATACATATACAACAGAATATTATTCAGCCATTAAAAAAATGAGGAAATCCTACTATTTACAACAACGTGAATGGACCTTGAAGGCATTTTGCTAGGTGAAATACATCAGACAAAGACAAATACTGTATGATCTCACTTATAGGTGGAATCTAAAAAAACAAAAAAAAAAACCCAAAAAAATCCCCACCAAACTCATAGAAAAAGAGATCAAATTTATGGCTACCAGAGGTGGGAGGGGAGGGGAAATTGGAGGAAGGTGGTCAAAAGTACAAACTTCCAATTATAAGATAAATAAGTACTAGAAATGTAATGTACAACGTAGATGACTGTACTTAACACTGCTGTGTGATATATAGGAAAGTTGTTAAGAGAATAGATCCTATCAGTTCTCATCACAAGGAAAAATTTTTTCCCTGTTACTGTATCTATATGAGATGATGAATGCTAACTAAAACAGTTGTGGTAATCATTTCACAACATATGTAAATCAAACAATTTTGCTGTACCCCTTAACACATACAGTGATGTACGTCAATTATTTCTCAATAAACCTGAAAAAAAAAGAAACAAACAAAAAATATTTTAAATATGTTAGAGCATATTAAGCCTTCTAAATGATGATACATAGGATTGTTAACTTTAAGATGCCAAGATGTAGATATTTGGAATACTGTTATGCTGAAATTGATTCTATTGTTATTAGAGATGAATAATAAGTTATTTATGTAAGAAAAAGAAATAATTGCTTGTGAAGATTGAATAAAGATACGAAAAGCATTTAACAAAATATTGTCACTTTATCAGTACCTTATTGCTCAGGACCCTCTTTTGCGAAGTCAGCCCCTCTACGCAGCCATCAACTTTCCTTTCAATTTGATTTACCAAGGAGAATGGCTAAGCACATTTGGAATTTGCCTGGAGCCCCTTCTGAGCCAGTATAGACCAGCTATGTTAGAGATGCAGATATGGATATTATATATAATACATATTACTGTATAATACATATGTTTTATATGTATGTATGTTTTTTATATATAGGTATCATATATACATTCATATTTGATAGTGTCTGCCTGACTTCTTATCAGAAATTTGGTACACAGCAAACCAGCCAGGAGCACAATGAAAGATTATTTCAATACTAGAGAGAGCAGGATGGAATCAAGGGGCTGTTATGAAGGAGATAGGGCAGAGTACCAGAAAGACTCTATGCTAAGGGTCAGAACTGGATTTGAACCCATTTTTACTTTTGTGTGACCTCACACAAGTGATTAACCTCTCTAAGCCTATGTTCCTATATTTGTCAAACATGAATTTAAATCTACATTGCAAGTTTGCAATGCCATTTAAGTAAACTAATGTTAGTAGAATGGCTGGTACCCAACATACTCTCAATGGCAGGAGATATTATTAGTGGAACAGTGGAGATGTAGCTTTTAGCCATCATTCTATATCTTAGCTAGTTGCGTGACCTCATATATGTCACTGAACCTCCTTGAACTTCAATTTCATCTGTAAAATGAATGGCTTGGATAAAAACCTAAAGACATTTTCACTCAGAGTTTTTAAAGCAGCCTCGTTTTGGGGGATGATGTGTAAAGAAGGTTGGATTTTCTATTTTTACTAATGTCTTACAAAAGCACCTCTGGGATACAACAAGAGAATCAACCCCAAGGCCAGGGCCATTAGTGTACTTTTTAGCTGACCTCAGTAGGTTGTTCCTATTAGAATGCTGACTTAGCAGTTAATGACTCAGGGCATCCTATGCATTGTATTTATTCCTAGCATCTCCATCATGTCCTAGAGAACAGAACAGACCCCTACATTGTTTAAAAATAGTCCATCTTCAATTTGTGTCTTCTTAACAGGCATGATACTAAAAAAAATTTTTTTTTGTAAGAAAATAGATTCTTTGTAGAGAAGCTAACTCTCTCCTACATCTTTTTGTGGTGGTTGTTTTTAATTGAGCATAGAGCACAACAATAGAAATGAAAATGCTTCCCTAAGTGTTTGTTTTGTTTCAAATAAAGCTCTTTAATAATTTCTGTTTGTTTTAATGATTATTGAAAACCAAATAGATCTAAAAAAATCAAATGCAATCTCAATAGAATAAGAAATTTGTCTATGCAATTTTCTCTTATGCAAACTGATAATGTGTAATATATAAAAGTGCAATAACATGATGAAAAATAGACTCTGGGATTAAAATGAAGGCTGGTTTATTATTAAATATTCAGTGACTTTTATGCTCTAGAGTTCAAGGAAATCCTTTTCCTTGTTATATTATTTTGTCTTTCAATTTTCACAGAATTCATTACCTCCTCTTGAGTCTCTCAAGTTTTGTGTGTGTGTGACATCCCAGAAATCACATGAAGGGAGGGAGAAAGAGACCTTCAAATGGACACAGGTGGAAATTCTGTTTAAACCACATTAACATTCCATTGCTATCAATTAGAATCCCCTAAGGCGAGTAAACTAATCCAAAGTGTAGGCATAGCTGAATTAAAACACAATACAGCGGCACACATACCCATACACACACATACACCTCACAAACACAGAGCTCCCATCTAGGGAGCTTAATGAATGGAGGCATACATTAAGATATGCCAGATGAGACTCCTCCAACACTTGTAGTTCTTGACATTCTCTTAGAACAAGAGTGATGGGGAGATGCAAGAGGGAAGAGATATGGGAACATATGTATATGTATAACTGATTCACTTTGTTATAAAGCAGAAACTAAGACACCATTGTAAAGCAATTATACTCCAATAAAGATGTTAAAAAAAAAAAAAGAGTGATGGGGTCTGATCTCTCTAAATCTAAATATATCGTTGCCACAGAACAGACCCTTGACACATAGGGTCAAGGTATGACTTTTGCCTTGTGATAATTTGACTTTTAATTCATATCAGAATAATAATAGTTAACATTCCCTTAGTTCAAGATTTCAGGGACTCTACTTCAAATAGATTCTCTCATTCAATCCATTCAGCAACTCCATGATTAGGAATTTTATTCTTACTGTTTTATTAGAAAGTATTTAAGGTAAAAAACCCACCCCATCCTCTAACCCAAATCCCCAAGAATGAGGATAACACAGTACTGACAAATGTCCTAAACTCTGATGGCATGTAACCTTAAAAAAATAAGAAAATAGTATAAGAAATTACTTTAAAATGGCATGTTAAAATTATAATCCATAGCACAATAGTCCTTGATATTTCATATTTTATGTTCCACGAATGCAATATATCAAAGAACCTGGGTCCCTTTTTAATTAAAATAGAAGACTGAGCATTTCGGGGGAGGAAACTGTCATGTCTGTATTTATTCTGTTATTAGAATTCTAGTTTTTGCAAAGTTAAGGTATGAACAACCTCAGTAGTTTTGGGAAGTACTTTTTATGGCCATGGATTTAAAACAAACTAAGACAATTCAGTAGTCAAAATTGTAATGGCACTTTTGGTAGCATAGATGTACTATAACACTAACTATAAAACACAAAGATGACTTATTCATTTTAGTAATACTGATATTATGGGCAAGCAGGTTTTGCAAGAGCCCTCAGGTTTTATCTTTCAAGTAGACAAAATAGTTCTTAGGAAACCCTGTTTTCTCTTAAATTTATTTTTATTTATTGCCATAACACTTTTCTTCGACTATTATAGAGCAAACTTATCTTTCTCAAGGGTATTGCAGAAGAGGGGGAGAGAAGAGACTCACATTTGAATTTAATCTGATCTCCTCCAACTGAAAGTGACATTGCTGTAATCTGACATCATGTGTTTCGTGTCTGCAAAGCTTTCTCTTCTTTTCATATATTTACCACCCTTCCCCCAAATATGTTGGAAGACCTTCTGCAGGGGATCTGCTATGCTTGTGAGTTTAAATAGGAGATATGATCATATCTTACTGTGCCCTTCGGGTATTTCAAAACATCACTGATGAGAGTAGAAATTGGTGTACGCTTTCCAAAAGTAATTTTAAGATTGCTTTAAAATTTTGCTTAACTTTTGATTCAGCAATTTCACTCCTAGGAATTTATTCTAAGGAACTGATCATGGGTGTGCATAAAAATTTATCTTTGTAGCAGTATTTAAAGGCAAAGCTACTGAAATAACTTAAATGTCCATCATTAATGGTTTGGTTAAAAAAACACATGATATATAGTAATACAACAGAATATTTATTCATCCTCAAAATTTATGCTGTATAGAATATTTAATGAACTTAAAAGTATTTACTACCAATTATTAAGAGAAGAAATTTAGGACACAAAACATCATATTCAAAACAAATCCATGTAGGCAGAAAAAAAGCCTAGTTACTGTGGGTAGTGGAATCATTCATGACTTTTATATTAGTTTTACTTATTTTCTATAATACATATGTCTAATATTCATTATGAGAGACAATATGTTATAAAGAGATTGCTATCTTTCATACAGCAAAAAATGTTTTGACTCCCATGGACACAAGCTCACTAATGTTTTCAACAGCTGGTTATCAGGTGACCAATAAAGAAATTTAAGAATATATATAATTCTGTTCTTTAAATTATATGATTTATAGTCATACTTTTAACTACATTATTTATTTATGTAACTATTTCTATTTCTTCCCATATAGAAATAATTGGACACTGACAATTATAATTCCCCATGAGATTCAGAGAAAATAGAATGAAATATAAATTGCAGTGGTTAACCTGGGGATCACGGAGAAAGTGAGAAAATAACAATAGCAAACATCTGCACTTACTATGTGCCAGACGTTTTTCTACAAGTAGAGCACTCAGAACTGTACCTGGCACAGAGTAAATGTCATGTAAACATCTGACACAGCTATTGTTGCTGTAGTTGAATCTTTACAAGAAAGAACAGTCAAGTATGGTACTATTATCATCATCTCAATTTTAAAGATTAGAAAAAGCAGAGGATTATAAGAACACATATTAGAGTTTACCAGACACCTTGAATAGTCTCAACAGAATAGAATTTTTCCCTTTGTTCTAACAATACTCAGTTAGTGGTTCACGATTCTTAGGGCAAGTCAACATTACCTGGGACCCAGAATCCTTCTATCTTTTTACTCTTCTCTTCTCCATATGAGGCTTCCATTTTGGAGTTCAAGGTGACTGCTCCAGCTCCCCACTTCATGTCTACATTCCAGAGATGAAGGGAAAAACACATTCTTTTCTTTGAAAGACAACACTCAGAAATTACCTACATAATTTCTGTTGATTTTATATGGGCTAAATTTTTATCACATGGCCATGCCCACTTACAAGGATGGCTGGAAAATGTATTTATCTGAGTGTCCAAATGCCCAGCAAAAATATATATTCTCATAGAAGAAGGAGAGAAAGTTATTAGGCAGTGTCTTAGTCCATTTGCACTGCTATAACAAAATTATCGTAAAATGGGTGGCTTGTAAACAATAAACATTTATTTCTCACAGTTTTGGAGATTAGGAAGTCCAAGATCATGGTGTCATCCAAAACAGCATCTGGTGAGAGCCCACTTCCTCACTGATGGTCCACTTCTCACTGCAACCTCACAAGGCAGAAAGGGCAAGGGCGGGAAGTGGGGAGGTCTGACAAATGTTCTCTTTCTTCGGATGCTCTTCCTCAGCCACAGAAGTGGTGGCTTTACCCTGCACCTGCTAGTCCTGTATTCTTTAAGGTTATTTTTAACTTTAATTAATCTCTTTTTGCTAGCTAATAATTCTTTGTATTAAATGTTACTTGTTTACTGTATGATGACTATCTCTCTACTGAACCTTAACTGATACATACACAAAATAAATATACAATCTTAAAAATTGGTGCCATCTAAACTATGGTCACATAGAATCATGGTGAAACAAAGTCTTTTAAGTCAGCCAGTCTTGTTTGAGTGCTGGCTCTGCCACTTGCCAGCTATGTGACCTGGGAAGAGTCTCTAAATATCTCTGACCTCTAAAATTGGGTTGACTCTCTACACCATATTAACAAAATGAAGAATAAAAACCATATGATCAGGGACGAGGCAAGATGGCGGAAGAGTAAGACGCGGAGATCACCTTCCTTCCCACAGATACAGTAGAAATACATCTACACGTGGAACTGCTCCTACAGAACACCCACTGAACGCTGGCAGAAAACATCCGACCTCCAAAAAGGCAAGAAACTCCCCCCGTACTTGGGTAGGGCAAAAGAAAAAAGAAATAACAGACAAAAGAATAGGGACGGGACCTGCACCAGTGGGAGGGAGCTGTGAAGGAGGAAAGGTTTCCACACACTAGAAGCCCCTTCGCAGGCGGAGACTGCAGGTGGCGGAGGGGGGAAGCTTCGGAGCCACGGAGGAGAGCGCAGCCACAGGGGTGCGGAGGGCAAAGCGGAGAGATTCCCGCACAGAGGCTCGGCGCCGAGCAGCACTCACCAGCCCGAGAGGCTCGTCTGCTCACCCGCCGGGGCGGGCGGGGCTGGGAGCTGAGGCTCGGGCTTCGGTGCTAGCCGGGAGGGAGTCTGGGAAAAAGTCTGGACCTGCCGAAGAGGCAAGAGACTTTTTCTTGCCTCTTTGTTTCGCGGTGCGCAAGGAGAGGGGATTCAGAGCGCTGCCTAAACGAACTCCAGACACGGGCGCGAGCCGCGGCTATCAGCGCGGACCCCAGAGACGGGCAGGAGACGCTAAGGCTGCTGCTTCCGCCACCAAGAAGCCTGTGTGTGAGCACAGGTCACTCTCCACACCGCCCCTCCTGGGAGCCGGTGCAGCCCGCCACTGCCAGACTCCCGTGATCCGGGGACAACTTCCCCGGGAGAACGCACGGTGCGCCTCAGGCTGCTGCAACGTCACGCCGGCCTCTGACGCCGCAGGCTCGCCCCGCCTCCTCCGTACCCCTCCCTTCCCGCAGCCTGGGTGAGCCAGAGCCCCCGAAGCAGCTGCTCCTTTAACCCCGTTCTGTCTGGGCGGGGAACAGACGCCCTCAGGTGACCTACATGCAGAGGCGGGTCCAAATCCAAAGCTGAACCCCGGGAGCTGTGCGAACAGAGAAGAGAAAGGGAAATCTCTCGCAGCAGCCTCAGAAGCAGCGGATTAAAGCTCCACAAACAACTTGATGTGCCTGCATCTGTTGAATACCTGAATAGACAACGAATCAGCCCAAATTCAGGAGGGGGACTCTGGGAGCAGGAGATATTAATTTTTCCCCTTTTCCTTTTTTTGTGAGTGTATATGTGTATGCTTCTGGGTGAGATTTTGTCTGTATAGCTTTGCTTTCACCATTAGTCCTAGGGTTAGGTCCGTCCGTTGTTTTTTTTTGTTTTTTGTTTTTTTCTTTTTTTTTCCTAATAAATGTTTTCTTAATAATTTTTTCCTTATTTCCTATTTTTAGAGATTAAAAAAAAATTTTAAATAAGTTTTTTCATATTTTTATTTTTAAAAATTAAAAAAATTTTTTCTTCATAATTTTTTTTATTTTTTACTATAAAAAATTAATACATCTATTTTTAAAAATTAAAAAAAATTTTTTCCTTAATAAATTTATTCTTAATTTTTTCTTATTTTTTATTATAATAGTTTTATTTTATTTTATTTTATCCTCTTTTTTTCTTTCTTTCTATTTTTTTCTCCCTTTTATTCTGAGCCGTGTGGATGAAGGGCTCTTGGTGCTCCAGCCAGGCATCAGGGCTGTGCCTCTGAGGTGGGAGAGCCAACTTCAGAACACTGGTCCACAAGAGACCTTCCAGCTCCACGTAATACCAAACGGCGAAAATCTCTCAGAGATCTCCATCTCAACATCAAGACCCAGCTTCATTCAACGACCAGCAAGCTACAGTGCTGGACACCCTATGCCAAACAACTAGCAAGACAGGAACACAACCCCATCCATTAGCACAGAGGTTGCCTAAAATCATAATAAGGCCACAGACACCCCAAAACACACCACCAGACGTGGACGTGACCACCAGAAAGACAAGATCCAACCTCATCCACCAGAACACAGGCACTAGTCCCCTCCACCAGGAAGCCTACACAACCCACTGAACGAACCTTAGCCACTGGGGACAGATACCAAAAACAACGGGAACTACGAACCTGCAGCCTGTGAAAAGGAGACCCCAAACACAGTAAGATAAGCAAAATGAGAAGACAGAGAAACACACAGCAGGTGAAGGAGCAGGGTCAAAACACACCAGACCTAACAAATGAAGAGGAAATAGGCAGTCTACCTGAAAAAGAATTCAGAATAATGATAGTAAAGATGATCCAAAATCTTGGAAATAGAATAGACAAAATGCAAGAAACATTTAACAAGGACGTAGAAGAACTAAAGAGGAACCAAGCAATGATGAAAAACACAATAAATGAAATTAAAAGTACTCTAGACGGGATCAGTAGCAGAATAACTGAGGCAGAAGAACGGATAAGTGACCTGGAAGATAAAATAGTGGAAATAACTACTGCAGAGCAGAATAAAGAAAAAGAATGAAAAGAACTGAGGACAGTCTCAGAGACCTCTGGGACAACATTAAACGCACCAACATTCGAATCATAAGGGTCTCAGAAGAAGAAGAGAAAAAGAAAGGGACTGAGAAAATATTTGAAGAGATTATAGTTGAAAACTTACCTAATATGGGAAAGGAAATAGTTAATCAAGTCCTGGAAGCACAGAGAGTCCCATACAGGATAAATCCAAGGAGAAACACGCCAAGACACATATTAATCAAACTATCAAAAATTAAATATAAAGAAAACATATTAAAAGCAGCAAGGGAAAAACAACAAATAACACACAAGGGAATCCCCATAAGGTTAACATCTGATCTATCAGCAGAAACTCTGCAAGCCAGAAGGGAGTGGCAGGATATACTTAAAGTGATGAAGGAGAAAAACCTACAACCAAGGTTACTCTACCCAGCAAGGATCTCATTCAGATTTGATGGAGAAATTAAAACCTTTACAGACAAGCAAAAGCTGAGAGAGTTCAGCACCACGAAACCAGCTTTACAACAAATGCTAAAGGAACTTATCTAGGTAAGAAACACAAGAAAAGGAAAACACCTACAATAACAAACCCAAAATATTTAAGAAAATGGTAACAGGAACATACATATCGATAATTACCCTAAATGTAAATGGATTAAATGCTCCCACCAAAAGACACAGACTGGCTGAATGGATACAAAAACAAGACCCATATATATGCTGTCTACAAGAGACCCACTTCAGACCTACAGAAACATAAAGACTGAAAGTGAGGGGATGGAAAAAGATATTCCATGCAAATGGAAATCAAAAGAAAGCTGGAGTAGCAATTCTCATATCAGACAAAATATACTTTAAAATAATGACTATTACAAGGGACAAAGAAGGACACTATATAATGATCAAGGGATCGATCCAAGAGGAAGGTATAACAATTGTAAATATTTATGCACCCAACATAGGAGCACCTCAATACATAAGGCAAATACTAACAGCCATAAAAGGGGAAATCGACAGCAACACAATCATAGTAGGGGACTTGAACACCCCACTTTCACCAATGGACAGATCATCCAAAATGAAAATAAATAAGGAAACACAACCTTTAAATGATACATTAAACAAGATGGATTTAATTGATATTTATAGGACATTCCACCCAAAAACAACAGAATACACATTTTTCTCAAGTGCTCATGGAACACTCTCCAGGATAGATCATATCTTGGGTCACAAATCAAGCCTTGGTAAATTTAAGAAAATTGAAATCGTATCAAGTATCTTTTCCGACCACAACGCTATGAGACTAGATATCAATTACAGGAAAAGATCTGTAAAAAATACAAACACATGGAGGCTACACAATACACTACTTAATAACGAAGTGATCACTGAAAAAATCAAAGGGGAAATCAAAAAATACCTAGAAACAAATGACAATGGAGACACGACGACCCAAAACCTATGGGATGCAGCAAAAGCAGGTCTAAGAGGGAAGTTTATAGCCATACAAGCCTACATCAAGAAACAGGAAACATCTCGAATAAACAACCTAACCTTGCACCTAAAGCAATTAGAGAAAGAAGAGCAAAAAAAACCCCAAAGCTAGCAGAAGGAAAGAAATCATAAAGATCAGATCAGAAATAAATGAAAAAGAAATGAAGGAAACAATAGCAAAAATCAATGAAACTAAAAGCTGGTTCTTTGAGAAGATAAACAAAATTGATAAACCATTAGCCAGACTCATCAAGAGAAAAAGGGAGAAGACTCAAATCAATAGAATTAGAAATGAAAAAGGAGAAGTAACCACTGACACTGCAGAAATACAAACGATCATGAGAGATTACTACAAGCAACTCTATGCCAATAAAATGGACAACCTGGAGGAAATGGACAAAGTCTTAGAAATGCACAACCTGCCGAGACTGAACCATGAAGAAATAGAAAATATGAACAGACCAATCACAAGCACTGAAATTGAAACTGTGATTAAAAATCTTCCAACAAACAAAAGCCCAGGACCAGATGGCTTCACAGGCGAATTCTATCAAACATTTAGAGAAGAGCTAACACCTATCCTTCTCAAACTCTTCCAAAATATTGCAGAGGGAGGAACACTCCCCAACTCATTCTACGAGGCCACCATCACCCTGATACCAAAACCAGACAAAGATGTCACAAAGAAAGAAAACTACAGGCCAATATCACTGATGAACATAGATGCAAAACTCCTCAACAAAATACTAGCAAACAGAATCCAACAGCACATTAAAAGGATCATACACCATGATCAAGTGGGGTTTATTCCAGGAATGCAAGGATTCTTCAATATATGCAAATCAATCAACGTGATACATCATATTAACAAATTGAAGGAGAAAAACCATATGATCATCTAAATAGATGCAGAGAAAGCTTTCGACAAAATTCAACACCCATTTATGATAAAAGCCCTCCAGAAAGTAGGCATAGAGGGAACTTTCCTCAACATAATAAAGGCCATATATGACAAACCCACAGCCAACATTGTCCTCAATGGTGAAAAACTGAAACCATTTCCACTAAGATCAGGAACAAGACAAGGTTGCCCACTCTCACCACTATTATTCAACATAGTTTTGGAAGTGTTAGCCACAGCAATCAGAGAAGCAAAAGAAATAAAAGGAATCCAAATCGGAAAGGAAGAAGTAAAGCTGTCACTGTTTGCAGATGACATGATACTATACATAGAGAATCCTAAAGATGCTACCAGAAAACTACTAGAGCTAATCAATGAACTTGGTAAAGTAGCAGGATACAAAATTAATGCACAGAAATCTCTTGCATTCCTATACACTAATGATGAAAAATCTGAAAGTGAAATTAAGAAAACACTCCCGTTTACCATTGCAACAAAAAGAATAAAATATCTAGGAATAAACCTACCTAAGGAGACAAAAGACCTGTATGCAGAAAATTATAGGACACTGATGAAAGAAATTAAAGATGATACAAATAGATGGAGAGATATACCATGTTCTTGGATTGGAAGAATCAACATTGTGAAAATGACTCTACTACCCAAAGCAATCTACAGATTCAATGCAATCCCTATCAAACTACCACTGGCATTTTTCACAGAACTAGAACAAAAAATTTCACAATTTGTATGGAGACACAAAAGACCCCGAATAGCCAAAGCAATCTTGAGAACGAAAAATGGAGCTGGAGGAATCAGGCTCCCTGACTTCAGACTATATTACAAAGCTACGGTAATCAAGACAGTTTGGTACTGGCACAAAAACAGAAATATAGATCAATGGAACAGGATAGAAAGCCCAGAGATAAACCCACGCACATATGGTCACCTTATCTTTGATAAAGGAGGCAAGAATATACAGTGGAGAAAAGACAGCCTCTTCAATAAGTGGTGCTGGGAAAACTGGACAGGTACGTGTAAAAGTATGAAATTAGAACACTACCTAACACCATACACAAAAATAAACTCAAAATGGATTAAAGACCTAAGTGTAAGGCCAGACACTATCAAACTCTTAGAGGAAATCATAGGCAGAACACTCTATGACATAAATGACAGCATGATCCTTTTTGACCCAGCCCCTAGAGAAATGGAAATAAAAACACAAATAAACAAATGGGACCTAATGAAACTTAAAAGCCTTTGCACAGCAAAGGAAACCATAAACAAGACCAAAAGACAACCCTCAGAATGGGAGAAAATATTTGCAAATGAAGCAACTGACAAAGGATTAATCTCCAAGATTTACAAGCAGCTCATGCAGCTCAGTAACAAAAAAACAAACAACCCAATCCAAAAATGGGCAGAAGATCTAAATAGACATTTCTCCAAAGAAGATATACAGATGGCCTACAGACACATGAAAGAATGCTCAACATCATTAATAGAGAAATGCAAATCAAAACTACAATGAGGTATCATCTCACACCGGTCAGAATGGCCATCATCAAAAAATCTAGAAACAATAAATGCTGGAGAGGGTGTGGAGGAAAGGGAACACTCTTGCACTGTTGGTGGGAATGTAAATTGATACAGCCACTATGGAGAACAGTATGGAGGTTCCTTAAAAAACTACAAATAGAACTACCATATGACCCAGCAATCCCACTACTGGGTATATACCCTGAGAAAACCATAATTCAAAAAGAGTCATGTACCAAAATGTTCATTGCAGCTCTATTTACAATAGCCAGGGCATGGAAGCAACCTAAGTGTCCATCAACAGATGAATGGATAAAGAAGATGTGGCACATATATACAATGGAATATTACTCAGCCATAAAAAGAAATGAAATGGAGGTATTTGTAATGAGGTGAATGGAGTTAGAGTCTGTCATACAGAGTGAAGTAAGTCAGAAAGAGAAAAACAAATACAGTATGCTAACACATATATATGGAATCTAAGGGAAAAAAAAAAGGTCATGAAGAACCTAGTGGCAAGATGGGAATAAAGACACAGACCTACTAGAGAATGGACTTGAGGATATGGGGAGGGGGTGGGGTGAGATGTGACAGGGTGAGAGAGTGTCATGGACATATATACACTACCAAATGTAAAATAGATAGCTGGTGGGAAGCAGCCGCATAGCACAGGGAGATCAGCTTGGTGCTTTGTGACCACCTAGAGGGGTGGGATAGGGAGGGTGGGAGGGAGGGAGATGCAAGAGGGAAGAGATATGGGAACATATGTATATGTATAACTGATTCACTTTGTTATAAAGCAGAAACTAACACACCATTGTAAAGCAATTATACTCCAATAAAGATGTTTAAAAAAAAAAACCATATGATCATCTCAATAGAGGCAGAAAAAGCTTCTGACAAAATTCAAAACCCATTTATGATAAAAACTCTCCAGAAAGCAGGAATAGAGGGAACCTACCTCAACATAATAAAGGTCATATATGACAAACCCACAGCAAACATCAATCTCAATGGTGAAAAACTGAAAGCATTTCCTCTAAGAGCAGGAACAAGACAAGGATGTCCACTCTTACCACTATTATTCAACATAGCTTTGGAAGTCCTAGCCACGACAGTCAGAGAAGAAAAAGAAATAAAAGGAATCCAAATTGGAAAACAAGAGGTAAAACTGTCACTGTTTGCAGATGACATGATACTATACCTAGAAAATCCTAAGGATGCTACCAGAAAACTCCTAGAGCTCATCAATGAATTTGGCAAAGTTGCAGGATACACAATTAATGCACAGAAATCTCTTGCATTCCTATACACTAACAATGAAAGATCAGAAAGAGAAATTAAGGAAACAATCCCATTTACCATCACAACAAAAAGAATAAAACACTTAGGAATAAACCTACCTAAGGTGGCAAAAGACCTGTACTCAGAAAACTATAAGACATTGATGAAAGAAATCAAAGATGAAAGAAACAGATAGAGAGATGTACCATGTTCTTGGATTAGAAGAATTAATATTGTGACAATGACTATACTACCCAAAGCAATCTACAGATTCAATGCAATCCCTATCAAATTACCAAGGGCATTTTTTCACAGAATTAGAACAAAAAATTTTACAATTTGTATGGAAATATGAAAGACCCTGAATAGCCAAAATAATCTTAAGAAAGAAAAACGGAGCTGTAGGAATCAGGCTCCTTAACTTCAGATACTACAAAGCTACAGCAATCAAAACAGTATGGAACTGGCACAAAAACAGAAATATAGATCAGTTGAACAGGATAGAAAGCCCAGAGATAAACCCACTCAACTATGATCACCTAATCAATGACAAAGGAGGCAAGAATATACAATGGAGAAAAGACAGTCTCTTCAATAAGTGGTTCTGGGCAAACTGGAGAGCTACTTGTAAAAGAATCATATTAGAACACTCCTTAACAGCATACACAAAAATGAACTCAAAATGGATTAAAGACCTAAATGTAAAACCAGACACTCTAAAACTCCTAGAGGAAAACATGGGCAGAACACTCTTTGACATAAACCACAGCAAGATCTTTTGTGACCCACATCCTAGAGTAATGAAAGTAAAAACAAAAATAAACAAATGGGATCTAATTAAACTTAAAAGCATTTGCACAGCAAAGGAAACCATAAATAAAACAAAAAGACAACCCACGGAATGTGAGAAAATATTTGCAAATGAAGTGACAAACAAGGGATTAATCTCCAAAATATACAAACCACTCATGCAGCTCAATAAAAAATAAATAAATAAAATAAAATAAACCAATCCAAAAATGGGCAGAAGATCTAAATAGACATTTCTCCAAAGAAGATACACAGATGGCCAGAAAGCACATAAAAAGGTGCTCAACATCAGTATTACAGAGATGCAAATCAAAACTACAATGAGGTATCACCTCACACCAATCAGAATGGCCATCATCAAAAAATCTACAAAGAATAAATGCTGGAGAGGGTGTGGAGAAAAGGGAACCCTTCTGCAGTGTTGGTGGGAATGTACATTGGTACAGCCACTATGGAGAACAGTATGGAGGTTCCTTAAAAAACTAAAAATAGAACTACCGTATGACCCAGTGATCCCACTGCAGGGCATATAACTGGCAAAAACCATAATTCGAAAAGATACATGCACCTCAGTGTTCATTGCAGCACTATTTACAGTAGCCAAGACAGGGAAACAACCTAAATGTTCATCAACAAATGAATGGATAGAGGAGATGTGGTACATGTATACAATGGAATATTACTCAGCCATAAAAAAGAACAAAATAATGCCATTTACAGCAACTTGGATGGACCTAGAGATTGTCATACTGAGTGAAGTAAGTCAGACCAAGAAAGACAAATATCTTATGATATCACTTATATGTGGAATCAAAAAAAAGAGTACAAATGAACTTATTTACAAAACAGAGGTAGAGTCACAGGGGATAAGGGGGGGAGGGATAAATTGGGAGATTGGGATTGTCATATACACACTACTATATATAAAATAGATAATAAGAACCTGCTGTATAGCACAGGGAAGTCTACTCAATACTCTGTAATGGCCTATATAGGAAAAGAATATTAAAAAAAAAAAAAAAAAGAGTGGATATATGTATATGTATAACTGATTCACTTTGCTGCATACCTGAAACTAACACAACATTGTAAATCAACTATACTCCAATAAAAATTTTAAAAATAAAATTGGGTTAATGATGATGGTCTTGTGGTGTTGCTATGAAGATTAAGTAGCATATGTACAGCAGTTGGTACAAAGTAAGTAGTAAATAAATAGTATTTTAAATACTTCACTATGATATTTTTTCAGTACCTATGATTTAGCATTATTTCATTTACTTGTCTTATTCAAGCGATTGTGTTCCCCTATATACTCTCTGTGGTTCGTTGTGCACTATGTTCAAACAAAGCATTTCTGAATGTAGCTTAACCTTGGTCCTCGCATTTTGTTTCCTTTGACAAAGTGAATAGCTGAATACCACTTTTCTTAAAATTAACCAGGATTTAAGTCATTTATCAAATTCCTTCTGATGCTTCTTTTGGGAGATTCCATGATCCCACACTGTTTTGCACTTTCACAAAATTTTTATTTTCCATCTTTTTTGGATCCCTCTCAGTATTCTCTCTCTCTCTCTCGCTAAAGTAGAGATTCCCACAACTTTATGGAATTTTAGGAATAACTATCTCCTGATTCTTGATTGAAAACACCATCTGGTTAAAGCACTTTTTAAAATTTAATTTTTTATTGAAGTATAGTTGATTTACAATGTTTCAGGTGTACAGCAAAGTGATTCAGTTATATATATGCATGTGTATATATATATGTATATATATTCTTTTTTAGATTCTTTTCCATTATAGGTTATTGTAAGATATTGAATAGAGTTCCCTGTGCTATACAGTAGGTCCTTGTTTATCTATTTTATATATAGTAGTGTGTATCTGTTAATCCCAAATTCCTAATTTAAATTAGAAAATTTTTAAAAAGAGCATTTTAGTATTAATTTTTAAACATTAATTTAAATACTACGTGTGGTATGATATGCCTATTAGAACTTCCTCTACAGTAACTTCACAATGTCATCGATTACCAAAAAGCATTTGTAAGCTTTATTTTTATTCTCTAAACCTCTTGTCACTATTTACCTATTTATTTTGGAGTTACTGACTGTTTAGTTACTATTAGCATAAAACATCGTTCTTCTATCAGTCATGTCTTTACATATTTCCCTACTAATAGAATATTTGAGAATATTTGAAGTAAAGCCTCCAATGCTTATAAAAATCTCCTATTTAAGTGGGAGTTATTATTGTAAATACACTTTACAGACCTGGAGGAACTTTCATATACTCTTGGTGGGAATGTAAATTGGTGCAGTTACTATGAAAACACTATGGATTTGCCTCAAAAAATTAAGAATAGGGACTTCCCTGGTGGTCCAGTGGTTAAGAATCCACCTTCCAATGCAGGGAACGCAGGTTCGATCACTGGTCGGGGAATTAAGATCCCACATGCCGCAGGTCAACTAAGCCCGGACACTGCAACTACTGAGCCTGCACGCTCTAGAGCCCACGTGCCACAACTAGAGAAGCCCGCACGCCACAATGAAGAGCCTGCATGCCGCAATGAAAGATCCCGCGTGCTGCAACTAAGACCTGATGCAGCCAAATAAATAAATAAATATATATTTTTTTAATTAAGAATAAGACTACCATATGATTCAGCTATTCCACTTCTGGGTATTTATCCAAAGAATATGAGAGCACTAATATGAAAAGATATCTGTACCCCTATGTTCATCATAGCAGTATGTACTACAGCCAAGATATAGAAACTACCTAAGTGCCCATCAATGGATGGATCAATAAAGATGTGTCAGACACAATATAATACTATGTACACAATGTAATACTAATCAGCCATTTAAAAAAGATGAAATCTTGCCATTTGCAACAGCATGGATGGACCTTGAGGGCATTATGCTAAGTGAAATAAATCAGGAGATGGGGAAGTACAAATACAGTATGATTTCACTCATATGTGAAATCTAAAAATAATTAAAAGTAAATGGACAAAACAAACAAAACAAACACATATATACAGAGAACAGAACAGTAGTTATCAGAGAAGAAGGGGGTGGGGGGAGGGCATGGGTAATGGGGGTCAACTGTATGATAATAAATGGAAACTAAACTTTTGGTGATGAGCACATTGTAGTGTATACAGAAATAAAAATATAATACTGTATACATAAAACTTATCTGTTATAGCCCAATAAAAAAATGGTTAAAAAAAACATGGACCTTGAGGACCATGTACAGAGATACATGGGTACAAATCTAACTCCACTTTTAATTGTGTGGCTGTATTAGTCAGTAGAGTCTGAATTTCAAGTTGCAGAAAAGCAACTCAATATGCCTTAAACAGATGAACAAAGAAACCAAAGAGGAATTTATTGCTTCATGTAAACTAGCAAGTTAAAGTTAAATCAGGAATCCCATAGAGCTGGACCAAGTCCCATCTGAGTCACATGGGTTGTTTTTTTTTTTTTCACTTCTCCCTGCCCTTCTCTTTCTCAAGCTTGCCTCTTCATCTCTCTGTGTATTGGTGTGTGCCCATCTAACTGTCGCATGTCACATGGGGTAAGAAAATAATGGCCATTTCCTATGGCTCCCTTTCCTAAAGTGTTGGTGGGGAATGGGGGAAGGCACAGGAGAGGACTCTTCATGGTTCAGTTGGATCACAAGCTTATCTCTAGATCTGTCACTTTAGCCGGGAGGAATGAGGTCCTTTGATTAGGAGACCAAAAAAGGCAGATACATTGACTAGGAATCCTGCCAGAATCACATAATACGTGTGGATATGGTTTTTTTATCACTCTGTTTTCTTATCCATAAAATGTGAAATCACTCTCCCCTCAGTAGGGTGGTAGTGATGATGAAATGACATTATGTTTGGAAAAGATATAATATAGAACTGAGCAATAAATGATGACTATTAACATTTATTATAATAGTAAAATAAAAATGAAGACTGCTATGTAGTAGAAACAGAAACAACCTCTTTTCTTGATCTAGACAGGTATCTTTTGCTTGTCTTGTTAACCCACCTTCCTCTCCCCAAGGAAAGAGCAAATTTAAAGAGCAGAGACCCATGACTTTTATTCCTCATGTTTCCATGACAACAACTAACACAGAGAAAGGAAAGAAACTAACATATATTAAGCACTATGCACTTTAGTAGAGACCTTGACATGTGATCTACTTAAATGCACCAAACACAGCAACTTGCTCAGAGCAGCCATTTGATAGCTATTTGTTCAATAAATGCAAATTGATTGATGTTATACATCTGGCATAAGGTAACTTCTTAAAAGTTCAAGATGAAGCAGAACACATTGTATTGTATTACAAGTAATAGCAACTCTTTGATATTTCACATTAAAAAAAGAACTTTCATCAGGTTTCTCTAAATTCTTTTGAAAGCAAATTTTGTCCTAATAGAAAGCATAATCTGGGCCAGCTGGAATTTTGAATTCCAGAGTCTTATGTCTACCATTACAGTTTCAGTGAGAACACTGCACTTAGGACTATACTAAGGCTTGTGCCTGGGGATTAATATTCTGAAAAAGCAATCAAATCGAACAAGATAAGTTGATTTGTTGAAATAGGAAATTTCAGACTCATCCATGCAGTGAAATAATGTACATATGCTTCTCAGAGTTATTTGCCCTCATCTTTGAGAGTTGCTTTGGCTTAGTCCATCAGCACCTCTGACCTGTTAATTGGGATTTCTCATGCTCTTTTCTCTTATAATATTGGGGAGTTTATGGTGCTTGGAGATCCCAGAAAGACAAGAATATTTTCAGACAGGAAAAGCTGAGATGCAGCTGAATTTAAACACATGTATAATGCTAGTTCCAACATCTGAGTGCAAGACATGAATGAAGTGATGACTAAATAGGCAGATGAAAATAGTGGTATAAAGGGACCTCCTAGGATTCCTCCTCTGGAATAAAACCAGGACTATACTCCATAGTGGGGTTAACATATTGCAATGGGGGAAACAAGAACCTCATACTGCTTTCTCCTGTGGCCCTACTTTTTCCTTGGCATAGCTTTATTCCTATTTGTTTGCACACTAGACATGTCACCCATTTAAAGAATTAGGCTGCTGGGTTGGAATCCTTGCTTTGCCGGGTGGTTTCTGCATGAGCTTTGTTTGCCAAGTTGCTCAATATCTCTGTACTTCAGTTTCTTCATATATAAATTGAGGAGATGAGTATTTTCGTGGAGGGTCGTTGAAGGAATTGAAAGAGATAATAAAGGTAAAGTTATACATCAGTGATTGTCCCATAGTATGTGTTCTATAAATAACAGTTGATGTATCACTATAATGCAGCATGTGAGTGTTTGACGATTGAATCAATCAAGAGCTGTGCAAATTGGAAAAACTTGGTATTACCTACAAAGATCAACAAGGCTGTAAGGCTGTGCCATGGTGCTGATCCTTAAAGAATGGGTGGATTTCCAGGCAAAGAAAAGAAAAGAATATCACAAATAGTAGGAAGAGGTAGCTGAACAAAGTAGTCCAAAGTGGCTAGATCCCAGTGTTCCAGGAAGAAGATGGTAGGAACATATATTCTATTTCCTTAAATACAATTGGAGCTGCAGTCACCACATTTAGAAACAAATCATGTTTTCAGAAGAGAAATCTTGGTTTGAACATTTGACTTCTCTCTTGACACATGGCAAATTGTTTACATGTTTGAGTCTCCTACCTGATCATAACACCTTAAGCTCTGAGACCATGACTTAGTCATTTATATCTCCACAACAGTGCCTAGTCAAGTGCTGGGAATATAGTCATTGTTCAATAAATGTTTGTTGAGGGAGTTAAGGAATCACTGAAGCAATGAGTATTCATTTTGAAGACTGTATACATAACAACTTTCTGTGATAGGTGACGGTTAGAAGATACTTAGTTCTGATCTTACCATACATATCTTAGACATCACATTTCAGTATATGTTTAGAAAGAAAAGCCAATCTCACTGACTAGAGATTCCATGGTAATGAGAGCTATTGTCCGGATGCTCAGATGTTTTAAAAGCGACCAGTAATTGTAACTCAATCAAAAACGAAAATCTCTGAATTGGGAGGTGATCTCTGGAAGCACTGCTAGAGGAGTAGAGAAGTGAGACAGGGAAGGAAAGGAAACCAAAAAGGGTGTGATAATGAGCAGGTTACCACTGTGTGGAACTTTGCCTCAATCCCGCCCGCTGGGGATCTCTGAGTGAATAGAGCAAGGCTCAGATTCACCCTAGCTGAGGGGTGAGGAACCTAGAGTATTTATCTACCAGCTTATGTCAGTCTCAGATGAGGCTACTCCTGGAGGTGTTAACTCTGTAGCACTCCCGCCTGTCCAGCATGCAAGACAAATATGCTTCATGCACCCAGAGAACATTTTAAGGAAGAGCTGCAGGGGATTTCAGGGGATTGCAATGGAGGCCATACGCTGAGGGCATATGGACACTTCCTTTGCTATGACCTACCATAGCCCATACCTTGCACTACCCAGATTCACTCATGCTGCAGGTTAAGTTCATTCTGTCCTTTCACTGATCATTTTAGGAGGTCACTTGTCACAATTCCACAAGAGAGAGAAAGAAAGAAAGAGAGAACTTACAAGAGGAGGCCTACAGTCTCAACTGTTGTAGTTAATCTTGAAACCATAATCGATATTTGTCGTTTCCCTCCTTTATTACCTCCATGCCCTCAACCAAACTGCTTCTCGTCTAGGTCCATCGTGTGGTGCAATAACTCAGCCTTTTATCCCTGAGAGAATGAGTCCCTGGTTACTTGTCCTCATTAAGATATTGTTGCTGCCACTGCCCTTTTGTTTCTCACCAGGGACGCATCAACAGGCAGGCCAGTGAGTTGCATGATTTCCAGACATATCCCTCCCTGCTCCATTATTTAACAGCAACCCTATGTCCTCCTCATAATCAGGATGAATTACCCCTGTCTGTATAGTAACTGCCTTCTCTGACTGCTGGCCTGTGGGCATAAGAGCCAAGAAGAATCAGGCAGCAGCTGAAGCTGTAGATTTACTGTGTGCCCTGGTAGACATAGCAAGACTTCTAACTCTGCAGAACTGGAAGTTGTAAAAAGGGGAAGGCCACTTTCTTTTTCTTTTTAATTTATTTTATTGACGTATAGTTGATTTATAATGTTGTGTTGATTTCTGCTGTAGAGCAAAGTGATTCCGTTATACATATATAATACATTCTTTTCCATTATGGTTTATCATAGGATATTGAATATAGTTCCCTGGGCTATACAGTAGGATGGGAAGCCCATTTTCTTAAGTGGATTATTTAAAGAGCTAGTGGGAGGCTTCACTCCTACTTCCACCTTTCGATGCTCGCTATTCAGGACTCAGCACTACATATACTAACATCATTTAACAGCACAACCACATCTTGAACCTTAACCATGTAGGGTGTCATTCCCAGCAAAACACAACAACATATTTACAATCTCAAACCTGGTCTACAGAGACCAGTCACCACTAAGCTTCTCACTGAAGCTGCCATACCTCTCTGGGGACATTCCTTATTGCTTTAGTGAAGGGAGTGTCTTCTGGACTCTCCTGGGAAACATAATCAACCTGTAGTTTCTCTGACATTACGGAATAAATACATTATAACATGCCCACCTCTCTGAGACCTTGGTACTCTTCTCCAGTGCTTTGCCAAGGTAGTTCTGGCAACTTCACATCATTTATTTTAGACCAACATCCTTTCCAAGCTTCAAGGAGCTATTCCAGTAGCACATTGGGATCAGCTCCAGGTATACTTGCCAGAATGTTAAAAATTAACTCATGAAAGAGTGCTCTCACAGAAATAATGATCTGGTCTTACATTCTGTCCTCCCTGATCTAGCATCTCAAGACCAATTCCTCTGAATGTTTTCCAGATTCCTATTAGCATTTATTAGCCAGGTTCTGTAGTTCACTTGATTAATCATCCATTTCATCCTACAACATAGATCATACTTTTCCACTCAAGTCATACTGAGACTTGATCCTAATTATTTGTCCAGAAGCAATGAGGGGAGATGGGAGCAGAGCTTGAGAAGGTAAGTATCACTATATAAAACATCCTACTGAGGTGAGGCTTTAACATGGTAATTGACTGTTCTCCCACTGGAAAGGGTAAGGGCCTCTTTTTCTGGAGCAGAGTTTCAGAAGATTCTCTGGGTTCAAGACTCTTAAGAGCATCTACCCAAATATCTCCTCTGATGTTTCAGTGTCTGACTCTTTCCCTATACAGATCCTGATTATAGTGGAGAAGACTTGCTAGCTCTGTGAATTCGGCCTCCTTTATAACTCTACTTTTCCTAAAATTAAATCTTAGTCCCGAGTTTCAGCATGGTCTATCCTGTAGCTGAAGGAAACGAAGGTCATTTTGATTGTTGCTTGGAGGTCTTTAAACTTTTACACCAAATCTTGAGTTGAGTGTTGGCTGACCCAAGTCTGTAATTTTTTTCCCTATGGAGTTTTATGGAAGTTAACTCAGCAATCTCATGTCTTTCAAATACAAGAGCAATAGGATTTTACTTCTGTCTGTATTCTATCCCAATCCACCTCATGAGAGTCTTAGTAATTATGGCGCTGTAGCCTGCCAGGGATTAGCTCCCCTACATTATCCACCAGCAAGGGGGTCCCTGCTACCATCTGGTAGTGAATCACTCAGTTCAAACGCTGGTATTGAGGATCTGTTTCCTAAACCACCTCTGTCCCAACTAGCTTAGGCAAGGTTTGGGTTCCCATATAAGACCCTGAAACAGGATTTGAGTGAAAGTAGTTTATTTGGAAAGTGACCTAGGAAGCACCAGTAGAAGAGCGGGGAAGTGAGGAAAGAAGGAAATGAAGCCAATAAAGGACGCAGCAGGTGGGAATGTTTCCCCTGTGGGAACCAAGGACTATTAGTGCCACTGGGGTTGTCTAAGAGGCTGCATAGAGCATGCCTCAGAACTGGTCTTCCCAAGAGACAAAGAACCTAAGGTATTCATCCCCCAGTCCCTGCTATCATTGGTTTTGGGCTGCTCTGGAGACATTAACTCACTGGCCTGCCTGCCTCTTGCGTCAAGGGCTCCAGAGGCCAGAGAATGCCCTTAGGGAAAGGGTCACAGAGACAAATAATAGGAAGCTGTGTGGTTGGTACTTATGGAAACAATGACTGCCAAGATAATATGGAGAGGACACCCAAAAACATTGGTTACAAAGCTCCTGTGAGTGCATTATGAATATTAATGAAAAATAGTGCCTTTAAACAGTAGTAGCTACCTGCAGCATACCTGCACCACAGCCATTGTGTAAAGCAAGATATCACCATGCATATTTTAGTTGTTTCTCTGTATGTTGATTAGCTTGGCACCTTTCCTGACCAGAATATATGAGGATATATTCCTCTGCTTAACCAAAAATGTGTATATGTACTGCTTGCTTTCCTGACCTAAACGCCAATGTGAACTGTAGATATAGATGCTTTGGATTCATCTCCGTTTTAATAGTACCATTCCTTTAAGTGCATATTTCGCATCTCTTTTTTGAAATTAAATTTTAGAAATGGGTCTTGAGAACTATGGACACACAGTCGAAAAAAAAAAGTTTAGAATACTAAGAAACTTAAAGCACTTGCAGAAATAAGGAAACAGCATCTTTTAATGTTTTATTTTCACTTGTGAAAATATATATAATATGTATTACACGCACAGAAGAGTCCCACAGCTTGAGTCACAGAAAGCTAAAAGAAAGGCACATACCAGGGGCAGTCTTTTCATAAAGTTTTCAGTTAAACCAACATTCAGGGCATGGCAAGGGACAATAAAAGCAACAAAAGCACAGGAAGCCTGTGTACATGACTCTGAAGAGCTAAATCAGAGACAACTTTAGGTCTGTTGAGAATGGAGGTCATCTCTGGAGAAAATACTGTTTCTACTTAGTAGGCCTGTCAGACCAGCAGAGGATGCACTGAAATATGAACAAAGACACCAGGGGCAAAGTGAAAGCCAATGCTTAACTTGACAGCTAGTCTGTTCTTCTCCCCCTTCTCTTTCAGACCTGAGGCCTTGGCTGACTCAAAGAAGCAAATAACCAGGCCGACTCTGGCCCTGCACAATTATGGTCAGCTACAAGACAGAATTTTGTAACAGACTAAATATTTTAAAAGCTTGTAAACACTGTGCTGATGCTGAGAAAAACATAAAAAGAACATTAGCTATTTCTCTTAGAGGAAAGATACAGGCATAGATCTTTGGCTTGCCCCAGGTGTATCCCTATCCTGATATTTGCCCAAAATGGTAGGAACTGAGACACAATTCATGAGATGATTGGATCACTTCCATCATATGCCAGCACAGGAGCCTACTAGGATTTAGCACAGCTGGAGCAGCTGACAACCCTGGGAGATGTGAGATGGGGCCTCACGATGTCAGGCTGAATGGATTCCATCAGGTCACACTCGTTCGCAAGTATATGTTTCACCAGGCATCTGGAAGCTTCATCAATGTTGATATTTTCCTAAGGGGAAAAAACAGCTCTTATTATTCAATATTCTACAAGGATGCTATGGCAGAGATTTATATGAGACAAAAAGGCAGTATTTAAATATCTCTTCCTAAACCTTATCCATGCATCCTCTTTCTATTCCCTTCACTCTCATTTATTACCTCTTAGAACTCTACTCTTCAGTCCTTCACAAAAGTAAAATATGTATTTGTTTTGTCACTTAGGAGGAATAGTGTTTGGTGGGCTCACTTAGTAGACTGAACTTAAATTAGAGGGCAATTTGCTTATTTTTACATACTCTTACATTATAGCATAATATTGTAGAAGACACAGTAGGTCTTCAATCTAAATTAGGTTCATAATTGCACTCTGCCATATACTACCTTTGTGACCTTGATGTGAAATAGGAATAATAAGACACCTCTTGCAGCAGTCATTAGTGGTTTCACAAGTACTTCTGGCTCTCTGCCTTCCAGTCAAATGGTAGGAGTGCCCTGCTCTGACCTCTTTGAAGTTAGGCATGGACACGTGACTTTCATGGGACAATGAAATGGGAGGATAACTGATGTGTCTCACTTTCACTTTCATGTAGAAGCAATAAGAGACAATGCTCACTTCACCATGTTCTTTTCTCCCTGCTTCTGCAAACATGGAAAGCACAGAGATGGAAATTCTCTTGGCCTAAGTCTATGAATGAGGTTCAAAAAGAGCCAAGTATCCTATGATGATTCATGTAGGATGAATGAGAATTATGACTTTAAGCCACTGAGATTTGGGGTTGTTTATTACGGTGACATTACTTAGACAATCCAGGTGGACATAACTCTTCAAAGAAAAATATGAAATCAGAAATATGAATCTAGTTTCAAGAATGAACTAAGCTTCAACTTGGAGAAAATATGGAGCAAACCTTTGAATCTAAAATATATTGTTTCATTCTTGGGAATCCATTCCATGGCAATAAAAGCATTTGTGCCTCAGGAAAGATGTACAAGAATGTTTATTGTAGAACTTTTCATAACCAATAAAAAAAGAAAAAAGAAGAGAAAGAAAAAAGAAAAACTGGAAAAGCTGAGGACGCTCATGAACAGGAATGGAATACACACAACATGGAATATTTTGCAATAGCAGAACATGGATGAACCTTGAAAACATCAGCTAAGTGAAAGAAGGCAGTCACGAAGGACCACATATTGTACGATTCATTTACATGACATGTCCAAAATAGGCAAATCCAAGGAGACAGAAAACAGATTGTTGGTGGTTGGCTAGGGCCGGGTGGGGAGAGTGGCTGTAGGGAATTGGAGTGATTGCTAGTGGATGCAGGGTGGGTGGCGTTTCTTTTTGGAGTGATGAAAATGTTCTAAAATTGGTTGTGGTGATGCTTGCACAACTCTGGGTATACTAAAAACCATTGGATTGTACACCTTAAAGGGGTGACTTGTACGGCATGTGAATTACATCTCAGTAGAGTTATAGGAAAAGAATGAGATTACTGGGTCAAGTATATATATATAGTTTATTCAGTAACTATAGATTAAGTTGCCTTTTCTCTGCTAGTCAGAAAACTGAGAAATACAGAATAGTTACTACTAATATACTAAACAAAAAACCTTGATCTCTTGTAAAGTCAGATTTGACTGTCTTTATCACAATTTGTAGAACTTCTCTGATGTGTCTCCTTATATTCAGTGGAAAGAGAGAAGGACATTTTTGTCAAATTGTTTTGCCCCAAGGCCTTGTTGTCCAATCTGAAGTATAACTACTTATCCCTAATTTTTGTATGTATGTCAGTGTTGCTGATATATTTTGAGATCATTGCATGAAATCATATTACATGGAAAATGTATTGCATGAAATCATATTACATGGAAAATGTAAGAGGTAGTGATGTTTTCCAAATGGTATCTATGGCTAATGCAATTAGCTGTAAATATTCATTAGCACATTTCCGATCATTCAAGCCCAACCCTGAGTTCACTTGCTATGAAAGCTTAAGGTAACTTTTCAAGTTCCAGAAACAACAAACCTCTCCCATTTACAGAGCCTTAATAAAAATTCCTCTGAGGGTTTCTAAATCTGAAACAAGGTGAAGTTCTGGTTGCTTTTTTGTTTGTTTGTGATGTTGCTGCTACTCGTTTTTATACCAGACCAGAATTCACGTCTCTGAGCTTCCCTTTCCTCATCTATATGACGTTCTCGATGAGAATACTTATCTAATAAAAAATTGCTTTTCTTTATGGGATGTAGGGGTTATTGGTGCTTTCGCAGTGCTGGGCACTTCATATACCTAATCTTATTTAAACCCATTTAAAGCCCTGTAAGACAAGGATTAGTTTTTTGTTATTATTTATTTTGTCGTTATTGTTGGGATAGAGGTGAGAGTGACCTTTCTCCCTTCAGCTGAAGTATCTGCCTTATGCCATGGAAACCCGTCCATAGAGAGTAGCCATACTTCTGCCCTCTTCCCACTGCCCATGCTCACCATGCGTTCTGTCACTCTTCCTCTTCCTAGTATCAGGCCCAGGGATCACATTTAAACTACCTGCTCCCAGAAAGTAATCTGACGTAGGCAGAGTCTGGATCTTTGGGACAGACCCAGGTCAATGCTTTGCTCTCGGGTCCAGCCGCTTGTTTATGTGATCAGTTAGAAGCCTGGCCCATGGTCCTCCACTGCCTCTTATTCAAGGAAAGTGGGGAAGTGTAGCCTCACTTAGCCTCCCAGGCCTTGGCCTCTAGGGCCAGCACATCTCACTAAAGAGGCTGTACGTTTGGGTGGTTTGAAGGTGCTTTCCTAGCCATTAATAAACAAATACTTTGATTCTCTTTTGGCTATTGCTTGTGTGTTGGGGAACGAGCAACAACATCCCACCCCAAATACCAAACACAGGACATCATCGTATCTGTTTACAGGTAAGAAAACTTAAGTTTAGAGGAATTAAGAGACTTCCCCCCACAAAAGCATGCAGCAGATGGGTCTGAGGGCCAGAACTCACACCCAGATGTTTCTGGCTCTTATCAAGCTATATTCCTTTTCAAGACTGTTTTGAAAATCAAGTGCAATAACAAATAAAAGTTCTTACTACAGGGTTAGGCCCAGTGGGTGCAAAATAAATCTTGGTCCCCTTCTCTTTCATAAAGCAAGTTTTAAGCATCAAAAAGGGCCTTCCTTCACATACAAGTTAGATTTGACAGTAGTATATTTAATACCTGCACTCAAATATTAACATCATAGTTAAATAGGGTTTTCTTTCATTAATGTACAAATGGGCAAAATCTACTAACAAAAAGGGTGCAGTGTGGACAAATGAATGAAAATCCATCATTATTATGAGAAAAACAACTAAAACCTAAGCCCAATTAGTGGCAGCCTAGCAGGATCATTTTAGTACAAGATAAGATGATGCTGGTGAAATTGTGACCTTTAACCCACCTGAGTAAAGGCTAGCTGGTGTTAGGACTAACGCAGGAGATTATGCAGGATGGGGTTCTGGACCAAGGAAACCATCAGAACCAAGGAATGGCTGTACCTGCTTTTAGATTTTATACAGGAACAGGGTAGCAGTCCCTGATGACTGAGTCACAGTCATTCAATTAATATTATTTAGAGTCCCACTAACTATGAGGCATACAAAGATAAAGAGGTTAAAATAAGCTCTGTCCTTGACTGAGCTTATACTAGCAAGGTAAACAGCAGAGGTATAAGGTTGGAAAGGACATCTGGAGCCAGGTTACTGTAGAGCCTTGAATGCTAAGTTGGCCAGATAGAGTCACTGAGGTTTTTTGCAACTGAAGTGTCAATAAACACAATCCCATACTAGACAAAACTATATGGACCCTTAGCACTCTTTTTAATTACTTAATCTTTCAGTGAGCACTTAGGAAATACCTATCATGTGTACCGTGGTGCTGGTTGCCATGGCATACCTATTTCAGATTGGAACCTTCAAGAGGAAGCCAGGAAGAGGAGCAAGTACTTATACTGATCACATGCTTTCTACAAAAGGGTACAATGCATAGTGTCTAGAGGACAGGTCTGAAGCCAAACTCTAATCTCAGCTCCCACTTTCTGCTTGTGTGACCTTGGGCAAACTGTTTCAACCACTCCACTCCACACCTTAGTTTCCTCCTCTGTAAAAAGGGAATCAAGAGATCTACTTTATAGGCAATTTTAAGTTAATACATGTTAATACTTAGAACATGTGAGACACTTAGAACAATGAAGGGGATAGGGCATACATTCAATAAATGTTATCTACATATTCTCCTCATTTAATTATCAGGAGAACATGATAATGTGTGTATTCTATTCCTTCACTTTGCAGCTGAAGAAACTTGAGATTGAGTAGGCGTAAGTGGCTGGCCCCAAGACACACACTGGTAAGTGGTAGGGCCAGGTGTGGGTCCAGGGAGAACAGTAAACACTAATATTTGCCGTGATCTTTACTATATACTCACTACAAAAAGGCAAGATGTATAGTGTTTAGGGCACATGCTTGGATCCCCTTATCTCAAGTCCCCCTAAATATTTCCCCCAAATAAATAAAGGAACACAGCATGGGCAGGGTGTGTGTTTCCAGCATTAAAAGGGTAAGAAGTTGCAGTCAGGGCCTCAGGCAAGGCTACTTTGCGTTGCTGGTCCTTCTGTCTTTCTGTACAGAAGTCATAGTCAAGATTTAGACTAGAAGAAGGAATAGCAATACAGAACTAACTTCCCTCTCCCCTTCTGTGCAAAGTGAGCATGAATAATCAAACCCTGCCTCATAAAACTATAGGTTTGGACCTTTTGGGCAATTAGATTCCAATATAATTGATTGTGCTACTTGGCAGCCAAACAGACACAGCCAAGCCCACATTTTCTAGGTGACTGTTAAGAAACAGAGCTGCTGGTATAAGTGCAAAATACTACCTGGGAATTTTTACTGATGTTTATTCTAGAGAGCTGTAACAACACCTCCAAGAACATCTTTTGCTGTAAAGGTAAATTATACATCCTATGGCTTTCAAGACATGTACACTTAGACTGAATCTGACTGTGATTTATTTACATATTTGCAATATGACAAGATGGTCTATTGTGCTGACTACTTTAGGTTGATGTATGCTCATCTTTATGTCTCTGCTCAGAATCATTTAATTTATATCAGTAAGCATGCCTGAGAAATAAGCCTAAAATGCCTAACAAAGCATTTTAGTAAAAACAAATGGTAGTAACTACCAGAGTATTACTGTGTCTACTCCCAGCTGGGCATATAGCAGATGCTTTACTTATGAGACATTGTTCACATCCAATCCTCACAAAAATCTGTTAAAGAACTAATAACCACATTTTAAAGGTAAGGAAACTTTAACCTTTAACAAGGTTGAGAAACTTAACCAGAGCGGAACAAGATCTTGGTCAATCTGTCATTCCAACCAAGAGCGCCCTGACTGCACTTTCTATTCTGCTTCCATACATTACATGACCGTACCTCCAAGGATTAAAACAGATATTAAAATAGTTTTATTTCTAAATCAGTAGTTCTCAGTCCTGGCTGCGTATTCAAGTCACTTGGAGAGTTCAAAAAAATCTATTACCAGGACCCTCCTCCCAGACATTGATCTGGGATGAGTCCCAGCATAAGTATTTTTTAAAGATCTTCCACTTCTTTAAAATGTGCATCCAATAAAAAGAACGAAATAATGCCATTTGTAGCAACATGGATGGACCTAGAGATTGTCATACTGAGTGAAGCAAGTCAGACAGAGAAAGACAAATATCATATGATATCACCTATATGTGGAATCTAAAAAAATGGTACAAATGAACTTATTTACAAAACAGGAATAGAGTCACAGATGTAGAAAACAATCTTATGGTTACCAGGGGGGAGATGGGTGGGGAGGGATAAACTGGGAGATTGGGATTGACATATACACACTACTATATATATAACATAGATAACTATTAAAGACCTACTGTATAGCACAGGGAACTCTACTCAATACTATGACCTATATGGAAAATGTCTAAAAAAGAGTGAGTATATATATATGGATAACTGATTCACCGTGCTGTACAGCAGAAACTAACACAACATTTTAAATCAACTATACTCCAATAAAAATTTTTTAAAATGTGCATCCAGATTTGAGACGCACTCATATAATTAAGAATGTCTTGAAAGATGCTCCTTTTTATTTCAATTGTGAACTCTCTGGAAATAACATTTAATACAGTGATTTTAAGCTGTGATGATTCTGATCTTCCCAGAGAAGAAGGCATATAAATCTATCTGAGGTCTTGGGTACGTGTCAGTTTTTAAATTAGCTCTTCAGAACATCTGTCTGGTGGCAAATTATTTAATCTCTGACCCCTGGTGCCGGACAGCAAAAACCTTCTAGCAGAAAACCTTCACATCTGCCTAGTTAGAAGCTGGCAGAGCATTCATTCTCCCATAATCTTTCCAAATACGTCAGCCTCCAACATAACACCAAGTGTATCAGAAGCTCTGAAGTTAGGGCACTAAATTCCTCAGCCCTGTGAAATTTTAATTAGAGAAGGTGGCCCACTAGATAATAACACCAGTGTAAGAAGTCTCACACAGAACAGGTGTTTTGAAAATACTTTCTCTAGGAAGATTCAGCACTTGTTTATGGAGCACATAACTGCCAAACCTTTTGCTAGCTCTCATTTACTGTAGTTCAAATCTAATGTGGGGAAAGCACAGTGGACACCTTTATTTTTGTCTGTATAGCACTTTTTTCCTCCCTTATCCCCCATATCACTCCTCCTTTCCTTTGGGTAACTGCTTCCTCCCATTGGCAATCATGAGCTTCTACTGGGGCACCTCCAAACTGAGTCCTATATCTCAGACATTGTTCTCAGAAGTTGGTACTTCATTTAATCTTCAAAATAAAGTCAAGGTGGGAGGTACTGCCCTTATTTGACAGAACAGGAAAGTAAGGTTCAGAGAAGCTAATGACAGACTCAAGGTCTCAGCGACAGTAAGGGGCAAAGTCGGGCTCCCAATCCAATCCTCAAAGGTTCTATATTTTCTCTTCCTCTTCTCCTTGCTGATGTCTTAGAGTCTCTGGCCAACAGTTGGTAAGTGCCCAAGCGAAGGTCTACCTAAATCCAGAGCCCATGGTTTTGCACTTTGTCACACTTCTCCATGAAAGGAAGACAGACATGGAGAGTGTGATTCAGACAAACCACGTCCTAATCACGTCCTATTATCTGAAAGCTAGCAGACTTCAGTCTACCTAATGGGCACTGGGAAGGACAGATGGAGCCATACTGTCTCTGATTTCAACGCAGGATAGAGTCCCATTGTCAGCACGGAGATATGGAGAAGGAAGAGGAAAGTTCACAGAATCAACTCCAAAGACTGTGTCCCTCTGACAATGCCTCCCCCACCCCCACCATCGCTCTAGCTCAGCCCCTGTCCTTTACACACTAGATGTCAAAGTTCATCTCATACCCTCTTTCTCCCCTCTTCTGTACAGTCCCAGGGCCACCTTCCTTAAAACTCTCTTCCCTTATCTCCTTCTCACCACTCCAACAGCATCTGGAACCCCACTTCAGCCGTAGAGAATCTCCAAACTTAGAGAGAACCACCCAATATTAAAGAGGGAGGGAAATTAGACGTCACTAATTCAACCTGCTATCTTTGATGCATCAGGAAATTAAGGCAACAGAGAAGGAAAGTGACTTGCCTAGCATCACATAGGCTACCTCTTAGTTCTTGCTGCTTGCACAACCCTTTGTTTCTAGAAACATTATCGCTTCTGAGTAGCCATCTTTCAGCACTCTGAAATGTATCTTCAGTGCTCCCTGGCACTTTCTACCCACCTGGCACTTACCATTGACTCATAACTGCCTGTTGTCGTTATGTTTGTGTTCTTGGTTCCCAGTACAGAGCCTAGTGTAATAAGAGAACTCTAAACAATGTTACCAAAATTAGCTGATACCTGTTGATAACTTTTTATAGGCCAGGTAACTTTTAAGTACTTTTTTTTTTTTAATCTCTATTTTTTTTTAAATTATTATTATTTATTTATTTATGGCTGTGTTGGGTCTTCGTTTCTGTGTGAGGGCTTTCTCTAGTTGCGGCAAGCGGAGGCCACTCTTCATCGCGGTGCGCGGGCCTCTCACTATCCCGGCCTCTCTTGTTGCGGAGCACAGGCTCCAGACGCGCAGGCTCAGTAATTGTGGCTCACGGGCCTAGTTGCTCCGCGGCATGTGGGGTTTCCCAGACCAGGGCTCGAACCCATGTCCCCTGCATTGGCAGGCAGATTCTCAACCACTGTGCCACCAGGGAAGCCCAACTTTTTAAGTACTTTAACTGTATTAAGTCAGTCCTCATGAAAACTCAGGTGAAGAAACTGAGGTATAGAGAGGTTAAAATTTTTTCCCAGGGCTACACAGCCAGCAAGTCAAACTTTTGGGACCTGATTCTCTAGCCCATGCTCAGCCACTACTATGACGCCAGAAAGTTCCAGAGCTATTAAATGACAAAGAAAGACTCAAGCCCAGAGCCCCTGGTCTTATCCTACTGTGTCATAATCCTCTCTATAAGTGTTTGCTGAAGGAATGAAGACTGAAGTCTCATCTCAAAAAGAGAGTAAAGAATAAACATAAGTGTAAAAACTATCATTTAGCCTGATTTAATAAACCCTATTAATAAAAACAAAAGCCTTCAGTCAAAATACTTTCTCATTCATCAGTTTGAGAAGATAAATGGCCCACTAGACACAAAATATTAATAGTAATAATTGCTGACATTTATTGTACACTTACTGTGGAACCCTCACTCAGGTCCTATGCATGTACGCTTCATATATAAATAATCTCATTAACCTTAGTACACCATGGGAGGTGGGCATACTATTAACCTATTTTACAGATTAGGAAACTGAAACACATATAGGATAACCTACTTAGCCACGTATTGGCTGGACTTACTCAATCCAAAGTCATATTTATGGAATGTTAACTATGAGAAGAAAGTACGCTTTACAATTCATTTCTATTGTGATTAAATGCTTTCATTCTGACACCTCTATGTGCCAAATCCAAGAACTGAGACTAGAACATTGCTGTCCCAGGAAGTAATGGAAAGAGAACAAGCTTTGGAGTCAAGCTTTGAAACTTGGTTGCCACTTACTGCAGGACCAAGGGCAAGTCCAAATCCTGAGACTTCCCTGCTTAATCTGTAAAATGAGGTTAATGACAACTACACTTCACAGGGTACGTGTTAGAATTAAACGTTACACACAGATGAAGCACTTAGACATTACACATACATCCTCAGATGAATATATGCTCCCTTCTTGTGTCTGCTTCTCTTCACCTTCTCCCTTTAAGTCATCCTTCAGTGATCACCTCTCATAAGAAGTTGCCTCTAACTCCCCCAGACTGCGACAAGCACCACTCTATTCGGGAATCTATCACTGGTCAATATGTAACGGCTTGTTTGTTTGTATCTTCACAGCACAGGGGGCTCCGGGGGGCCCTACTGCTGTGGCCTAGTGTCTAGCACAGTGCCTGCAGGCAGTAGGCACCTGGAATATACTGGGTAAATGAATGAACAAATGAACAAACGAATGAATGAATGGATGGATGGATGGATGAACCAATCAATGAGGCCCTCAGAAGAGTAACAGGTTCAGGTTTCAACCTAAAAATAATTTCAGATGTGGGTGATTTCTGTAGGGAGTGAAAAGGAAAACATATTCACAACAGAATTTACTTCACAAGTCAAACTGCTTGTTCTTATCTTGTTTTCCAGCTATGATTTGACACCATTCTTTTTAGGTAAAACGAAGGAAGACTGACTGAACCAGTTTATAAAAATTGAGCTGAACTGCTAAAGGCTTTGCAATTGAGTGGACTTACGTTGGAGTACTGATTTCACTCTTTTAAAAATAATTCTTCATATCTTGTTGCTTCAAAAATGATTTCAGGTGACCTGTGCTTTTTAATAACTAGATGAACTTAGACAAATGCTTAATTTTTCTGGGCCTCACTTACAATTTAGAGAGAATAACAACCACTTGACAGAATTACCACTATTAGAAATATCTTATTTGGGGCATAAGTAGAAGCTGAGTAACATTATGTATTTTTATGACTCTATATTATACACAATTATTTTAATATCATCTTTTCCTCTTAAGAACTTTATGAAACTGAATGAAAGGTCAATTCTAGCTTAACGACTTCGTTAGTTTTTTTCTTTATATATGATCCTTTTGCCCAGCCCTCAACTAACTTTTTAGTAGAGAGTTTGAAATCATTGCTTTTCCAGATAGTACTGTTGACTGAAAAGTTGAGAATTATGTTGTATTTGCGGACAAAACTTAAGCCTGGGACACAGCCTCTTGGATAGCTCGGAGGGACCGTGCTGAAGAGGTAAAGGAGGAGCTTGGATACATAGGAATTTTTGCAACAAAGATCAAGTAGTCAGAACATCAAAAGATTACTGTTAGTTAAAGAAAACCACATATCTCAAGTTAAGGAATTTAGTGTTTTTCTATGTATGGGAAGATGCAAGGGTCTGGGCTCACTGAAATCATTCCTTTGATATGCATCTCAGCTATCTGGGGCCAGTATCCTGTGCTTTCTCATCCTGAGTCTCCTCAGGGTGGACACTCAGGGGCAGCTGCAGTGTCTGACTGCTAGATGGGGGGTGTCCTTTTTCTATCCTGAAGTTCCTCAGGGTTCACTGTCTGGGCAGCTGTAATGTGATGGTTTGATGGCTGCAACATCCTTTGTTTACTGATATGGTAGGTAACATTCTGCCACCGTTGTTAGAATAATGTTATCTTGGGTGAAAACATATAGAAAAAGAACTATGAGTAAAAGTGAATGTGTTAAAAAAAAAAAAAGTGAATGTGTTGATAAAATTAAACAAATTCATCTTTTAGTCACCTTTTTGTATTTAGAATGTCCTGATGCTAGCTAGCTACCAGAACTCTGGCCCCAACCCTAGTAGACATAGAATCTATGTCTACTCCTCCCTTCTAACCCCTGTTGTCTAACTCCTAAATTCCTCAGTCAGATATCAAGTCATTCTTAGCCCGGGCAACCTCCCTGAAGCAGTAGTTAGCATGTGCTAAATAATTTTCTTCTTCCTGATGTGGAATAACACTATCCTTTTCTTCATTCTACAAACTTGTAATAGGAAAAAAAAGAGGAGATACATCAATCTGAAGTTCCTATCATGTAATATCGAAATATCATGTAACTAAATGAAATAATTCATTATTCAGCAAATAATCATTGAGCACTTTCCCTGGACCAGGCACTATTCATCAAAGTCTTTACACTCTGCGTTTTCATACACTGTGGAGTCAGCCATGCTGTGATTATCTTATTAGCCCAGGCCTTTTCCACCTCTGCTTCATGATGATGATGGTGATATCCTCCTTTCTCACAATCACTCTGACATTTCACCCTGAGTCAGGCCCTGTGTAATCTCTTCTCTGATCACATGCCTCCATTTTCTTCCCATGGCAATTGTCCTCCATATTCCTGCCAAACTGTCTCCTGACTACTCTCATTAAAGTGTAGTGATGGCCATACCTCATCCCCACTCCCAGCTCAAAAAACTTTGCTGCCTCACCTTGCCTACTCAGAATCAATGCAGACCACTACACTGAGGGCCAACCAGCACGGCCGCAACTTAACTCTCCTCTCTCATCTCCATTGACTATCCTTACTTGGCTAGGTTCCAGCCAAACTAAGCCTCAGGCCATCCCCTCAATGTGTGTTGCTTGGGTTATTCTTACTCCATCTCTATCTCAGGTCTTCTGCCCATCCAGAGCAAACACATCTCACTTGGAGGTATTCAGCTGCTGACATCTACCTGATTCACAGGGATTTCATCTGAATCCTGCTTTGAATTTTTGGATGAAATTCAGGTACATTCCCCAGTTTTAGAATCTTTTAGTCAATTTGAAATTTTACTGTTTGTATATTTCTTTATTGAAGAGGAAAGGTGCAATAGAAAGACTCAGAACTATCCTAGCTCTGCCAGTGCTAGCTGGGTAACCTCAGGGAAGTCACCATAACCTCTCTCTGAGCCTCAGTTTCTTTACCTATAATCTGTGATAAAAATAATGCCAACTTCACAAGGTTGTTGTGAATGTGTATAAAACGAGATGAGATATTTAAAAGAACTCAGCAATAGTGTAGGCATACAATAGGCCCTGAAAAGAAAATACAACACTTAGGAAATAAAACAACATTGCATATTATTAAAGTTTTATATGGGAGTGTTTGGAGGGACAAACATCCTTCTTTGTTAAAGTAAGATATCTCAAAGCAGGTTCCGAAGTTTCATAAGATAGTACAGGAAAAAAAGAAAAGCATCTATGGTTAAATAATTTTAGGAATGTTAAGTTAAAAATAATTCAAAATGTTTCTTTATCACAATTAAAAATAATTCAGAATGTTTCTTGAATTAAAAATAATTCAAGATGTTTCTTTATCAAAATGTTTCTTTAACTCAGAATCCCAGACAGTCACAGAATGCGGTACGTGATGGAACTTCTTGCATTAAATGGAGAGGAACTTTAGCATCATGGGGGTTGGACATGAGGGAAACCAAAGCAACAGGGCAGAACTGGGAGCAGAAGAGAAAGACCTGCAACAGTAACACGTGAGTCAAGAAAAGGCAGGTTCAGGTTGGGCGGGGAGGCTTGGCAAGAAGCGAGCTGTTCCCCTTTCCCCCTCCCATCTCCAAGCAGAGAATGAGTATGCAGTGTTTCATCAACTTATCTGATCACAGAACACTGATCTCACGCTCTGTCTCACAGGGCTGGCGCTCCTCTTCGCACAGTTCGGCAACTTTTGGTCAGGAGTGGTGGTAGGATAAATGGGAGTGGTGTGGATGGCAGTTGTGGGGGTGGGTGGAGAGAGACACTTATTAACTGATTTAGTATCATACTTGTGGATTTCTTTACTCCTTACCTAGGTACTGCTACCTCCATTTTTGCCTTTTTCCATTTTTCTGAGCCTCGCCTGAAATGAAGTACATGTGTTTTTTTGTTTTGTTTTGTTTTGTTTTTTAACATGACTTTAACAGAGCAGAGTGAGATCATGCTCATAACCAAGTTGTAACCAAAGAGCCTGGTTGGTAATGACAAGGTCCTGAGATTATCCCCTCTGGTGAGTCTTCTCTGACCAATGCTCCACCCCAACCTGAGCTGGGTAGGGTTGGGTAGCTCTCTTAGGTGCTTCCATAGTGGTTTCCTATAGCAACTTTAATCATGAATGATTGCAATGATTTCTAGAAATTTACCTTCTCACCAGACAGCAAAATTCTTGAAATCAGAGGTGGCACTTTTATGCACTTGGAATATTACCAGCAGTTGATACAGGGCCTGTTGGCATCTACGTGCTCAACAAGTAACTTATGAATGAACTGGCTGGTAAAAGGGAAAGAAAAATGGACTAATACCGATTAAAAATCACAAAAAACACATTGTAAGCTGCTCTATTATAGGGAAATCTATTATAGGGAAGTTCTCTTAAACTCAGGACAGCTTTAGACAGAGAATTAAGGGACCTGAGTCCTAGCCTTGATGTTGCTACAAATTAGCTCAGTCATTATAAACAGATCAAGTCTTCTGTCTGACTCAGTTTCATCAGGAGCACAAGGAGAGAATTTATACTCTGCCTTTTTCCAAACAGGACTGAAGGTGACTCTTGAGACTATCTCCAGCTCTTGACTAATGTAGTTAAACTCGTGAGAGTCCTAAGAATAATGCTCTTTTAATGAGAAAGATTTCTCACATTGAAAGTTTAAGCATGAGGCATTTATTTAACCAGTCATTTACTAGAACGAGTATGCTCCATCTACGTGATTAGCCATAAGGTTTTGGATGCAAAAATCAGAAACTCATTGAATTGCCTAGGTCCTCTGAAGGGTAGCTCCCAGGAGTAACAGAATTGCTAAAAAATTAAGGCCACACCAAGAACCTTAGGAAATGAAATTAGACTCTGAAACACCATCAGGTCAGCTTCATTTTCTCTATCTGCCCAGCAGCTTTTTGCATATAAAAAGGGAGATAGCTGCCTAGATAGCAGCCTCTGGGCTTACATCCTCACAGCTTTGCCACCCAAGAGAAAAGGCCTCTTACCCTCAAACTCAGTTGGAGGAATCCTGGGGGAGAACACTAATGAGTTTGGCTTCAGTCACGCGTTCATGCTAGAGACTAAAGCAACTCTGAGTCCAGGAGAGAAGCGGTACTAGAAGGGACCCCATTTAGGTCATGTAGACACTATTGGCCAATTTCTGTGATTTCAGAGACAGAATATGTAGGAGATGGAAACTTACATTCGGACAACCTTTAGGGAGAGCTGAAGGGGAATGGTGGGAGTAAGAGCAGACAACTGGCCAGGGAGGAATCATTGCAAAAATCAGGAAACCCTCAGTGGTATTTACTATTATCATTTTATGGACATTTGCAATCATCTACAACAATGCAGATATATGCATTAACGTTTTAGACAGATACAAGCAATGATTTATAAAAGGAATAGAAAAATATTTTTCCACATAGTTGTGCATTATCAAACAGATATATATCTAGTGGCATCTGATAACTTCAACATATGCAGAATAAGTGGACAACTGAGGCTCTTATATTGGACATACAAAAAGAGAAATGCAAAGTTGAACCATAAATGACCTGACAAGAAGTACCTTTTCAGAAAGGCATAAAGTAGTTGCTTAATAATTTTTTCTGGAAGAAAAAAGGGAACAAAAGAGGCTTCTCGGAGCTTAAAATTTAACCTCAGTTCTGATTTTCTATTTTTTTAATAGAATTCTACTGAATTAAATAGATTCAAAAGGACAATAACTTTTCCAGATAAAGGATGTTTCTGGTTCAAATGTAAACTTTAAAAATATTGACTTTGCTCCTGAGAACTACTTAAGATGTATTACATGCTTTCTTGCATCATAAAATATTATTCTGAAGACAATTTAGCCCTTTTTGCTGACCTGGGTACCTTTTACTTTTTTTTCTTCCTCCTCCCTCTGGCATTATGTATATGTAGCTATAGGTCTGTAGCTAATAAGCTAATTCTATGGGTTGACACTTTAAGGATAAATATGGCTTAAAAGGGATAGGATGGAATTCTTTTTAATATATACACATTTCTGATTAGAAAGGAAACAGACAAAATGCTAAAAAGTGAAATCAATTGGTGGTTTGATTACAGATCATTTTAATCTTCTGTTTTATAATTCTGGTTATTTTCTAAGTTCTTCATAAGGAGTATGTATTTTTTAATATTCACATTCAAAGGTGCAGAACAAAGAAAATGAGAGTGATTAAGTTTGAACCATGAATAGTGTAGGAAGTCCTAATATCTTTATTTTACCCATACAACAGGAAGGAAAGAGAACATCTATAAATATTTCATGAACTGTAAACTAGAAATACGTAAGAATGAATGGAAAATTATGTAGGTTTTCCTCACAGATGAAAAACTATCCATAAGATTGAATCTAGAAAAAAACAAGGACAGGAAGCTCAGAAACAGAAATTCTAACTATACAATCATGAGTAACCCAATGAAAAAGAAACAGGAAAGAGATCCTAAGAAAACAGTTTGACTACAGGAATATCTCAGGTAAGATCAGGTTTAAAAATAACACGTCTAAAAGCTAGAAGGAGAAGGGAAGTGAACTCAGAACAGATTCAAGGGTGGTCTGAACTCACCCAATTTGGGTCAGGAAGCTCAAACCAAGACTAAGGACATGTCTGCAGAAGGTGCTAAAGGCAGAAGAAGACGGTGTTGGGGTTTATTCAGAGCAAAGTATTATCACAAAGGGAAAGACTAATGCTTGAAGGATGTGGTGTGAGGCAAACAGATGACCCAGAGAAGGCAGAGCTAACACAGCAAACTAACTTCATTTTCTCCTGTAAGAAAGATTTCAGATTGAATGATCAGAACACTGCCTTTTGCATCTTAGGTTTAGTATAATGCCCCCATAATGTCCTGTGGACAAGGTTGGCTCCAAAGGAAAATGGGTAAATTTAATTGTCTCAAATGGTGCCTGAGGACTACTAATTATTTAATTACATTAAACAAGAATAGTTTCTAAGGTAGTGGCACATAGCTCAAACCTCTGACCTCATGAAGAATTAACCCCATTTTTTTATCAGAAGTTTGGAGGAAGTCAAAAAAAGGCATACTTCGCAAATTTTTCTTTGATATAAAGATAAGAAACAGACTGACACGATGATGAAATTGGGATTTTAGAGTGTTTTCATGCAAACACTTCTATTCATTGTTGGCAAGTATAAGTTAGCTCATCGTTTTGGAAAGAAGATATGAAGTTATGTAATAAGAACCATAAAAACGTCCATTCCCTTTGACCCAGTAATTCTACTAAGAATAAAGCCTAATAAAATAATCTTAAATGTAAAAACTATTTTATGTAAAAAGTATGCATTATGACATTATTTATAATAGTGAAAGTTTAAAGCTACCCAAAGGTAGGGTTAATTACTGGGGATTAATTATAAGAGTTATTATGGTGTATCCTTAAGATGGAACATTATTCAGTTATTATATTATATTTACAAAGAGTTTACCATGAAAAAGTTCTCATGATAAATTTAAAAGCTGCATATAATATGATGTAGTCAAGAAATATGATAATGTTAACAGTGATTAATCCTGTGTGGGAGCTTTTATGTGATTTTTTTCATTAACTTCCATTTCTCCTAAACTAGACAAGATTTGTTTTCTCCATTTGGCATTTCCATTCCTGCCCTGGCTATTCTATTTACATAATGTGCAACATTTCCTCTTCCTTTCTAACGGAATCCTGATTGTCTGTAGGTAACCAAAATTTTATTTTCCTTGCTTCCTTGTGCTAAGGGTAGTTGTGGCTAATGAAATATAAGCGGAAGTCAACTGGGTGCGGCTTCTAGTAAAACTTATTTTCTGAACTTCAAAAAAGAGGGGGAGGGCAGACACAGTTGTTACATGCCTTTTGCTCTCAGTCTTTCCAGAAAACTTATTACTGCCTAGAAACCATTACGGCAGGCAGAAGTCTAAGCTGTCCCCGAGATTTCTACCTCCTGGGGTACATGACCACTGAGTGTAGATGGGACCTGTAAACATGATGGAATTGTCACTCCCTTGATTACTTTACCTTATATAAGACTCCACCGTAGCCAACTGTAAAGGCCATGTTGTGAAAAGGCCACGTGGCTAGGAACTGAGGTCAGCCTCTAGAACCTAAAAGCAACCCCCAGCCAACAGCCAGCTGTCACTGTTCTTAGAGTCTCTTTCAAATTTAGATGCATATAACCCTTCCTTTACTTTGATAAGCAAAATAATAGATTAAAAGTGAAACTGAAATCATAGATTGAAGCCTCAGAATAAAATTTAATAGACATTCATATAAAATCCTACACTTGGATTCAAATTACCAATAGCTTAAATGCTTAAGACCTTATCTGACAGTCTATTATTTGCAAAAAAAGGGGGGACTTTTAGATGTCCATGAGTGCATCATGTGTCAACAGTTTGAGCCAGCTGTTCAAAGAAATTAGTACAGTACAATACTATCTAAAATAGAAATGTGACTTAGGCAAGGTAAGTTAAAGCCTTATTATACCATGCTTCTACATCTGGTATGTTGTCAACAGATCTGGACACTACATTAAAAAAATGCATATGGACAGATTACAGAATATCCAGGTAGGAGAACCAGATGGTAAGTGTTCTTAAAGCCATTTCACATGAACAACAGGCAGGAGCTCTTAACAAAGAGAAGGTTTACAAAAGAGTGAAAATTCATTCTGTGCTGGGCATTTGCGAAAGCCAAATAAGTAGATGCTGGAAACATTCTAAATTTGAAAGTACTCTACAAATGTTAAATATTATCATTTTGAACATTCTTGGCAAATAACAATAGCAGACTTTCAATCTACATGATGAATTTAATTTACAAGGTTTCTAAATATTCTGGTCCTTTCATAGACCTGAAACTTAAATTTAGATTTAGTTAGATTTGAATAACTCCAACCAGTCTAAAACCTAGTGAAAGCCATGCTCCAATCATATCTTAGATACCTAAAAGGAAGTGCACTGTTCACAGCATAGAGGGAGACAATCACTTAGTCATCTTACTTGCCTACTTTGATTTTCAGACCCACTAACTAGCAGAAACACAGTGAATAAATCTAATTTTTGATGATATATGTATAGAGAGAGCACCAATGCTGTGCAATCTGTTTTTTGGTTTTTTTTGTTTTTTTTCCTTGTCCAACATCTTCCCACTGTACTAACTCAGAAGAGTAGCACAGGAAAAGAAGATGAAAACTCAGGCTAATTAAATGTAATCTTATTAGGATTGTACTACACTGAGAAGAGTCCACTCTCTTTTTCGAAGTATGTATTCCCTCTACACCTTCCTCTCTCTGTGGCCTTATTTTCTTGTCTAAATGTTGGGAGTGCCCAGAGATCAGTCCTTGGTCCTTTTACCTGCAGCCTGGACTTTCCTATTAAACTCCAGAATCATATACAATTACCTACGTGACATCTGCTTTTAGATGTCTTCCAGATTTTAACATTCACAATACTGAGTCTTGATCTCTCTCCCCATGGACCCATCCACATCTCAGGACCCCTAGCTCAGAAAGTGGTAACTCAACTTTTCCAGTTGCTCAGGACAAAAACTGTGGAGCCATCCCCAAATCTTCTCTTTCTCTCATAACCTTCATCCAAATCGTCAGTTAATCCTGTCTGCTGTATGTTCAAAAATACATGTAGAGTTTGACTACTTCCCACGATTTTTCTTCTCTAGATATGCAATAGAGTCCTAGCTAATCTCCTGCTTCCAACCTTTCCCACTATAATCCAAGCTCAATATAGCCACCAGAATGACTGTTTAAATCAAATCATATCTCTGATCACACCCAACGTCTTCCCTTCTCATTCAGAGCAAAACCCAAAGTTGTTACAATGTTTTAAAGACTGAACAGGACCCCGTCACCTCTTGCCTCATCTCTGTCATCCTAGTAAAGCACAGCCACAGTGCCTCTACCTGTGCTATACCCTCTTCCTGGACCATTCCCCTCCCAGGAATCTATATGACTCAATACTGTCCCTCTTTCTAATCTTTAATTTTAAAAATACCTAAGTGAAACCTTCCCTGGTTACCTGTCTAAATTTGCTCTCCTCTCTGTGAATTCCTCCCTACGATCCCATGCATGTATGCCACTTAAGCTGTAGACTCCTTCCCTGCATTAATGATCTCCCTAGCACTTAGCTCCACCAGACAAACTATACAACACACTTACTTATCTTTCTATTACTTGTCTCCACCACTACAACGCAGGCTCCAAGAAGGCAGGGATTTTATCTTTTTTGTCCAGGTAGAGCCCTTCTGCCTAACACAGTGTCTGTCACATGGAGGAGAGTTACTCAATGATTCTTTAAAGAATGAATAAATGAAACAATAAAATACGGAGTTAGACAAGATGATTTGGAAGTACTCTCCAAATCTAATTTTCCTGTGTTTGCATGCAATGTAGAAGACATAATGACATGATAATTGAGGAACTGAGTATGGGTTTCTATGACAGTGGTAACACAAGACCTCTTCAGATTTTGCTAATTTGAATTTACTGCTTGTGTATGTCCTTCTTTACAAAAATCTGAAACATAAGAACTACACTTACAACCTGATAAAACAGACAGTGATAATTCTCTTTCCAAAGGAACTCTTCCTCTTCAAAGGTACTCACCCAGGGAGAGCTGCCATAATGAGCCCCTTGAGGTTGCATTTAAAAATGGGATTTACACACAATGTTTCAGAAACACACTGCATAGGTAATGCTAGTCATCCACTGCTGACACCCACCCTCTCTTTCATTTTGGAAACGCTGAAGAACATGAAAGCTAAATGACTTGCCTTATGGTTCACAAAGATTGTGCCTACACTAGAAAATTCAAAGTGACCCAAGAATTAGAAAAGTTCTCAACAGAACTTCCTTCCCCTGAAGCAACCTGTGACAGGCGAATTTATTCTCAAAAATGATTCCACTTCATTTAGTTCAAGGACATGGATTTAAAGCTCTTGATTTTTCTGTCAGTGGCTTTGCTACATTGTTCCTAGAATAATCTAATCACTTCAGAATACCCCTGGACACGTCAGGTTAACCTCATCTTTGACCAGCACCCCAGCGTGTTAGGTCAGTGAGCAGAGTGCTGAGGAACGGCTGCTGCTGCTTTCCACTTATGTCTAATGGGCTATTGATTCCCACCCGCCAATCCCAGCAAGTTCTCCCAAGAAATCAATACCTCACTAGTCAGTGAAGCAAACAGAGGTGAAACAAGGCCTTGGAAAGGCAGGGCTGCTGCCCACAAATCTAAGGGTGCTTCAGAGATGGCGCACAAGAGACATCAAAGAAGGTGAAGGACCACAAAACAGGGACAAACAAGATCAACACTGAAGAAAATGAAGAAGCACAAGAAGGGAGAAAGCAAACATGTCTCATTAACAAAACCCCTCCTGAGACAAGGAAGCAACCCCTTCCAGAAGGTTCTGACAATGGTTTTGAGAGAGGAGACAGAGCCTTTGCCCATGGTTTTTCTTTAAGAAGGAGAAAGCTGGGATAGAAAGCACCAGCTAGATCCAGAATCAATCAGACCTGAGTTTAAATCCTAGCTCTGGTACTCCTTTGGGCAAGTGACTTAAATCCTGCTGTACTTCAGTTTCCACATTTAAAATGAAGATAAAATAACCTTAATTTTAAAAGAAACTGTCATGAATTAAATTATATAATGACTAAGATTGAGTCAGAAATAAACAATTAGCAAAAGGTCAAAGACCATGGGCACCTTCCAGTTAACGACGGCAGACTGAGGGAATATATTTATTTACTTTCTTTACCAAAATTCTGAAAAAATGATTTCAAAGAAGCAAAATATTTCAAATAGAATCTCAGGAATTAAAAGAATGAGGAAATGTGTACCAGCATTCAAGAGATTTCAACACATTTTTAGAAATCTGAAAGTAATGGAGAGTAGTGGATTTACTAGGATGTACATAGCATGGTCTATAGGGTATGTAGAGGGAGATATGAACAATCAGAGAGCTCAGTAATTCCCACAGAATCCAAAAGAGTCCCAAGACTCAAATATTGGGAGTGGTTGAAATCAGGAGGACTAGTTGAAGGTCAGAATGGGAAATGTCAACCACAAGCCTTCCCCATACTTCCACGTAGAATACCAGCAGCTAGGCATCGACATCCCAATTCAAATACTGGTTTAACTTCTGAATAAACCAAAGAGAAAAGACTTGAGACTAAAGACATACCAAGTAATTTCCCCATGTGGGTGGTATGGGATTGAAAAAGGAATTAATTAGAAGTCTGTCAATATGGCAGCTGGGCTATTACTTTTCCCCTCACAGAACTCTTGCATCTCCACCCCTAGCAGAGAAAAGAGTTCTGTTGAGAAAAGACCTCTGAGAGCTGATATCTAGGAGTCCCCAGTGACTACTAACCTAAAGTGAAACCCACTAGTCAGTAATCAACGTAGCCTCTAATCAACAAGCCTACGTATACACACAGAGCTTGGTATCTGCTTTTGATGGTCTTGTTTCTAAACATGAATGTTCTTCCAAGAATCATCAGATGTTTAAGGGGAATAATCAACATAAAAGAGAAGAATGAAATGGGCTGAAAAATAACTAATGAAATAGGTAATGTGAGAAACAAACCAAAAAAACCGTTAAGAAACTAATTGGTATCTTCACAAATACAGGAAGCTATTACATTCTTAACTAAGAATAGGATGCTACAAAAAAGAACAATCAGCAAATAGGAAATCTCTTCCAAATTAAAACTATGATTGCTGAAATGAAAGATTATAATAAAAGAATAGGAATTAAGTCAAAATATATAAAGAATAAAATAAAAATTACAAACTGCTGAAAATATGAGAAAAAAAGTGTAGTAGGTTCACAGACTCAATTCAAAAAGTTACACCAAACTAGGAGTTCTATAAAGAAAGAACAACAACAACAACCAAAAAAAAAAAAAAATAGGAAGGGGGGAAAACTACCAAAGAAATAACCAGGGGTAAATAGATAATCCCCAAAACTGCCATAAAAAATAAAACAGCATACATACAAAGCTTTAAGAACCAGAATGGTCTGAAACGTCTAAAGCACAATGCTAAATGCTATACTACAATGGAGCAATGCCTTCAAGGCATAGCGGAAATCATTTTCAACCTAGAATTCTATACCCATGTAAACAGTTAAAATTCTGTGAGGGTTAAATACACATTCTTGAAGATATCAAGGACTCAGAAATGCCCATTCAGCTCTTCCTAAGCAGCTGCAGGAATTTATGTTCCAGTAAAACAAGAATATAAAACTGGGACCCAGGCAGCAAGCTATCCTACTCAGGAGAATGACAAAGAAAAGTCCCAGGATTACAGCTGAGTTGGGGCTCCAGGGCAGTCAAATTGGATGAAGAAAATAGAGGACTCTGGAATGGAGGCCACCAGGACAAAAGTAGTCTCGATAGAATAAATAATATGGTGGACATTTTTCCAAAAACCCTAAGGAAGAAAGATGGCAAATTATGTGAGTGAATAATGTTTTCCTATCTCATGATACTTGCAATGATTTTTGTTATAATTCAACTACAAGCAGTGATAGAAATCTACTGGTAAAATGGGATGGGAGTTAGCAGTCAAGTAAGAAAGGTAAATCCTCATTTAGTATAGTGGGTTATCAGTGGGTATGTCTAAATGTATCACATCAAGGAATAGCAATATTAGACTATTATGTAAACATATGGAAGTGAAAAAATAACAGGAACTTCAAACAGAGGGATCTGGGTTCTAATTCTGGCTCTGCCACTTGCTAACCATACGGTCTTGCATAAATCATTTAACTTCTCTAAGCCTCAGTTTCTTAATTCGTAAAATGGACATAATAACAGCACCTAGTTCACAATGGTTTGTGAGAAGTAAGTGAAATGATTCAATAAAGCACTTAAAACAAGGCCTGGTAAGAAGAGTTAAGAATGTATTTCATAAATATACATTTTTACTATTATTCTTAATAGTAAGTCTCTGTGGTCTTGTATTGACAATTTTCTGATGACTAATAAAGCTAGGTAATTGCAATAGTGACATGTTCTTACTTAGATATCTTAGGATAAAGATGATATTTGTCTTTCTCTGTCTGGCTCACTTCACTTAGTATGATCATCTCTAGGTCCATCCATGTTGCTGCAAATGGCATTATTTCATTCTTTTTATGGCTGAGTGATATTCCATTGTATATATATACCACATCTTCTTTATCCATTCATCCGCTGATGGACACTTAGGTTGCTTCCATGCCTTGGCTATTGTAAATAGTACAACACTGTAAATCAACTATATTTCAATAAAAAAGTTTTAAAAAGATGAAAAGCCTTGTCCTTGCTTTTTAAGACACCCACAGATTCCTGAAGGTGGCTTCCATATGCACCTCTGCACAAACCTGTTAAAAAGGAGCTCCTCCCAGTGGTCCCCTTGGATCTTCCTTTGGGGACTCTCTTAGCCTGGGTGACTCAGATCAAATATCAAGGAAGTTGCCTCATTCTCAGGTAGAGGTAACACCTTCTCCTTCAAGTGCTCTCACAGCTCTTATAGAATCCACCAGTTTTGTTTTTTTTTTAACATCTTTATTGGAGTATAATTGCTTTACATTGTTGTGTTAGTTGCTGTTGTATAACAAAGTGAATCAGCTATACATATACATATATCCCCATATCCCCTCCCTCTTGCGTCTCCCTCCCACTCTCCCTATCCCACCCCTCTAGGTGGTCACAAAGCACCAAGCTGATCTCCCTGTGCTACGCGGGTGCTTCCCACTAGCTATCTATTTTACATTTGGTAGTGTATATATGTCCATGCCACTCTCTCACTTCGTCCCAGCTTACCCTTCCCCCTCCCCGTGTCCTCAAGTCCATTCTCTACGTCTGCGACTTTATTTCTGTCCTGCCCCTAGGTTCTTCAGTACCATTTTTTTTTTTTTTTAGATTCCATATACATGTGTTAGCACACGGTTATTTGTTTTTCTCTTTCTGACTTACTTCACTCTGTATGACAGATTCTAGGTCCATCCACCTCACTACAAATAAGTCAATTTCGTTTCTTTTTATGGCTGAGTAATATTCCATTGTATATATGTGCCACATCTTTATCCATTCATCTGTCGACGGACACTTAGGTTGCTTCCATGTCCTGGCTATTGTAAATAGTGCTGCAATGAACATTGTGGTACATGACTCTTTTTGAATTATGCTTTTCTCAGGGTATATGCCCAGTAGTGGGATTGCTGGGTCGTATGGCGAATCCACCAGTTTTCATGGAACTTCCTACTGTATTGTAATTATTCATTTTTATGGGTTTTCTTCCAGGAGACCAAGAACTTCTTAATGAGAAGAAACTGTGCCCTTTATCACCAGTGCCTCAGTGCTTAGCAAAGTGCTTACCTGAATACACAGTAGTATTCAAGGAATACACCAGGAATGAATAAATGAATGAATGAGTGAGTGAGTGAACAAAGTCTAACACAACGCATCTTAACCAGTGTGCACATCAAAATCACCAAAGGACTGTTTTGCAAAAACATACAATCTATGCCCCTGCAGACGTCTCCAAGAGCAGGGCCGAGGCACCTGCAATGCATTTTAACAAGCTCCTCAGGTGTTCCTGATGTACAGCTCTGTTCAAGAATCACATCATTGTATAGAGTTCTAGACTAGATCTGAATTCTAGGCCTCATTTCTGCAATGAAAATCACTGAAAAGCCTCTCTGGAACTCTGTTTATTAGTTTAAACAAAGGACAAATATGATATTGTGGGCAGCTCAAATGACAGTAGCTGAAACAAGAGGTACATGTAAAACAAGATTATGAGAATTTCAATGAGGAGGAAACCACTAAATTCTGGTTCTCTGGTGTGAAGGAGGAATATGGGAGCTAATAAAATCTACAGACTGATGGCAGATTCTTGCAGCATGCTATGTGGAATCACCAAGCAAAGAATCCTGCAGTTCCCAGTTTGGGCCCAAAGCACTAAAGGGGACTGCTTCCCTCATCTTCATTTTTCTTCTCTACTTCCCGCTTCACACTATGGGGCACTGTAATCTCCCTGCTGTGCAAAGTGTCTAGAGAGCTTTCTGGATAAAAGGAGTTACATAATGTGCAGTCCTCCTGGGAAATACAGCAGTAAATTAATTTTTCTGCTTCTGCACAGTTCTCTACAGAAATACCCCACAAGGGGCAGGGAGAAGTATAATACGGTAAAGGAATCTTCTGAATAAGTGCTTGAAAAGCAGTGCTGCAAACCATTTTGTTCCATCCAATAAACATTGACCATGTGAGCACCCACCATGTACAAGCCAACGTGCTGGTGGGTAACCAGGAGGATTTCACAGTGCAGCGCAGGGACCAGGGCTTCCCTGGTGGCGCAGTGGTTAAGAATCCACCTGCCAATGCGGGGGACACGGGTTTGAGCCCTGGTCTGGGAAGATCCCACATGCCGCGGAGCAACTAGGCCCATGAGCCACAACTACTGAGCCTGCGCGTCTGGAGCCTGTGCTCCGCAGCAAGAGAGGCCGCGACAGTGAGAGGCCCGCGCACCGCAATGAAGAGTGGCCCCCGCTTGCCGCAACTGGAGAAAGCCCTCGCACAGAAACGAAGACCCAACACAGCCAAAAATAAATAAATAAATAAATAAATAAATAAATAAAAAACAAAACAAAGCAAAAACGAAGCCTTGCCCCTCTCTCCTTAAAAAAAAAAAAAAGGGACCAGGTCCATAAAGAAAGAAGTTTAACATATGTGGCAAGAGATAGGAGAGACTACCTGAGAGCCAGTAACAGGTGATGCTTGAGCTTAGTTCTGAAGGAAGAGTGAGACAGGGGAAGAGTGAAAGGCAGGTGAGTAAGTGTAGGAAGCATGTTCCAGGAAGGGGGAATTCCGAGTTGTGAACTTGATGCAGTTTGGTATCACTAGGGGATGAACGGAGGGATGAAGTAGCCAGGGAATGACCTGGAGAGGCAGAGAAGAGCCTCACTATGGGGGTTTCTCTGCTCAGGAACTTGGGGTTTCTGAAGGATGAGTAACCTGTTTCTATGGGTATATGGCTTGGATGTCTGGCTGGATGTAAGGTCTCCTAACCAGATGATCTGATTTGCAGAAGAGCTAATAAATTCAGTTTCCAACATATTGGATTTGAAGAGTTGTCTAGGTGAGATCCAGGGAGAGATCCAGAGGGACATGGAACTCTGAAGTTTGGGAAAGAAGTCACGGCTGCAGGTAGAGATCCAGGAAGAAATCTGACTCCAGAAGCAGAGTCTGATTGTATTTAATCATTCCCTGAGTCTGGGAATGGGAACCGTGGTCTACTAGTGAAGACCAGAGACCATAGTCCGTCATGATCTGCACTCCACTGCACCCAGGCAATATTTTCATTCCCGAAGGCACCAGGATTCTACTTGCTTTTTCCATCCTCCTTCACCTACACTTTTCCATACAGCTCACCTCTGCTGCAGATTAAGCTCAAGATAGGATACAACCTCAGGAGTATCCTCCCGTCTTTGAAATTCTGAAAGATAGGCCTTTTATCCTTAAAAGATTTTTACAGAAATAATTATGATGGGGAGCTAGAACAGGAATTTTAAAAAGTGCAAACATGGAAATCTTACAAAGACGTCAGACTCTCCCTGCCTCTAATTTTGGCTCCCTTTCTTAGCACCAGGAAACTCATCAAGTCCTTCTGAACTCTTCTTCTGTCCTTTAGAATAGAGCCTATACCGCCCTCCCTTCAGTCTCCAATTTCCTCTAACTAAGCTCATCATTTTTCCTGCTTTTGGTTCCTGTTTCCAGACCATGCAGAAGAGCAACACACTCCCAGGGGCAACATCTCTCATCACACACAGTGATCCTCAAAGGGGATGGATGGGCAGCAGTGTACCATCGACAGAGGCATTCTGCAAAAATCTGAGGAGGAACGGCTCCCTGGCCCCCTCATCCTGGTTCTGACACTCTACGCCAACAAAGAATTCCTGCTGTAGCTGAACAGAACTTTTTTCTCCAGGAATCCCCTAATTCTAACACATTTTTCTAAAGATACCATTAGGGAGGAATTAAGTGATTGAAGGCACATGGGCTGGCTCTAGAACAGGGTCCATGCTTCAGTGGGCAGGATTGTCTGGGAAGCCCCTGAAACTGTGAGCAATTTTTGCATGCATGCATATTTTCTTTAGAAAGACCAGTCATTTATTGCATACTAATCTTCCAGGCATTTCACGCTTATTAGCACTGATTCTTATAACAACCCCATAAAGTATTATCTCCATTTTTCATATGAGAAATGGAAGCTCAGCATGATTAAGCGTTTGGCCCAAAGCCACATAGCTTTGGGTCTGAGGCAAGAGCCTGACCCCTATCTACATGGCATCCAAGCCCACACTCGCCATACTCTGCCAAAGTGCCCCTCCGTGCTTCTCAGGGCCTTTTCTCAGGTTCAGAAATACATGGTGATCCTAGAGCCTGGGTCCAGCTGAGGACAGGGTTGTTTTTCTGGGACCAGAAAGACACAATCACTCAGAGCGACTCACACCCTGCCTCATCTCTCTAAGCAATGCCCATCCATCAGAAGAGAGGGCTGAGCCACATCATGTAAGCCGGCCCAACAGTTAGCTATCTCCTAGCTGGTGCCCCAGACATGTAGGTGGGAGAGAGGAAGTCCCTTAAGGAAATCTGTAGAGGCTATATGGCGTGGGTAGGAAGAGAACAAAGACGTGGAAAATCTGTAATTTCCTAAGGCGAAGACCAGAGAAGGATCGAGGTGATCCTTTCATGCGTGTGAAAAGGCATGGAGATGAGTACTGGAAACGCTAAAATTCAGAGATTAAAGTATTAGGTGGGTGGGGAACAGAGAAGGCAAAACTCTGCCTTGTGACAGACCATGTCCCTTAGCATCAAACCCTCGGGCAGAGAATCCTTAATAGACCAGAGAAGCCTGAACCCAAAGACTCAACAGTTTCTTTTTTATTATTTGTTTATATCTTTATTTATAATTTTATCTCTGTCATTGTAAAAGCAATATAATCACATTTTTAAAAAAATGGAAACCAGAAACATGAAGATAAAATCACCCACAGGGCTTCCCTGGTGGCGCAGTGGTTGAGAATCTGCCTGCCAATGCAGGGGACACAGGTTCGAGCTCTGGTCTGGGAAGATCCCACATGCCACGAAGCAACTAAGCCCGTGAGCCACAACTACTGAGCCTGCGCGTCTGGAGCCTGTGCTCCGCAACAAGAGAGGCCACGATAGTGAGAGGCCCATGCACCGCAATGAAGAGTGGCCCCCGCTCGCCGCAACAGGAGAAAGCCCTCGTACAGAAACGAAGACCCAACACAGCCAAAAATAAATAAACAAACAAACACACAAAAAACAACAACAACAAAAAAGTTACTTAAAAAAAAATATCACCCACAATCCCACAATCTAACAACAGTCATCATTTGGCAAGAATTAACTCCTAACTTTCTTCATACAACTGCATACTTGGTAAACATACAAAACTCAAAAGACCACCCTACTTGATTTTTCTTAAAACTGCCAACTAACTAACAGGAACTTTTATTCAGTTAGTGCCTTTTGCTTAGAGGATTTAGAAAATTCTAACATGAAGCATGACATCTGGGGTTTCGCAGCCTCAGTACTATTGACATCTCGGGCCAAATCATTCTTTGTAGGAGTGGGAGTTGGGAGGTGTGTGCTGGGCATCGTAGGATGTTTAGCAGCATCCCTGGCCTCTACCCACTTGATGTGAGTAGCACCTCCTCTCCCCGATCAGTTATGACCACCAAAAATAGTTCTAGACATTGACAAGATCACCCCTGCTAAGAACCACAATTAAATGATACTAAAAACAATCATTTAACAAAAATATGCCTGTGCCTTATTGGGCCTGGTCTTTTCTGGAGGAGGGATGAGCTCTGTCTTGATCCTGTCTGAAAACAAAGATTCCTTGTAGGCTTGTTCTCATGAATCTCTGTGAGGTAGAAGATATTTGGAAAGTAAGGTGTCTTATCTTTGAGCCCACCGATGATTAATTATTAAAGACTCCCTACTGCTAAATCCAGGGGGGTTTCTCCCTTTCCTGTCTCACACCCAGAGCTGGATGTGTTTGGACAAAACAATATGAACAAAGAATGGCAACTGCCTCTGCCTTGTACAGTCCATACAAAGGGAATATCAGGACAAAAGCACAGAGATGAGGGAAAGACAAGTGGCTGGCAATGTACATGTGAGAAAAGGCCCCTTCATTATTCAGTCCCTTCAATGATTCCAGGTGAATTGCTCTACTTTGTTACATTTCCTGGAAGACCTATTTACATGTCTCTGTATCTGTCATTAGACTTTAAACTTTCAGAGACCGGGCTACATTTTACCTTATCTATCTATCTATCTATCCCAATCCCTGGTCAACCGTGTATCAGTTCCTCCATAAATAGTTATTGTATAATTACGCCAGATTGGAAAAGGCTATACGATAGTGCAGTGTGGTGGGTGGGTGTACTCTGAGCACATCTGGCTTGAAATCCCAACTTTACTACCTACCAACCAAGAGATCTTTAGCTAGTCATTTATGTTCTCCAATTTAAACTTTAATCCCCTCATCCGTAAAACAGGACTAATAAAAGTACTTCCAAGACTGTTTCAAGGATGAGCTATTGCATGTAAAGCCACAAGCACAAAAGAGAAGCTAATGCTATTTTAAGACATCAATGGCAAACTTTAATGAGTAGATGGCCAGATCGGATGGTAAAGAGTTCAGGCTTTGAAAGCCATCGTGCCTCTGTTGCAAATACTCAACTCTGCAGATGTAATGGAAAAGCACCCATAGATAACATGTGCACCAATGAGCATGGTTGTGTTCTGATAACACTTTATTTATGAAATAAGGGCAGGCCACATTTGGCCCACAGGTAAGAGCTTGCTAACTCCTGTTTTCAGGTGTCTAAATTAGTTTTATTTTGTTTTTTTAACATCTTTATTGGAGTATAATTGCTTTACATCATTGTGTTAGTTTCTGCTGTATAACAAAGTGAATCAGCTATATGTATACATATATCCCCTTATCCCTCCCTCTTGCATCTCCCTCCCAACCTCCCTATCCCACTCCTCTAGGTGGTCACAAAGCACCAAGCTGATCTCCCCGTGCTATGTGGCTGCTTCCCACTAGCTATCTATTTTACAATTCGTAGTGTACGTATGTCAGTGCTACTCTCTCACTTTGTCCCAGCTTCCCCTTCCCCCTCCCCATGTCCTCAAGTCCATTCTCTACGTCTGCGTCTTTATTCCTATCCTACCCCTAGGTTCATCAGTACCATTTTTTTTTTTTTTTAGATTCCATACGTGTCACCATATGGTATTTGTTCTTCTCTTTCTGACTTACTTCATTCTGTATGACAGATTCTAGGTCCAACCACCTCACTACAAATAGTTCAATTTCATTTCTTTTTATGGCTGAGTAATATTCCACTGTATATATGTGCCACATCTTCTTTATCCATTCATCTGTTGATGGACACTTAGGTTGCTTCCATGTCCTGGCTATTGTAAATAGTGCTGTGATGAACATTGTGGTACATGTCTCCTTTTGAATTATGGTTTTCTTAGGGTATATGCCCAGTAGTGGGATTGCTGGGTCATGTGGTAGTTCTATTTTTAGTTTTTTTTTTTTTTTTAAATTTTATTTATTTATTTATTTATTTTGTCTGTGTTGGGTCTTCGTTGCTGTGCGAGGGCTTTCTCTAGTTGCGGTGAGTGGGGGCCACTCTTCATCGCGGTGCGCGGGCCTCTCACTGTCGCGGCCTCTCCTGTTGCGGAGCACAGGCTCCAGACGCGCAGGCTCAGTAGTTGTGGCTCACGGGCCCAGTTGCTCCGCGGCATGTGGGATCTTCCCAGACCAGGGCTCGAACCCGTGTCCCCTGCATTGGCAGGCAGATTCTCAACCACTGCGCCACCAGGGAAGCCCTATTTTTAGTTTTTTAAGGAACCTCCGTACTGTTCTCCATAGTGGCTGTATCAATTTACATTCTTAGGTGTCTAAATCTGAATCAAGAAGTAGAGCTTACAGAAGATTCTTGAACTAGACTGTGATGAAATCAAGTGATTCCTTGGGTAGGCTGAGTTTTTAGCACCATGCCGTACAGACTACCACGAGCGAGGTCTGGAGACTATTTAAAGTTGTCTAAGCACGAAACAGGAAGGACCTGCGCTGTAGGTAATGAAAATGTGAACCATGCAGGAGAGGATGACAAATGCAACTCCTGCCTCCTGCACACCAAGCTGTGGTTATAGCCTCTGAGGGTCTGTTTCTATTTTACTACAATGTCTTAGTCATAATTGGATCTCATATTATCTAGCAAATTATTAGCATAGACCTAGAAAACCTCTGGAGAGCCAATTAGCCAAAGATAAAAATTAAAATGTTATTCTTAATTTATACTGATTCCTAAGCAGGTGAGTTGCTTGAATTTGAGACTCTTGTACTTAAGCTACGCTCAATTTCAAGAAATGATTCCATTTTTCATGCAGGGCATTAAGACTCTGTCAAAAATGATGATTCAAACAGTTGTACTACAGACTAGTGGTCATTATATGAAATGATCATGACTATTAACCATTGCCATCATTTCCTTTAATGATACCTTCTAACTTTGCTCTGGTTTTGCATTTTTAGATTGGGCCCTTCCTTTTATGTTCCTAAGTACAACTAGCTCTAAGCAGATTGGCTAAAAAAATAAGGTTAAACGTGCTGTGTCCCAGTTAAGTTAGGGAAGGCACATCCTACAACCCCATCTAAAGTCTTTGGAGATGGATGCCTAAAACGTGGCCTATCTACTTCCCTTAGGGAATTCTGGCATTTTAAGAGGAACAGGCACCTAATAGTATGCTCTGAATCCAGAAAAGGCTTAATACACATTGTTCACAGCACAGACCTGAATAGTCATTCAATACAAATTGTGTTGAATCAATGAATGCACCAGTGACTATCAAGAATTTTTTCATGGATTGACATTTAAAAATTGGGAATAACCAGAAATGGCCTACTACCCAACTTAAAAATAAAAAGATTTAAAAAAATGATTAGAAAAGGACTTAGAATAACTGTCTACCCATACTCAAGTGCAATTATCTATGCATTTCCAGTTTGTATAAATGCTTATATATATTTTCTAAAAGCCTATAAGAAGAAATGATGTGTGATCCTACCCTTCAAGCAGTTTCTAGAAAACTAGCTACTTAACTGCTGCATATTTTAGCTTTCATAGTAATTTAAAAATAATAATAATAATGGAAAAAGCTCACTAAACAATGGAAGACAGAAAACTTTCCCTTTAAAAGATAATTCTAGGCCAGTATTTCCTAAGCATGTTCTATTAGTTTGTTAAGTGTTCTACGTGGCCAAAAACATTTACAAACTGCTGCATGGTATGGTCCCCTTTTGGAGGAGGTAGTGAAAAAAACTATTATATGTATGACACACCATCATTTTAGAGATACACACTGACTAGAGGACATACCTTGATTCTGAAATGTTAACATAGGAAGGAACAAAAAGCATAAGTTAGAATCAAAGAAATAAGGTAGTAACTCTAAGGCTTTAGGGAAATCACCTAAGAAGTCTCAACTTTTTTTAAAATGGTAACAAAAATAATAACCTATTCTATAGGATCATGCTAAGGACTGAATGAGTTCATACACGTAAAAATCTCTACACAGAGTTAACGTACAGCAAACAGCAAGAAACATAGCCATTTTTATTACTGGAGATTCAGAATGCACATAGGATATCAAAGGCCTGAGAAGTCCTACAGCAAGGGGGACAGTGAAGCTGGTTTTCTTAAATGCATTTCACCGTGTATATTAATCCAGATTCTCAGTCACAAGATTCAGAAGCCGATGCTGGCTAAACATGAAATCATTGATTCAAGGGATGTTGGGTAGCTTGCAGAATTACTCAGTAGGCTACAGAAACAGTAGTCTAGAGAAATCGGATTGAGCCTAAGCTTCCAGAAACTCAGATCCTACATAGAACAGGCGTGATGAGGCCCCTGCTGCCAGCTACCACTGAGCACTAGGTCCTGTAATCTGCAAAGCTCCGAGGAACTCAACTTGAATGCAGCTGTTCCTGGGGCCAGCAGTGATCCTGTTTCTGTGTCAAGCAGAAGCCTCAGCAAACTCCGTTATCTCCCAAGGATGGAGGTCTTTTCTGCCACCACCCTCCCCCCCAAAAAAATGGGTTCTGGGACTTCCCTGGTGGCACAGTGGTTGAGAGTCTGCCTGCCAATGCAGGGGACGCGGGTTCGAGCCCTGGTCTGGGAGGATCCCACATGCCGCGGAGCAGCTAGGCCCGTGCGTCACAACTACTGAGCCTGCGCGTCTGGAGCCTGTGCTCCGCAACAAGAGAGACCGCGATAGTGAGAGGCCCGCGCACCGCGATGAAGAGTGGCCCCCGCTTGCCACAACTAGAGAAAGCCCTCGCACAGAAACGAAGACCCAACACAGTCATAAATAAATAAATAAATAAATAAATAAAAATTAAAAAAAAAAAAAGGGTTCTGCATTGCACCCTCTTCCTCTAGTTGCTCACTTCTGAATCAGTATCATCTGTGGAATCTAGGTCATATGCTTGTGCCCTAGCTGCAAATAAAGCAGAGGAAGAAAGTTTTATGGACTTTTCACCTCTTCCTGGGGAGGTGAGCCTCCCATGGCTAGAAGTTCCCCAAAGATAGCAAATGTGTTTAACAGTTACTGGAAACCCAAAACACATGAAAAATGTCCACTACACTGTGAAACACCTACTCCTCCCTCTAAAAACTATAACTTCTTACAGAGAACACTAGTGGGTATATTCCTTCCCTTAGCAGGACACACATCAACATCTTTCTTTTTAGCTCCAGGGAAGAGACTGAACTTCAATAGAGTTTAAAGTTAGAAAGTGTCTTCTAGGGCACCCATTGATCTTAGAACATTCTGAGATGGAGGGTGGGCCTAAAAGTCACTATAAATAGGGTAGAAACAGACAAGGAAATCTGCCTGGAGTAGGGCATGAGGTGGAGGCTACATGACTAGAGGGCACTGCAGTTCTCTCTGTGATTGTTGTTCTCATCACCGCTTGGGTAGATCCTACTTGCCCCATTACTTCCCATCTACACTGGCATTTTCCTGGTGTCCTGTTTCTGAACACAACCACATGGGAACCACCACAGCACAAGAACAGGACGGAGCAGTCTGGGAAGGGCTGAGATATAGGAACAGACCCTTCCTCTGAGTGCATGTATTGTGTGCACCAGAGCCAGGTACAGATGGGGACACCCAGACCAGCAGATGGGCTGTGGGGACAGGTGACAGAGATAATGTGGTATGTGTGTGTGGTGGGATCAGACGTAACACATCAGGGACCCCATGTACATTCTGTCACTTAATCTCACAACAACTCTAAAAGGTAGTTGGATGTGGCCATAGAGTGAATCCAAAGGAAGTAGCTGGTGGAGATTCAGGCGACGGGCACCAAGAGAGCACCAGGTAAATGGGCCAGAAGGTCTCGGGGCCCCATCAGCCATTGAGATGGACCCGAAAGACAGGATTCTCGATCTTGGGAATGCACCAACAAGAGCAGACCAGGGCCCTCATTCTAAATAGACAAATCTGCCAAAACATAGTATAAAGACTAAGCTTGGGCACAGGAATGCATAAAAGAGCCATGATTAGAGTTAAATATGATGTGAACAGTGAGATAGATGTATCAGAGCTCTATAGGCTGACCATATAAATTAAATTACAGACCAGAAATGGGGGGGTTATTAATAATTATGCTAGGACCACAGGCATAAACAAGGAATGTTCGATAAAATGGAACATATGATCACCCCAGATATATATTTCCTGGCCCTAGTGAATCCCCAGGCAGAATTCAACTAAACACGGCTAAGAAAAGGAAAGAATGCAAAGGTTGAAAACTAAAGAAAATCTGACTTAAGAGAGACTCTTTTTCTTTCTTTCCTTTGGTTTTTAATATTTGAAGAGATGATGTGAAAAACCAGAGATGCTAGCATATTTATTTTTTATTTTTTCTTTCTTAGTTCACAGCCAGAGGCTACCATGATTATTCCGGCAACAGCACAAGGCATGAAAATTCTTGGGGAAAGTTTCTTTAGAAGATTCAAGAGCAAGAGGGTAAATTTCCCTTGGCAGTGGGGTCAGCAGCAAGAAGGAGGCTGGTCTCAGTGACAAACTCCTTCAACACCCTGCTAGTTTCAGCTTCAGGTATGGCCGAGCTGATATACCCACAGGATTTCTCCAGGATGTGGCCATGAGGACAAAGCCAGACGTTTTGGACTTTGGCTCATTAGAAGTTTTGGAAACGTAAAAAAAAGGAAATCAGATGTTTATCACCAGCCTGACTATGACGTCACTCAAGAGGACTTTCGTTGTTAGGAGATTCACTTTCTAAGAGAAAGATCTTTATGGGAAATGTTCCCTGATCCCAAAGGTAATCAACAAATGAATTGGTAGCTGTCTCCAAATGCTGCCATCTTAGCTTCAGGCAGACGGTTTGATCTGGGCCTCTGTTTTGTACATGCTGAAATACTATCCTCAGAAAGTAAGTAGAGCTTTATCAGAGATCTTTTTTCAAAAAAGACTTTTTGAACCGTTTGACACTCCAGCTTGTCAATGCTGCAGTATTGTTCCTGCGTGTCTAGGTGTCAACTTTGAATACTAACTTGGCACCGGGAAGCCATTTTCATTATTAAGACATTCAGAAGGACAATTTCAATAGCAGTATGTTTGGAGGAAAGAGAAATGTGGGTTCTACCTTTCACAATGAGGCCTTGTACCCTCTTGGTCATATTAGCAGTTCAGTGCACTTTTGCCTTGTGAAATTCCCTCCACCCTCTCTCCATACAAAGCTTCTCTTCAAAGTTTACACTTGCAGGGATTTAGAGGATTAGAAATCCAGTATCTAAGTACATGGCGGGTCAGCCAGGCCTTAAGTTAATGAACATCATGCCCTTAAGCAGAGTTTGACACTGTAATTGTTGTGCAAGGAATGTCAGAGTGAGGTGAAAGAAAATGTCCAGAACGTCCTTTGTCCCACAAGCAATTTCAACCCTCCCCACAAATTTATAGGTGTCTTCCTTCCTTTTATTTTCCTGTTACACTTACTGGCTATCCATCTGCCACCCCCACCCCGCCCCAGATTTTACTTATGTTTTGTTGTTACTGTTATACATGAAGTCAGGATTCTGTCTGTTTTGTAAGTTTCTCTATTCCCAGTGCCTGGTACATCACAGGTGTTCCATAACATTTGTTGAATGAATGAATGATGGAAGACTCCCCTCCTCATATAAATATGAGTCATTCAATGGATGGACCTAGAGATTGTCATACCGAGTGAAGTAAGTCAGACAGAGAAAGACAAATGTCATACAATACTGGTTATATGCGGAATCTAAAAAAAATGGTACAAATGAACCTATTTACAAAGCAGAAATAGAATCACAGATGTAGAAAACAAACTTATGGCTACCAAGGGGGAAGGAAGGGGATAAATTGGGAGATTGGGATTGACATATACACACTATATATACTATTTATATACTACATATAAAATAGATAACTAATAAGAACCTACTATATAGCACAGAGAATTCTACTCAGTACTCAGTAATGACCTATATGGGAATAGAATCTAACAAAGAGTGGATATATGTATATGTATAACTGATTCACTTTGCGGTACAGCAGAAACTAATACAACATTGTAAATCAACTATACTCCAAGAAAAATTAAAAAATAAAAAATAAATGAGTCATTCAATATAGACTGCCCTCCAGATGTAAGATAACCAATTAAGAAAAGGAGTTCTCCAAAATTCTACTCTTTTACCCCTGTGCCTGGAGGCTTCAAAGTATGGGGCTAAGGAATAGGTGAATGGATGAATTCACCTACATTTTGGAATTTTTTAAAAAGCTGGACTAACATCCAAGAATCAGTCTATTAAAAATGTAATATTTCTTAAAGTTCTATAATTTAATCATATCTGCGAATGTTGCTTGACCAATCTCTCTTTACAACAATAAATTCTTCAAACAAACAAACCAAAAAGGTTCATCGAGAGTCAAGAAGTAGAAAATGACAGATACTGGGGCTTCCTTGGTGGCGCAGTGATTGAGAATCTGCCTGCTAATACAGGGGACACGGGTTCGAGCCCTGGTCTGTGAGGATCCCACATGCCGCGGAGCGACTGGGCCCGTGAGCCACAGCTACTGAGCCTGTGCATCTGGAGCCTGTGCTCCACAACAAGAGAGGCCACGATAGTGAGAGGCCCGCGCACCGCGATGAAGAGTGGCCCCCGCTTGCTGCAGCTAGGGGAAGCCCTCGCACAGAAACGAAGACCCAACACAGACAAAAAAAAAAAAAAAAAAAAAAGTGACAGATACTGTGTCCTGAATCAAAGGAAAAAAAATCCTAAAAATACAGGGGAAACAAAGGATTTTAAAAGGAAAGAAGGGGAAAAACAAGGAACTGAGAAGTAAACATTTCTAAACATAAGGCCAATTTAGAGACAGCAGTGAGAGAAGGCAGGCACTGAGACTCTCCATGAAACAGCTGAAACAAAGGAACATCCCAACTATGACAAAATAAAGAGGCACCACCACCTTTTCCTGCTTCTCCATCACCTCCCACCCCAAGTGGCTGCTTACTCCTGCTGGTGTTTACACTTTAGTGATATTCTCATGTCAGGTTTTTCTTTGTAATCTCTAAAGCCATTACCTTAATTCAAGGCTTTGTCATTTTCCCGTAAGAATACAATAACTACCATGTGGCTCTGTCTCCAGGTTTACTTGCCTCCAATCTACCTTTCCATAGTCCCCAGGGCAAATCGGAGCATTCTACCCTCTGTAAAACCAGTCAGAGGCTCCTCCACAGCCTATTAGAATGATGTCCATTCAAGCTATATTTTCCGACCATTCTCTAGTGATGCGCACAAATGTTCACAACAAGGCCTAAGTGTGAATTTCCGTAAGTGCAGAGACAATGCCTATCTATCTTATTCACAGCTGAATCCCAAACACCTAGCGCAGTGCCTGCGCTCCCACACGTATTTAATATGTGTGTTCCACAAATAAATAAAAATGGAAAAATCGTGATATAAAGCTACGCAGAATGCAATCTTAACAATGTAAAATGTGTATATATATTTATATCCGCACAGAAAATCTCAGAAAAATGTAGTAAACCATTTACTTTTAATTCATGCTTTTTAAAAACTTTTTCAAAATTTATGATGATACTATTTTTCTCTCTGATACTGAGATACAAAAATATAAACAGAGACAAAAGGGAGTAGAGCAAAAATTGTGCCCCCGACACGTCAGATAACAGCATGGGGCCTAATGGGAAGAGTAAAACCCCTCACCATGCCGCACTGGATTCTGCACCTTCCAGCCCTGACTCTGCCCCCACTGCCTGCTACTCCTCTACCACCCAGGAGAGTGAGCAGTACCAAGCCACACCATGTTCTTCACATTGGTATTTGCCATTTACTCTCTCACCCCACTCTTCCGGTATTCCCAGTGTGCTAGTTCTGTGTTCTTGCCATCTTTTCATTTCTAGGGCCAAGCACAATCCCCAGCATACAGAAGAACATAATAAGTGTTGCTGGGGTAAACTAATTCGCACTTGAATGAAGCAGTGACACTGAATGTGAGGCCCATTTCTTTCATTGACTCTAAAACCACACTCACCTAACAGGGTTGCTGTGAGGACTAAATGAGAAAGTGCACAAAAAGCATGCCTGACACAAAATAAGCCCTCAATAAATGAACACGGTTATTAAACATTATCAATGTGATCATGCACAAGTTGCTTTGCTGCCTTAGCCACAGTCATCTTAAATTGTGGATAATAGTTCCACTCATCCCCTTGAAATGAGAAAGAGCTTAAAGCAGTTTGGGAATTATAAATCACTAAACAAACACATACTGTTAACATGATGATAATGACGATGATTATATGCCATTTTCTTTGTGAATCTTGCCTACAATAAGTTTATCCTTTAAGGTCACATTACCTTTGCTGATGTTTCAAACCATCCTACGAAACCATGCTCCTTGCAGAACTGGTCCATCTTGAGGCCATTGTTCATGAGCACATCTTTCCCCTGGTCACATTTGTTGGCCAACAAAACCACTGACACTGGTTTGCCATTAGGGAGACTTAACTTTGAGTCCAAATCATTTTTCCACTTTGTCACTGCTTCAAATGTAGCTGGCCTGGTGACATCGAAGACAATAAATGCACCCATAGCTTCTCGGTAATAGACCCTTGTCATGTTTCCAAATCTTTCTTGACCTATCACCAAAAAGAAATAGAAATCAAAAACACATTACAGTTGTAAACTGAATCATAATGGTAACCTAATAAGACCTCATATGAGCAGACCACTCAGTAAAGTGCTTCATTGCTTATCTTTAAACAATACACTAAATATGCAGTCAGGCAGCTCTGTTTTTGATCTTTGAGTCCCGAGGGGATTCATTCATTTAATAAGTATTTATTGAAATGTCTGTGTACCATGTAACATTCCAGAACTGTGCTAATACAGTATCCCACTAGCCACATATGGCTACTTCAGTTTAAATTAATTAAAACTAAATAAAATTTAAAATTCAGTTCCTCAGTCACACTAGCTAGTTACATTTCAAGTGTTCAATAACCACATGTGGTTAGTGGCTACAGTATTAGACACTCCAAGATAGAACATTTCCATTATCATAGAATGTTCTATTGGACAACATTGTTCTAAATACTTGGGATACAATGATTAAAACATGAAACTCCTTACCATCATGGAGCTTACATTTTAGTGGGACGATAGATTAGAATGTTACAAAGGCATCCACAGTCAACGTCAATCAAGGATAACAGTAATAGCTAGCATTTATTGTATGTTCACTAACCATCAGTGATGTGATTCCCATAAATAATCATTAAGGTACAATTATTAGCCCCATTTTAAAGTGACAAAATTGAGACCAGTATGGCTAAGTAACTTGTTCAAATTATACAGATGGTAAGCTTAAGAAGTTACAATTCAAATCTGAGCTTTTTGAATCCAGAGCCCATAGTCGTTTACCAACATTGAACACTCTCAACCACTGAACCATAGTCTTATACTATCTCTCCCCCAGGTTTATATACCAGGAGTGTCCCATTCAACTCAACTGAACAGATAACACATACTTACGCATCAATGCCAGTCTCTGAGCTACATGCTAGGATTACGACAGTGAACTTGAGGGCCCATAACCTTAACTAGTCTACAGTCTATGGGATAAGGAAAGCACTCTGACATAGAAATAAACAAACAAAGAAATAAATAAATGGATTAGTCTTAGACCAATCAGCTAGAATCAGTTTTGCTCTGATTCTTAATTTTCTAAATGAATATTGGCAAATTTCTTAAACACACTAAGTTTAGCTTTCCTCATCTGCAAAATGGCGGTAATAATATGCACCTCACAGGGTTGTTATGTGGATGAACTGAATTAACACGTGTGAAACATCCAGCACAGTCCCTTACGACTCGTTGGTACTTGAGTTTTCCCTCCCTTTCTTCAGCATGTTAAAAATTATGAAAGACAATATGACAAAGGTAGTGAAATCAGAGTTCTAGACCAGAGTTTATGAAAGAAAATTACAGGAATTTGAGCTGATCAACCAAAATGAACAAAATCCTATTGCTTGTAAGTCTATCCACTAGTAGTTGCTGAAGACAGGAGCTGTTGAAGACTGGGTTTCTATTTTCTGAACCCAAAACTCCCGAAGTGTATGACCAAAGTTTTTTAATTCTGATTTGGGAATTTCTTTGTGTTCAGAGTCTTATGAAGTTTTAAAAATTAAAACAAAGTTAAGTGTGTATTGAATAAGCCAACTTATCTTAAAAAAATAAAATGCTGAAACTGGCATGTATCTAAGAACATATAGGTCAACAAACCTTTAAGAACACTTTACACTTAAGTTTGTGTTCAAGGTTTTGTGACGGTGAGTTTTAATTCAAGTTATCGAATTCTTTTGTAGATCATGTTCACACTGGCATTAGCATTGCGGATTGTAAGAGGAACTGATCCATAAGCACTTAATGAAAATGCATGAAGGTCAAGGCTTCCTATCCTAGTGTGTGAGCCTGTGTGCTCAAGCATGTATCACTGGAAAGAAGAACACTTTGTCTGGGCCAGCTTATGTCCATCAGAAAATATTTCTTACATGGGTTATATCAGCATTTAAAAAAATTTCCCACAGTCATCTAGTCAATGAAAGAAAGTGGTATAATACTCCTCATATGACACAAAACCCACAGATGAACTTTCATTTTTTCCAATGAGTTCTTAATTTCATTCTTTTCCTTTTTTTGTTTTTTTTTTAGTTCCTTATGCATACAGTGATTTCCTTTGATACTGATCAGGGTGGCCATGACATTTCAGGAAGATAGGGGAAAAAGGCCCTCTGTTATCATTCAGAACTCTGAAGGCCTCTAGGCTTTTTAAGGATGTCTTATGATCCCTTTCAGGGAACTAATCAGATGAAGGGCAAAGTCATGGGTTATTCAATAATCTGCTTGTCCAGGGGTTTTCATAGTAGAGTAAGGCAGCCCTCAAGAAGAAAGATTTTACATTTCAAATATACGGCAAAAGGTCATTTTTAAGACTATGCAAAAAAGCACACTATAGGCTTACACCTTCACAGGGATTGTATGTGTGTGTGTTTGAGTTTGTGAGGGTATGTGTGTCAGATCAGAAACAGGAAGAAAAAAGTTTGTTTCTAGAAAGAAAAGACCTTTGTATATTGAGGTCACTGGGCCAGGAGACTTGGAAAGTTTGTATTTTTGGCATTCCAGCAAGCGGTCACATTCAGCCCAGGGCCTTTCCAGCACCCATTTTATCCTGCCTTTGTCAGCTGACAGCCCTGTCTGCTGTTTCTTAAGAAAAGAATGAGAACCATGTGACTCTTCGTGAGTGCCTACATATGGACAAAGTACAGACCTGATGAAACTATCATAGGTGATTTACTTTAAAAAAAAAAAAGACTGTAGTTCAAAAAAATGCCATTGGAGTTAAATCACTGATTCGACACACATTTACTGAATGATACGATCCAGGTTCTGTGTTTTGTGCTGCAGATACAGAATTTTTGTCCTTGAGGAACTTCTAAACTAAGAAGTGTTATACTGGATGCATGGACCAAAAATGATCCAGGTCACCATGTAAGTCCCCATTTCTTGTAGTCTCTAAGCACACACTCCATAGCCATGTAGATGCGGCTCGTGATTCAGTTCTCAGCCTCAAGGGATATTAAATGACAGAGCAATCAACTGCCTCACAAACGTTAGTACAAAGCTTGTGGTAATAATTTGGATAACCTCCCACAGAAGGCACTAAATTGATGGGTCAGAAGACAGGGCATCTTCATTTTAATCCCTCGTTACCAGTGCAGTCTTAGACAACTAAATTTCTCTCCCTGAGACTCAGTTTTCTCATCTGTAAAATGAAGTTATTCTGTCCTATCCCTACAGCCCCTTTCTGTTTTCATGCCTTCTACCCCTATGATACCACCATTAAATCAACATCTGGTCCTCTGTTCCAACTGCATGAAGTGGCTCATTTGGTGTCATGGACTCAGCTAAAAACATACACCAGCAACATAGCCATAGTGTGTATTTAATATTTTTCACTTGGTAATTAGTACCATCCAGATGCTCTCAGCGGGCATAACCAAGCAGTGTACCTTCTAGACGGCATAAAAACAACAAGAGGGTTTTCTATTAACCAACTAGCTCTGTGACCTCAGATTAGCCACTTCACCATTCTGAGCCTCCGTTTCCTCATTGGTCAAAATAAAGAACTGGAATGGATATGTAAACTAAATTCACTACTACCTCTGACAACCCCGCTTGATCAACCTCCCCAGTATGCAGGCATCCAGCTCTCTACCTCGCATCCCTCCTGTGTTCCCCACGCTGGTTCACAGCATCACCATCTACACTGCCACCCAGAGTGGTACCTTCAAGTCATCTTCCAACGCCTTCCTCATCCCCATATCCAAAGGGTCTCCAACATCCTATCGACACTTCCATTTCAAAAGGGGCTCTTGACTTTGCCCCCTCCTCTCCATCAGCACTGCCACTGATGCACTTCAGGCCCTCATTGCTCCTCATCTGGACCGCTGAAAGCTCCTAATTGGGGCTCTCAGCATCTCAATTTTTGTCACTCCCTCTCTCCCTTAAAATAAATGTAAATATAACACAGGTTTTTAGACAGTTGCCATTCAGGCAGCATAAGAAATCACCTGCTGGGTATCTATAAAGGAAATGAAATCACTGCCTTGAAGAGATATCTGCACACCTATGTTCTTTGCAGCATTAGTGACAATAGCCAAGACATAGAAACAACCTAAATGTCCATCGACAGATGAATGGGTAAAGAAAATGTGCTGCGGTCGTCTCTCAGTATCCACAGGGGATTGGTTCCAGGACCCACTAAAGATACAAAAATCCTAGGGTGCTCAAGTCCCTGATAAAATGACCTAGTACACCCACCCTCTGTATCTGCAGATGTGGAATCTGCAGATACGGAAGACCAACTATATACATGTACAACAGAATGTTATTCAGTCATAAAAAAAGAAGGAAATCCTGCCTTTTGCAACAACATGCGCAAATGCTATGAGAGCATTATGTTAAGGAAATAAGTCAGAGGAAGAAAAATACTGTACAATCTCACTTATGTGAGGAATCTAAAAAAGCCATAAACAGTCAAAATTCGTTAAAACAGAGAGTAGAACAGTGGTTGCCAGAGGCTAGGGGATGGGAGAAATGGGGAGATGTTGGTCAAAGGGTATAAACTTCTAGCTGTAAGATGAATACATTCTGGGGATCTGATGTACAGTATGGTGACTACAGTCAACAATACTGTATTACATAATAGAAAGTTGCTGAAAGACTAAGTCTTATATGTTCTCACCAAACACACACACAAAAAGGTAATTAGGTGAGGTGATAAAGATGTTAACTAACCTCACTGTGGTAATGATTTCACAATATAGACATATATCAAGTCATCATGTTGTACACCTTAAACTTACACAAAGTTATATGTCAATTATATCTCAATAGAGCTGGGGGGGAAAAGAAATCATCTGAGCTGAAAAAAAAATTAATTACATGGGACTGAGTGAACTGATCAGGATGATTATAATTTTTGTGACTTTCTGTTTGAATTAAAAAAAAAAATCCCCCCCCCCAAAAAAAAAGAAATCATCTGAGCTATTTACAGACCACCCACTCCCAGGGCATCCTTCTCAGAGATTCTTATTGTACTGGCTTTGTGTGGGACCCAGGAAACTGTTTTTTAAAGCCCTCCCTAGGTGACGTCTTAAAACTTCTATTTCTATCAGAATTCACTTTCAAAATATAAATATTACCATGATGCTCTGCCCTTTTAGCCCTCCAATGACTCTTACGTTACACTTTTATGAAGACTACACATTTGGAGCCTTTGGCTGCAACCACCCTTCCAAACTCCTCTCCTGTCCCTTCCTTCAGAGTGCTCCACAGGCAAGCCACACCGGACTACTTGTCCTTCCTGAAACACATCCTGCATTACTCCCTGGCTTTTCTTGCCTTTTTGCAGCTCTGTTCCCAAAGCCTGAATTGCCTCCCCATCTCCCCTCTCACCTTCAATCAAATCCTATGCAGCCTATCATTGTGCCCTGAAATCTCACACATCCTGCCAGCTGGAACCATGGCTCCCTTTTTCACGACCCCATAGCACTTTCTTTATCCTATTCCATTCACTATTATCATGCTATGTCTTCATGCTTCTCTCTCCAACATGGCGTTGGAAAAACCTGGAAAACAGGTTGGTCACATTTTAAGGTTGTAAATCCGTGGCCTATTTCTCCACTTTTTGGATATGGTATAGCTCACGACACTATAGTAGAAATAAACTGAAATTAAGATTCCTCCTTCCTCTAAATTACAGCTTGTCTTGTATTCATGAGCCAATGCCACATACTGATGCACTTTATATTCTGCTCTTGTTTTCAGCAAATAATCAATAGATGTTCACTGATGGAGAAAATTAACATTATTCTAACAGGGTTATATGTGCATATCTGTTGCAACGAGTTTCAGACTGGAATGTTATGTTTTTGTAATCATTCTCATCCTCTTAAGAAATAATCTCTTGGAATCACTTTACTCTATTCTAAACATATATTTTTGGGGTCATGGCACAATCAGTAGAGCTAAAATTACCACCAAGGCATGCTCTTTATTTCTAGACAGTAATGGTCTGAAAAGCAGGAAAATAAAACCAAAAGTAAATATGAGTTTTGAACAAGGATCTGAAGGAAAAAAAACTATCCAATTGCTATGATGATCAAACGGCCACTGAACCTATAGTGGCATAAGCTGGTTTTGAAGGCTCAGGAACACCCACAGACTAGGATCAGAGTCAGGCCAACAACCTGGTAAGAAAAGTTTTCTCCATTTTTTAAGAGCCCATCTGACCCTCTGGCAGTGGTTCTGAAACTTTTTCATCTTCTCTCCTCACTTCTTTGCTCCGCCAAACCAGCGACAGAAAAGTGTCAATTGATCACCATTTTTCCAAGTCATCTAGGCTTCTATTCTAGAATTAACCTTGTGTAATCTCCCCCTACAAAACTGCCAACCTCTCTCCCTAGCCAGACCAAGTTTCTGCAGCCCCATGACAAACACTGCCCTGTGTGCCCAGTAAGTGTTCAGTAAGACCTCTTTGCTCAGTGAAGAAATAACCCCTAATACTTTACTCTCTCCCAATGATTACTGGCAGGCTTAACAAGTCTTTAAGAGTCATCTTCTGCCATGTCACTAGCAATCATCACTTTCTTTCCACTCCCAGTGAAATCACTTTAAGTTTGTCTCATTTCACCTCATTTCTTCCATTCATCTAACAAAAAATTTTGAACTCCAGTTAATTTCCAGACACTAGAAACATGCAACTAGAAAAAATCAGCAACTACGAAAAAACAATTAAAAATCGTTGCCCTCATGAAGCTTACATTCTAGTAAAAAGAGATCAACAGTAAACAAAAAAGTAAGATACATATAATACTACATTATCTGGTAAAAAGTACTACGGAGAAAAATAAAGCGGCAAAGGAGAAACGGGTATGCTGGAGGCGAGGGTAAAGTTAAGCAGGATGGATAAGGATGGCTCACTAAGAAGGTATCATTTGAGTAAAGACTAAAAAGAGGTAAAAGAACAAGTCATATGGATGTTTAGGAGAAGAGGGCTTTAGACAGAGGGAATGGCAAGTACAAAGATGCAGAGGCACAGATGTGTCTGGCCAGCATGTGGAGAACAGCAAGGAGACTGTTGGCTGGAGAGGGCTGAGCAAGGGGAAGAGTAGCCTGTGATGAGGCAGGCAGATCACAGGATCCAGACTGTAGACGGTTTCAGGCTATTATACTGATGCTGCCTTTTATTCTGGATGAAAGAAGAAAGCACTGAAGGATTGTGAGCAGATGAGAAACGTAAACTGACAGAAGCAAGTGGATAACTGTGGCTGTTGCATTGAGGAATGACTTAGTCAAGGTCGGAAATAGGGAAACCATAATCCAGGCAAGAGATAATGATGTGGACCAAAGTGGTAGTGGTGAAGATGGTCCAGATTGGTTGTTTTCTAGATATATTTGGAGATAGAGAAGACAGGTGGGCTATAAATTATGAGATGATTCAAGCATGACCCCCAAGCTTTTGACCTGAATTTTTGAAAGTATGGAGTTGCCATTAGCTGAGATGGAGTAACCTTTTGGAGGCACAGGTTTTGTGGAAGTAGATTGGGACTTTGACATGTTAGGTTTGAGATGTCTGTTACATAGATACGTCAAATAGGCAGCTGGATATAGGAGTCTGAAGTTCCAGGGCGGGGGGTCAGGACCGGAGATTTACCTTGTATTTTAATTTCTGTACACCTCTGCCAGATTCACCATCCAAAGCCCTCTTTTCACCCTATCATTTGCCTACTTAAACCCACTACTGCCTAAAACAGATGCCAAAATTTGGAGGTTAGGCGGCTAACATGTTATGTGACCCACACAAGATTTAAAGCAATTTGAGCTATTTCCCAACAGTTATAAATTGGAAGATAAATACAAATATTGGAATGTCTTAAAAACTCAGAATATTCAGAAATCCAGGGTCTGCATTATATGAATAATGTTGTCAAGTTCATTTGCGCTGATCAGTACCAAACACTCAATGTTAAAGAGAAAAAGCTGGCTGAGATACTATTCCTTTGACATTGTTAGATACCACAAAAAACTGCTCTAAATTTAAATTTATGTATCTATATCCATTTTATTAAAATAATTCTAACAAAATATTTAGAATTCAATGAAATTTATATAGTTTTATTTTAAAATAAATCATTGCCATTGATCCATTTTTCTTATGCTAAGTCTCTTATAGATGGTTACATAGGATCCCATGATTGTTTCTTTGCATCAAAATACTCTTTAACACACTTGGCCTCATTCCTAATACATCCATCTAGCTGTATGTGACGTTTTGTGGAGAAACAAAATGGGAGCCAGGATTAAGGGGAAGTTTTGTGCCCATTTCGTAGGGAAACAAGGAGCAGTAGCTTGCGTGGTCCAGAAGTGAGAACAGATTTTTCAGAGAGGACCTCGAAAGATAAACAAATGTTGGCCAGGTAGAGAAAAGAGTTCATTTATTTTACCCTCTGGGCTCCTATGGGATTTTTAAGGTTGCATACCTCAATCTACAAGTTAAAGGCTAATCCTCAGACTGAGGTCAGGGTCCTGCCCCAAACTATGCCTTGCTAGGCTCTGCTAAATTCTGCCTCTTGCTTTCGTTCACACTCATTCCATGGCACTCCCATCCTCACTGGAACATACCCTACCTCTGATTCTCTGCCTAACTAAATCCTACGTATTCTTCAAGGTTGTACCAAACCCTACCTTCTTGTAGCTTTTTCTGACTACTTGGCCCCGGGCTCAATTCTTTCCTCCCCTATACTAACACAGTGCTGACTGAATGTATCACTTGCTCGCCCATTCAATCAGGCCCTGCCTCGTACTGCTTTTTACATGCTGCAAACCTCTGCAGACCCTGTCCCCGGTTACACTGTAGACTCCTTGAGCCCACTGTTGAATTCCTCCAAAACTGTCCCCCTATCTCTCCATAGCACATGCACTCTGAGAGCCTCTTTGTCGGTGCTCACAATGGTCTTGCGAAATAAAATGGAACTGGTAATACAAGTACTCTTTACATAATAAAGTAGCAATTAATATTGATTTCTTATTTGTGAGAGGGAGCCCCAGCAGGGAGAGGAGTGGACTGAATAAAGCAAGATCTCTAATGCAACTCATTTACTTTCCATGCCTACTAAACTCCTGCTCATTCTTTTTTTTTTTTTATAATTATAACTTAGTGAATGGGTTGTTTGTTTTTTTTTTTTATAATTGTAACTTAGTGAATGGGTTCTTTTTTTTTTTTTTAGGCAGAATAATTCTTTATTTATTTTATTTATTTTATTTTTGACTGTGTTGGGTCTTCGTTTCTGTACGAGGGCTTTCTCCAGTTGCGGCAAGCGGCGGCCACTCCTCATCGCGGTGCGCGGGCCTCTCACTATCGCGGCCTCTCTTGTTGCGGAGCACAGGCTCCAGACGCGCAGGCTCAGTAGTTGTGGCTCACGGGCCTAGTTGCTCTGCGGCATGTGGGATCTTCCCAGACCAGGGCTCGAACCCGTGTCCCCTGCATTGGCAGGCAGATTCTCAACCACTGCGCCACCAGGGAAGCCCCCTGCTCATTCTTAAAATCCACTCTGAAAAAAATCTGTCCCCAGTTCAGAACCGCCTCTCCCCAATTTCTTTAGTTCCCCTAGAAACAGTGGCTCTCATTTCATCTTACTACTGGTTGTCACGTCTTATACGCGTCTTGTCTCTATTTAACAAGAAGGTAAAGCCAGATGCAGTGTACTGAATTTAGCTAGAGTGTGCAAGAGAATAGGATGGCATAAAAAGTAACAATTGGTTTCTTAGGGTCCATAAGCAATAGCATTATAGATAGCAAGGGTGGTTGGGTTATAGGGATCTATGTTTAAATTAAACTTCGGAAATATTCTCATTAAATTCTAAATTTATATTTAAATTAAAAGGTGTGTGTGTGTGTGTGTGTGTGTGTGTGAAAATGAGTATCCCAGTACCTCAGGAGATTTTTTTTCAGAATTATTTTTGACTAGGGTCTGACACTACTCAGTTTAAATGAAATAACTCACTTGGATAGAGAAGAAACAAGATCATATAGTAATGCGGTGTCCAATATTGGATGGAGGGAGGGAATGAAACCACGCCACAGAAGAGAGGTTGGCAAGAATCAAGATAGAAGGATCAGCATCTCATGTTTTTAATTAAACCAATTACAACCTAAACAAATACCTAGCAAACAACCTAAAACTACGTCCACTGAATTACAAGCTCAAATGCATTAAATAAAAAGCTATCTTTGAATTACTTACCATTTGAGCCATCACCTCTAAGTAACCTTTAAAGATACTTTTATAAATAACTCACAAGGGACCCTGGACTCTAAAGGTTTCACTCTTAAAGAATTTCCAGATTCCTTCAGGGGTAAAATTCCCCAAATGTGTGCCAACGTGCTTTGGGGGTGCCTCAGTGAACTCACAGGGTTGCAACAAGATAATTTTAAATTTTAAGGCAAGCACAGTGGTGCTCAAGATAAATCAGACACCTCAGGAACGACTAGCTAGAGGCAGTTCACAATTTTAACATTAGATTGTACTACATTCCCTTTGATGTGATCATATCTTTTTGAAGCTGGGGTTTTTGCAGTTTGTGGGATAAAAAGCAAGAGTCATGTGAAAATCAATGAGAAACAGGAAATGAGGGTGGGGGTGTCCACTATGACTCAAAGTTTTGAGATACTATTCCATGGCCCAAAGCAATGCATATGCCAATAATAAATATAGTTATTAAAAGTGAAATAAAAATCATTTTCTTTTAATTTCTGTTTTCCATTTTTTCCAAAGGGCTATTAAGTTATTAAACTATAATACTTATTAAATTGTTTGGTGCTAACTATTTAATAAACAGAGCTTTTAGGTATTTCTATTGTCTTAGAGGCACCTTGAAAAAATTACTTTGACGCCAAAGGTTCTGTGAACTGTGGAAGTTTGAGACCCTCACCCAAGTCTAATCTGGAGGATTGTTTTCTTTAAGTTTAAACACACACACACACACACACACACACACACACACACACACACCCCCCTCTACCACCGTACAAGACTTTTTTTATTCCAATAACATCAAGCATCATAGCCATTCTTATCTTTAATTCTCAAACTACAGACTGTGTCCCTTAGGCACTGTGGTTTTCCTGTCTAAAGTAGTATATTAGTATGGTTCTTATTAAGCCAAACCAATGACATAGTCTAAGCAATGATGTGTGCAAAGAACTCAGCTCATCCAATTCTTAGCCCTGTCCAAAGTAGAAAGGTTAAAAATAATAATAAATATTCCTTTAAAATAAATAACGTGCATCTTCAAAATGCAACTTAATCCATGATACGTGAAAACTATTGCAATGTTATATTACACAATAGGAAATAGTAGAGTGGAGTGGTTACAAAATAGAATTTGTAACTAGACAAATCTCAGTTCATATCCCAGCACCATCTCTTACCTTCTGTGTGACTTTTGAAAAGTTTTGAGCGTTTATCTGTTTTCTAGCCTGTATAAGCATAGCTCTCTCCTCTTTATGATAGGGTTAGTAACAGTACCTACAGATCAGTTCCTTGTGAGCAGTAAATAAAATGATACATAAAAATGCACAGCACCATGCCTAACACCCAATAAATGGTGGCTATTAATAACACGTTATATTGCAGGGGGAAAACAGTCCTCCCAACAAGTAATTTAAATCAATTTGTTTTCAACTTCACCCTACAAATTAGATTGAAATGTGTTTGAATCCCTCACACTGTAGATAATTTCTTGGTCTCCAATAGGCTGAGGAGTACACAAGAAGCGAAGTTTTCCATTGTTCTTCCTGAGAGAGCAGATGTATGTAAGGCTGATGAGGAAGAAAGGTTAAATCATGTATCAGGATAACACAGACTACAAAAAATAGCGACTTGGGGCAAAAAGTAGTAATTCTGATTTCTCCCAGACATTTGAAATGATTGACTATCCTCTTCCTGAACTCTCTTCCCTTTGCATCCAAAACCTGCTTTTGCTTTTTTCTCCTCCTCCATAGTACTTTCTCCTTTTCTACTTCTTTGCTAACTCCACAGTCTTTTCATTAAATTGCGTAACAAATAATTGTGTCAAGCTCTGCTAAAAATCGGAAAGGCTATCTGGAGAAGTACAACATAACTCTAATGAATTGCTGAAGGGAGATGTGCTGGAAGGGAGTAAAGTTGTGTCGGATTCAAGGGAGGAAGAGGTTACCACTGGAAGGAGAGAATTAAGGAAATCTTTGTAGCGGAGTTGCCCTTTCAGGTGGGTCTTAAACATCAAGTAGGTTTTGGATATGTTGAAATAAAGGACAGGGCATGTGAACTAGCAAGAAGGGCAGGAGCAAAGGCACAGAGGAAACAAACACAGGGTGTGAATAAGAGCAAGGAGTCCAAATGGCCACATTGGAAGCCTCATAAGGGAGCACTGGGGGAAATTATATTAGGCATGTCATTTGAAGCCAAACTGTGGGTGACTTTGGTTCACCCCAATTCCATACCACCATCCTCTCTTCTTTATGGCATGAATTCTCATAGCTGGATGAATGCTAAGTTCATTTTTTTTGTGCCCCAGTACTTGAGACAACAGCAAGACATCTGGTGTTCAAAAAGAAGTTTTTAATTCCTCAAATCCCATCATTAATAAACCAGAGAAGCCTGTATTCTGGTTCTAGTTCTACCACTAACTAGCTCTCTGAGCCTGAGAAACTAATACGAACCCCCTTTCAGAGCATAGCTTCCTCATCTGTGAAATGAAGGATTTGGTTTGATGAACCCTCAAGGTTTTAACTCTGTGAAAATTACCTTTATTACTTCATCTAATCTATCCAACAATCATAAAGAAAAACAGTTTGGTCATTTGACCTCCAAATGAATGACATTTTACTCTGAATTATGAAGATTTTATTAAATGAAGAAGCACAGTTTTTAAGAATGGTCTTTAAGGTCACTCTCCAGTTTTTATGGTGAAAAATAAAATGAATGCCAACTTAAGAAAAGTGATCACCATATTTATCGATTCTAAAATGTATGCATTTTTCATATGTAAATGTTCATAAAATTAGTCTTTCAAGCATGAAAAAACTTTTATTTTGTTCATAAACAAAAAGTTTCTTTTGTTTATTAAAGAAATTTTTAGAGCAATGATGAAATAGTTGACTGAAAATTTTTATTGAACAAATACTCATTAAACACCCACTAGTATCAAGTACTAGGGCTACAGCTGGAAGGAAAAAGCATTCCAATGCAGTAGTAGAGGACTTCTAATCTGAAGTGAGCATGGTATATTATGAGAGCAGATAAACAGTATCTCCCTCAGTCACAGGGACTCAAAAGAGACTTCCTGAAGGAGGTGAGATGGATAAGGGACAGAGGACCCATAGAAGCTATCTAAGTAAGAAGAGGGAAAGTGTAGTTAGCCAGAGGCAATTGTATGAGCCACAGTATAAAGGGAAAGGTAGTTGAACTGAAGGCACTATACGGTATCCAGAATGGTCAAGAATCATACATATGAGAGATGAGACTGGAATGGGTGACAGAGGCCAGATCGTGAAAGGCCGTGAATTTCATGCTAAAATGTTTAGTCTTTCATTCCGAAAGTGATGAGGATGCCAAACTGGAGAACACCTAACTGGAGAATGATGCCGTGCTAAGAAGCCTCACCTCTATAGATTACAAGCTGATGGGTGGGAAAGCTTGAGGAAGGGATGAGCATTAGGACGATGCTACAGTAGTTCAGATAAGTTGTGAAGAAGACATGGCTACTGAAAGGAGGGATAAGATAGAGTTATTTGTCAAGGTAGAAAAGACAGGATTTGATTAATATGTGAGAATAGAAAACTAAAGGGAGTGGGGAATGGTGAAATTTAAAACCTGAGTTATTTTCAATGAACAGTTTAAGATAACATAACTTCTCAACGAAGCTCTTGAACAGCTGAAAAAAAATAGTAGAACTCAATAATTTGGAACCCCAGGCTAGAGTCTCAGACTTGACTTTGCCAAGTTGATGGAGACTACTCTAGTACACCCACCTGGAAGATGAGGATCTTCCCCTGATAGAATAAACCCGAATTCCACCCCAGGAGCCACCATATCCATCTGGGAATATCCATCCCAGAATCAAAGAGAGTAAAAAAATAAAAAGGGTTCTCAATGGTTTGAAAGCAGGGCTTCCCAAAGTGAATTCTCAGAAGAGGGAGCAATTGGGCTCTAAACCTACCACAAGACAGCTCTCTTCAAAATGTTTTCAGGTGAGCAATGACTCTAATGTCCAACCCCACTGGCTATTTAACACCAAACCACTTTTACTGAGCAACTATAATGTACCAGGCACCATGTTCTACTTACCCTTGGCCCAGTTTCCTCACCTACAAAACTGGAAATAATATGACCCATTTGGCAGAATCATTGTGCTGTTTAAACTGCAAAGTTTACTTTGAAAAATTGATAAATGTAAGGAACTATCACTCAACCATTGGCTAAGCAAATACATCCTCTCCTAATTTGACTGTTGTTTCCTCTCACCACCTCCCTCCTTACATTGTAATCTCCAGCAATGCCGGACTACCCACAGCCCTTACCACGTCTCCTCACCTCCACACCATGGCTATGGCAGATGCCATGTTTTGACCTTCTTTAGCACCTGACATTTCTCCTTCAGGGAACTTATCAAAACAGCCAATAATTATCTCCATGATTATCTTTAAATATCTTTATGCTCCACCAGAATATCAGATTCCATGCCAATGTCCATTTCATTCCCCTCTAAAACCCTATGCTTATCAAGTGAATGAATAAATTTTCCCAGGCAAGATCTTACAACTCTCAAATCCTGAGGTTTTAAAATGACTTTTAGACAACCCTAAGAATGGGAGAAAATATTTGCAAACAAACCAACTGACAAAGGATTAATCTCCAAACTATACAAGCAGCTCATGCAGCTCAATATCAAAAAACCAAACAACCCAATCCAAAAATTGGCAGAAGACCTAAATAAACATTTCTCCAAAGAAGATATACAGATTGCCAACAAACACATGAAAGGATGCTCAACATCACTAATCATTAGAGAAATGCAAATCAAAACTACAATGAGGTATCACCTCACACCTGTCAGAATGGCCATCATCAAGAAATCTACAAACAATAAATGCTGAAGAGGGTGTGGAGAAAAGGAAACCCTCTTGCACTGTTGGTGGGAATGTAAATTGATACAGCCACTTCGGAAAACAGTATGGAAGTTCCCTAAAAAACTAAAAATAGAATTATCATATGACCCAGCAATCCCACTACTGGGCATATACCCTAAGAAAAGCATAATTCAAAAAGAGTCATGTACCACAGTGTTCACTGCAGCACTATTTACAATAACCAGGACATGGAAGCAACCTAAGTGTCCATCGACAGATGAATGGATAAAGAACATGTGGCACATATATACAATAGAATATTACTCAGCCATAAAATAAACGAAACTGAGTTATTTATAGTGAGGTGGATGGACCTAGAGTCTGTCAAACAGAGTGAAGTAAGTCAGAAAGAGAAAAACAAATACCGTATGCTAACACATATATATGGAATCTAAAAAAAAAAAAAAGGTTCTGAAGAACCTAGGGGCAGAACAGGAATAAAGACGCAGACGTAGAGAATGGACTTGAGGACATGGGGAGGGGGAAGGGTAAGCTGGGATGAAGTGAGAGAGTAGCATGGACATATATACACTACCAAATGTAAAATAGCTAGCTAGTGGGAAGCAGCCGCATAGCACAGGGAGATCAGCTCGGTGCTTTGTGGCCACCTAGAGGCGTGGGATAGGGAGGGTGGGAGGGAGACGCAAGAGGGAGGGGATATCGATATATATGTATGCATATAGCTGATTCACTTTGTTATAAAGCAGAAACTAACACACCACTGTAAAGCAATTATACTCCAATAAAGATGTTAAAAAAAATAAAAATTAAAATAAATAAAAAATAAAATGACTTTTAAATGAAATGCAGTAAAATAGAACAAAATATTTAAGTACCATTTTGACCCTCAGTGAGAGTACCTGTGTTCTGACAAAGCCAGAATGAGACAGATCCTGGGTTTCCTTTTGACCTGGGCAGGCCTCAAGGACTCCACTTACTTCTTCTTTCTAGGAGCCCGTGAACTCCTCCCTCTATAGCTATAACCTAGAATCTGTCCTCCTTCTAGTCATCACCCCTCCAATCACCTCATCCCAACCACTTTAATTCTTTTCACCACGATGTTTATAATCTATTGGCAATGGGGAACCACCAAAGTGGGAAGATAAACTTGACCTTAGTACACATAAGAACTGGAGGATGAAGAGACTAGAACTAGCCAGGTGGCTATGACAGCAAGACAGATACATAATAATAGTGCTGTCCCTGGTCTAAGGCCATGACAGGAGAGGCGTAATCACTAACTGACATGGAGATTGATAGCATGTGTGTCTCAAAAGAAAAGGAGAAAAGATGGCAGAGGTTTCAAGTCTTAGTGACTGGGTAAAAAGTAGTATAGTTCACATAAACTAGGAAGACCAGTATGTGGAGAGATAGGTCTAGTTGAGGTTTACAAATAGCATCATTTACTACTTTCATTAAAAGGGGTGATGGTGTGATGGTAGATAGTCTCTGCTTGTATTCCTTTGTTGTTGTACTGTTGTTTTCTTTTGCACTTTCTATTTTTGCTACATTGAGCATATATTACTTTATTAATAGAAAAAACCAACAATCTTGGTTTTTTTTATGCAACTTGGCTATGACATATTGATCTTGCAATATATATGAGATATCATAAAGGCGATGTCCGGCAGGAAGACGAAATTGTAGGTCTGAAGCTTGTGAGAAGGCAAGGTTATAAGCACAAATTTGGAGTTATAAGCATAGAGTTTAAAGCCTTGGGAATGCATGAGCTCCCCAGGAGAAGGAGACAGAATTAAAGAGGGCCAGAGGATGAACTTCTGTCTCAGGTCATGTGGCCCTGAAGTCCCTCACAGGGAGTAACTGGTGCTAGGTAAGAACACAGGAAATATCACACTAGCTAGAGGCTTTGTTCAGCCTGCTCAGGTTTAATCTCAGAGAATGGATGGATGCAGTGTGGACAGGACCCCGTCTGCATCACCAGAGTATTCTGGAGTTACCTATATCAATACACTTTACTCACCGTTACAACAATTTGCTTTTGTGCTGTCATGCCCACTAAACCGTGAACTTTTTGAGGTCAGGAATCAAGTCTTGTTCAGTTCTTTAGCCTTCTTTGTTTTCCCCTCACCTAGCACAGTGCCTAACACATAGGAGCTGCCCCCTGCATTCCCTCGTTCTCTCAAATGACTTAGCTTTCCTTGGTCAGGCTGCTATGCGCCCTCTTGTCTAGAGGAACTAGTCCTCTAAAGCCTAGATGAGGGGACTTGACCCACAGGCCTAATGCCCATGTGTCTGTGACACATGGAGATTCTAATGACCTCCCTGCAAGAAGCCCTGAGGTGTGTTGCCCACCCATCACTCACCTCACTTTGAAAGTTCACTGTTTTGTTCAGTGTACATACTATTTACTTGTAAGCACATAGCATGTTAACCCACATGGTATTTAGAAAATCTATAATTAGCCAGGCTAGAAACAAGGCAATAAAGTGCCCACCAGAAAGTGGCCCAGACTTGCCATGCGTTTTTACTTTTTGGCCTGACACAGTGGTTGCCAGATTTAGCTCTTTCTACATTTTTAGATCTAATTACGTGGATATTTAAAACCCTTCTTCTAAAACTTCCTGGAGAATTAGTCTTTTAGAAATAGATATTGAAGAGATGCTCAAGTCCAAACCCTTCCCTCAGTTGAATTTCACAATGTGGAAGCACTTTACAAACACTAAAACAACACACCAGTGTGACCCAGATGAATCCCACGGCCACTGGCGTGGGCAGTCAGCGTCTCCAGGCTCCTGACTCTAGACCCGGGCTACCTGCCGCTGTCATTCTGCCTGTTGGATAATTAATGTCCTCCAATGCTTCTTTGTCACACAGCTTAGGTGGGGAAAGTTAGTATAGGTGTGCCCTGCAGGGAAATATTTTTCTGGATCTTGTTTTAGCTATATAGGGGAATTTATTATTCAGGAGAGTCTTGCAGTGAAACTTTCACATGGGGAAGAAGCATTCTCTAAATTACCTGCCAACTTAATTTATTTCCTACTGTATTTGTTAAGTCTAGAATCGGGTTTTCTGATGACCAACAGACCTGGTCATTTCTCTCATATATATGCATAAAAGATGAAGTTAAACAGACCTGCTGTTCCTATACTCCTCCGCCACGTGCGAGCTCTTGTGACCCTGGGTCTCTGATTCTTGATCTCATATAAAATAGGCTAAACACTACCTGCTCTGTCAATATCCTCAGCAACGCTGGGAAGATCAAGCAGGAAAATGTATGTGAAAGTAGTTTGTAATAACGATGAAAACAACGAGAATAATAGCCAACGTTCCAAATGTGTCGGGCACAGCTTTATATGAATTAATTCATTTCATTCTTGTAACGCTAAGATACAGGTTCTGTTATTGTCCCCAGTTTTTTGACAGGAAACCAAGGAATAGAAGTTAAGTAACTTGCACAAGTCACAAAGTTAGTAAGTAAAGAAGTTGGAATAAGCTGCCACATACTAACTGGGCACAGTAAGACTATATTAAAGCTGATAGAGACTGCAAGAGATAACACAGCATGAATATGTGATATCACAGGAAAATGAAACAATTGCCATTTTAAATTTATTTTATTTTTATTTACTTATTTTATTTTTGGCTGTGTTGGGTCTTCGTTTCTGTGCGAGGGCCTTCTCTAGTTGCGGCAAGTGGGGGCCACTCTTCATCGCGGTGCGCGGGCCTCTCACCATCGCGGCCTCTCCTGTTGCGGAGCACAGGCTGCAGATGCGCAGGCTCAGTAGTTGTGGCTCACGGGCCTAGTTGCTCCGCGGCATGTGGGATCTTCCCAGACCAGGGCTTGAACCCGTGTCCCCTGCATTAGCAGGCAGATTCCCAACCACTGCGCCACCAGGGAAGCCCCCAATTGCCATTTTAAAGATGGAGCAACTCAGATCCAGCAAGGTTTCATGATTTGTCCAATGTCAAGTATTACAGTTTTAGAATATCCATAATTTATGGATAGAATAAATAATAATATATTTATTAGTATTCTAATTAGTATTCTAAAATATTCTATTTTTAAATTGTGGGAAGTAGAGCAAAGCTGTTAGGAACCTGGGTGCTGGATTCAATGGCCAAGTTTTAAATTCCAGCACTACCATTTAACCAACTATTTTACTGGAAAATTAAAAATTAAATATGCACAGACAATTGTAAGAATAAATGCCTAAAAGATGTTAGCTACTATTACTATCACTGTCCTAATTCCAGTTGCCAGTTCCCAAAGCACATCAAGAGTTCTAGACAAAATTGTGTAGTTCTCTTTGAAAGTGCTGATGGAGTAATCATAGCATCAGGATTTGGAGAGAAGTAGGAAAGGAGAGTCTCAAGTGTGAACTTTTCTTTCTTTTCTTTTTTTTTTTTGATAATTCTATAAAGTGAAAAAACCCTATAACCAAGAATCAAATTTTCAGAAATAGATTTTCATTCCAGTTCCTTCCACTCTCTGCACAGTGGTACTGATTAACATCCAAAAACATGTTAGAAATAGGAGCGAGAAGGCAAGGATAATCTATCTACTAAAGAAGCAGTGCCATTAAAAAGGAAGAAAGCATCACCCCAGTGGGCCACCTCTGCACCAGGCGCTCACAGGCCTTTGGTTATAAAGAGCATGGCTTGATTCCAAATCAGACAGACCTGCTTCAAAGCCAGCTCTTCCACTTATTAGCTGGGTGGCCTTGGGCAAAGTGACTTAACTTCTCTGACTCTATCAAGAGTTTCTGAACCCAGAGCTAACTCAGCTGCTCCTCTACGGTAGAATCACTGGGACACAGGGCAACTGCTGTCCCCTATGGGGTTTGTGGGATTCATCAGTCTACTTCACAAGCCCTCAGGGAGGGGGAAGGGTAAGCTGGGATGAAGTGAGAGAGTGGCATGGACATATATACACTACCAAATGTAAAATAGATAGCTAGTGGCAAGCAGCCGCATAGCACAGGGAGATCAGCTCGGTGCTTTGTGACCACCTAGAGGGGTGGGATGGGGAGGGTGGGAGGGACACGCAAGAGGGAGGAGAAATGGGGATATATGGATATGTACAGCTGATTCACTTTGTTATAAAGCAGAAACTAACACACCATTGTAAAGCAATTATACTCCAATAAAGATGTTAAAAAAAAAAAAAAAAGGTCTACTTCACAAGCCCTGAAAGGTACTTTTTGGAGTTTTTTTCAGGAGCAGACTGGCCTAAGTGGCCACAAGACACACATCATGGGAATTAGCTGAACAAATAGGACCCTACTCGGCATTTAACCAAATGGATATTAAAAGTCTAATTGAGCAAAAATTCCCTCTCTAGCAGATGGATGTGATACCCTATCAAGACAGGGCATGTCCCCCCTACCTCATCCACACGCCCGGCAATCTCAAAGCGAGTCCCCCAGCTTTCACGACCTGTTCTTTTCAGACACACACCAGAAGTGAGCACAAAGGAGACAGAGAAGCATTCCCCAAGGTTAGACAGACAGGCTGATCTGAAGATGCTATAAGACACACTTAGCTGACTGAAGTCTGGCTGGCGAGTTGAGGCTGGATTCCATATGAACTCACTCCTCACAGGGCCAGCTACGCAGCTTGAAACATGTCACTACTGCGCTCCAGTCACCCTTTCCCACAATGGCCCAACTTCCCCCCAACCAGCTTTGCCTGCTGCCCAACTTCTAACTCAGCCCACAGGGCCTTTGAGCTGGAGGCTGCCAAAGACAGGTTAGCACTGAACATCAGAGTTCCGGGAAAAAGAAGCTTCCCTACAGAGACGGTGCACGCCACTGTATCTATAGGACCGACTTTCCAAGGCTCCTCAGATTTCTTATTTACACAGACTTCTGCGACTACAGCCTCCATGGCAACTTCAGAACTGACTCATGGCTCAGGAGGTATTTCTAAGCTTGGGAATGAAATTGCTCAAGACGGCATGTTGTAGTATGGATAAAGCTGAAAAATAGTGCTGGATGTTTAGAATAGGTTATATGTGCTCATCATTTACTAGGAATTATCATTTAATAAGGTTTAATTAGCACATTTATATCATGTCCTTCTTGCCTAGCATTTATACACATGCAAAAAAATTGGTAGCTAGTGTAACAACAATGCATGCAGCTCTCCTAGGTAGTAAGTACTAATGGGTTTAGCTAGCATTTGCTGGTTGTTCATCTCTTGTTTGCTCCTTTGTTGAGACGAAGCATTCTATCTATTTACAGACAAGGAAACTGAGACCAGGAAGTTAGGGAACTTGCCTAAAATCGCCCAGGACATATGGGGTAAAACAGCGATTCAGACAGAAGCAGTTTGACTCTGGAATTTAGGCTCTTCATCTCTATACCCTACTATTGTCCCTGTTAGGTGAGGACACTGAGACCCACAGACATAATGTAACATGTCTGAGGTCACGTCATTATTTGCTTTTCACATAAAAATCTAAATTACAGCTACATCCCCTTTCAAACAGTAAGCTAATTCTAAACCTGGGTCCTAGAGACTTTGATGCAGCCGGAAGAGTGGTCGGACACTAAAACAAGCAGCAACAAAGTGCACAGACTCATAGAGGATTTTCTAGGTATAAAGCCTAATCAGACAGTGGCCAATGACATCTTCTGGTCTCTGATAACCCCTGTGCTACTAGAGCTGCTAAAAATGACACCAAAGGCATGAATCTGTTCAGATGCCAAGAGTTTTATCATAAGACCTGGCAGCTCATGATTTAAGAGGTACTGGAGTCCCCAGAACCAGAAACGCCCTTTCGAAAATTTTCCACATTTGTTCTCGCTTCAGGCCATGATAAAGAGTTTCCAGTCAAACGCACCAGCTGAAATGAACCTATTTTCTGCAAGAGAAGTGGCCAGTTTGGGTCCAGCACTTATAAAGGTTCCTAGTGCCACAGACTATGAAATAGGCAGAAGTGAAGTGGACCATTTTAAGGGGTTCACAGGGAATCCCAGAGGACCTTAAAACTTCTGAGCAGGAAGAAGATTCCTGAGCTGTCATTGTCCAACCAGTCTCCAACTTAACAGGGATGCAGTTGAGCTGAAGGGACTTCTCTGGAGCCATTAGCAGGTGAGTGAGTGGCAGGGCCAGTAACCGTAATGAGGGGTTGGACATGCCCAGCTTGCCAACGGCCTCCGTCCAAGGACTCACTCTTTATACCCCAAGCTTAGACTGAAGGCCTAACTTCTGGTACAAACCCTAGGAATCAAATTCTGATTTCAAACATTGTGAAGATGCTTCTCATTTTCCAGACCTCTCAGTGAAAACTTTAGAGACAAATCAAGAAATCTGTGGCTAATGTCATAGACCCTTAGACAAAAATGGCCCTAAAATATATACTCAGTCTCCTTTTCATAGACGACAGAGAGCCAGAGAGAGAGAGAGACAGACAGAGAGACAGAGAGAGACAGAAAGAAAGAGAGAGAGAAATAATACTTTACCCCCAATACATACACAGAAAGTTCCTCGGCTTTCTCAAAGCAGAGAACCTCCAACTTGCTTGATTGAAGGGTAGAGAAGTGGGGTAGCAAAAGTTGGAATGCAGTGAGCGATTGTTAACAGGAATTGGGAAACTCCTCTAGCCTGGAACTCTCCTGGTTCCCGCTGTGAACCGGTCTAGGAGCTTCCCCTCGATGGCCCGAGCACAGAAGGGCGGGCAGGACACTCAGGGCCGCGTCACCGGCGGGACTGCCCGTGCCCGGAAAATGAGCTGCCCGTGCCCAAGAATTGAATGCAACTCCCGGTAGTCTCTCTCTGGGTCCCCCGGGAGGCCCGCGCTGGGGCGAGAGATCCCAGGGGAGGCTGTGAGAGGGAGATAAAGCAACAGCCCCAAAGCTCCAGTGAATGCACTTGAAATTTCTGCGCGCGAGAGAGAAACTGTTTTCTTTGACATAAAGTTTCCAGCCCACCGGGAAAAGTCACTTGCGGCGCAGCGCCCAGGAGATCTGGGTCTCCCACTTGGCCGCAAGCCGCTGCCCCGGGACTGGAGACCCGCTGCGAAGCGCTCCCGCCCCCGATCCCCTCCCCCGCTGCTCACCTGCGATGTCCCAGAGCTGCAGGCGAACCACTGTCTCCGGGTCCCAGTGGAGCACCTTGAGCGCGAAGTCCACGCCGATGGTGGCCCGGTAGTGCGAGGAGAAGTTCTGGTGCACGTAGCGCTTGATGATGCTGGTCTTGCCCACGCCCAGGTCGCCGATCACCAGCAGCTTGTACAGGTGCTCCTTGTGCGGGACCTGCATCCTGGCGGCCCGCCAGCCGCGCCTTGCTATGCAGTGCGGGCCGGGGAAGCGCAGCCGGGCCTTGGGCGGGAGAGACTAGCGGAGCGCGAGTGCGGGCGAGAGAGAGCGGAGGCGGCGGGGCGGGACTGGACCGGGCGAGGGGCGGAACTCCTCCGCGGCCGCCTGGAGAAACGCCCAGACAGAAGCCCGGTGGTTAATCCTCCTTCCTACCCCGCGCCGCGCGGCCTTGGAGAGGGGTGGAGACCCGAGCGACTCCCGGGCCCGATAAGTTAGGGGGCCTCAAGGCAAATGCCTTTTGCAGAGGTTATTCGTACAGCACTTTACAGTTTCCGAAGTGCTTTTCTCGCCTGTGATCTTGGCGACAAAGCTTGGAAGTGTGGGGTTTTTTTCCAAGTTTTGCAAGCGAGAGCGTCAAAAAATTAAGTGAATTGCCGAGACGGTAGTAAAAAGCCTAGCTGAACGCAGGGCTCTTGAGGCCATGGGCCCCGCCACCATCCCATATGGCAGAGAGAGCGTGGAGGCAAGGCAGCAGGTAATACAATTTCAAGAGGCATAAGAGCTGGATTTGGGTCCGGCACGCCCTGGTTTTCGAGGTGAGTGACCTTGTGCAAGTCATTTGAGCTGCCCCAGCCTCCTTTCTTCCTTGGCGATCTGGTAATGGTAATCCTGACCTATCAGCAGCCTGGGAGTGTGAACACTGAGCACCTTCACACCTATTCAACTAGTAATCGTCTAACCAGGAGGATAATTGGGCTGTAAATGCTGAGGGCATCCATGCTTTTAGCCTCCGCCTCTCCTACCCTAAAAGCTCTGAGCAGCATTGAAAGACAATTTAAACAACTAGTCAGATTATTTTACGTGATAATACTAGCAAGCATCTATCCAGCACTTGCTATGTGCCAGGTTTTATACATATGTCACCTAATCGACCCAGCAGTCTTAAAAATAGATACCATTATTCTTCCCATTTTACAAATGAGGAAACCAAGGCCTAGACATTTTAAGTAACGTACCTAGGGTCAAACAGCTAATGAGGAGAAAGCCAGATTCAGACTTAAATCTTTCAGAATGAAAGAGTTTTGTTTGTTTTTTTCCCATTTATTCTTTTAACAGATATATATTTGTGCTTGGGATGATAAGGAATAACACAGACAGAGATTCCTAGTCTCAAAAGCTTAACCTTCTTGTGAGTAGAGACAGACAAGACAAATGAAAAATAAACACAATTTGTAATATATTAGTTGACTTCTACCCACACAGGGACACACCAGGCAGGTTATATCTAATAAGTGGACCACGTAGTCTATCTACTTACAGCATTGGCCAACACTGAGGCTTCACGATGGGGGCGGGTGGGCGGATCAGGAACCTGAGGTGCCTAAGCCATTTTGAGAGCCTGCAAAAAATTTGGGGTAATGGCAAAATAAGACCCCACCAGATCTAAAATCCTGGTTCTGTAGATCTGAAAGACAAGTTTGGTCTGGGCAAGAAGCTAATATTTTTAACAGTAGAATAAAATAAACAATAAAGATGAGAGTACAAAACAATGGCATTAAAAGCAAATATAAAAAAGAAAATCATCAAAGCCAAAAGGTGGTTCCTTGTAAAAAATAACAAACTGACAAACACCTAGTACTACTGATCAAGAACTAATTTGAGAAAACACAAATTGTCAGTATCAGTTCTTATAGACATAAAAAAATAAGGAAAATATATTATGAACAGCTTTCTGTGAATAAACTTGGAAATTTAAGCAACATGGGCAAATTCCTTGAAAAACACAACTAACAAAATTGACCCCCCAGAATGGAAAAACTAGATCATTCATTGTACGTTGATTAGAGATTGGGTCTGTATTTAAAAATTAATTTAAAACAGTAAAGCTTTCACAAGTTAACAAAAAAAAGAAAGAAAGAAGGAAAGAAAGCAAAGAAGCTAATGGTTGAAGCAAGGAGGGGGTGGAAGTTTGAGACATCATGTGAGCCGGCTCCCAACGCTATGCCTGATCCAACTTCTTCACAGGCCCCAGCATGTTTTCCCAGCCAGTCCAGCTGAGTCATCCTCACTCACCTGGTCTCGTCTTCTGATGAGGAGCCTGTTGGAGCATCAGATGCTTAGATTTACTGCGTGGGGCAGGCAGCCCAAAATTCAGGTTTTCTGGGACCTGAAGCTTATACACTTGAGGGGAGGGGACTCTTTAAGCAAAAGAATGCAAAATTAAGGACTGGGTCCTGAAGTTTCAGCTTTCCTTCACCGCCTCTCTGGGGACAGTCTCCAAGCATGGTGAGTGAGCTCCCTGACTAGGCAGGAAGTACTGCAGTTTGTTTGCAGAGTCACTCATTTAGGTCTCATGACAGTGCTTCACAGTGGGAAGAAATGACTCTCGGTTTATAATTCTTAAATATTGTAGACTAAAGCAGCTTGGTGAGCACCCCAGGCTAGCAGTTCAGTAAAATCCTGAAAGACCCTGAGTAAAATGAGGGAGTTGGGTTGCAAGATCTCTGGGGAGTACTTCTGACTCTAAAATATCAGAATTCTGAGTCTTCTAGACATCTTCCGGCAAGAGTGATACCCCAGCCTTCTAACCACCTCCACCAAGGCACCATTACCCGAGAGGTGGAGTTTTCTATACTGCACTCCATCCCCCCACCAGCCCCACTTAAGGAGATTTGGGAGAAAGGCTGTGGAAGGGCCATTTCAAAGCAAACATTATGCCATAGTTCCCTTCTGGTTTCATGGCTCTCTTCTCTCCTCAGCTGCTGTATATTTTCCCCCCAAGATAAGGGCTCTCCAAGCACATTTTTTTTGGAGGGCAAACCTTTCTGTGCTCCCTTGCTTTGCTTTGAACTTATTTCCTTTACTCAGAACTAGGTTGCAAACAGGAAGGTAGGTAGGTGGGAATAGAATATAAACTAGATTCAGGCTAGAGCTTCTTTAGATGAAAAGGGCATTAGCTAACAGGTAGACCATCCTTGTCTTCCTATCCTCCCTCTACTCCCAGATTATGAGGCTTCACAAGAACCCATTTGTCTCAGCCTGCGACTCCATCTGCCTCAGACTGTCCGCAAGGATGCCCAGCTTTATCCTGACAAGCCGGCTCTCCTTCTCTCCAGAGAGAAAGGACCTGGGGTTGTGCCATGTGACTCCTCCTCCCAGCAGCCGCCCTGCACCATGGAAACCTGCTTTCCGCAGTAACTCTAAAAAGCATCTCCGGGGATGTTTTGACAATCTTACTACCCTCAAATTGCTAAACCACAGCACACCCTCTCCTGAAGAACAGGAAGGCAGGTGACCCAAGTCTCTAAAGGGGGAATGAGACCACAAAGGCTCAGAATTCAAGGATGAATGGTATTCCAGACAGCACGGAGTCGGATTTCTCTAAGACTCCGTTTCCTTTTTGTCCAGTGTGGGGACATATACTCACACATATTAAGTGGAAAAACTAATTTAAATCATTGGAAATGGCTTTGCAAACATAAACTTGAAATCCTCATGTTTCCCTCCCAGACCAGCTGTGTAAGGTGAGCCCCTATGAAGTTACCTTATTTGCTTTCAGCAATGAGAGCCATAAGGAGTTAATCATTAGCTTATGTAGTTCTTAATTATTGTTCTGAAGAAATACTTAAATGACTGTAAGACAGAGTGCCAAATACTCTGTTGTAGGACAGGTAAGGTAATTTTTCTTAGATTAATGCAGTCTTCAAAAAGATGGACTTTACTCTGAAAAGGCCTGTGAGAGGAGACCATAAATTTTTATCATCCAAACGAAGATTCTTGAAAGTGAAGGGGGCCCTATTAATAATTACACCAAACCACAGGAACAAGCCAGGGCTGTCCTAAAGAATGTTCATACCTGAAGCAGAGGGTTAGAGTTCTCAAATGAGATCTACAACTGAGAGTGGCATTTGAAAAATCTCCTAAATCACTATTTTAATAAATAGTTCTGCCAAGTTAAGGCTGAAGCTCATTTCTCTGTTATCTTCAAAGAGTTCCCCTTTTATCTAGTAGGCTTGTCTAAAACCCGTGCTAACTTGCCACGGGAGTTACATCCAGTATTGATTCAGAGGTGTAGCTGTTGTCTGGAAGTACACACCACTTTTTAGATTATTTGGAAAGAGGCCAAGATGGATTCTGTATGGGAAGTGCTTGAAATGAGTACATTTCAGTCTACAGGAATTTTGATGTTGGACTTTTTCACCAGAAAGAAAAGCTGTAATAGGATATTTATTGATTATCATCAGAAAATGGTTGCAAGTGAGTTTCTGAACCCTCCATTAGTCTGAACCAGGAAAACCAGATTATGCCCTAAATCATTTCCAGCAATAGATTTATCAACAACTAAAATTATGTACCGTAGCTGCACACATTAGATTTGCATTGGACAGACGCGGTGAGTTAGGACTCATTTTCCTCCTAACCCACCTAACATGAATGAGTGGAAATGAGCTATGGAATGGGCAAAAGGCAAGCATTTGAGAAGAACATGGAGCAAAATGATTCTATATGAACTCAGAGTTTCAATTTCCTTGTATTGGGTGCCAAGCCACTTATCTTGGCTAATTTATTTAAACCTCACAATCACTCTGTTAGTATAAATCCCCACTTTATAATAAAGGAAATGGGGCTCAAAGAGTTTAAATAATTTGCCCAAAAGTGACAGCATGAAAATTATAACTCCTAATTCCTAAATCTATGCTTTTCCTACTCTAACACATTCCTTTTGCATGTGATAAAATCCAGGCCCAGACTTCTACTCCAGCTTTGTTTCTGCTAAACTGCTAAACATATTCAGGCTGTAAGGAAATAGGATTGACTGTATATTTTACAAAGTCCTAAGTATGTAAGGAAATATCTAATAAAGGAGGAAAAGAAAAATGTATGATTCAAAGTTACAAGGATATATCTCACACTCATTCAACAACTCAGGCAAAAGGGCAGCACAAGTAAAAAGCGGCATGCTATTCGTTCGTGGGAGTGATCTTACCCAGCATGTGTAGAGGGTATAAACCTAGGAGTCTACCCCTGTTACTCTCAGAGAAGTCAATAGCTTAATAATACTGAGATTCTCCTGCGAATGAGCCCCTCATTCATAACAAGTGGGGACACAGCGACTGGTACGGTCTCTCGCTCAGAGGATAACTCAGGAAAGTTACTGACACACCATCAGGGTCCAATCAAAAAATATTTTTGGTATAAAGCACTGTGACAGATTTTTTGAGGGTCAGGGTCAGGAGTGGGGTCTCATTTATCTACAGGAATACATAAAATATAAGCCCCTGTCATCAAACTGTGGGCATTCTGATTAGAGTGTCAGTCAGCATGTGCACACCTGGCCCTCCATCTCTCCATCTCCTTCTCAGATCCCTTCACTGGCTTCTCCCCTTCCTTGCTGCCCACCACTGCAGAGGGCAATTCTCCACCCTTGGGACTCCGACTTTGCCTGCTTGAGTTCATCCACTCCTGTGACAGGAGAGAAAACCGGGCTAGAGATTAAACTCAGCAGTCAGACCATCTTATTTGATTTCACATTTGAGGCCCACCACTAACCAGGTGTAATACCTTAGTAAAGTAATCTAACTTCTGTAAGCCTGTCCCCTCGTGTATAAAATGAAGATAATAATTTCTACCTCCTAAAGTTGTCAGAAGCCTAAAGAAAGTAATGCAGTGAAGTGCTCGGCATAGTGTTTGGCCCAGGATGTGCACTGAAAAGAAAATGCTGTTCAACTATCAAGTGTCTGCTGATGATTTCTATATTTGTACTTAAGACCCCAGCCTCACTCATGCTTTTCACACCCTTGTTCCAGCTGCCTTTTGGGCATTTCTACCAGGCTTTCTGGAGGACATCTCAAATGTAACATGTGCAAAGCTGAAGTCATTATCTACCCTAACAGACTTGTTCCTTTTCCTGTATTCCTGGTTTTAGTCATTGGTCCCACCCTCCCCAAAGTCTACCAAGCCTGGAAACTCAGTCATACTTGACTCCTGCCTCCTTATTGCCACACATCCCAGCAGCCTGAGTCTTCTGATTCTATCTCAGATCCCTTAGTGCATTTCTTCTACTCCCTAAAAGTACTATTAGAAGATAGAGGTGAATATCCATTCAATATTATTGTGGGCAAAGGATTTTTAAGCATTATGCAAAAGAAAGAAATCATAAAAAGGAAAAGCATTTTAGATATACACACACACACACACACACACACACACAAATATATAAAATCACCAGAAGCAAGAAAAATAGCAAATGCAAAATGGGGAAGATTTTTGTCTGCTTAAATGTCTGACATTTAAGACAGGCAAAAAGGGAATACACTATATATATAAAAAAAAGCTCTTGTAAAATATTTTAAAATATCCAAATAGATAAAGGAACAGGGATACAAATAAACAAATGACCACATAAAAAGCCAATAATAATGTAAAAACTATTTTTCACAGTAACAGAAGTAGAAGAGTTAAACAATAATGAGACATTTTTCACTTTTCAAACTGACAAATATGTTTTAATACTAAAAATATCCAATATCGATGAGGATGCAAAGAAATGGACACTATCATGATCCTGGTGGGATTATAATTTAAGAAAAAGCTGTTAGAGAGAAATTTGGTTATATGTATCAAAAAACCTTAAAAATGTATGTGCCCCTTGACCTAAAAATTCTATCTGTAGGAATTTATGATAATCAATCATTAGAGAGAGAGAGATTTATAAAAATTTAACTTCATGAATGCATATTACAATGTTGCTTATCATTGGAAAAAAACAGGCACTTTCTAAATAGGTATCAGGTTAAATATTACAATGTTTTAAATATGTGATGGCATATTATACAACCTTTATAAATGATGTTTAAGAAAAATATTGAGTTACCTGGAAAGATATTCCCAATGTTTTTTCACAGCATTTTAAAATTGGAAAAAAAATTACAAAATATATACCCAGTTTGGCATAAAATACATAATTTCCATTATACAAACATACAAACATATACACAAAGATATAGAAAATCATACACCAATATGTTATCAGAGATGATCTCTGGATGATAAAATTACTGCTTTGCTTTATTATATATATTTTTCTACCTTTCTATATTTCTCATTTTATTTTTACAGGTAACATTATTGTTTTCAAAAGAAGAAAACAAAGCTAAAAAAAAACAAAAAAACAAAAGAATGTGCACTGAATGGGTCTTAGAGGAGGATTCCCAGCAATCATCATAAGGATTTTTTTCTAGGTCTCTCCAGTAGATACAGAGTATCAGTGTTTTAGGTTTCAGTAATTTTCCAGCCAACCTTTTCTCATCGTGATTCCACTTATCTTATCAGTGCTGAGAGGTGTGCCTTCCCGAGAGAACCAAAGCACCATTTCACGGGCGGCATAATCAGGCTGACACTCCAGAACCTCACACGAGGTCCCTACACTGTCCTGGAGTGACTGCCACAGCAGCCCAGGCTTAGCTCTCAAGAAACTGATCGAAGCCTTCCCCACAAGGTCCTTATGCCTGAAAGGAAACTTATCTTCCCCTAAAGATGCGGCCCTCCCAAACCTTGATGTCATTTTTTCCCCTTCCTGCTTGTGCCCTACTTTTCCACTCTGACACCAATTCTCTGATTCTTCCCTCCAGAATCTCTCGCATTCATCCTGTCCTGTTCATTTCAGTCCTTCTTGACATCTCATCAAGTAGCTGTTTCCTAAGGATATCTCCCTCACTCTATTTTCTCTATTTGGACCTGTCACCATTCCCAGCTCAATCGTCATTAAAAATAAAGTACTTCAGTGGGGCACTCCTCCACTCGCAACCTATGAACTTATTTTATGTGTGAGAGGAATACATTCTATCTTATTTAACCCTTTGTTTCTTTTTTTAAAAATTTTTATTGGAGTATAGTTGATTTACACTATTATGTTACTTTCTGCTGTACAGCAAAGTGAATCAGTTACACATATACATATATCCACTCTTTTTTAGATTCTTTTCCTATATAGGCCATTGCAGAGTATTGAGTAGAGTTCCCTGTGCTATACAGTAGGTCCTTATTAGTTATCTATTTTATATATAGTAGTGTGTGTATGTCAATCTTAATCTCCCAATTCATCCCACTCCCCCTTTTCCCCCCTGGTAACCATAAGATTGTTTTCTACATCTGTAACTATTTCTTTTTGTAAATAAGTTCATTTGTACCATTTTTTTAGATTCCACATATAAGCAATATCATATTTGTCCTTTTCTGTCAGACTTACTTCACTTAGTATGATAATCTCTAGGTCCATCCATGTTGCTGCAAATGGCATTATTTCATTCTTTTTTATGGCTGAGTAATATTACATCATATATATGTACCACATCTTCTTTATCCATTCCTCTGTCGATGGACATTTAAGTTGCTTCCTTGTCCTGGCTATTGTAAATAGTGCTGCAATGAACACTGGGGTGCATGTATCTTTTCAAATTATGGTTTGCTCAGGGTATATGCCCAGGAGTGGGATTCCTGGATCACATGGTAATTCTATTTTTAGTTTTTTAAGGAACCTCCATAGTGTTCTCCATAGTTGCTGTATCAATTTACATTCCCACCAACAGTGTAGGAGGGTTCCCTTTTCTCCATACCCTCTTCAGCATTTATTGTTTGTAGATTTTTTGATGATGGCCATTCTGAATATGGTACTGGCACAAAAGCAGAAATAGATCAATGGAACAGGATAGAAAGCCCAGAGACAAACCCATTAGTTGACCTATGGTCAACTAATCTATGACAAAGGAGGCAAGAATATGCAATGGAGGAAAGACAGTCTCTTCAATAAGTGGTACTGGGAAAACTGGACAGCTACATGTAAAAGAATGAAATTAGAAAACTCCCTAACACCACACACAAAAATAAACTCAAAGTGGATTAAAGACCTAAATGTAAGGCTGGATATAAAACTCTTAGAGGAAAACATAAGCAGAACACTCTCTGACATAAATCGCAGCAATATCTTTTTCGACCCACCTCCTAGAGTAATGAAAATAAAAAGAAAAATAAACAAATGGGACCTAATTAAACTCAAAAGCTTTTGCACGGAAAAGGAAACCACAAACAAATGAAAAGACAACCAACAGAATGGGAGAAAATATTTACAAACAAAGTGACCGACAAGGGATTAATCTCCAAAATATACAAACAGCCCATGCAGCTCAATATCCAAAAAACAAACCACCCAATCAAAAAATGGGCAGAAGACCTAAATAGACATTTCTCCAAAGAAGACAGACAGATGGCCAAAAAGCACATGAAAAAATGCTCAACATCACTAATTATTAGAGAAATGCAAATCAAAACTACAATGAGGTATAACCCTTTGGTGAGTTGCGTTCTCTGTTCTATGCAGCCAAAGCAAATCCTAAATGATAAATCTCCTTGAGTCAGACAGGAAGAGGTCATCTCCCTCCCAAGTACACCTATGTAATAGCAGTTTATGTATATGCCCTCTCACTGTCTATGTCCTATATGCACTCTTTTTGTAGATTTCTTCCCAGTCTACATCCTGCTAATTGGATTCCTTACCAGCACCTGGCACAGCCCGTGCCCTGCCCCACCTGTGGGCTCAAGACACATTCTGTCATTCAGGCTAGGCTGCATGAAATGTCCTTGAAACAGAGCAGGACCCTATGGTCCTTCCCCCCCACCCCAAGTCCTCAGCCTGCTTTTGTGGAAAAACTTTAGCCAAAGAATAAGTTTAATCAGAGAAGTGAGAAAATGCAGAAACGAAGCAAAACAGTCAAAGGAGACCAAATAAAAATAGTTTAGTCATTAAGCAAAGTCAAGGACATTTAGCTCCTCCTTAAGTGCTATATAGGTAATATTCTGAGCCGTATCCTGTGACCTGTCTCACAGACACAGAAACCCCCACCAGGTGGAAGAAGTTAACTACATGATGACCAGGCTGTAGCCATGACATAAGCTGCCACAATTCCGAGAACTGCCCTCAGAGAAATGGAAACAAACCGACCCTGGAACTGAAGATTAACTGTACCTTAAGCAATCAAGATGACGCTGGTCAAACCACTGACGACCAGTTTCAAGATGACTGTCAGAGCTGACTGTATTGTTTCTGCATGTAGCTCCCTCCCTCTGTCTATAAAAGCTCTTGCCCCCTGATTGTCAAGGGTTTGGGGGGAGTTGGACTTTGGACAGGCATCCACCATCCCCGCCGGTTGCTGGCATCCAAAATAAAGCAAACTAGGTGGTCACAAAGCACCGAGCTGATCTCCCTGTGCTATGCGGCTGCTTCCCACTAGCTATCTATTTTACATTTGGTAGTGTATATATGTCAATACCACTCTCTCACTTCGTCCCAGCTTACCCTTCCCCCTCCCCGTGTCCTCAAGTCCATTCTCTACATCTGCGTCTTTATTCCTGTCCTGACCCTAAGTTCATCAGAATCTTTTTTTTTTGTTAGATTCCATATATATGTGTTAGCATACGGTATTTGTTTTTCTCGCTCTGACTTATTTCACTCCATATGACAGACTCTAGGTCCATAGACCTCACTACAAAAAACTCAGTTTCGTTTCTTTTAATGGCTGAGTAATAATCCATTGTATATATGTGCCACATCTTCCTTATCCATTCATCTGTCAATGGACACTTAGGTTGCTTCCATGTCCTGGCTATGGTAAATAGTGCTGCAATGAATATTCTGGTACATGACTCTTTTTGAATTATGGTTTTCTCAGGGTATATGCCCAGTAGTGGGATTGCTGGGTCATATGGTAGTTCTACTTTTAGTTTTTTAAGGAAACTCCACAGTGTTCTCCATAGTGGCTGTATCAATTTACATCCCCACCAACAGTGCAAGATGGTTCCCTTTTCTCCATACCATCTCCAGCATTTATTGTTTGTAGATTTTTTGATGATGGCCCTTCTGACCAGTGTGAGGTGATACCTCATTGTAGTTTTAATTTGTATTGCTCAAATGGTTAGTGATATTGAGCATCTATTCATGTGTTTGTTGGCAATCTGTATATATCTTCTTTGGAGAAATCTTTATTTAGGTCTTCAGACCATTTTTGATATTTTTTGATATTGAGCTGCATGAGCTGCTTATAAATTTTGGAGATTAATCCTGTGTCAGTTGCTTCATTTGCAAATATTTTCTCCCATTCTGAGTGTTGTCTTTTCGTCCCATTTATGGTTTCCTTTGCTGTGCAAAGGAAAAAGCTTTAAGTTTCATTAGGTCCCATTTCTTTATTTTTTTTTTTTATATCCATTTCTCTAGGAGGTGGGTCAAAAAGGATCTTGCTGTGATTTATGTCATGGAGTGTTCTGCCTATGTTTTTCTCTAAGAGTTTTATAGTGTATGGCCTTACATTTAGGTCTGTAATCCATTTTGAGTTTATTTTTGTGTATGGTGTTAGGGAGTGTTCTAATTTCATACTTTTACATGTAGCTGTCCAGTTTTCCCAGTACCAATTATTGAAGAGGCTGTCTTTTCTCCATTGTATATTCTTGCCTCCCTTATCAAAGATAAGGTGACCATATGTGCATGGGTTTATTGCTGGGCTTTCTATCCTGTTCCATTGATCTGTATTTCTCTTTTTGTGCCAGTACCATACTATCTTGATTACTGTAGCTTTGTAGTATAGTGTGAAGTCAGGGAGCCTGATTCCTGCAGCTCCATTTTTCTTTCTCAAGATTGCTTTGGCTATTCGGGGTAGTTTGTGTTTCCATACAAACTGTCAAATTTTTCGCCATTGAGAACGATGTTGGCTGTGGGTTTGTCATATATGGCCTTTATTATGTTATTATTATGTCCTACCACTCCCTTCTGGCTTGCAGAGTTTCTGCTGAAAGATCAGCTGTTAACCTTATGGGGATTCCCTTGTATGCTATTTGTTGCTTTTCCCTTGCTGCTTTTAATATTTTTTCTTTGTATTTAATTTTTGATTGTTTGATTAATATGTGTCTTGGCAAGTTTCTCCTTGGGATTATCCTGTATGGGACTCTCTGTGCTTCCTGGACTTGATTGACTATTTCCTTTCCCATATTAGGGAAGTTTTCAACTGTAATCTCTTCAAATATTTTCTCAGTCCCTTTCTTTCTCTCTTCTTCTTCTGGGACCCCTATAATTCAAATGTTGGTGCATTCAATGTTGTCCCAGAGGTCTCTGAGACTGTTCTCAATTGTTTTCATTCTTTTTTCTTTATCCTGCTCTGCGGTAGTTATTTCCACTATTTTATCTTTGAGGTCACTTATCTTTTCTTCTGCCTCAGTTATTCTGCTATTGATTCCTTCTAGAGAATTTTAAATTTCATTTATTGTGTTGTTCATCATTGATTATTTGCTCTTTAGTTCTTCTAGGTCTTTGTTAAACGTTTCTTGTATTTTCTCCGTTCTATTTCCAAGATTTTGGATCATCTTTACTATCATTACTCTGAATTCTTTTTCAGGTAGACTGCTTATTTCCACTTCATTTGTTTGGTCTGGTGCGTTTTTTACTTTGCTCCTTCATCTGCTGTGTATTTCTCTATCTTCTCATTTTGCTTAACTTTCTGTGTTTGGGGTCTCCTTTTCTTGGGCTGCAGGTTTGTAGTTCCCGTTGTTTTTGGTGTCTGCCCCAAGTGGGTAAGGTTGGTTCAGTGGGTTGTGTAGGCCTCCTGGTGGAGGGGAGTGGTGCCTGTGTTCTGGTGGATGAGGCTGGATCTTGTCTTTTTGGTGGGTAGGACCACGTCTGGTGGTGTGTTTGGGGTGCCTGTGAACTTATTATGATTTTAGGCAGCCTCTCTGCTAATGGGTGGGGTTGTGTTCCTGTCTTGCTAGTTGTTTTGCATAGTGTGTCCAGCACTGGAGCCTGCTGGTCGTTAAGTGGAGCTCGGTCTTACCACTGAGATGGAGATCTCTGGGAGAGCTCTCATCGATTGATATTACATGGAGCCGGGAGGTCTCTGGTGGTCCAATGTCCTTAACTCAGCCCTCCCACCTCAGAAGCTCAGGCCTGACACCCGGCCAGAGCACCAAGAGCCTGTCAGCCACACAGCTCAGAAGAAAAGGGAGGGGAAAAAAGGAATAAAATAAAATAGTTATTAAAATAAAACAAAATTATTCAAATAAAAAAAGAGTAATTTAAAAAAAAAGAGAGCAACCAAACCAATAAACAAATCCACCAATGATAACAAGCACTAAAAACTATACTAAGATAAACATAGGGGGCTTCCCTGGTGGCGTAGTGGTTGAGAGTCTGCCTGCCAATGCAGGGGACATGGGTTCGGGCCCTGGTCTGGGAGGATCCCACATGCCGCGGAGCAGCTGGGCCCGTGAGCCACAATTACTGAGCCTGCGCGTCTGGAGCCTGTGCTCCGCAACGGGAGAGACCACGACGGTGAGAGGCCAATGCACTGCGATGAAGAGTGGCCCCCACTTGCCACAACTAGAGAAAGCCCTCGCACAGAAACGAAGACCCAACACAGACATAAATAAAAATATAAATTAAAAAAAATTAAAAAAAAAAAAGATAAACGTACAAATCAGAAACTAGTCTGTCTCATTCAGCAAACCCCAAGTCTACAATTGCTCCCAAAGTCCACAGCCTCAATTTTGGGATGATCCGCTGTGTATTCACATATTCCACTGATGCAGGGTACCTCAAGTTGATTGTGGAGATTTAATCAGCTGCTCCTTAGGCTGCACAGAGAAATTTCCCTTTCTCTCTTCTTTGTTCGCACAGCTCCCGGGGTTCAGCTTTGGATTTGGCCCCACCTCTGCATGTAGGTTGCCCTCTGGTGTCTGTTCTTAGCCCAGACAGGAGGGGGTTAAAAGAGCAGCTGATTAGGGGGGCTCTGGCTCACTCAGGCTGCGGGGAGCGAGGGCTACGGAATGCGGGGCGAGCCTGTGGCAGCAGAGGCCGGCGTGACATTGCAACAGCCTGAGGCGCACCATGTGTTCTCCTGGGGAAGTCGTCCCTGGATCACGGGACCCTGGCAGTGGCGGGCTGCATAGGCTCCCGGGACAGCAGGTGTGGATAGTGACCTGTGCTTGCACACAGGATTCTTGGTGGCTGCAGGAGCATCCTTAGCGTTTCATGCCCGTTTCTGGTGTCCGCGCTGATAGCCGTGGCTCACACCTCATCTCTGAAGCTCATTTAGGTCGTGTTCTGAATCTCCTCTCCTCACGCGCCCCGAAATAATGGTTTCTTGCCCCTTAGGCAGTTCCAGAGTTTTTCCCGGACTCCCTCCCCGCTAGCTGTGGCGCACCAGCCCCCTTCAGGCTGTGTTCACACAGCCAACCCCAGTCCTCTCCTTGGGATCTGACCTCTAAAGCCCCAGCCTCAGCTCACAGCCTCACCTGCCCCGGCGGGTGAGCAGACAAGCCTCTCAGGCTGGTGAGTGCTGGTTGGCACCGATCCTCTGTGCAGGAATCTCTCCGCTTTGCCCTCCGCACCCCTGTTGCCGCACTCTCCTCCGTGGCTCGAAGTTTACCCCCCCACCACCCCCCCCTCTCCGCCAGTGAAGGGGCTTCTGAGTGTGTGGAAACTTTTCCTCCTTCACAGCTCCCTCCCAGAGGTGCAGGTCCCATCATTATTCTTTTGTCTCTGTTTTTTCTTTTTTCTTTTGCCTACCCAGGTACGTGGGGGAGTTTCTTGCCTTTTGGGAGGTCTGAGGTCTTCTGCCAGCGTTCAGTAGGTGTTCTGTAGGAGTTGTTCCACATGTAGATGTATTTCTGATGTATTTGTGGGGAGGAAGGTGATCTCCATGTCTTACTCCTCCACCATTTTGAAGGTCCTCCTCAGGAGTCAACCAACCTGGCCTCTTTATTGGCTTTTGAGCGGCGAGCAGCCGGACCCCACTTTCGGTTACAACCTGACTGGCACAGACTCTCAGTAATTGTTTTTTTTTTTAAATTTTATTTATTTATTTATTTATTTATTTATGGCTGTGTTGGATCTTCGTTTCTGTGCCAGGGCTTTCTCTAGTTGTGGCAAGTGGGGGCCACTCTTCATCACGGTGCGCGGGCCTCTCACTATCGTGGCCTCTCTTATTGCGGAGCACAGGCTCCAGACGTGCAGGCTCAGTAGTTGTGGCTCACGGGCCCATTTGCTCCACGGCATGTGGGATCTTCCCAGACCAGGGCTTGAACCCGTGTCCCCTGCATTGGCAGGCAGACTCCCAACCACTGCGCCACCAGGGAAGCCCTCAGTAAATGTTTTAATGACAATGGAAAATACGAACGTTGTGAAACCATGTCTTATATTACTGCCAAACACTCTGAGTCCTGGGTGCTATATGTTGCCTGTCTTTTTCTACAAGGAACTGGAGCATTGCTGCCAGCTTCTACAGAAAGCAATGGGAAGGGGGCGGGGGGTCCAAAGTCTGCTGGACTGGAAGTTTTAAGGACTGTGTTCCATTTGTGACTCTGCTACTAACTCCCAAGTCAACCTGGTCACTTCACCTCACGCCCCTGCAACCCCCTTTGAATATCTTCTCTAAATTGTTCAGACCTTCTCAAAGATAACCTGGCCATATGCATTGAGTCCTAAATATAGGCATAATTATCCAACGAATAGTTAATGCCGTTTAAACAATTACTCTGCTTGTAAGAATCCATCCTAAAGAAATAATCAGTCTTTCAAAGATCTATGCACTAGCTATTTAAAGCAGCACTATTTTTAGTGCAATCTGAGTACCAGTGAATAGAAAATTGGTTAAAAGACAATGTCATATCCATAAAATTTAATATTTACAGCCATTAAACATCATGTTTATGAAGAATATTTAGAGCCATGTAATGTTTAGAATATAACATTATTTTGGAAAAAGCAAAGTATAAAATTACATATGAAACAAATATGTACATATACATATATACATATATATGTTCATCCTTATTTTGCAAACATATGTGCATGATTATACATATAGCTGGAAGGAAACTTAACAAAATATGAATGATAGACTTATTGGTGATTTTTGTTCTTTATGCTTTTCTAAATTCTCTACAATATACATATACTGACTTAAAAATTGGTGAAAATTAATGTATAATTATTTTGGAAATCTTTTAGGATTTACTATTTATTGTTATTTACTTTTGGCATTTTGAAATTTTACATAATATACCTTTGTTTAAGTCACTAAGTAATTTCTGACACCTAGATACTCATGCACGTGATTTTCCAGAAGCATTGTTACATTATTTCTTAGACATTTTTTTCTGCCTTTTTTAAACTAATCTAACTCTAGACCAGCATTATTAAGACTTTTTACAATTACTGTTTTGTTCTTTTTGTCTCATTATTCTACTTTCTGGAAGATTTCCTCAGCTTGCTTTTCCAAGTCTTCCATTGAGAGTATTTTATTAGTCGATTTCCAAGAGATGTTTAGATCTATTTATCTACTTTTTTAAGAAATGTGACAGCTTCCTAAAACATAAATATACAGTTTGATCAATTAAGTTGATTTCCCGTAACAATCTCATGGCAGCTTCCTAAGAATTATTGGAAAATTTACTACCCAGCACTTCCCACCCACCAGTGCACCACATTGGAAGTGTTTAAACAGCACTGGAATTGTAGGTTGCGTATAGGCGTGCAAGCCCTAACGTGCCCAGGCCTCAGCAATAACCTAGGTGTTTTGTGAAACAGGTAATAGATGGCCTGTGGGGAGCAGGAATTCTTAAATTGTATTATTGTTGGAAGACCCTTTCATTGAGGTAAACTTAACTTGGGGCAAGCTGGGAGGCAGGAAAAAGTGACTTGTTTCTGCTGTTCCCCAATAACCCCTTGCCCACCAACACCCCCCAACCCCGCCAGCATCAAATGACCATCTTTATTTCAGAAAGTTGGGTTAGGAAGAACTCAAAGAACATACAGAAAATGTGACAATGACGAAAGGTGGGAGTTTGTTTTTGTTGTTGTTCTTACCAAAACAACAACAACAACAACAAAAAACTCTTAGCTTTGGTCTGTTTAGACTAAGTCTAACCAGTGAAGTTGTTTGGAAATATCTTTCTGTTGATCAGCGTTTGGATTCCAGATCTTTGTCAGCAGCAGGGTTCCTGAGTCAGAGTCATACTGACTGGTTCCAGCCTCCTTCAGCCAGTGAGCCTTGGAGAAGAGATGCTTATCTAGACAGGTGGGGTCATCTTCGCCAGGTAAGGCATACTGTTGCACAAATGGGCTTATGCTATAGAGAACAGAGACACAAGGAGGATGAGAGGCCCCCCCAGACTTGCCTGTTAGATTTCTTGAAGCTGATAATTCCATGATAAATTCCAAAAATAAAATGGCACGAGGACCTCCAGAAGTCTCAGGAAGATCAGGGCCATACACCTCTAAAACTCCAGGCCCCATAGGAAAAGTGTTGGGTTTTTGGCTGCTGCTTCCTCCATTTGATGAAACAGTACTTCAGCCAAGCCTTTACCACTGACTCATTAAAGCTGAGTTCCTCCCAGGTAATTCAATCTGGGCATATGGTCTTGCTAAACACATCTTCCAACATTCTCAGCTGTTCCGGGATAGAGTCTGTGCATCTTCAATGAGCACACCTTGGCTTTGCCAACTTGAGATCCTTTGGGAAGGAAGTATTTCCAGTCAGCTGAATCCCCTGAACCAGTGACTCCTTGGTCACTCTTAGCACCTCAGTTTATGTATCATTGTTATTTTAACAAAAGGTTTTACAGTTTGTTAATTCTCTTCCATTTAGGAAAATTTTACATTGCCAGGAACTTTTCTTGAGTTATTTTTAAAGGAGCTCCCTTGGAAAATATCCATCAGACAAGCAAGGTCCTGAAGCTTCCCCATCTCCAGGCCCATCGGGGTCATGGCCTCTCTGCTCCATGGCCCAGTCTTCCAAGCTCCTGGTATGCAAGGCTGGCATTCTTTCCTACTAAAACCGACTCCTGAGGCTCAGCCTGGGGGATTAGACAGCCCCTTGCCCTCTAGAGTAATGGGCCAAATAAATAATAATTGAAGATGAAAGGGATTTTCACAGTTTCAACTAAGGCTAAGAAGATTACATGTATTCTAACCCCAATCACAGTGGTAGCTTTATGGCATCTGGGTTCACAGTGAGGTCACAAGTCACTGGCAGTAAATAGGGGCCTTGGAAGAATAAGAGTTATGTATCAATGTGCATTGTCTGCTGTTTGCTAATTAGCTAGTGCTGCCTGGCATTTATTATACAGAGAAGTTATCAGAACCAGGAAAAACAAGATTTGGAACACTGGGCTGACAAGCATTATTAAAAAGGTTATATTTATGGGTCCCAGCAAGGAAAGTAATGGTCACTTCGGCTGAGAGAAGGAAACATATATAACAGATCCCTGGGGCATACTAAGTTGGGAGGCCAGTGGTTAACTCTCAACTTTGCATTCATGTTTCTTCAAATTCCACTGAAAAAGACAAATTACTGGGTCTAGTCTCAGCTCTATAACTCACTTGGAGTGTGACCTTGAGCTATCATTGGATCTCTCTGAGCCTCAGATTCTTTAGCAGTAAAATCTGATGAATATTATCATCCTCCCTGGCTGTAAAAATCAAATCAGATAAATGACTAAGCAATCGTTTAGGAAATTGAAGAGATCTCTATACAAAAGTAAGTTATAACTTCTTAGTACTCCTATTGCCCATACTATAACAGGAAAAGAACTCTGCTATAAGACTGAATACCAATACTCTGCTGTAGAACTAAATATAAGGCTTATGCTATAGGGCTAAAAGAACTCTATAGCTCATACTATAAACCTAAAAGACAAAAAGAATTCAACTTCCCCTAAGAAAGCATCACTGAACTCTGCCAACTAGAATTGATTCTCCAGCTCCTCTGTAAGTTTAAAACACATGCTGCTTTTGCCTCAAGCAGACCTAAGTTTGAACTGTGGCTCTACCACTCACTACCTGTATAATCGTGGGGAAGTCACTTAACAATGTGTCTTGGAGATTTTCTCATGTCTGTATCCAGTATGTAATTCAAGCCCATTCTTTTTTATGGCTGACTAGTACCATTATTGCCATTTATTTATGAAGAAACCCAGGTTGAGAGGCTAGATCCCTTTTCCAAAAATATAGTACATGTAAATACATGAACTGGGATTTAAACCCAGAACCGTCTAGATCTTAAGTATTCATCCTTTCCATTAAGCAATGATGCAAAATCAAAACTTCAGAGCACAGAGCAGACATTTGGTACGAGCAGGCAGAGGATACCGGTTCAGTTTGACCCGGGAGCCAAACCACCTGGGTTCATTCTGCTGCTGCCATTTATTAGCTGTGTGACCATGGGCAAGACACTTAACTTCTCTGTGCCTCAGTTTCTTCCCCTGTAAAATGGAGATAAAAATAGTGCTACTTTATATGGTTGTTCTGAGTACTACTTTAATGCATTAAATTAGTAGGTACTCAAAAAATATGAACTATTATTGCTTAATAGTAATAATTTTCTGAACTTCTCTTCACAAATCTATAACTTACTATTGTCCACCTTTTGAAGGAACAAAATATAATTACCAAAAAGAAAATGTATTTTTGGAGAGTTACTAGAAAATCATAAATGCTTCTGCTAATACATATATTAAATGTTGAATTTTCATTCACCACTCTCTGAGACAAATAGTAGCTATTTTTCTTTTTCTATTATACATTCATATAGGTGCATTTTTCAGGAAGTTTGGCAAATATAGAAAGTAGAAAAAATAAATCAGCCATAATTTCATCATCTAACACAATCACTGCCAACATTATATTGCATGTTTTTTTATTATTAATTTCTATTTTTGGAATGTATATGTAATACGTAGATATATAAATACAGTTATAACAATACTATATATATACCTTGATTTCTTAATTCTGCTTGTTTACATAATGGTGATTTCCTTCATTTCAAACCTTATGAAATACATTTTTTCCAAACAATCAGATCACTGTCCCTTAAAAGTGTATCTAAGATGAAGCTTAGAAAATTATCACTTTTCAACCCAAATAGAGCTTGTTAAATATAACATCACTAGAGTCTTAATGAGTTTTTTTCTTATTTTTAACATATTACGTAGGAAGTGATGTATCACAGGAAATGACATGTTAAGAAAATATCATTTCCTTTCCAAAAGATCATAAAACCTCTGCTTTTTTTCCCAAAATTAAATAGGGAGTAATAAAAATAGTCTTCTTGAGCTATATAAATTATCCTTCATATATTTTCGGAGTTCATCCAAAATGTGAATTTTTAAAAAAATCAATGTGGTGTTTGAACATAATTTTTAGCACATGCAAATTTTCTACATCTAATTATACTTAGTACTTAGCACTCCTTATCTTGAATGCATCAAAGCATTTCACACATTTTAATAAAGACTAAGTTTTTTTTAATTAATGATTCAATTTGGGGTGATATTCAACAAATAAATTATACAAAAATATCCTTTATAAAATGCTACATGTAATATATGATAATATATGATATACTCAATTTCTAGAGCACTAAAATGTATACTGTATTTCAAGATGAAGATACAGCAAATAGAATCAAACAAACCTATTTATTTTCATTATTCACCTATTATAATTATTTGTTAAAACGAAATAGATCCAAATAGTAATTTTTTTATCAAGTATGGTCAATTAGATAAATAAATAGCTTTAGAAACTTTAGTAAATCCTCATGCTTTTCTGTCTTCCATTAAAATGTTTTGCGCTGCCATTTTTTTTAGTTTTTAGCCCTTTGTGATTATTATTTTGGATGTCTGGTTGCTCTCTATGGTAACCCTCCCATGATATGTCTGGGAAGTAGCAATAGACATCATCCCATTTGGCCAGTGATGTGTTACTTTTAGAGTCAGAAGAAAAAACTATCCATGCAGTAGTCTAGGAAGGAAAAGAAGTACAGATTTCATAAGGGATATTTTTATTTATAGTCTTGATTAGATATTTAAAGGGCATATAATCCAGAGTATTTGTGCTGAGGAGTATCTGTTGGGATTTCAGTTTACTCTTGGAGGATGGAAATTTAGCCATTAGCATGTTTACCTGCAAAAGGTAGTTAGGAAATTAGGGTGTTACAAAAGAAGGAAGGAAAACAGAAAACGAGGAAGAGAAGGTAAAAGAAAATAGAGGGAAGGTGAACGAGAAGAAAGAAAACAGAAGAGGAAAAAAGGGAGCGTTCATTATACTCCAACTCTGTGCCAAGCATTTTCACTAAATCTGTACCATTTAGCTGTTAATCTAACCTTGAAGTAATGGTATTATCCACATTTTTACAATGAAGAAATTGAAGTACAGAAAAGGATAGCTTAATTTCATAATTAACACAGTTTGTAAGTAATTAAATTGGAGATTAAACTCAATAGTATCTGACTTCAAAGCCTATATTTTTCCCCTTAATATCATTGTACCATTCTAGATATTGCCCGAATGCTCTACGAGCTTTTCTCCTTCCTGATTTATGGAAGTTGCTCAATCTGGCTTTTCTCTACATTGCTGAGTCTGATACACAGTAGACATTCAGTAAACATTTGTCGAATGAATGAATGATTCCCAAAAGCAGAAAAAGGAAATGGGAAAATGAGCTTCTCTTCTTATAAAGGAAACAAAGGGAGGCAGACACCAGAAAGTGAAACTATGCTCAGCTCTATTTTGGCCTTGGAAAGTAAGGTTGTTTGAATTTAGTTTAAGACATGAGTTCAGATTGGGTATCACCAAGAAGTGTGATTAGGACTCAGCTGATCTCTCATCTGGAAAAAGCAAACAGACAAAAAACTGAAGTCAAGTTTGCACCAGAGACTAATCTGTAGATTTTCCTCTGCTCTAGGGAAGTTCAAAGATGTGGTTATAGATTCTGAGACCCTAGCGGAACATCCCATACCATATTCCTACTACAATATTAACTCTCAAACCTGGAATTAGCCTGCCCCCAAACTCTTGTCTTATGTATTTTGAAGCCTCATCCCTTGGACCACACTGAATCTCCCAGGATGCAAGCCTGATACATCAGATACTTTATTGGAAACCCAAGCATTAAACATTTTGACTGTGCTTTACACAAATATATAACAGGAAGTCATCAGGGGGTGTTTGTTAGATGATGTTAATGGAAAATTCAACTAGCAACTGTATTAATTACAATATTTGGCACGGCAAGTAGTAGAAAATCCAACTAAAACTCTTCAGCAATAAAAAGAATGTTAGCTAACATCACTGAAAAATCTGGTGATATAGTGACACTTGATTGAGTAGCTCAAGGATATCAAGGATTCCATTCTTCCAATCTTCCTACTCTACCTTCCACAGTATTGGTGTCTGTGCAGAAACTGGTTAGCTATTCACCAAAGTTTTTAGCTCTTTCTCCTGATGATGCAAGTGGACTGTATGATTTCCTAGCCTTCCTCACAGTTAGGTTTGGTCATGTGACTGAGTTCTGGCCAAGAAGAAGTAGCAAAAATATAATAGCTTGTGGAAGGAGAAAGCATGCAGAATCATGCTTGGGCTACACACAGAAGAAGTCATGAACCAATACTAAAGATATCTTGACCACACATGCCTCAAACACATACAGGCTCCAAAATTTCACGAACAGAAAAGAAGTATGAAATCTATGCAACCCCTGAGAAAGGACTGCTCCCAAACTAATTTCAGCTGTCACCATAAAAGGTCAGGGAGGATAATTAATAGGGAAGTACCTCCCAGAAGGAGGACTCAGGGCCTGCAGGAAACAACAGCTGAAAGAGTTCTTTTCAGAAAGCAGAATAAAATCTAGTCAAGGAACCTCCCCCATTTGTTAGGGGAAAGGGGCCTCCTCAAGCCTGACTGACAGAATGTTCACCATTGCTATGGGCCACTGACTTTAGTAGAATCCCACTCTTTTCTTGGTCTGAACAGAAGTTTGAGCTGTAGCTAACCCAACTCTGCTCCAATACTTTATATTGGGTGGGCATGGGGGAGCAAATAATTTAATTTGTTGTTTCATATGCTGCAAGATAATTAGAGGTATATTCAGACCAATGGAGAAGAAAGAACATCACCCAAAGATCATAAATACCTGGATGGCTATCTCCCTTGACACAGAATAAGTGTCTTCTATTATGTGGAAGGAAGAGTAAAATAGGTATTTGGTGCCCATAAAAGTGCAATGTGGCAGAAACTGGGTAGCCGTTCACCAAAAACCATTTCCTTTTTCAGTTTGGCCATGTGATCGATGTCTGGCCAGGGAGATGGTACAGACATGAGCAACCCCTTTCAGACATGACTCATAAAAATTACCTGCATGTGATCCTCCGTGCTCTTTCTCTTTCCATGGCTTGATGGAAAAGAGCACAGAGATCTTGCAAGCTTTGTATTGAGAATAGAGGAGCCACGAGATGTAAGGAGCTTGGGCGCTTCTGCTTCTAACTGGGATGAAGTTAAGAGACTAGATTTACCCTCCTTCCTGAAACATTCAATAAATTGGCCAAGATATTTGAAACAATGGTGTTCAAGGCATTGGTCATAGACATCGGGCAGTGAAGAACAGTGATCACTGAGAAACTGTAAATAAGGCAAGCCCCTACAACCATTGAGAGAGAGGTTCTGGGACATGGCTCAGGCAGTGAGACTTCGGACAGGGCCCAGCACACTGTCTGGAGGAGGATGGGAGTCTGGGGGGACCAAGGCAGCTAGAGTTCACAGGATAAAGTACTGTAAAGGGCAGAGCTGCCCAAAGAGAAAGACCTTGGGAGATATGCAGAGGGAACCTCTTGAGTGTTCAGCAAAGTACTGATCAGCAAGTGTGAGGAAACTATTTGGGCCTGGAAAAAGAATGCTCTAGAAGGCACAGTACCTGGAGCTCACACAGGGCTGAAATTAGTGTCTCTTCTCACCAGCTAGGCTGAAAAACCTCATAATTCATGGGGTATTAGGTAGAGTTTTCAGAAGGCTCTTGTCTCAGCAGTATGACTAAATTAGCTCGAAACTAAATGCTCTCTAGTTCTTCCTAACAAATATTAAAAGTAAATCCCAAAAGGATAAAACTGTCTCTAACTAACATAACATCACCCCAGAGCAAAGCTCAACAATGTTTATAGGGACACAGAGAACATGTTGGGTGCTGGCAATTTTTGACTGGATGTCAGCAATAAAAAACTTAGACTTGATATAAGTGAGGAACAAACCTGTATTGTATTTGAGACATTTTTGTGTGTTTGTATGTTGCATACTAATATAGCTTCCTATTGGGGCTGATCCCAAGATCTTATGGTCATATGACAGTAACCTGCATTAACTAAGGCTATTTTCTTATTCATGTCCAATGGGACCCAGTGTCTTTTTTAATAGCTTCCATGGAAGAAAAATAATTGTATTTCCCAAAGCCTCCATTAATGTATCCTTATATTTTATTAGTCTAAACTGATTCATGTTACAATATCTAAGCGAATGATGGTCGAGGCCACCATAGATAATTGTGCATGTTACACCTTGAACAGGGGCACTCAACCAAGGGAAGACATTTGAGCCCATTGGGGCTCAAAACCAGCATGTGCCCTGTTTATCAAATGGTGCAATTTGGTGCTGGGCTGCATTCACCTGGAGAAGGGGGCGCCTTTCTTTTATTTGCACAAAGCTGCCACACGGCCTTGTGTAGACCTGATCTTGGTGATCAAGCAGAGAGACTCTAGTAGGAAACGGGAATAGAACTGAATGCTAGCTAGGGACCAGGGGAACAAGAAAATGACTACTACAACAACCTCAATGACGTGATTGTTAGTACGGCTATCATTCATTGTTATATTTCAATATATCTTTTCAGATATTCTAAATGAAAGGACTCTCACTTATCTGAAACCTTATGCAATTATATCTTATAAAAATCTCTTAGAGAGAGAATTACCTTTAATCATAATTAATTGCATGCATGTAACAAGTCAGGGATGCAACACAGAGAGAGCCAAGGATTGGAGGACTGTGTGTCGAGACTCTTGTAGGACTAAATAGAGACAGGGAATTCTTTTGGCCAACACAGGAAAAGCCAGTAAAAGGAGAAAGAGTTCCAGCAAGCATTATATTTTGAGTGGAAAGTACTTAGGTGGCAAATGCTACTATGCCATCTTTCCTTTTCTCAAGACAAGAAATAAAGTGATTTCTTCAGCATATAGTGTGTTAATTCCAGCAATGACCAAGAGTGAGAAAATGTCTTGATGGATATAGTACTCAAGCAGGTTTCCTAGACACTTCTAAGATGCAGCAGTGAAGTCTCATTAAATCTGGGAAACCAAACACAGGAGAAAACTGATCATCTAGAGAACCAAATTAAAAATTAATTCTGTGCCCTGGTTTTCTTTTGGATTTATAATCAGTTTGGTGCTGTGAAAGCTGAAAATTGCCATAGCATCATGTTAATAGGTCATGTTGAACTCACACTGATCTGTGCCCAAACAGTCAAATCAAGTTGCAAGCAAATATATTGGGCAGATCATTTGTTTCTACATACCAACTTATACAAGTTCATTAGCACTATGTATAGTAGTAAATATAAAATGAAGAAAATTTTTTAAATGGTCCTTTAATTTTTCCAGTATTACACTTTGCAATGCAACATTAATTTAACTGGCCCACTAAAATAATGTTTTGGTAGTTACAAACATGTTTCTATTAAAAATGAAATTAAAATGATCGGGATAGTGAAAAATATCCAAAAATTAGTCTGAGCCGTTCAAAAGAGTAAAATCAAGTAAACAGAAAGTAAAACATAGGTAACCAATAAGGACCTACTGTATAGCACAGCACAGGGAACTATACTCAATATTTTGTAATAACCTATAAGGGAAAAGAATCTGAAAAATTATATATATATATATATATATATATATATATATATATATAAACTGAATCAATGTGCTGTACACCTGAAACTAACATGACATTGTAAATCAACTATACTTCAATAATAAAATAAATAGAAAAGAAAATAGAAAGTAAAACATAAAATGAGCAAATGCATATTTGTGCTATTAAATTCAAAATTGGCATTTAAATTTCAAAAAATGACATCATCTATCACATTTAATTAATATTTTAATTCTAATAAAATAAGTCCTACATTTATGTATATAATCTATAAATGTGTTTTGGTGTTTTAGTTCTAAAAGAGCTAGTGAGTTTATACCTACTCTTATTCTTAAACATATTTTATTAATAATAAAAACAAGTTAAGACAACACTAGAAATTCATGAAAATATTTTCCTTTTAAGGGAGGTTTATATTTTACTCAAGTTTGAGAAACAATCTTATACAGAACCTTTTCCTAAGTAAACGTGTAGCTAGAGGGCTTGCTCTACATTTCTGAAATTCTCAAGCCTGATGGGAAAAATACCATAAGAAATGGAATCCAGGAGAAAGAGGTAGAAGAGAGTTATGAAATGGAAATGTACCACCCAGAAACTCCTCACCCCTCAGACAATTAATAAAAAAACCCTCTGTGGGGCTTCCCTGGTGGCGCAGTGGTTGAGAATCTGCCTGCCAATGCAGGGGACACGGGTTCGAGCCCTGGTCTGGGAAGATCCCACATGCCGCGGAGCAACTGGGCCCGTGAGCCACAATTACTGAGCCTGCGCGTCTGGAGCCTGTGCTCCGCAACAAGAGAGGCCGCGATAGTGAGAGGCCCATGCACTGCGATGAAGAGTGGCCCCCTCTTGCCGCAACTAGAGAAAGCCCTCGCACAGAAACGAAGACCCAACACAGCCATAAATAAATAAATATTTTTTAAAAAAGTCTCAAAAAATGAAAAGAAAAAAAAGAAAATAATTTAAAACAAACAAAAAAACCCCTCTGTGAATGGAGACACTTCAGAGGTGTCATTATGCCTTTTGTTCTACCCTAGACTTTAAATGCCTTAAGGAAGTTTTCATATCTGATTCATCACTGTCTTGTATTCTATCTTATTTTAAAAATATGTGTTAACTTAAGAAAATACATTCCAAAATTAGTCAGAATTAAGGAAGTGGCAGATTAGTCCATAAACCAAACATATTTCAATTCAACAAAATTTATTAGTTATGTACTGAGAGCAGTCACTATGCTAGGTGTTGTGAAAATGAAATGATATAACATATCTCCATGAATAATCACTAAGAGAACCAGGTTAAAATTTCAGAGAAAGGATGGCCCTGGGTAAGTGAGCTGATGATCTCCAGTCATTTTCCCCACTAAGGACATTTGCCCATTCCGACAGCAGGCTGAGGACTGGGTTTGGCCCAAGCCTATGGCCTCTTCTGGGGAAAGAGAAATCAGAAAGCTTTCAGCAATCATGCAAGGCTGGTGTAAAACAAATTGGAAACTTGAGGGACCTCAAAGGCTGCAGTGATCCTGCTCCCAATTCCCAGTGTTTTGGGAGGGTTTCCCACACCACCACCAATTCTCTGACACCAGCTGGGTGTCCTACAATTCAACTCAATTCTGACTCTATCTACCAGGAGATAGCATCAGATTCCACAGGTTAAGGGCTCAGTCCCTTGACCACCTTAACATCAAACAAACAAACAACCCAACTAAAAAAGAGTTAGAGGACCTGAAATGACATTTTCCAAAGAAGACATACAGATAGCCAACAGGCACATGAAAAAGTGCTTACCATCACTAATCATCAGGGACACGCAAATCAAAATCACAATGAGATATCTCATACCTATCAGAATGGCTATTATCAAAAAGACAAGAAATAACAAGTGTTGATGATGATTTGGAGAAAAGAGAACCCTCATACACTGTTGGTAGGAATGTAAATAGGTGCAGCCACTATTGAAAACAGTATGGAGTTTCCTCAAATAAACTAAAAATAGAACTACCATATGATCCAGCAATTCTACTTCTGGGTATTTATCTGAAGAAAATGAAACACTATTCTAAAAAGATGTATATACCCCTATTCATTGCAGCACTATTTACAATAGCCAAGATATGGAAGCAACCTAAATGTCTATCCATAGAGGAATGGATAATGAAGATGTGGTATATATATATATATACACACACACAACAGAATATTACTCAGACATTAAAAAGAATGAAATCTTGCCATTTGCAACAACATGGATGGACCTGGAGGGTATTGTGCTTAAGTGAACTAAATCAGACAGAGAAAAACTAATAGAGTATGATTTCACTTATATGTGGAATTTAAAAAACAATACAAACACATAAAACAAAATAGGAACAGACTCCTAAAGAACAAACTGGTGGTTGCCAGAGGGGAGGGAGTTGGGGAGTTGGAAGAAATAGGTGAAGGGGATTAAGAGGTACAAACTTATAGCTATAAAATAAGTAGTCATGGGGATGTAATGTACACATAGGGAATACAGTCAATAATATTGGAAGAATTTTGTATGGTGACAGATGGTAACTGGTCTTATTGCGGTGATCATTTCATAACATATAAAAATGTTGAACCACTATGCTATACACTGGAAACTGATATAATATTGTATGTTAATTATAAATCAATTTTAAAAAAACAAAGGGAAACATAAGGTTTATTAATAAATAGTGCTGGGGAAAAAAATCTCAATATGATGCCCAGTGCACTGTTCTAATTGTTCCTCTTTCTCCCCCAGTCAGAATGCAAATGAATGAGACATGTCATTTCGTCAATCCATTCTGATTTATTTTTTAAAAGCAAATCATTCCTTGGAAATTTTACTTATTATTAAGCTAATAGTATGTTAAATTGGTAATTTTCTCACTATTGGTTGAGGACAGAGAAACAAAGCAATATATGACAATACTCACTCCCCCAAAATTTCAAAGGGATTCAAATTACCTATGCAGATTTTCTCAAACAATGTGACTAAAAAGCCACCTCCTGAGTTGAGGTTCAATATTGAGAGAAATATTGAAGGAAAGTAGTTGAGAATGTTATAATATTTTTTTCCCTCACCACTTGCTCTTTGATAAAGGAAAAGGTGTGCTTCTCCTTACTTCAGACACACTGAGAAAGGTTTCAAGAAATCACCATTTGAGAAATCTAAAATGAATAGGCTGTAACTATTGTCCTAGTGCCAGAATGAAAAGCAGTATCTACATTGGGAAACAGCTTAGTTTTCACTGATGTCAGGGAGAGATGTATATTTGTCAAGGACCCAACAAAGATTGTATAGTAGGGAGCCAGTCTGAAGCATAAACGGTCCAAGAGTCAGCTTCATTATGAAAGTGTTTATTAGATTCATAAAGAAAAGGGTGGGGATCATTAGTAGACAACCAAGGTGAAGACATTGCAGACATCCAGGGTGCGGAAATCAAATGTCCCTAATTGGGAAATCTCCAAAGAACTCACAAATGTGCTTCATGAGGGGGAAAAAAAAAATCACTGAATATCTACCATGCCCAGAGAGCACTAGCTCCAGATTACAACCATACAATTAAAGCCTGATATTTTCTGAATGTGATCTCTTTGTTCTTTCCCTATGCTCATCCTAGCCTCGAGAATCGCAGCTAGTGAAAAAGAAGCCCATCATGCTTCCTATGCCATAACTGGCTTCTCACCATGATGGAGATGCAGGATGGAAAGAGGAAAACTTCAGTTTCAAATGGATTTCATAGTTTTATTTTTTCAGACTGGACATTTCAATTATTAGACTGAGATCGTTCTGGGAACTAAAGTGATGCTTTATTATCTGGGAGTTACTGGAATAGTCTTAAGACATGATCTAGTTTTCAGGTGGAGCAGGTAAGAAACAGCTTGAGAGGAGTTGTACGAATTGTTATCAGTCGGGGGAGACTGTTGACTTGTCACAGACAAGCTGGATGCTGATCAATTCCATTTCCTCTTCCAGGGAACACAAGAAAAGTAATTCTCAGCTTCTGTTGTAGTTGGGTTGGGGTCATGTGACTGGGGTCTCACCAGTAAAATGTGAATGGAGATATACTATTATGTAGCCCTAGCTATAAACCACTCCAATGATTCCCAGTCTAATTTTCTCCTGACCTATGCCTAGAAATGAGGGAGACTATACGTGAGGGAAATCATGCTGTGTAATGGGAAATCAATATCCCTGAGTCACTGCTTGGAAGCCAGCACTACCTAAAGATCTCCAGCAAATCACCTGACCCTAGGCAGACTGTAATGTGAGCAAAAAATAAACTTTAATTTTTTTTTAATCCACTGATTTGAGTTTGTTTTCCTCAGCAGCTAGAATTAATTACCCTGATGAATACACAGCCTAATTCTCTTTCCACAAAATTTTGATAATATCAGCACTTATATGCATCGTATTCACAACTGATTGTGATTAATCAGTGAATGGTAACAGTAAGTAGAGAATGATTTCTGTAGAGAACCAAGTATCCAAGAGTCTTTCTCCCTAAAGCCAGATGCGACTCACAGAAATCCGTCCTTTAGTGGACGGGGTTATACCTATGTCATAGGGCTGTTGTGTGGAGAGAGGAGCAGTGTTTATCAATCTGAGGTCCACAGGAACGGTTAAGACCACCTGAGAATTCTAAACCCTATCCAATCCTGATCTCTGGTGGCCTCGGCCTGCAGCGGCTTGAAGGAGGGTTTCAGTTCCCGGCCAGTGACTGAGGTCGTGTCGCGATGGTGAGCGCACTGAATCCTAGCCGCTAGACCAGTGGTCATTGACAAGGCCCTGGCCCTATGGCTTTGCAGAAAGAGAATTCCCACAAAGACGGAAAGTAGTGAAACAAGTAAAGTATTTATTAGGGAAAAAAGAGTACAGTATGTGTGGATAGACACACGGGGCGGGGCTCAGAGAGTCACACCCTCATGGTAGTTTAAATCACTTATATGGGGCATTTCTTCCTGGTTTCCTTTGGCCAATCATTTTAATTTGCCTGGCTCAAAGTCCATATTTGGTGTATCTCAGGATTTTCCCATGCTTGCGCGCGCATCTCTTAGCCAAGATGGATTCTACCAAAGAGGCCTATGGGTAGTGAGCATCAGTTGGCATCAGTTAGCATCACTCTCCTTTTGACATCCAAGGAGCCTTTCTGCACATGTGTAGTCAGGGAGGTCTCCTGACTTCGAGAGTGAGAAATATGTGGTGTCTTATCTTCTATCTGGGCAGTGCCCAGCCTCCTCTCTCAATTATCCTGTTATTCCCATCTCGGAGTATGGGTCCACAAGGAAGGAACTCAAACCATTTGCCCCAGGGGCCCATCTATCCCCTGCCTCAATCCTAAACCAAGGTTAACTCCTGGTTTCTCGGTGGGAAGAAGAAATTAAGACTTCTGGTTGGATTAATCAGAGAAGAATTTGGTTAAGCACCAATTTGAGCTTGGCCTGGAGAGGTGGGTAGGATCTGATTAGACAAAGAAGAACAGAGCGGGTATTCTGGAGGGAAGTGCAGCCCCAGAATGGCTGCAGATACAGGATGAGTTTGTTGCTAGGATAGAAAATGGACGAGTCATTCAACATGATAGCTTCCTATATTTGGACCATGGACATTAAGGGTAAAAAAGATGAAAAGGGATACAGGAGAATTCTGAATAAAGATAGCATAACTGACTTTTAGATGATTCCCAGGGAAAATATATTGAGAGCTTACCATGTGCCAGTTACTGTACTAGGTTGTTTATATTTCATTTAATTCTTATAATTCAGTGAGGTATGGACTTTTATTAGTTCCATTTTATAGATGAGAAAACTGAGGCAGAGGAAAGGAAAGTAACTTGACTTCAAGTCATAAGCATAGCAAGTATAACATCCAGAATTCAGACTCAAGTAGGTGACTCTAGTAAATGCTCTTAACCACTATACTATGTTTTAAGAATAAGACAGTGAATGTTGGAGGTGGTGAGGAGTAGTGGAAAGAGTTTTACCTTTGAAATCATAATAATTGTGGCTGGAATCCTTTCTCTGCTATATGAAGGCTTGGGCATATGAACCTTTCTGAGTCTAAATATTTTTTAATGAAAATAATACCACCTACCTTTATTTATTTTTTAATTCAAAAGATCTCTGGTATAAAGGGCAACGTGTACAGTACATAGAGCACACTAGGTGGCTCAATACACAGTAGCTCTTATAATAGTGCAACATTATATGGGGTGAAAGAAGACTATGTATTTAAATTTAAGATATTTTTTATTTTGCAGTTAGATGACAGAGATAAGCATGTCTAGAAAGTGCCTAGCAAATACTTGGTATTTAAAATCAGTTTAATAAACGACAAGGTCCTACTGCATAGCACAGGGAACTATATTCAATAGCCTGTGACTAACCATAATGGAAAAGAATATATTATATATATGTATAACTGAGTCACTTTGCTGTACAGCAGAAATTAACACAACACTGTAAATGAACTATACTTCAATAAAATTTAAAAAATAAAAAATAGAGTCTATTTAATCTGAATCTGATTTTGGGGTTGTCATGGGGTATTCAAATGGCACTGCCTGATGAATTTACAGATGTATGACTGGAGCTTGGGATAAAGGTGAGCATTGAAACAACAGGCACCTATACAATGTGCTAATTGAGTTCGTAACAGTGGATGAGATTTGTGAGAAAGAGGTGTAAAGTGGGAACACTAGTGGCTGTTACGTTGTGGGGCATGAAATGAATCCAGGAAGGAATGATCAGAGAAAGAGTAACTGTTACCTTCAAATAAAAAAAGAGTTTGCACTTCCTAGAGAGAAATGGGCTCTGATAGGAATTGTCTCTTACTCGGAATACCTAGTGTCATGAATAAAAAGATTGCTGAAGATGAAGTATTTGTCACAGACAATCCGCAATATGGGTTCACATGTGGGTAATATTTTTAAATTGTGTTTTTAAATAAAAAGTTGCCTTTCTCTCTCCTTGAAAATAACTGGTGAATTAGAAATGTTGTTATTCATTCCTACTTGTTATCATGCAAACACTTTAAACAGCTTCTTGTGTTTCTATTGGACTTTTTTTTTTTCAGAATAGCAAAAGGAAAAATAGTCCTTTCCCATGGAGAGTTTAAGCCTACCTTGTCTTTTCAGTTTCTAATTTCTATTGCATTTTTTTCAAAGTAATCTTTCTGCTATTTATTCAACAACCAAACATTTGTCAAGCACCTACTAGATGGAAGGCACTCTGGTAGGCTCTCTGGGGATTACAAAACTAAATTTAAAAACAATCACTGTCTTTAAGGCCTGTGTATCTCAGTGAGAAAGAAAGATATTTATACAGGAACTATGCGTACAAATGACCACATAACAGGCCTTATGTGAAGAAAATCTTCAAGTGGGCTAAGGATGCAGCACTGAGCCATGAAGATATTTAAGATCCGTACAGGTAGAAATGAGAAGTGAGGAGGAGGAAACATTGCCTGAAAATTTGAGTAATTATAAAGAGTTAAATTTCAAGATTTTATTGTTCTTGTTTGCACAAAGCTAATGTATAATTTTGATGTGTTGCATTAACTAAATATCAAAGAACGTAGATGGTCCCTCTTCCTTTTGATTTTTTATTTAACCATATTAAGCAGTCTAGCTTATATAAAAATTTTAAGACAAGTAGTTGTAACTTTCCATAATCATCCTACCGTTTGAAATATACCTACTCAGGCGTAATTCTAAAGTTCACACTAGTATGTACGGGGAATTTTATCTTGGATCTTTCTAATCTGTCACCTACTCAAAAGGCAGAAAGAGATTCCTTTATTGCAAATCCATTGGCCACAAGAATCTAACCCATTCAAGATGGAAGAACTAATTTAGTTACTAGCAGTTTATTTATGGTGCTTTCAGGATTTCTATCTATGAAATAAATTAAGATTTTATCCGATGACTAACATACCGCAGGGATAGACCAGTCCTCAGAGTTCTGGAGCAAACCTTTTTTCTCTTTGAAGAGTGTCACAGACTTTTAAGGGTTTGTTACCAAGGGAATATAGTAGAGGGAAAATAGCCCACTGTACAGATTTTGTTAAATCCTAGCTTCCTTCACTTACTATCATAACTGTCACTTCTTGAGAGAAAAGCTTAGAGAGATCTATCTCTACCATGTTTTGCATTATCATTCCTATAGTTTTTCATAATGTGTGCCAAGAAGAAGCAATCATTGATTGGATAGAGGTTCAGGCTCTAACTCATTAAAAAAAAAAGAGGGGCTCTTATGAGACTTAGTCATATTTTAATAACAATAATAATAATAGAACTTATTGAATACTAATGCTGTATCAGATACTGGGCTAAACAGTTTATCACACATCAAGTTTGCAGGCATCATGGTATAAAGAAAAGAGCTCATGTTTTAGGGTCAGGTAAGTTTGAGTTCAAAACTGACTTTTGACTCTTAACTATCTGGGTGCCTTGAACAAGTTGCATATCCTCTTTGAGTCTTTCCCTTATGAGTCTCATTCCCTTATCTTTAAGAAAGGTACCAAAATATCTAACAGCTATTATATGTGTAAAACCTCTTCTAAAGCACTTGACACATAGTATGTGCTCAATAAATCTACAAGCCTAACAGTAGGTACAAAAAATTTATCCATGCTTTGAATACCATTGTCCTAATATTTCTCACCATGTGGCCTCAGTGTCACCAGTTAGAGGACAGACTATAAATGACTTTTACAAAAAAAGCTAGATTGGGGTACACATTAATCTTGACTCAAAAGACAGAAATTATTGTTAATATTTACAATGCCTTGGTTGCAGCTGAAAAACTAAAAGTCGGTTGCAGCTGAAAAACTAAGTCAGGTGACCTGCTGCTTGCCTTTGGATCCTCATGGTAGCTTTACATGCATAAAAATTAATTTATTCCACTAGCCCATTCCATTTTCTTCACCCTCCCTCAGCTGCAGTTTGAAGATCACTAGTAACATTACCTTCTTTAGCTCCTCTGATGTTCCAGACACTCATAAGACATACCACCACCTTTCCTGCCAGACATGAACAAAGCTTTGAAATCAATGACAGTTTTCACAGAACTTTTTAAAAAAACCATCCTATGATGAGCAATTAATAGGTTGTCTCCTAATGGGGGCTTGCGTGCAATTAGTGCTAACATTCTATGGGCAATTTTGAATGTTTCTGTTTTTGATCTGGATCCAGCCGAGTACGTTTAAAATCTCTCAATAATGTTTCATAGTGTTCTGTGTAGAGGGAGACCTTGTACCTCATTCATTAGCTATGTAGTTTTAAATTTTTTTCTAATCACTTTTGCTGGTATATAAAATGCAAATTGATATTTGTATGCTGAATTTACTAAATTCACTTGCTAATTCTTATAGATTATCTGGAGATCCTTTCGGATTTTCCACATCTATAATCGTGTTATCCACAAATAATGACAGTTACTTCTTCCTTTCCAATAATCACACCATTTGTTCTAACTGGATCTCCAGTATATTGTTAAACAAAAAAGGTGATAGTGGGCATCTTAATCTTGTTCCTGATCTCATGGTGCAAACTTCAAAGATTTTACCATTAATTGTGAAGTATACAGTGAAGTTTTGGTAGATGTTCTTTAACATATTAAAGAAGTTTCTTTCTATTTCTAGTATGCTACAAGTTTATAACATGAATGGATGTTGAGAAGAATCCATGCTTTTGTCTGCAACTATTGAGATTATCGTATGATTTTCTCCTTTATTTTCTAAATATAGTGAATTATATTGATTTTTGAATATTGGAACAATCTGAAATAAACCCACCTTAATCTCACTTGATTCAGTTATCAGCTAATACAGTTTAGGATTTTTGCCTCTGTGTTTATGAGAGATATTAACCTGTAATATTTCTTTCTTATAATGTCCGTATCAGGTTTTGTTATCAAGATTATACTGGCCTAGTAAAATTGGAAGTGTTCCCTTTTTTTCTATTTTCTAATAAAATTTAGCAGAGGTTGGTGTTATTTTTTCCTTAAATGTTTGGAATAATTCACCGCTAGATTTATCTGTGCCTGGAGTTTCCTTTGTGGGAAGGTTTTTATTTTGAGACACATTTCTTTACTAGATATAGGACTATTCAATTTTTATAATACATCTGTGTATGTTACAGTAAATTGCATTTTAAAGTAACTTACTCTTGGGACTTCCCTGGTGGCACAGCAGTTAAGACTCCAAGCTCCCAGTGCAGGGGTCCCGGGTTTGAGCCCTGGTCAGGGAACTAGATCCCATGTGCGTGCTGCAACTAAGAGTTCGCGTGCCACAACGAAGGAGCTGGCAAGCTGCAACTAAGGAGCCAGCCTGCCACAAACTAAGACCCGGGGCAACCAAATAAATAATATATAAATAAATAAAAAAATTTTTTAAATAAATAAAATAACTTACTCTTACTCATTTTATCAAAATTTCACTATTTGTCAGCAAATGTCTTTCATTATTCTGTCATTTTAATTTCTCTCATATCTGATAATAATGCCCTCACTTTCGTTCCTGATATTATTTGTGCTCACATTTAATCTTCATAACAATTCTATGTAGTGATTATTATTATTTCTCACGTTTTCAAAGGAGTAAAGGAATCTCAAAGAGCTAAAAAGCTGCCCGTGTTTAATTAGCTAGAAGGCACAGAGCTAGGACTCAAAGCAAGGTCTGTAGCCTCAAAAGCCCATATTCTTTACAAACACATCAACACTCATTTCAAACATACATTGTAGTCATGACTATGCTGATTTCAGTCCTTTCAGGAAAAAAAAAAAAAAATGCATGGAGGGGCAGGGCTTTTGTCCAAGCAAATGGAACAGGAAAAAGATAAATTTACTTTCCTCAGTCTCTAAACACTTACACATTTGACATCAGTGCTGTGAATCATTTTCCACTTAACATGTGCCATTATATGCTCTTCAATTTCTCTGAAGAGCTCCTCCCATCCTATTAGAAAATACTGAATTATCCTTTAAGCACCAGCTTCTATTCTGTGAAGGAGTTTTTCTATTCTATTCTTCTACAGTATTCTGTGTCTTTGATTCCATGAAGGATTCCTTAACTCTCCCAACAAAATAAATGTCTCTGTTGTATTACCACTGTAGTTACTGAAAAAAAAAAACAACTCTCTATTATAGCTTATATACTTATATATAATATTGTGAATATGTTTATAAACATCTGCCTCTCCTAATGAACTATCAATCTCTTGAGGATATTAGGAACCATGTCTCCTGCATCTTTCTAGGCCCCGTGTTCAACATAATGACAGAGGAGGTGCACGGTGAAAACATCTTCATTATTTTATAGGACTAATTATTTTTACATGCTTTTCTTACCTCCCCTAAGAACTTTTCTCTCAAGGAATCTACCACAGTAGAACTTTGCTTGGCATGAACTGACTGTGCTCTCTACGTATGAAATTTCTCGAAAGTAAGAATAGTTTAAACTTCCATTATTTGAGGCTGCAGTTCTAATTATTTTAAATGATGATATTGATACATGGCTTCAAAAATTGAATCACATTTTAATGTTTACATTTAATTAATTAATGCTTAAACATATGCATTCACAGACTCAATAGCTGTCTGTATTATCTCAATTACAGATAATAGCAAAGTCTAAATTTGATCTAAATTTGAGGTTTTACTAAATGTGAGAGTCAAAATAAGCATTTTTCCTTCTCCCCTTCTTACCACTCCGCTCCATTCTCCCCTGTTCTACTAATTACGAACATATTGTGTGATGGGCAAACCAAAACTATCTGAGGCACCTCACTGAAGGCCTAAGAAAACCGGGTAGAACTTAGAGCTGCAATATAGGGCAAAGCCACTAGGTGGAGCCCCATAAAATCTATGGTCATCTCCTGCCCATTATTAAACACTTTAGTCCATAGGACGCTAATGCTGGAACGGACCAAGGAAAGCAAGGAACCAACCCCTTCATTTTCACAGAGGAGGAATCTGGGAGCCAATCAGGGAAAGAACCAACCTAGGTCACACATCCACATTAGTGAAACCGAGCAGAACCCTGTGAGGCCCTCCCAGTTACGAAAGCCCTTCTGTGTACCCTGTCTCTTGCTTGTAGAAAAGCTGCAGTCTCCCAGGCATCCTCTGAGTCACAAAAGGCTCAAGCAATTAATGGTTAGGGCAATAGAGTCACAGAATCTGTAGTTCCTCCCTGAAGGACATAGATAACAGTGTCCAATGCACATTCCTGAGTTGTTTTGCAGATAGTATAACCACCACCAGAGGGAAAAAGCTGGCCAGATGACCAGACTATAGCCATAATGTAAGCTGCTGCATCTTGAGCAGTACTGAATCTATGGCTTGCACAATTCCAGGAACTGGCCTCAAGGAAATGGGAACAAAGAGACCCTGGAGTTGAAGACTAACTGTGCTGAAAACAATCAAGATGACGCTGACCAGACCACCACCTGACCAGTTTCAGAACGACTGTCGGAGCTGACTGTGCTGTTCCGCACATGGCCCCCGCCTGCACACAAACTTCCCGGCTTTTCCCCATACAACCCTCTCCCTCTAACCAGCAAGAGGGAGATGCTTTGGGAGACAACAGTCTGCCATCATCCCAGGTTGCCGGCTTCCTGAAGAAAGCATCTTTCTTTTTCCACCAACCCTTGTCTCTCAAACATTGACTTTTGAGCAATGAGCAGCTGACCCTGAGCTCGGTTCTGGCTCTGGCTGGTAACAGCAGTAGAGAGCCCAAATCAGCACCCAGAGTCTGCATTGCCCTGGGTCTTTGCATTTGCTACAGCAATGGTTTTCCCCTAGAGTTATGAATGGAAAAGCTGTACAGCTTAAATAAAAACAAGATACATACCTAATCAATCTCCTCAGTGGCAAAGAAAAGCAATATTGGCATAACATTAATTAGCTTGTGTTCTGGAGTCACATACTTTTAGCCAAAGGAAGTGAGCTTCATAGTCAGTGCCTGCAACAGTGTGCATTAGAATGAAGGTATCTAGGCTTCTTTCTACTGGATAATTTAAGGGAACTTGTATCACTGTTCTGCCTCAACTCTGGGAAGGGGTTTGGGCAGAGTGAGTGGAAAGGACTGCCTGTAGCTTTTCCACTGACAAACTGTGTGGTCTCAGAGGCAAGTTTCCTGCCCACTGTTTCCATGGGGGAAAATGGTGCAGGCTGCTTTGCCTAATGGGCACAATCAGAACAAGAAGTTACGGGGCTTTGGGATAAGATGATTACAGGAGAAAACTGATCATCACAGGTTATCACTGGTAGCTTCTCTGCCCCTTCAGTCCTAACCCTTTTCCCACAGTTGTCCTCATTCTATCGTGCCTCTGTCCTAGAAGGGAACGTGGCAAATAAATCACAATTACATACAGTGATCTGAGAAATGGAAATAATACAATAGGGATGATTATGACATGAGGAAAACTATGATTCAAATGTCTAGCAAAAACTCTGGCATATACACAGCAGTGTTAAAAAAAAAAGCTTGCTATTTCTATGCTGCTTCATTCCTCTCCGATATGTTTACAATTAAAGAAAAACAAAAATGAGAATACCTTTTTATCTCTATAACGGAAGAGATCGGGTCTTCCGACAGAGAGCTTTTGTGTCAGTTAAATATTTATACATAATGTGTAATAGCTACTCTAATTAGAGATACTTCATACCTCCAAATGTAAGGATTAATTAGGCTCTGGTATCTTCATTTTTTAGATTTGTAAATTGAAAGTAAAAAGTAAATTAGAAACTTCCTATAACATTTACAGAGAGAAAAATATGCAAAGCAGGTTGGTGCTGTCACACTTTGTTAGTGTCATTCCATATTACTAAAAACATTTGAGAAACATTTTTGTAATCTAGTAGACAATAATTAAAATGTAGACAATAACAAAGCACTTACTTATTCCAGGCACTGTTTCAACTGCTATATAGAAGCATTATTTTGCTTATTACAACCAAATTTGTGAGTTAGGTAGCATTACCCCAATATTTCAGAAGAAAATGCCAAGACAACAATAAAAATAAATTGTGTCACAGGTAAATGTCAGAGTTGGAATTTGCCATTTGGTCTGTTTGGCTCCAAAACCTGTGCTCCTAACTACTACATACTTAGGTTCATTATTTGTTTCCTTGGACTCAAAGCTAAGAAAATTAACTATGGAAAAAGCTACTTGCATATAAAGGTTTATTTGTAATAGTGAAAAGTTAAAAGCCAAATAAAGTACATATAGTGGAAAACAATAGTAAATAGAGTAAATTATGAAGGGATATATATATATATCTCCTATATCTTTATAGATAAAAACATGAAAAATGCTTATTGTATAATAACTTCTTTAAAGTATGATATAAATCTATACTAATTCTTTTTGAAAATTTCTTGTATATATTTCCATTTCGGAGATAAAGAAAAGAGAACAAATGTCGTTTCTGATGCATGACATATACTAGAATAAGAAGGTAAACATAATAAACTCATTCTGATCAGCAAGTTCTAATTATGAGAACATTTTAGTTCCTAGTATTACTAAGCTTTGTTTCACCAAGCATGTGAGACAATAATAATTATATCCTTGTTTTTGATAAGTAGGTTTTAGAAGTAATGACGCTTGTAAGAATAAAGCCTGGGCTTCTGATGTCCCTACAGGGGGACCTAAGCTGGAGAAGAGCAGGCCCCCCTACCTGTGATGACAAGGCGGAAGGTGAACCCTGGAGAGGCAGTACTGCTGCAGTGCACCCCCTGCTTATTTAAAGGATGCACTGAAATCTGACCACTTAGCTTCTCCTTTAAGAACATCAAGTAAAGAGGGGAGTTCCATATGGTAAAATCATTGCCTAAAAATTAATAGTAATATCACACCCATTATGAGTTATATCCCCTCTAAAGGGTAATCCCAGGACCTTGAGAAGACCCACAATGAGACAGAGAGTGGACAAACAGAGGGATAAGCAGTCGATCCCACTGATTTCTTCTAGGTCCTCTGTACTCTATCTCTTTCCCTTGTTTTTTGGAACCAAGTGATTAATTGCTCTCATAGTGGTAGATTATTGAGGATTCTTTTCTCTCGCTTCGAATTTTCTAGCAACAGATATAAAAACAAGACAGGAAAAAAATACACAAACTTGTTACCGGAAAAGTAATCACAGAACAAGATCATCAGTGACATGTGCACTGATCAGTGGCAGTGATATATATACTTTCCCTTGTTTTGTTTTCCCTATGGAGTGACATTGCTTTAAAACTTTCTTTAAAGGAAGAGCATTAAAGAGACTGGAGAGCAGTTAGTGTAAAAGGATCTAAGAATCTTGAAAAACCCAGCAACTTATCTTTCTACTCCAGATAAGTCTGAGACCCTTTTTTCTTCCCTCTATTTCCGTTCTCAGAATCTAGTGCTCTAACATCTCACACACACACACAGAAATATTGCCATATTTCCTACTTTCTAAACTCAGCTCTCCTCCTCCTGGGTTCCCTCTTCCTATGAGATCTGTTCTGGCAGTGAACTATCTCTCCCCCACCCTTCTCCTCCTCGACTTCTACACTTCTTTTTTTTTTTTAATTGAGGTATAGTTGATTTACAATGCTGTGCCAATCTCTGTACAGCAAAATGACTCAGTTATACACATACAGACATTTTTTCATATTCTTTTCCATTATGGTTTATCACAAGATATTGACTATTTTTCCCTGTGCTATACAGTAGGACCTTGTTGTTTATCTATCCTATATATAATTCGACATCTACACTTCTTTCCTCACACTTTATATTGCAGTCATTTGGATGCACATGCATTTTTCCAAATACACCAGCATGTTCAGTAACTCTGTGCCTTCCTACATGCCTCCCCTCTGAAAAATCCTTTCTTCTTCCTCATCCCAAATTACATATTCTTCAGGTGACCTCTCCCCCTTAAAGCCTTCCCTACATCACACTCTCCCTCCCCACTAGTGAAAGCCTGCCCCATAGGGTTAAAACAAAAAAATTGGTAATGAACACAAATTCTTGAGCTTGTCTTATAGAACAGCAGATGAAGAAACAACTTGTTGAAATCCCCTCTGCGTCGAACACAACAAGACTGGCTGAAACCAGTTGGAGCCAAGATGGCTGATCAAACTTTGGGCAGAATAAACCTGCTTGTCCGATTGGTGACCCTTTGATATTGAGACAGGCTGGGACCTGGGACCTGGGACCCGGGACACTTTGCTGCAGTGCTTGCACCTGGACAAACGTCTCCTCAAGCAACAAAATACAAAGAAACTATAAGGGACTAAAAATAACTTTGTGCATGTGCAGCTGGGGCAAATTATGGACAACAAGATACAAAAAGACCAAAAAAGACCAACTGCCACTTCTGAAGAGCCGGGAGCAAAAGCAGGGGGTCGGGAGCAAAAGCAAGGTACTGAGAGTGCCCGAAGCACAAAACACCACCTAAGAGGTGGGCAAAACACCTAGGCCACCCCTCCAGCCCGACCCCTGGACACACCCCTACCCTCACCCCATATAAGGAACCAGCTCTCCACCCTCCCCTCCCCCCCCACCACAAGCAGGCAAGCAAGTGCGGGAACCTGTTTGTTCTTGCTCCCCCCTGCTGCAGCAGGGGCCCCAATAAAGTCTTGCCTGAGTTTCTTATCTGGCGTCTGATCAATTTCTATTGATTAAGGAGGCCAAGAACCCTGATCAGTAACAATATCACAGCCCAAATTGCCACCTCTTGCTTCATACCAACTCCCTGGAATTTGCACGTGCAGAGACAGGAAGTCTGCTTGGGCCTGTGCATAGGAACTTGGCACTTCCTTCGCCTTTGTAAGCACCACACCCTCCCTTTTTCTTCACGGCCCCGGAGCCCAATCCTTAAATATCCACCTCACCTTGCCATCTGGGAGATAGATTTGAGAGTTCTGCTTCCTGTCTCCTTGCGTGGCCGCTCTGCAATAAAGACTTTTTCTCCCTCTGCAATAAAGACTTTTTCTCCCTGCGAAAGACTGTTGTCTCCGTGTCTGGCATCGCTGGCGGGGAGCAGGGAGGGTTGCGGGGGGGTGGGGGGGCGGGCAATACAATCTCTGCTCGGTGTCCATCTTTAAGGCCCAGCACTTTCCGAATCCCAGTAGATCCCCCATTTTATAATATAATTATTTGTTTATATAGCTATCTCTTCCTTTGTACTCTGAGATCCTTAAAAGCAGAAACTCCTGGTTGACTTTATAACTTCATGAATGGATGAATGGATGAATAAATGAAAGGGTATACACCAACGGCAGGTGAAATGTTTGAAATCCCGCCAACCAGAAATCTACGCTGGAGCCTGCGGTGGCGCGTGCGCAAACCCTCCGTCCTGTTCTCCTTCGCTGTGGATACATCTGGGTTGGCTGCTCCAACGGAGTCTGCAGCCCCGCCCTAACTGAAGTACGGGAAGACTGGAGGCTGCTTAGTGCACAGGAAAGCCTCACAGCGTCAGAAACTAGCAATCTTGGATTCTGCTTCTCAGAAGAATCCTGCCTTAAATTCTTAAGCAAAATTCTGCTTTAAATTAGCCCGTGATCTTGGGCAAGTCTCTGTAATTTTCCTGAGAAAATTCTGTTTCTTCGTCCACAATGAGAATAGGAAGTCCAGTCTATTTATTTCCACGTTACGGTGTTACGAAGGTGCTGGAGCCCGGGGCCTGGCCAGGAGAGGGCGGTGCGTCTGGAAACAGGAAGAGGTGGAGCGAGCGCAGGGTGGCGGTAGCGGTGTCGGCGGGAGTAGACCCCAGCCGGGGCTTCTGGGTAGCCTCGGGCGACAGACTGTGCTCTCTGCACCAAGCCTTCCGCAGGTCCTGCGGCCCTGAGCTGCCCCAAGCTAGGTGACAACATGTCCCCCTGCCACCATGGACTAGGGTGTCTGTCGTGAAAGAAGGTTGTTTCCACGAGCGCAGCGAATCCATTAAGACCTGGAGTGATGGCTCCTCGCTGGATGGAAGGAGCGCCCGCGAGCCCCCGACCAGACCCTGCCCCCCCTCAACAACTTCTCTGTCGCAGAAAGTCCCTGATGAAGACTGGGAGACGGGGCCCAACACCTTTGTCATACGCTGCCTGCAGTGGACCACGGTCATCAAGAGGACCATCCACGTGGACTCTCCAGAGGGAGGTGAGTCTGGGCCTCCTCGAGGCCGCCCTTTGAGAGCTTCCAAGCCCAGTGTGAGAAGAGGCGCAGATGGACAGATTAGGAGTTTACCGTCTCAGCCCTTCCGCGAGCTGGGAAGAGCTGGGCTTCTTAGTCCACTGACCCGGTTCTTCGTCGTCAGACTGGCGGGTTCGTGGGAATCCTGGGCGGAGCTTGTTGACAGGACTGGGGCGGGGCCTCTGCCTGTCTGGAGATCTGCGGAGGGTCAGGGGGCTGCATTTTTAATGAGCATCTTCATTGATTTTGAGACAGGTTGCCCAGAGAATCCGTTTTTAAAAGATTAATTTAATAATTAGAAGAGATGATGTAGAATCACTTAGGTCAAAACAAATCGTATAAGGGTGTCTGGTGAAAGCTTTGCTCTCACTTCTGCCTCATATGCTCTCACCCCCGAGTTAACTGCTGTTCTTCTGTGTCTGGGAAGAGCTTCTTCACACATGGACAGATCCATTCAGATCCTTTTGGGTTGTACTCTCCTTGTTTTTTCTTTTTACACAAAAGGTGGCATTGTATGCAAACTGTTATGAACTTGCTTTTTTCGCTTAAGTTATCTAGAGGAACCTTTCTGCTTCCATATATAGAGAACTGCTGCTACATTTTTTTTTTTAATAGCTGCACATGTATGTCCCTAAGTTTGTTTAGCAGTTCTTTATTAATGGTGACTGTGGTTGTTTCCAAACAATGCCACAGTGAAGTATTGGGTTGGCCAAAAAGTTCCTTTGGTTTTTAAGTAAAAATTAAAGACACATTTTTCATTTTCACCAGTTATTTTACTGAACAACATATTCACTGTTTTGTTCCACTACCTTCTGCCATTTTTCAGGCAACTTCATAATTCCATCTTCCCAAAATTTATCTTTTTGAGCAAAGAACTGTTCCAGGTGCCTTTTACAGTCTTCCAGGGAATTGAAATTTTTTCCATTAAGAGAATTTTATAAAGACCGAAATAAATAGAAATCTGAAGGTGTTATGTCTGGTGAATATGACGGATGAATCAGAACTTCCCAGCCAAGCTGTAACAGTTTTTGCCTGATCATCAAAGAAACATGTGGTCTTGTGTTATCCTGATGGAAGATTATGTGTTTTCTGTTGACTCGTTCCAGACGCTTTTCTTCAAGTGCTGCTTTCAATTGGTCTAATTGGGAGCAGTACTTGTTGGAATTAATGGTTTTGTTTTCCAGAAGGAGCTCATAATAGAGGACTCCCTTCCAATCCCACCATATACATAACCACCTTCTTTGAATGAAGACTGGCCTTTGGTGTGGTTGGTGGTGGTTCATTTCGCTTGCCCCACGATCTCTTCCGTTCTCACAGCTTGTTTTAAGAACAGAATGTTTTCATTACATTTCAGTAGAGAATAGCGTGTGGAAATACGGTCGAGAAGGTTGTTTTCTCTTAACTTATGTGGAACCCAAACATCAAAGCGATTAACGTAACCAAGCTGGCACAAATGATTTTCAGTGCTTGATTTGGATATTTTGAGTTTGTCGGCTATCTCCCACGTGGTATAACTTTGATTGTTCTCAATTAATGTCTCGATTTGATTGCTATCAACTTCAGCTGGTCTACCCGACCTTGCGTGGAGCATCGTCCAGCAAGAAATCTCCAGCACGAAACTTTGCAAACCACTTTTGACATGTTCTGTCAGTCACAGCACGTTCTCCATATGCTGCAAAAATCTTTTTTTGCGTTTCAGTTGCGTTTTTACCTCTCTTGAAATAATAAAGCATGATATGCAAAAATGCTGCTTTTTTCCTTCCATCTTCAATATTAAAATGGCCACACAAAAATTCACCAGTTTTGATAAGTTTTTTAAAAAATGCATGCTGATGTGACAGCTGTCACAATACAATCTAACAAAATTGTTTCAAATGACATTAAAGACAACTAAGCACTACTAGAGCCATCTTATGGAAAAAACCAAACGAACTTTTTGCCCAACCCAATACCTTGTGTTTATTTCATTTGACATATGTGCAAGTAAATCTGTAAGATGAATTCTTAGATGTAGGATTTCTGGGTCACAGGGAATATGCATTTGTAATTTTGAGAAATGGCTCTATTAGGCCATGTCTAAGAGCGTTCTCACAGCCTTGTTTCCAAATGTTGGATTTTTTACCAATCTGATCAGTCGGAAATGGCACCTCAGGGTAGTTTTGGCTTTTCTTTCTGTGGGTGAGTTTGAGTGTCTTTTCATATATTCAAAGGCCATGTCAGTTTCTATACTGTCTGTTCATATCCTTTGTCTATTTTTCTATTGGGTAGTTGGTCTTTTTCTTATTTATTTTTGAAAGCTCTTTATATATTAGGGAGCTTAACCCTTTGTAATGAGTGGTGAATATTTTTTCCCCACTTTGTCCCTTTGGACCTGACTTTGAGAAACACTCTTTTAGCTTGTCTGTGAGATGAGGATTCAGCTGACCTGCTGGAGAACCCTAAAACAGTGCCATCCAAGAGAACTTTCTACCATGATAGTAATGTTTAATACCCTTGGTGTCTAAAAGGGTAGCCACTAGTCACATGTGCTTGTGGAACATTTGAAATGTGGCTAGTATGACTGAGAAATGGAATTTTTATTTTATTTAATTAATTTACATTTAAACAGCCACATAAGCTAGTGGCTGCCCTCTTGGACAATACATTTCTAGACCATATACAAAACAATATCACAAAATGTGTTGCCACAATCTATACTGTAATTATGGTTACCTACCTTCCTAAGGTTGAAAATATACTCACCCCACCAAGGGAAACAGAATTACCATCTCAAGCCAGCTAGGTGTTACTCAGCTGAAAACTGGGGGCCAAAACATGGACTGCCAGTGAAAGCAAACTGAGCCCTGTAAGTGCATAGGACCTGGGTGTTGGGCTGAGTTTTGAAGAGTGTGTGGGAGTTGACCACGGAGTTAGGAAAGAGAAAGTGACTCTGGGAAAAGGGACCAGCATATTCAAAGCCCAAGAGTTGAGAGAGCTCATCTTCTGGGGACCACAGAGGGTTCTGCATCACCAATGAATGAAAGGGCCAGGAATCTTGGAAGAGGGGAAGTGGAAGCCTTGAAACTGGAGAGCTCAGCCAGGGCCCGGATTCTAGATGGAGATCTCCACAGGGCTTGGCAAACCATGAATCAACTGGGGTTCGTCACAGGATTGCTAAAAGATTCAGGGGGGTAATAAACAGGAAATCCTTGATTCAGCAGTACCTGGCACACAGCTTGCAAGCCTGGAAAAGGAGCAGTGGGGAGCCGGCAAAGCTTTTTAATAGGGAAGAGACCTGCTCTGGTTTCCATTATAGTAAGATACCATGGCCTTCAGTGTGGAGAAGAATCCCTTTCCTAAGACTTGGGGGAGTAGGGGGGTAGGGCATCTCCTCTGCCACTGGAGAGAAATCTGCCCCTGGGTCTGATCTGAGACCAAACTGCAGATTTCTGACCTTTACCCAAGGGGAGGTGTGAGCCAGAAATCCAGCAAGAGAGAGGCCATTCTGCTCTCTTGGCTGTCCTCTCTGCCCTGCCCCACATAGGCCTGAGGCAGTAGGCTGCTCCTGAGCCTGGGGAGAGGTAGGGAGTTGGGGTGGGGATGGAGGACAGACAGAGGCCACACTGGTGACGGGTCCTTGCCTAGATGATGCAGTGGCCTGCTCACTGGGCTCCCAGTAGCCTCTCCTGCCTTCCCCAGATGGTGCTCCCCAGGGAAGCTAGAGAGATTCTTCCACCCCACCGCCTTGTTTCAGACTACAGAAAAGTTGAAATAATAGCATAATAAATGAAGTCCAGATCCCCTGTACAGCAACTCAACATCTGCCATGTTTGCCTCATCTGGCTGTATTTTATGCTGACTCTTGAATTTCTGTTCATACTTTCGACACTTTCCTCACTAACACTTCAGCAGCCGTTTCCTAAGATAAGGGTTTTCTCCTACAGAATCATGGTGTCATTATCACACCTGAGATGATTGTTTACACTCTAGATTTATTAATATCCTCTCCATGTCCATGCCATACTTGAATGTACCCAGTTGTCCTCAAAATATTATGTTTCAAACCAGGATTCATTCATGATACATGTTGTCTCTTTGGCCTATTTTAACCTAACTCAGCCCTTTTGTCTTTTTTTTCCTTCCAGGACATTGATTTTTTTTTTTTTTTTTTTTTTTTATGAGCCAGGCTAGCTCTCTTAGAGAAAGTCGCACACTCCTATTAGGTGCTTTTTCCTTTTTCCCATGTGCCTATATTTCCTGTAAACCCAAAATTAGGTCTGGAGCCAAGTTGGTAAACTCTGACCTGATCTCCTGTTTTTATAAATAAATTTTTATTGGAACACAGCCACGCCCATTTGTTTACAAATTGTCTGGCTGCTTTTGCCCTACTATGGCAGAGTTGAATAGTTGTGACAGAGACTGTGTGGCCTGCAAGGCCTGAAATATTTACTGATTTATCCTTTACTGAAGAAGTCTGCAGACCCCTGATTTTGGCAGGTATATTTAAACAGTGCATCACATTAGTGTGATCTTTTAAATGTAAATGTTATCATGGAATTTCTCTGCTTAGAACTCTGACTGGCTTTTAATCCCACTTGGAGTAAAGTCCAAAACTTGTGTCATATCCTACAAAGTCTACATGATCTGGCCTCCTCTCCAGAATCATTTTCTACCACTAGTTCTCTCAGTTTAGCCACACTGGTCTCCTTGCTGTTCCTTAAACATGCTAAGCACACTTCTACCTCAGGACCTTTGCATGTGCTGTTACCTTTGCTTAGAACCCTCTTCCCCCAGATATCATGATGGTTCTGACCTTAACTTCGTGAGGTGTCTGCTCAAATGCCTCCTTCTCAGAGTGTCCTGCCCTGCTCCCCATGACTCTGTTACCCTTACCTCCTTTAAGTTTCTTCACAGCACCTATCTAGCAGGTGTGACATTTTCTATGTATTTATTTGTGCTGGGAACATAAATAGCAGTTCAGTACATGTTTGTTGAATGAATAAAATAATAATTAAAACTAAAAAAAAAAAGAAGGTGCTGTATTTGAGAGGGCTTGTGAACAATGAAGCATGATGCAGATTTAAAGGACTGTTATTAAATGTTGTTTCTCTTCTTATGTATGCAGTGCTGGGTTTTTCCTCTGGTCAGCTTTGTTTTGTTTTGTTTTTAACTTCAGCTGTAGCATGTCCATCTCATAATGCTGGAATTCCACAGGATGAGTTGATGAGGAGGCACAGTGTGTGGTGGAAAGAACATGGGCATTTGATTCCGCAGATTTGTGTAGAAATCTCAGCTTCATTATTTACCCAACATTCTTGCTCCTCAGTTTTCTCATGGAAATGAGAAATACCAATGCCTTTCTTGTAGGTTTGATGTGAAAGTTACATATGATAATCTAATGATATAACATATCAGCTCCTTGTACATACATAGGAGGTACTTGGTAGAGTGGAGCCCTGAATGGGGAGGAGACTTGAAAGGTTGCACACACCTAAATCCTAGTGGTGAAAACTCCAATTGCCTGAGTTAAAAAGTAATAATAATAATAGTAATAACAAATTAACCTTGACTCGCTGCAGAAAATTAACTGGAATTTACTAAGAAATACAGGAAGGGTCAGTCCTACCCCTTGCATTTGAGAACTGATTGTTTCCTAACATTCATGAATCACGTTGGTAATCTTTGCCATATCTGAATATTGTCTGTACTGTTATTTTCTTAATTGATTAAGTTGGTTGTTACTTAGCCTTATCATTCATGAAATCACAAGTATGTTATGCTGGTTAAATTTACTCTAATACATATGAGTATAAATATTTTGTCTAAAACATAATAATAGAGAACGCCCCCCCCCCAAAAAAAGGTGGGTACCACCTAATGGCTTAAAGAATTTTTGCATTGCAAGCTTCTTCCTGCAAATGCTTGTACCCTGAGGCCTTGCTCGCAATTCTCTCATTAACTGCATTTAAAACAATCACAGGAAGTAACATAACCTTACGTCCTGAAGTGTATAATATCAATTTTAAAATCTCTGTTACACAAAGAGTAAGTTTTTGCGCCCTGAGAATCTCAAAATTCTTCTGTATAGGAATGTTTCTAGTTCAAACAAGGACTTGGCAGATAACTCAGATATATAGGAATTTAATAGAGTAGATGCCTGGGGCGTAAAAATTTATCTCACATGTATGTGCATTTAAAGCCACCAACACACTTCGCATGTTAATTTAATCACTAATTCATCTACTAGTTAATTAAACCAAAAGTTTCAACTCAATGTGAGAAGTGGGATAATAGAGGCTTGTGCAGAGTAGGCTGGGGCGCCAAGCAAAGGGATTCTACCCATCTGACAAGGGGGGGACCCTTAGTGAGAGGGAGGAACCTTATTTAATTTCCCTGTAATCCATTTTATCTTTGTTATCTCCATTTCCAGAACCTCAGTTCAGATCCTTAGTCATTAAGGAAATCAGTTTCCTAACTGGCTTTCCTACCTCTAGCTCAGTTTATTGCCTCCCGACCTCTATACAACTGCCATGTAGTCCTCCATCTATTCATTGGATAGATATGTACTGAGCTCCGGCTACATGCCAGGCACTGTTCTAGAGCTCTGATCATGTTACTACCCCTCTTAAACTCCTCCCCATGGCCTTCCTGTTGGAGTCTACATCCCTTCCCTTAGTATGGCTCTCAGGGCTCATGTTTATCTGGGCCATGCTCATCTCCTGACCAGTCCTTTTCCAGCATCTGGTACCCCAGCCCTACTGCACTGCTTGCTTTCTCCTGGGTACCCTGTGTTCACACTCCTCGCAGCCTTTGATTGAATGCTTATCTTTCTTGGCCTGGTTGTCTCCTCTTGGCCTGTTCTAAACTCACCTCTTCTGGGAAAAGGAGACTGTGGGATAGTTGGACTCTCCAAAGGGCATTGTTACTGATCCCCAAGGGGTAGGTGACCCCTCAATGGGTCCTTTGCCCGAAGTTGCAAATGCCAGTCAAACAAAACTGGGCTCCGTATGGCAGAGCAGAAACTTTACTCATTGAACAGGGAATGGAGAAGGGAGAGCTCTGCTCTAAAAACACCTTGTTCCCAAAGGGAGGGGAGAAAGGGAATTTTAAAGGGGTAGGACACAGCCTTGTCATCAGGGCTCTAGGAAAGGGGCGGAGATTTTCAGGAGCAGCCTGGGGCAGCTGGGGCAAGCGCAGTCTTCCAGTCTTCTTTGCACACAGCACGAATTGTGCCTAACAGAATACAAAGACCCACCTTGAGCGGAGATCTTAGCATGGTAGCCAGGCAAAGGTAACTTGCAGACACCTCCAGGCCTCATCTGAGCAGGTGCATTCCTGTGGTCAAGCCAGAGCCAGGTCAGGGCGGTTGACCACTGCATATCTCTTAAAGAACAGCTGCAAAACATCTCTGTCAAATACCAAGTGGTTTTGAAACAAACACAGAGATAAATCAAGGTAAAGATCCTTTAGCTCATAGAGGCTGATATGGGTGATCAGCTGGGAACTGATATACACTGATATTCTTTAAAACATACAAACAAACAAAAAATAGTTTATATTGCGTGTGTACACACGCACACACACACACACACACACACACACACACACACACACACACCCAAAAAAGGAAAGACACATTACAAGGTTACCTTTAGTCATTTCTAAATAGTAAAAATGGGTATTTTTTTAATCTTTCCATATTCCTGTAATTTCAGAAATGTTCTTTGATGATTTAATTTCTTAATGGGAAAAATAAACATTTTTTAAAATAAGGAAAAGTGGAAGAGAGAGGAAGCAAGGAATGAAGAAGGACATAAAGGTAGATATAGAAGCGTTGCACACGTTTCAGAATGCTAAATAAGTTACTGAGCTTGCCTTTTTTCTTGTGTAATAAAAAATCACCCATACATCTCCCATTTATAGACAAACTCAGTTAATTACAGCATTGTTTGTGGTTGCTTCTGGGCAGGGTCAATATGGGTAATTAGATCTTTTACAATCTTTAGAAAGTTACTCTCATTCCTTGTGAAACATCAATATCAGATGCAATGTGCATTAGGAAGGAGCTGTGGTGAGTAACATGGATGAATAACATGATCCCAAGGTCAGTGGAGTGAAAAACTGAGGCATTTAGAAAGATAACTCAGTCGCAGTTTCTTGTCCCTGAATAACCAGGAACAATAATTTTTGTCAGAATTATTTAGAAAGATGTCTCAATTCTGAGGTGTAACAAAGCCAGGTGCTGTAAAGAATCATACACTCTTAGAGCTCAGTGGACCCTTAGGAGTTGTCAAACTTTGTTCTAGCATTGAAAGCCTTTTTTAAAATCAACTCTTAAATAGAAGCTTGATACTGTATCTTCTGGGCGGTATGCAGAAAGAGAAGGAGTTCGAAACTTAAACCAGGGCTTGAATTCCAGTTCCATCCTTGGGCCAAGGAACTTGACCTGAACTTCTGCTTGCTTGTGAATAAAATAAGGATAATTAACAGTGACTTCAAAGGCTGGATGTGAGAACAAATGAAATACAGCCTGGATATAGCAGGTGGTATTAGTAAGCGGGGGCTGTACTTTGTTAGTCCTCTCAAAACCAAATACGACAGAAACGAGTTTGCCCCTTGGAAATTAAAATTGGGGCTGACATATGCAACATCATTGAACAAGTCTGAATAATTTACAGTCCAGCAGAACTGGTCGTGTCTGATTGAATTTATTAACATTTAAAGAAAGAATGTGAGGCTCAGAAGGGGGAATTGAGAATCTCAGAGGCATTCCACTTGTAAACATTTTCCAGAGGATTTTTGCATTTAGCCAGTAATCTCCATGCCCTGTTCATAAGGGGATCCCCAATGTGGAAAGGTTGGAGGGATTTTCTGCCAAGGAGTCTGAGATTCCTGTTTTCACAGGCACTGTCATCCTTACTTGCAGATGTGGGTATCAGGGTGTCTGAGACTAATGCCTTTAGACCTTGGGTGCCTCTGGCTCACTTTGTCCTGATTCCATGCCATTCATGCAACCTCTGATGCTTATTTGGAATCCCATATAGGTCAGCCTCTGACAACAGTATGCAGTGCTCACTTGGAGGCTGAGTATTCCAATCCCTGTGGCCATTATTTCTTATGGTAAATTCATCAGTTGGTATTTAAGTTTTATCCCTCTGTTCTATGAGCTTACTCGATATGACCCTGCCCAAGAGATGAATCTGCCCTTTGCGCTGACAAGATCAGCAAGGCCTCAGATTGGGGAAAATTCACCAAGGCAATAAGTGTCCCCTAGTGAGAGAGGCTTTTAGAGGCTAGCTGACAGCCTTCTTTGATGGAACAACCCAACATCACTTTATGGCTAGGTTAGATACTGAATATTTTTTAGTTTTAGTTTCCATATTAGTCACTCATGAACTATTCATTACCTCCCTTTTCTATCCCAAGGAGTTGTCTTTGGTTGGAGACTCCCTGAAGTAGTCTCTGAGACAAATAATATATTGGGGAGGTGGTCCCAGGAAGCACCAGTAGAAAAGTGGGGACAGGAGCCAGGAAATGGAAGAAAGCCAGTAAAGTTTACAATATCAAGCAAGTAAATGTTGAGGGCAACTAGGGCTTAATCCCAGTGGGAACTCAGGGAGACAATGAAGGGCATGGTACAGAGTTATTCACCTCCCCGTCCCCATGGGCAAAGAAGAGGTACATTTATCCTCTCATTCCCATCTCTCTTTGGCTGAGGGCTATTCCCTGGTGCATCATCTCATGGCACTTCTGGCTATTAGGGTCTGGAACCTAGAGAATACTTTCAGGTGGGAATCACAAGGGTTTTCAGTAGAACTGTGTAGGCATGTATTTGATAGGGGAGTGCCAGAGAGGGGTGAGGGTGATGAGTGGGGCAACCAACTGCATTTGCTGTAGGAGGTGGGTCATGAAAGAATAAAGCACAACTGATACTCTCACATGCTTATAATGACTAGACATCATTCTAAATGATAATCCAGTTCACCCAGAATGGTAAAAGCCATGCAAGACTCTTCTCTGTGGTTTTGGATTTGGCTCCCCAAAAGACACCAGAAAGAAGGAAGTCAAAGCAAATCTGCTACTGATTTCCACTTCACCGCATTGCGATTTTTTTTTTCACATCTAATGATGAAAAACTTTATTCTGTTTCAAGGTATCTAGAAAATGAAGCTGCATTTGGGGCACGTTACACATGAGGAATGATCCGTATGTAGTGAGTACGAAACTCAGTTACGGAAATATTTCCTAGTTCTTACCAGATACTCCATTACCAATGCCTAATTGAAAGTAAAACATAATTTGCCACACTAAAAGCCTAAAAGTGAAATATGACAGAATTTAAACCAGCAGATATAAATGCAGCACCTATCTGTGAAAAACAAACAAACAAAACAAAACAAAGATGGGAAAAATCAAATACTGAGGAAGAGCTCTGGCCTTAAGCACATCTCACCTGAAGAGTGAAATGATGACTGTAGCAACTTATTCCCCCAAGCAATGCTAAATCACCAGGCTACAACCTTGCCTTATATAACATTCCAGTTCAATGTCTGGCAGAAATCAAAGCATGGGGGTCTGCCAGCTGACCCCAGTATCATTCAGGCAAGCGTGATGGGTCTAGAAGTTTAGAAGTCCCAACTTCTCAGTATTCAAAGTGGAAGTAACATCACATTTGTTTAAATGTTTCTGTTTTATTTAAGATCTACTAAAGACTACCCCACTTACCCAGATTCATAGGAAATCCAGTATCAGTTATTTGGAGGACTGTTGGTGTGGGTCCCTTTCTCTCTTCCCTTGTATGATATAAGAACACCGGCAGGGCAGGTGGGAGGGAGGGCTTATACGGATCTGAAATGGTGTCTACCAGGCATCACAATCTTGAGCAGGGAAAAGCACGATCGCTATATGCCTGTCTCTGCTGTCCTTGCCCCTTGCAGCTGTGTGATGCCTTGAAGGAGTACTGGACCCCCTTCCTCTTCTGATCCAGCAGTAGCCGAGTGTACTTGTCCAGCTCTCTGCCCAGGAGGGCCGCTCTTTGTGGACTCCAGGACCTCAAAGCTAAACTGAGCCCCAGTGCTTCTTCACACAGTGGTCTTAGGTCGCAATGCCCAGAACTGACTTGCATCCCTCCTGCCCTTTTCTCCAAGATCCTACTGGCTATGAGTTTCCCATCCCCACCCCCAATCCACAGACTCAAAGTCAAAAGTCCTCTTTACTCTCCTGTTTTTGGACAAGAAAGCCTAATTGCTTCACTGGAACTAGAGCAGCCTCTTCTTCCTTAGTTATTTTCAACTTCTTTTTTTTTGGCCTATCAGTAGGCATATATATCAACATAAACTCAGAAAGAGAGAAGTAGGGAAAGTGAATTGGTGACAAGGGGGTTGGAAGGATAACACACAGCTCCAAAGTTACTCACCACTAGTAAACAGCACCAGCAGGTATCAAAGGCATCAAGTGGTTAAAAGCAACAGAAATAAAATTTCTATCCTAGAATTCCACCAGAAAATTTCAGGAGTTATAATTGTTTACTCATTTGGGTTTCTGCTAAAATAGTCCTTGCCTTGATGTCACTGGCTGTCACTCTCGTTTCACAGGCATCTGATTTCAGCCAGTCTTTCAGTCCCAGACTGGCCCCCAACCCGCCTCTCATCAGCGAAGATTACTTTAGTCAGACTTTACCATTCATGTGATACTTAGAGACACAAAGAATTCACAAAGGGTTTTCTTTTAGATGTTACTACTTTGAAGCGTATATCACATTCCCCCAAATCCTCTGTTGAGCTCGCTTTGATTCATCTACAGTGCAGTGGGTGATACTTCTGTCGATGGTTCTAAGATCATTTCAAGATTCTCACTGGAGGCTTTTTGGCTCTCTGAGATAAATATATATGGCAGAAATATTTAACATTTTTTTAGTATGATTGTTTTCAGATCTCAGGAAAGAATTGCTAAAGGAGTTTGTTAAAAATGTAGATCACACCGGAGATTCTAATTCAGTAGGTCTGGTATGGGCCTCAGGAATCTGTATGTATAATAATGACTTTCAGATGCAGGGAGTTACAAAAAGGTACACTTCCTGTAAAACACTTATTTGATATCATCTATGTGTCAGACAATTTGCTAAAGGCTTTATAGGACTTATTTTATCAAACCATCACATCAATGCTATAACAGAAAATATTACTAGCCTCATTTTATAGATGAGTAAATGGGGCCTGAAAAAGAAATTAAAACTCAAGGTCACTAAACAAGTATGGGTTAGATCAGAGATTCAAATTAAATTATACCTCTATGTGGTTGCAAAACCCAAACTCTTTCAATTATATTACATTATAAAATAAATTCTAGTGTTGAGGATATTTCAGTTCTAGCAAAAATGGCGATTCCCTACTACTAATACTTCTTAAGTTAAAATTTAATCTGTTCTTTAGTCATAATTTATGAATTAATCGCGTAAGGTAGGTTATGCCATGATAGCGAACAACCCCTGGGGAGAAGTGACTTAACGCAGATTCCTGTTCACTTATGTTCCATGCTCATCTTGAGTTGTGCTGGGGGTCCTGTTCCATGTTGTCTTCACTCAGGGACACAAAGTGGCAGGGCCACTACCATCTGGAATGTCACTGCTCCCTGTGGCAGGAGAGGGAAGTAAAGCAAAAAGCCACCAGCTCTTCTGCTCCCATTTCCTTAGCCAAAGCAAGTGGCATGGGCAAGCCTAACATCAGGAGGGCAGGGAAGTCTATTCTGCCTTGTGTTCAGAAGGCAGAGAGCTGGAAATATTTGTGAACAGCACAAAGGGTCGCAGATAGACTGGTTGCAGGTAGACTTGGAGAAAGAAGATCTGAGTTGAAATTGTGACTTCAAGAGGTACTAACACTATGACTTTAACCAAGTGAATAAATTTCAGTTCTTCATTTCCTAAATAGATAGAATAATACTTACACCCTATGGTGGTTGTGAAAATCAAACAAAACCGAATACGTACATTCAAACAATTTAGTGCCTGAAGCATGATAGATGCTCTCACTAAAACTAGTAGAATTAGAAATCATCACATTGTTGACTACAGTTACATATCCACATACCAGAGATGTTTCAGATTCACGGAGTTATTTCACTTGCACATTTAGATTCAGAGATGGTGTCTGATGAAACTTGGGAAATCACTGTGTACGCAGAATTGAAGGTAGTTAACTTGCTAGTGTGAGAGGCTGTCGTAGGCTGGGTCCCTCCGTACACAGACTTTAGGGTAAAGACTTGTTTGTAGGAATGGCGCCGGCAAAGGGATGAGGGAAGTTGGACTGGATAAGAAGAAAAGTTGACTTGTGTTGCAGCAGTAATAGAACGTCTGCCCGGGAGCTGGGGAGTTGAGATGGCCCTTCAGGGATATTCTGGATAGAGGCAAGGGAATTAGGCCTGACTTTGGGCCAGGTGGTACCCTTAGAGGGGAATTTCTGGAGAGGGACTTAAGTAAGCACCTTAACCGGCAACCCTCACTGCAGCTGGGGAAACTGGGGGACTGAGGGCTTCAGGCCTGAATCAAGGGATCTAAGTAACAGACCACAGGATCCACCTTTAAAAGTAAACCTGGAAATGGAACAGGCTATAACACTGGAAGACCCCAAACTATGACTTGTCATTATTGCTCATTAAATCTTGCTTCCACTTGAAAAGTAAGTTAGGTGAGGCAGTTAATGTTTAGTATTCTCGTATATAAACAATGAACTTCATAGAAAAATACATCATTGGCGTAGAAACGGAATTATTTTTCTCTTGCTTCTCTGTTGTCCTCATCCAGGAATAATTGGCCCCCCAGGGACTACTATCTGACTGTTAGGTCTAATGCCAAAAAGGAACTTATTCTCATGACAATCACCTCAGAAGTAGTTCTTGAAGGCAAAAATTCTTATTTGGTTTATTTCTACCTTGGTTGAAATACTTTCTAAACTTGAACTTCTTAGACTGAATATCAAATTTCCCCTGAACTTCTTAGGGATGTTTCCGTGAAGCAAGAAGAGGCACAAGATAAAGATGACACATCTTATGGAGCATGGATGTGATTGGATGACTTGAAAAGGTGACAGGGAGAGGAGCAGACTTAATAATTTTATGATTTTTTCAATTAAAAAAGCATATGTATTAAGGATGACAAAACTGTACTATTTTAAAGATAAAACAATATCCTTTAAATAAGATGTAAAGAAGCATTTAAATCTATATTAGAGCATTCAAACCACATAGAGATACAAGGTCATTCTGCCACGCCTTTAAGGGGGCTTCACTGGAAAAGTTTGAGAAGCCTACTCTAAACCTTTACAGTTTTCCCATTATTGGCCGATCATTCTTTCAAATTTCACAATTTTTATACTGAAGAGACACACCTCTACCAATTGTTTCCTTGGGAAATAGAGCAAATAAAGAAGGCTTATTATTTCTGTAGAGCACTAAAAGTGAATGACAATATATCTTATCCTTCAAAGGAGCTGTGTGTTAGCAAGCCCAGTGACACTCCGAAATGATAGGAAGAACCCTCTGTCTCAAAGTGTCTTCCAAAATAGGATCATGGTGGAATGTAAGTGAGAATAAGATGTGAAAAAGTATTTATCAAGCATTTTCCACAAGCCAAAAATCTTTTCACAAAGTTTATACCCTGTAATCCGGTTTTCGAGAAGTATTTATTATCCTGATCTGATGAATGAAGAAACTGAGCCTTAGAGAAGTTAAGAAAATGGGAAAGAGTTTAAACTCAACTTTGCTGGTCTTCAAAGCTACAGCTCATTTACCCATGTAAATAAGCTATTGGCCAAAATATTAAATTCTTTTGACTGATACAGAAGTCCTATAATATAGAGAAAAGTATCTCAGCTTTGGAATCAGATGGATGTTTAGATCCTGGTTCTATTGTGTACTAACTCTATGACATTTGGAAAGGACTTAAAATTTTTGAACCTCAGATATTTTATCTGGAAAATTCAAAATACCAGTGCTGAGTTGTTAGGATAAGAATAAAATATAAATGCACAGCAGAAATTGAATAAGTAATAGTAATTTTGTTAAATGTTGTATTTGAGATACATAAAATAATCTTCTAGGAGATTCTAGATCTAGCTTTATATAATTCCTTCAATGATGAATTCAATGAATGTGTCTAAATGAATGTGCCACTCCTCCTTCCTTCCTTTCTAGGTTTCTTAGAAAGAAACCTAGTGGAGCCTTGGCAGTTACTCAGGGACCCTGGGCAGGGGAAGAAAACATTCTGACTCAGGGCCCCCTGTCTGGGTAATTCAGCCTGGCCTGAAATGACTATGCTTCTCTCAGGCAGTTGCTGAGAATCAGCTCCTCAAATATCCTCCTTTAGTTTTTTTAAAGAAGCCTTGGTAATAATAGTCCCTGTATGCTGCAACTGTTTCTTCCTTTTTTTTTTTTTTTTTAAATCTTCCTCTTTTACCTGACCCATTTTTGCATGGCATATTTTCTCCACCAACTGAACTAGTTTTAATTAAAGCTGGTAATTCTGGGGTGCTTTCCACATGCTCCCTGATGAATGTGATATAAATGGACACAATAAACAGACCATCTAATATTGATAGAGTCTACAGCTGTATCTGCTAATTAGGGCCAATAAAGGCTTTTGGGGCAAGAGCTCCCATGTGACATTTGTTTAATTAAAGCCTTTGTCTGCCCTACTGAGAAGGGTGAAAAATATTCCACTTAAAATGTACTGAAAACAAACATAGCCTTTAAAATGCAGAACATTCCATAATAGTCTCTCCTGGGCTCCCAGAAGGAAACTTTTAGGTCAAAATAATATTTTTTCTTGATAATACGTACAATGTTGTTGTTTGAATTAAACCAGATAATTTATTCTATTTCCCAGTCCACATGTATACATAGAAGTAGCTCTAAGGGGGGAACACGTTCAGAAACAAGCCAGGAAGGATGGGGTGGGGATCATGGGGCCTATTGGCAAATTGGATGTCTCATGTGTTATCCTATGGATGATAAGCTGTTCTTGACCAACTGTGTGAATGTCTGCTCTCAATAACAGGCTGAGTTATTTACTGTGGAGTTTTAGTCATCTGTTTTAGGTCAAGGAATAAGATGCACTGTGTTAGGATGACATAGGAAGTGTGAGATTAGGACATTAGGAGAGACAGGAAGTGTAGATTTCAGGTCTGACTTTGCCATGGATGTAGAAAATTATTCTTGAAAGTCTTAGTTGCTTTATCTTGAGAAATGGAAGTATGTATATTTAGGCAGAACTTTAACTTATTTGATTTCAAGACTTTCTTGCTTCAATTTCTTTGATTACCCTTTTTTTTGAGGGGATTTTTCCAAATGTGGTTCATATGAATTGTCAATTTTTAAGTAACTAAAATACAAAAGCTTATATTAACAGTAAATTGATAAATTGTTCTCTCAAGATATGTCCCATAGGGTTTTTATTAGGTTGCTTTTAATTCACTACGAAGAATTTAGATGATCAATGAATTATAGATACAGGGAATGAATAAATAGAAAGTATTGGCTATTAGAACACTATGCTAAGGGGAAAAAAGTGTTTGTTTCTTTTTGCTGCATAGGCAGAAGTCTCCAATCTATACAGCTGTCCCTAGTTTATAATTTAGTTCTATGTTTGGCTGAAAACAATAAATACCACAGTGTCTTGATTCTAAGATTCACCTTATTCCTTCTCCACATTTTAATGTTTCTGAAATCAAGACACCTCAAAATCAAAGCCAAAAGGGCTTAGCCTAAGTTGTAACATAGCTGTCCATGTCTATAGGTACACAGATTGAACTCTCTTGGAGAAAGATCTGAGTTGAAATTGTGACTTCTGAGTTGAAATGTGTGTGTCATGAGATAACTTTTAATCTGACACTCATTTAAGTTTAGTTACTTGCACTATACCATGGGTTAAATTTCAACTTTAAAATTTGGAACCCTAATTGTTACTAAATATGCCTTCAAAAATATTACAGTAGGAAGCAGTATTGATAAAAACAGTTATTATGAATGTTAACACTTTCCTGTCATACCCAGGTCAATAAATAAAACGTAGTAGATTTTTCAACTCTTTCAGGGCAGGTAATGAAGTAGTGAAAGCTAGGAGAGATAGATCTGATCAGGTCACATGTGTGAATGACTGTGACTTCAGTGCCAGAAATCTTTCTAAACTTTCTTTTCTCTTTCCTTTCCTTCCTTTCTTTTCTTTCCCTCCTTCCTTGCCTCCCTCTCTCCTTCCTTCCTTCTTCCTTTTTTAATAAGTGACTTTATTTTTAATATCTTCACATCATTAAAAATTTAATGCATGTATAAAGTTATAAAGAAGAAAGTAAAATAAAACACAACATCTTATCACTCAAAAATAATGATCAGTAATATTAGGAGTATACCATTCCAGAATTATCTATGGAATACATATGTATTCCTGTACATATACATATGTACAGATAAAGGGATCAATAAAGATAAATTTAAAATGCTAAGGTATGTAGGTTGAGTTATGCATATTTTCCTTAATTTAATATATTAAATTTATTTTTACTTTAACAGAAAAAATGAAATCAGGCAAAATGCTTAGTATACACACAAATATTTCCTTGTGCTGTCAGCTGAGGAGGCCTAGAAGCAAAGATGTTAACAGTTGCAACAAGCACACCTCATGTCCATATCTTGGTTTCTAAAGCCATTCTCTAATTAAAGGAACCAGGGCTCTTTAGAGAAATGACCGATTTTAGGTCCAGGGCAGGAAATATCCAAGATGATCCAGGAGCATTTTGTTGTGCCAGAAAGTAACAAAGTGTTCCCCCCCAAAATCCCCACAGTGATGGGGGGTATATCAAAGGGGTACATTAGCCAACTGAAAGAGTTCCAGTGGCCAAAGCTGAAATGATTTAAGCAACAAAATAAGTAAAGTTGTATTGGATTATAACCCAAACTGTAAAATAAATACCATTCACCATGCTGATTTACATAGAGAAACAGATGACTGATAGATAGATAGATAAGCAGAACAAACAAATCTCCTCTGCAGAAGAATTCTAAATAATTAATGTAGATACTTCACCCTCAAAAAGGTGAAACATAACTCCCAACTCTTGTGTTTGCTCTCCCCTTTGAAGAGTAAAATAAAGTATGAGAAGTGGTAAAAATAATAACTTTACAGTGGAGAAACCTGACAACCGTGACCTCAGCCAGGTGATTAAAGTTAACAGTGATAAATCATGTTGACAGTATGGACCCTTGATATAATGTGATGAAAATTGCACTTTACCCTTGTGATCTTCCTCCCCAAAACCCATAACCCCAGTCCAACCATGAAAATACATTAAATAAATCCCAGCTGAGCGACATTCTATGAAATACCTGACCTGTACTCATCAAAACTGTCAAGGTCATCAAAAACAAGGGAAGTCTGAGAAACTGTCAGAGCCAAGGCGGGCCTAAGGAGACATGCTCACTAAATGTAACGTGATATCCTGTAGTAAAATAAGACATTGGGTGAAAGTTAAGGAATTTTAACTCAGGAATCAAAGTATGAACTTTAGTTAATAACAATTATTAATATTGACAAATGAACCATACCAATATAAGATGATAATAATAGGGGAAATTGGCTGTGTGGGTAGATGAGAACTCTCTGCATTATCTTCACTGTTTTTCTGTAAATCTATAGCTGTTCTAAAGGGAAAAGTTTATTTTTAAAAATGAAGTGCACCAAAGGAATTATTGTACTTTAAAAGTCTTTTTATATCATGAGAGATATTTCCTAAAATATATTTCTATTTATTACATGTACACTTAAAGTTGAGATGTTAGAGTCATGGTTTTTAAAGTATTTTTTCAACTTCAGAATTTCTATTAATTGACATCCGTGATAGGTGAGAAATTAGTAAAATTATATATTATTCCTTCTTTCTTTCTTCTGCCCCATTTGATACCTATATCATTATATTTAAAATATTTTATGTTTATAGTATATAAATTCTGTCCTATAACAATAGCTGCTACAGATGTTTAACTTTAGTTCTGTATTTAAATAATTCAGTGCTAGCCTTTTACCCCATTTTTTTTCATTTCTGAGATTTTTATTTAAAACACAGCTGTAGATGCTCTAGATCTCATTATCAAGTAGATTCTTTTTTTTTTTTTTACAATAATAACTCATAGATTTTATATTTCCTGAGATCTGAGATGCTTGAAAATATCTATGCATAGTTTTATGAAGGAATTATAGCTAGGGATGAAGTTGTTGTGTTGCACTTTTTATCTATGTTTTTATCTATGTAGTTTTTTTTTTTAAGATTTATTGATTGATTGATTGATTGCTATGTTGAGTCTTCGTTTCTGTGCTAGGGCTTTCTCTAGTTGCGGCAAGTGGGGGCCACTCTTCATCGCGGTGTGCGGGCCTCTCACTATCGTGGCCTCTCTTGTTGCGGAGCACAGGCTCCAGATGCACAGGCTCAGTAGTTGTGGCTCACAGGCCTAGTTGCTCCGCAGCATGTGGGATCTTCCCAGACCAGGGCGCGAACCCGTGTCCCCTGCATTAGCAGGCAGATTCTCAACCACTGCGCCACCAGGGAAGCCCCTATCTATGTTTTTTTAATGCAAACCATATATGTGTGTGCTGCATTAAAAAATAAGCTTACATTAAGTGTTTTCTTAACTGACTCTGTTAGCCTATTTGTATCTATATAACTAAATAACCTCACATTTTTCCATATCACAGAGTTTAAGAGTAAGACTTTTTACATTCAGAATTCAAAACTCAACATTGAATCAATTTTGTTCATTTGGAGTTTTACATATATATGCAAAGAAAAGAAAACTTGAAAAAGGGAAGAGATAAAATTAAACGGGTGACATGAAAGAAAAGGGAAAGGTCAAAAGAGCATGACTTTGTTTTGAGCCACCAACAATTATTGAAGAAACTAGTATCCAGTTTAGAGTATGACTTTCCATACAGAAGTGTAGATCTTGACTCTTTCCCTGACATAAAATTTGAGAATACTTTGTATGGGACCAAGCAGAACAAGGGTTTATAATGGGAATTAGTGGATGAGGAATGTGAGTTTGGTAAATACGGACAGAACATTTACAGTTACAACGCTCATTATCCCAGCCAACCTGGAGAATAGCCTCAGTGCCCTGGGTACCCTGGGCTTCTTCAAGCATTATTATGATTCTCTCTGAGACCTTATCAATTCTGTGTATTCATCTCAGCATTTATCTATCTCAACAGCATGTGGCCCACCTAATAGGCATGTGAATTAGTCATGTAGCAAAATATTCCGGGGAGATAGAAATAAAACTTCATGTCTAGAAGTGGAGGCTGCAAGTCCACTTGGAGTAAGTTTTCAATATTATGGGTAGAATTTTTTTCAGTAGCAACTGCTAGATGTGTAAATATAAAGTGATCAGACCTCTATCATCCATTGAATTAAGTGATGAAAGATGGATAGGATCTCTTGAGGTTCAAATAGGCTGTCCCTTTAAGTACCCTTTGGTATGCAGAGCTGGCATCTGTCTCTTGTCTTCCCCACAACAAAACTAATTCCTTGTTCAAAGACCATCTGTCAGACCAACTCTGAGACTTTAATCCTCTGAATTCGCCCATTCTAACTGCAGTAGCAGTTAGGACTTTGTAATTTACATGGAAAAAGTTACTTTAAACAAAGAGGGAATACATTACAAGGACACAGGGTAAATTAAGAGAAATTTTAGTACTGCTGTGTCTCTAGAAGATATTGGAACCAAGATTAGAAAACTAAATGGCCTGTCTCTTATCTCAACTCCTATTAACAGATACCCTCATTCTCATTCTCTCTCTTTCTGTCTCTCTCCAGCTTGATGCCCTATGTTTACATTATCAAGTTCATGTGAAGGGATTACTTGCTCTATAGAATTGGAATAATACATGATGAAGAAGAATAGGATTATGATGATAATGATGTTTATGATGATGAAGTACCTACTTTTTACTGTCTGAAAATCAGGATAATACCTCTCCATAGGATTGTTATGAATATTGGACAAAATTATGTATAGGGAAATCCAGAACAGTCCCTGACACATACTAAATTAAAAGTCAAGTAAGGATCCAGCCACCTTTTGTTCTGTGTCAATTTAAAATTAGTTACCATTCATTAAACACTTCCTGTGTGCCAGGCACTTTTTGAACAGATTTAGGTAAATTAGCTTCTTTAATACTCTTGACAAATGTATGAGGTGGATGCTATCATTATCCTCATTTACCACATGAGGAAACTGAAATACAGACAGGTGAGTAAGTGTGTAGAACCTAGAATTGAAGCTAGCCAGTCTGACGTGAGGGTTTGGGCTCTTAACCTCTATTACGCTAACGCTCAGCTTGAATTTTAACCCAAAGACAGCAGTAATCTTGTGAAGGTTTTAACCAATACAGTTTTAGAAACAATTTGAGACAGATTTGGTTTTTATAAGGATCACTCAGGTGATAAAATAAATGCTCCATGATACAAAGTTTAGCTCTTAGTATTGCTAGTAAAGTTAAGAATAAACTTTACTGTGCAAAATAAATAAATAAATAATAGAAATAGACAAGGCTCAAATAACCCAGATGAATATATAACAGCCCTGAAACCATTTGATGATTTTAAAGAGTTCAGACCAATGTCAACCTACACGTCAATTTTTCAAATGGCAGGACTAAGAACTTTTGAGTTACAGATGGCATGTCAAGCCTTGAGATAAAACAGCTTCAGACTCACGAAGAGATCAGTCAGGTATCCGGTATTTCCAAGATCAGATTGCAAGGGAGCTCCAGCAGGATGCATGAGGACTGATTTAAGTATCTCCAAAGCACAGGCGTGCAAAGGAAGGATCCACGTGCTGCAAATTCTAACACCCTAACAATGGTAACTGGAGGAAAGCCTCATCAACTCAAAATGTTTCATCTTCCTATCAGGCACAGCCCCAGTTTCCGTTTGTAAGTTGATGACAAAAACTTCAAATTTCTCTTGGCAATGGGCCTTTACTTCTCAATTTCTCTTCTCTCTTTCTCACACACACACATACATACATACATGTGTATATACATACATGTACATATACACATGTGCATATGTCTAAATACACATACATGCATACTTTAGTGATTTTCCTTTGATATACTGTGTAAGTCTGCTCAGGATCTACCTCTATAAGTAGTAGATTCAAAACAATAAGAAATAATAGCCTTTTTATTTCTAGTAACCCAGGTGTGTTTCATAATATTTCAGGCTGGCTTTGCTTTTATAGGACATGAAGGCATTGTTGTTCTGGTCACAAGACAAAAGAAGTCCATCTTCTCCCTCCTTGGCAACCAGCCTGTTTTTCAGAGGTAGGGCTGTGACCTGATCACTTCCCCTGACTACACTTCCAGATGTTATTATGTGGAATATTACATAACCTCTAGATGACCTCTAAATATATCCCAAACCTTCATACTTTGGAATGTCTGTGTAGTTATCAGAGCTCAACATGAGGTTACATAGCAATTATTCCCCACAGATTCACTACCAAGACCCAGAAATAAAGCATGACTAAGGCACTTTATGTGTGTGTACATGAGGCAAGGTGGAGAGATGTATTACCCACGACAAAGGAACTATGGAGATACTAGCATTTTTGCTCTTTATTAGATTTCATAGTCATATTTGGAACAAATCATCCCAGGTATCTATGATTATCATAAAGACCTGCCATGTAGAAGGTTCTCCTTCTTTGCCCTTATTTACTAATAGCCAGCACAACAAAAGAATTCTCTGTTTCCCCTTCATATTCAAGGACATGATATGACAGAGTGATTTTTTAGTTTCTTTCATTGTTTCTCTCCAAAACAACATTTGGATTTAAGCACAGGTAAAATTAAACAATAATTTGAAGACATATAATTAGTAGATGAAACTATTCATATTATTCAACCAACAAATATTTTTGAGCACCAATTATGTGCCAACAAATTTGTTAAGTATGGAAAATGTATCATCTGAGTTCTACGTCTTCTTAGGATGTAGAAAGTTGGGGAGAATGTTACTTCCACTCTAATAATGAAACCTAGCTGGATAACATACAACACCATAAAAGGTTTTTAGTCTATTAGAGAACTGAGGGGACAAGTTAGTCTTGAACTGAAATGCAAAAGGTGACAAGCCTCTCTGATGAGAGAAAGCAGTTGCCTTTGGCAGGGCAGTGAGAGGAAGAGGAAGCTGCCATAGGTAGGGGTAAGAAGAAAGTAGATGGAATTTTAATTAATTTTTAAATGCAGAGGCACAAAGATCTCCACATCCACCCACCGGCTCTTTCTCTCAGGCCTTCACTGAGAGCTCACAAGAAACACTGGGGACAGAGAAGAGGATATAAAAGAGACTCTCTGTGGTGCAAGTGTCCATGGCTACGTAGGTCTGAGGGTGAAGAAAGACAATTGAGGAAAGGCTTCTGCATCCCAGGCACTGAGATCTGGGAGGTGACATTCTATCACTGGAGGAAGGACTGCAAGATTTCTGCAAGAGTTCACCCCTCTAAGAGATAGGTACATAGGGTATACCTAAGTCTACAGGAGAAGAGCCAGAAACTGTCCAGCACTCCAGACTTCATACTAATTATGAGGGAACATCACTCTACTCCTGTGGAATTTGAAGACTGTAGTGCCTATAATATAACTAAAGCAATAATAAAACCTAGATCACCCAAAGCAGGCAGCTAAGAAGGAACAGGGGGATATACAGCAGATGGGACAAATAGAAACTAAACAAGATAGTAGACTTGGGAGACTTAAATCCAACCATTTCAATAACTATATTAAGTGTAAATGGATTCAACACACTAACAAAAATGCAAGGACTGTCAGGCTGGATTTTAAAATGAACCAACTGAGAGAGACCTTCAAGATGGCGGAGGAGTGAGACGTGGAGATAGCCTTCCTCCCCACAAATACATCAAAAATACACCTACATGTGGAACCACTCCTACAGGACACCTACTAAACGCTGGCAGAAGACCTCAGACTTCCCAAAAGGCAAGAAACTCCCCACATACCTGGGTAGGGCAAAAGAAAAAACAGAGACAAAAGAATAGGGACGGGACCTGCACCTCTGGGAGGGAGCTGGGAAGGAGGAAAAGTTTCCACACACTAGGAAGCCCCTTCACTGGTGGAGACGGGGGTGGCGGGGGAGAAGCTTCAGAGCCACGAAGGAGAGAGCAGCAACAGGGGTGCAGAGGGCAAAGTGGAGAGATTCACGCATAGAGGATTGGTAATGACCAGCACTCACCAGCGTGAGAGGGTTGTGTGCACACCCGCTGGCCGGGGCGGATGGGGGCTGGGAGCTGAGGCACGGGCTATAGCCAGGAGGAGTACGGGAAAGAGTCTGGACCTGCCTAAGAGGCAAGAAACCATTGTTTCAGGGTGCGCGAGGAGAGGGGATTCAGAGCACCACCTAAACGAGCTCTGGAGACTGGCGCGAGCCACGGCTACCAGCGCGGACACCAGAGACAGGCGTGAAACGCTAAGGCTGCTGCTGCAGCCACCAAGAAGCCTGTGTGCAAGCACAGGTCACTATCCACACCTCCCCTCCTGGGAGCCTGTTCAGCCCGCCACTGCCAGGGTCCCGTGATCCAGGGACAACTTCTCCAGGAGAACACATGGTGCACCTCACACTGTTGCAACGTCACGCCGGCCTCTGCTGCTGCAGGCTCGCCCCGCATCCGTACCCCTCCCTCCCCCTGGCCTGAGTGAGCCAGAGCCCCCTAATCAGCTGCTCCTTTAACCCCATCTTGTCTGAGCGAAGAACAGACGCCCTCAGGTGACCTACACGCAGAGGCGGGGCAAAATCCAAAGCTGAACCCCAGGAGCACTGTGAACAAAGAAGAGAAAGGGAAATTTCTCCCAGCAGCCTCAGGAGCAGCAGATTAAATCTCCACAGTCAACTTGATATACCCTGCATCCCTGGAATAACTGGATAGACAACAAATCATCCCAGAATTGAGGTGGTGGACTTTGGGAGCAAAGATATATATATATTTTTCCTTTTTCTCTTTTTGTGAGTGTGTATGTGTATGCTTCTTTGTGTGATTTTGTCTGTATAGTTTTGCTTTTACCATTTGTTCTAGGGTTTTGTCTGTCCATTTTTTTCTGTTTGTTTTCTTTTATTTTTTTAATTACTTTTTAATTTTTTAATTTTTAATTATTTTTTAGTTTTTATTTTAATTATTTTATTTTATCCTTTCTTTCTTTCTTTGTTTATTTTCTTTCTTTCTTCCGTTCTTTTTTTCTCCCTTTTCTTCTGAGCCGTGTGGCTGACAGGGTCTTGGTGCTCCAGCCGGGTGTCAGGCCTGTGCCTCTGAGGTGGGACAGCCGAGTTCAGGACATTGATCCACCAGAGACCTCCTGGCTCCACGTAATATTAAATGGCAAAAGCTCTCCCAGAGATCTCCATCTCAACGCTAAGACCCAGCTTCACTCAACGACCAGCAAGCTACAGTGCTGGATACCCTATGCCAAACAACTAGCAAGACAGGAACAAAACCCCACCCATTAGCAGAGAGGCTGCCTAAAATCATAATAAGGTCACAGACACCCCAAAACACACCACCAGACGTGGTCCTGCCCACCAGAAAGACAAGGTCCAGCCTCATCCACCAGAACACAAGCACCAGTCCGTGCCACCAGGAAGCCTACACAACCCAGTGAACCAACCTTAGCTACTGGGAGCAGACACCAAAAACAACGGGAACTATGAACCTGCAGCCCAAGAAAAGGAGACCCCAAACACAGAAAGTTAAGCAAAATGAGAAGACAGAGAAACACACAGCAGATGAAGAAGCAAAGCAAAAACACACCAGACCTAACAAATGAAGAGGAAATAGGCAGTCTACCTGAAAAAGAATTCAGAGTAATGATACTAAAGATGATCCAAAATCTTGGAAATAGAATGGAGAAAATACAAGAAACATTTAACAAAGACCTAGAAGAACTAAAGAGCAAACAAACAATGATGAACAACATAATAAATGAAATTAAAAATTCTGTAGAAGGAATCAATAGCAGAATAACTGAGGCAGAAGAACTGATAGGTGACCTGGAAGATAAAATAGTGGAGATAACTACTGCAGAGCAGAATAAAGAAAAAAGAATGAAAAGAATTGAGGACAGTCTCAGAGACCTCTTGGACAACATTATACACACCAACATTTGAATTATAGGGGTCCCAGAAGAAGAAGAGAAAAAGAAAGGGACTGAGAAAATATTTGAAGAGATTATAGTTGAAAACTTCCCTAATATGGGAAAGGAAACAGTCAATCTGGTCCAGGAAGCACAGAGAGTCCCATACAGGATAAATCCAAGGAGAAACTCGCCAAGACACAAATTAATCAAACTATCAAAAATTAAATACAAAGAAAAAATATTAAAAGCATCAAGGGAAAAACAACAAATAACATATGGAATCCCCATAAGGTTAAGAGCTGATCTTTCAGCAGAAACTCTGCAAGCCAGAAGGGGGTGGTAGGACATATTTAAAGTGATGAAAGGGAAGAACCTACAATGAAGATTACTCTACCCAGCAAGGATGTCACTCAGATTCAACGGAGAAATTAAAACCTTTACAGACAAGCGAAAGCTAAGAGAATTCAGCACCACCAAACCAGCTTTACAACAAATGCTACAGGAACTTCTCTAGGCAGGAAACACAAGAGAAGGAAAAGACGTACAATAACAAACCCAAAACAATTCAGAAAATGGTAACAGGAACATACATATCGACAACTACCTTAAATGTAAATGGATTAAATGCTCCAACGAAAAGACACAGACTGGCTGAATGGATACAAAAACAAGACCAATATATATGCTGTCTACAAGAAACCCACTTCAGACCTAGGGAAACACCAGACTGAAAGTGAGGGAATGGAAGAAGGTATTCCATGCAAAATGGAAATCAAAAGAAAGCTGGAGTAGCAATTCTCATATCAGACAAAATAGACTTTAAAATAAAGATTATTACAAGAGACAAAGAAGGACACTACATAATGATCAAGGGATCAATCCGAGAACAAGATATAACAATTGTAAATATTTGTGCACCCAACACAGGAACACCTCAGTACATAAGGCAAATGCTAGAAGCCATAAAGGCAGAAATCGAAAGTAACACAATCACAGTAGGGGATTTTAACACCCTACTTTCACCAATGGGCAGATTCTCCAAAATGAAAATAAGTAAGGAAACACAAGCTTTAAATGATACATTAAACAAGACGGACTTAATTGATATTTATAGGACATTTCATCCAAAAACAACAGAATACACTTTCTTCTCAAGTGCTCATGGAACATTCTCCAGGATACATCATGTCTTGGTTCACAAATCAAGCCTTGGTAAATTTAAGAAAATTGAAATTGTATCAATTATCTTTTCCGACCACAACGCTCTGAGACTAGATATCAATTACAGGGAAAAATCTGTAAAAAATACAAATACGTGGATGCTAACCACTACACTACTTAATACCCAAGAGATCACTGAGGAAATCAAAAAATACCTAGAAACAAATGACAATGAAAACACAACGACCCAAAACCTATGGGATGCAGCAAAAGCAGTTCTAAGAGGGAGGTTTATAGCAATACAATCCTACCTCAAGAAACAAGAACCATCTCAAATAAACAACCTAACCTTACACCTAAAGCAATTAGAAAACAAAGAACAAAAAAACCCCAAAGTCAGCAAAAGGAAAGAAATCATAAATATCAAATCAGAAATAAATGAAAAAGAAATGAAGGAAACAATAGCAAAGATCAATAAAACTAAAAACTGGTTCTTTGAGAAGATAAACAAAATTGATAAACCATTAGGCTGACTCATCAAGAAAAAAAGGGAGAAGACTCAGATCAATAGAATTAGAAATGAAAAAGGAGAAGTAACAACTGAAACTGCAGAAATACAAAGGATCATGAGAGATTACTACAAGTAACTATATGCCAATAAAATGGACAACCTGGAAGAAATGGACAAATTCTTAGAAAAGCCCAACCCTCCGAGACTGAACCAGGAAGAAATAGAAAATATAAACAGACCAATCACAAGCACTGAAATTGAGACAGTGATTAAAAATCTTCCAGCAAGCAAAAGCCAAGGACCAGATTGCTTCACAGGCGAATTCTATCAAACATTTCAATAAGAGCTAACACCTATTCTTCTCAAACTCTTCCAAAATATAGCAGAGGGAGGAACACACCCCAACTCATTCTACAAGGCCACCATCACCCTGATACCAAAACCAGACAAAGATGTCACAAAGAAAGAAATCTATAGGCCAATATCACTGATGAACATAGATGCAAAAATCCTCAACAAAATCCTAGCAAACAGAATCCAACAGCACATTAAAAGGATCATACACCATGATCAAGTGGGGTTTATCCCAGGAATGCAAGGATTCTTCAATATACACAAATCAGTCAATGTGATACAGCATATTAACAAATTGAAGGATAAAAACCATATGATCATCTCAATAGATACAGAAAAAGCTTTTGACAAAATTCAACACCCATTTATGATAAAAACCCTCCGGAAAGTAGGCATAGAGGGAACTTAACATAATAAAGGCCATATATGACAAACCCACAGCCAACATTGTTCTCAATGGCGAAAAACTGAAACCATTTCCTCTAAGATCAGGAACAAAACAAGGTTGCCCACTCTCACTGCTATTATTCAACATAATTTTGGAAGTTTTAGCCACAGCAAACAGAAGAAAAAGAAATAAAAGGAATACAAATCGGGAAAGAAGAATTAAAGCTGTCACTGTTTCTACCGATGACATGATAGAATACGTAGAGAATCCAAAAGATGCTACCAGAAAACTACTAGAGCTAATCAATGAATTTGGTAAAGTAGCAGAATACAAAATTAATGCACAGAAATCTCTTGCATTCCTATCCACTAATGATGAAAAATCTGAAAGACAAATTAAGGAAACACTCCTATTTACCATTGCAACAAAAAGAATAAAATACCTAGGAGTAAACCTACCTAAGGAAACAAAAGACCTGTATGCAGAAAACTATAAGACACTGATGAAAGAAATTAAAGATGATACAAACAGATTGAGAGATATACCATGTTCTTGGATGGGAAGAATCAACTTTGAGAAAAGGACTATACAGATTCAATGCAATCCCTATCTAACTACCAATGGCATTTTCACAGACGTAGAGCAAAAAATTTCTCAATTTGTATGGAAACACAAAAGACCCTGTATAGCCAAAGCAATCTTGAGAAAGAAAAACAGGGCTGGAGGAATCAGGCTCCCTGACTTCACACTATACTACAAAGCTACAGTAATCAAGACAGTATGGTACTGGCACAAAAAGAGAAATATGGATCAATGGAACAGGATAGAAAGCCCAGAGATAAATCCACGCACATATGGTCACCTTATTTTTTTTTAAATTTTATTTATTTATGGCTGTGTTGGGTCTTCGTTTCTGTGCGAGGGCTTTCTCTAGTTGCAGCAAGTGGGGGCCACTCTTCATCGCGGTGCGCGGGCCTCTCACTATCGTGGCCTCTCTTGTTGCGGAGCACAGGCTCCATACGCGCAGGCTCAGTAGTTGTGGCTCACGGGCCTAGTCGCTCCACGGCATGTGGGATCTTCCCAGACCAGGGCTTGAACCCGTGTCCCCTGCATTGGCAGGCAGATTCTCAACCACTGCGCCACCAGGGAAGCCCCTGGTCACCTTATTTTTGATAAAGGAGGCAAGAATAAACAATGGAGAAAAGACAGCCTCTTCAATAAGTGGTGCTGGGAAAACTGGACAGCTACATGTAAAAGAATGAAATTAGAACATTCCCTAACACCATGCACAAAAGTAAACTCAAAATGGATTAAAGACCTAAATATAAGGCCAGACACTATAAAACTCTTAGAGGAAATGATAGGCAGAACACTCTCTGACATAAATCACAGCAAGATCCTTTTTGACCCACCTACTAGAGAAATGGAAGTAAAAACAAAAATAAACAAATGGGTCCTATTGAAACTTAAAAGCTTTTGCACAGCAAAGGAAACCATAAACAAGACGAAAAGACAACCCTCAGAATGGGAGAAAATATTTGCAAATGAAGCAACCGACAAAGGATCAATCTCCAAAATATACAAGCAGCTCATGCAGCTCAATATCAAAAAAACAAACAGCCCAATCCAGAAATGTGCAGAAGACCTGAATAGACATTTTTCCAAAGAGCACATACAGATGGCCAAGAAGCACATGAAAAGCTGCTCAACATCACTAATTATTAGAGAAATGCAAATAAAACTACAATGAGGTATCACCTCACACCAGTTAGAATGGGAATCATCAGAAAATCTACAAACAATAAATGCTGGAGAGGGTGTGGAGAAAAGGGAACCCTCCTGCACTGTTGGTGGGAATGTAAATTGATACAGCCACTATGGAGAACAGTATGGAGGTTCCTTAAAATTTAAGAATAGAACGACTATATGACCCAGCAATCCCAGTACTGCGCATATACCCTGAAAAAACCATAATTCAAAAAGAGTCATGTACCACAGTGTTCATTGCAGCTCTATTTACAGTAGCCAGGAAATGGGAGCAACCTAAGTGTCCATCGACAGATGAATGGATAATGAAGATGTGGCACATATATACAATGGAATATTACTCAGCCATAAAAAGAAACAAAATTGAGTTATTTGTGGTGAGGTGGATGGACCTAGGGTCTGTCATACAGAGTGAAGTAAGTCAGAAAGAGAAAAGCAAATACCGTATGCTAACACATATATCTGGAATCTAAAAAAAAAAAAGGGTTTTGAAGAACCTAGGGGCAGGACAGGAATAAAGACGTAGATGTAGAGAATGGACCTGAGGACTTGGGGAGGGGGAAGGGTAAGCTGGGATGAAGTGAGAGAGTGGCATGGACTTATACATACTACCAAATGTGAAATAGATAGCTAGTGGGAAGCAGCCGCATAGCACAGGGAGATCTGCTCGGTGCTTCGTGACCACCTAGAGGGGTGGGATGGGGAGGTTGGGAGGGAGATGCAAGAGGGAGGGGATATGGGGATATATGTATATGTATAGCTGATTCACTTTGTTATAGAGCATAAACTAACACACCATTGTAAAGCAATTATACTCTGATAAAGATGTTTAAAAAAAAAAAAAGTAGTAAGTAAATAAATAAATAAAATGACCCAACTATATATTGTTTACAAGTAACACATAAAAACACAAACAAGTTAAATGAAAAATATATACAATAATATATTCTTCAAACATAATGAATTTGAATTGACTTGTGATGCAAAAAGTTTGCCCACCTGATAACACGTTGCTATAAGAATCAATCAACCTTTCCCTTTTGACATATCTGTATCCCTGAATAAAACATCTTAAACCTCCTTTTCTCTGCTCATGCCATGCTTTATTTGCCACACTTTCTATTTTTCACTGAACAGTACCCATGTATTTTTCTGATTGTTGTTATAAACCTAATGGTATGAAACATCTAAATTCATCAAATACCTCACAGTTCACAACCTCATAATACAGAAACAGATAATAAGTGTTAGAAGATTTGGTAAGGTACAGATATTTGGAAAAAGAAGTCTGACAAAGATGAAGGTGAGGCAGATCATTATTTAAAGATAGCCACAGCCCTCTAATTGGTCTCCTTTTTTCTAGTTTTTCCTTCCTCTCAGACTTTCCTTAACAACAGGTAAAAATATTACCAAAGTAAAGATCTAATTATATTCTTTCCCTGCTCAAAATCTTTTTCCCCACTGACCCTATCCTCACCAGCAGGTGGGTCTATTTAGTATTGTTAAGACCCAGCGTATGTGGAACGAAACCCAGGCCCAAAGCTGCAGGCTTTCTTCCTCTCCGGAACCTTGAACACTCTCCTAGATCGTACTCCAGCCCTCCCCTCCCCCACACCTCACTCCTGGAGCTCTGGCTCATTTTCCTGGGTCCAGATATCCTGCTTATCTATTACTTTATTGGGTCCTGACACTATGTCTATCTACTGCATCCAGGCACTAACTGGGAATCTTTTGCCAAAATTTAAACCATGTTACTGCTCCCATTTGTGCCCAGGAGGCTCCTGCCACCATGTTCCATCAGCTGTTTAGGATGTCCCCTTCAATATCAATGCTGCCTAGATCACATCACCATGTTTCATTGGAATTTATATATTGGACTCTTGCTTCCCTTTATTTCACACCAACCCACCTCTGAGGTCCTAGATTGCTTTACAAGCATAGGTTTATCACACTGTTCCCTTTGACTCTTCCCTCATCAACTTCTAATCTTCCTTCTCCAAGAAAAAGAACAGAGGGTGATAAGAAGCAATAAGCACAAGATAGAAATAAGCCAGAATTTCAATTATCAAATTGGAAGACAGTGAATTAATGCTATTGGCTTTCTTTCTTTTTTCTTTTCCCAAACTCCCTAACTGTCCCTTCCCTCCACCCTTCCCCCTCTGGTAACCATAAGCTCATTCTCTAAGTCTGTGAGTCTGCTTCTGTTTTGTAAATACATTCATTTGTATCATTTCTTTTTAGATTCCACATATAAGCGATATCATGTGATATATCTCTTTCTCTTCTATTGGCTTTTAATGTAGGGGAGACCGGCTATGTCCTTGTCTCATAACAAACACCCCATTTGGAGGTCCCAAAGCATTAAATGATATGAGGATATGGGTTAGAGAATGGTTAATTTACAGAGGCAGGGAATCCTGGTTAAAATAAATTTTCTAGGAAAAAAGAACATGGGTGATCCTAATTTTGGCAACAGGACATATTTATTTATGGGCACGTTTGTAGACAACCAAGCCCACACTTGTTTTATAATAGTACATCAGTCACAGGTAGGATAATTACCTTCAAAAATAGCGTAAAAGTACTAATGCTAAGGAAAGCATAAATAATTCTCCGAGTCATTATTGACAAAGAGTGGTGTATAATTTTCTGTCAGGTACAGTTAAAGGAAGAATTACTAACTTAATGCCTGATACATTGCATTTCAGAAAATAAACATTGAAAAGAATGTGGCAAGATACAGAGTAGGCTTAAGTCTAAAGCTATGGGCTCAAGTACTGGTTCTTACAAATACTGTGAGCCAGGCTTTTGGTCTCACAGAACCTCAGTTTTATATCTGTAAAATGGACTGTTAAAACCTTTCCTATCTATCTCAGAGATTATTTGAAGAACAATATAAACAGTATACTTCCATTCAAAAGGTAATTATTTTGTCTATTATTATGGCCACTTGGACAGGCACAGTGACTCATAATCAGGTCAACATAATGTTTCAGTGTTGACATGTAAATGGTCATTAAGTGTTTTAAATCCTTTTTAACACAGGAGAGTTGAAGATCAGCTTTTGAGACCAGAGTTATGAGCAGAGACCAAGATAATTCAGCTGCCAGCTACAAACAAAGTACTATAGCAAGTGCCAGAAACACTACTCATTTTTGCATGGGAAAATATTTCTGCCAAACCAAGTCTTCGGGGTTTGTATAGTTCTTTCCCGTAGGTCTCTATGAAAATGTTATTTTTCTTATCTCATTTTTGAATGGGGCTGTCAGGAATACAAGTATCAACTGTTTTCCAGGCCTGGGAAATTGATGCAGTTCAACTGAATTTAAGGTTGAGGAGTATTTTAGGGAATCCCGTGAGTTATGTCTCGAGGACAGGGACAGCACAGATTAAAATAAGCACAGGTGTTTGGCCTCCAGTTTATAGCAGGCACGTCAGGTCTGCTTCTGCATAGACAACTCCCAGATAAACATTCCAGAACTGCCATCAGCGCCTCCTGGGGACAACAATTAGGAAAATATTTTAACAACCAGTCATGTTATAACTGATTAGGAAATGCCATTTTCACTCTTAGTCATCCCAACCGCATGGCCAGAGTAGAAAAAGAGGGTAGTTTACTAAAAGCAGACAACAATGTTGCTGAATTCCAAGCAACTATAACCGAATATCGTCTGGGGAGGAATTAGACTTCTGATCTGGTATGTGCAGGTCCTTGCCTTTGCCAAGACTGTACAGGAACATTTTCCTGTTCTTGCATTGTCATCCTGTGAGCTAGCAAAGACTCTGAGAGATCAAAATGTTGGAATAAATAGGTCTGAGTTTCTGAGAACTGTTGTGAAACTTTTAATAAATGAAAATACCTGGAAAGTTATATGGTTGAACTTTGTTATTGGATAGAAAATATCTTCAAGGAATTCTGGCTTCCGAAAAGATAACATTTAAAAGAAAAATTGATGGCAGTTACTACAGACAGATACAACTGTTTTGACCTTACATCTTCCATATTTGATATACCACACTAAACCACTTGCATCCTACTTAGGAGTTTCAAATAGAAAACTATTTTCCTCATAATATTTGTCACTCAATTTCTGTGTATCCCTACCAGCCAAGAAGATTTTGCTGAGTTTAAATTTCTGTAGTCTGCATTATGAAAACCACAGGTTTATTGAATGTGCATTTTTATGTTACTAGCCTGTCCACCTTGAAATATTCCTGAGCTATGGGAAGCCATTAAAGATTCTAAACAGAGATGTGACATTGTCAACTTGGCTGTGGTGAGGATTGGAGAGAGCAAGGCTGGAAGTAGAAAGGTATGTTAGGAGGATATACCAGTGACACAATTTACAGATCATGATAGTTTAAGGCAGATGTGTGGAGAGACAGATTTAACAGGTATTTAGGAATTAGAATGGGTAGGAGGTCACGACTAATTGAACATCATGGGTGAGGAAGAGGAATAAATCAATGAAATACCTAGTTTTCTGATTTTGGAAACTGGGTGAATGAGGCTGCCATAACTAAAAGAATGGAAATGAGCTTGCTTCAGGGATGGGACAAAGATGATGTACTCAGATTTGTGCATTTTGCACTGGCTAATGGGACTTGTAAATCTAGGTACAAGTAGGAAGGGAGATATCTGGTTTAAAGTTATGGTAGGCATCATTATCATGACCCCGGTGATCTCCATCTCTTGGTATTCAGGCTTTCTGTAATACTCTGTCCTTGAGTAATTTGCTTCTGACCAATAGAATATGGGAACATTGAGGAGATATCTCTTCCATGATTAGGTTACAAAGATTTTGAATCCTATCTTGTTAGTACACTCCCTCTATTGCTATCATAGCTTGCACATTTAGATGAACAAGCTATCATATTGGAGAGGCCCATATGGCAAGGCACTGAGGGTAGCCTCTGGTCAGCAGCCAGCAAGAAACTGAGGCCTTTAATCCAAGAATCTGCAAGGAACTGAATACTGCCTACAATTTCTGGGTGAGCCTTCCCCAGGTGAACCTTCAGATGAGACTGAAGACCATAGGCTGACCCCTTGATTGCAGCCTTGTGAGAGGCCCATGAAGCACAGAATCCAGTGAAACTGCACCCGGATTCCAGACCCACAGCAATTATAAGATAACAAATGTGTGTTAGTTTAAACCACTGGGTCTTTGGGTATTGTGTTATGCCACAATTAGATAACTAATACATGAGCTCTGGAGATGGAGGCTAGATTTGGGATTCACCAGCACATAGATAATATATACTGACTGTGAAAAAGCTCAACTTGAGATAATATATAGTGACGGGGAAAGAGGATTATATAGAAGCTGGAGGAATAGTAAAATTAGGGAATAGGTGGAGGACCAGGAGTCTGAAAAGGGAACTGCAAAGAAATAGAAATCTGAAAGCTGAGAGGTGCAAGGTTAAGGAAGGCATGACCAAATATCAAATGCTGAGAAAAAGACTGAAAACTGCTTTTAGTAACAGGGTGTTTTTTTGCTTACCTTGATGTGAACAACTTCAATGACGTGACCTGGTGGAAGGCAGATGTCATGACATTAAGGAGAAAACACAAAGTGAGAAGGTAAAAAAAAGCTTCCTTGAAGAAGCTTAGCTGTTGAAAGAAGGAAAAAATAATGTGATATTTGCTATAGGATGAAAAGTTGGTGGCTTTTTATGAGGGGAGAGAGACTTGAGCGTATTTATGTGATGAGGGCTTCTTGGCCATGCAAATTTTGGTTACATTTCCTGTTATTTATAACATAGCTGTTATAACAAAACCAATAAAGGAAATAACTTTATCCATTCATAATCCTCCTGCCCTTTTGAAGGTGCTTACATGTCCATTTGCTTTTTATGTAACAAAACATGGTATCATTTTTCTATGTATTATAACATAAACATTTCTTAATGTTGTTATATTGGAGGCATAGTTATTTTTAATACTGTATAATATATTGTCAAGCTTGTGTACTATAAATGACATATTTCCTATTTCTTGGACCACTAGGTTGTTTCCAACTTCTTATAAATGTAAATAATGCTGTCATTAATTGTGCAAAGTTGCTACAAAACAAAAACAGAGAGGCTCCTCCTAAGGGGTGTTTTCTGGATGATTGCCAAAGCCAGCATTCTTCATGCTGAAGGGCTCTGAGCTGAATTCGGTAAAAATTTACGCAAAAATTGCAGGAGCCATTTCTTTTTTAATTTATTTTTTATTATCCCAAACTTTAAAATCCCAACAGGTAGGCAGTTCAAATATACAGAAAGAAATTCTTGAGTGCCCAGATTGACTTTAAACTTTCTGTGAACCCAAATGTGTTCTGTGAACCCATCCTGCATTGATACCTTTTCTACCAACATCCCGAGGTACATGGAATACAGCAGAGAAGCCCTCAGTCATCTTTCTTCTATAATTAATTAATTAATTTTATATTGGAAAGAAGTTACTGTCCTTAATACGTTCCTTGCCATATCACTCCAAGTAAAAGAATCCACCCTCCCTTGGAGGGCTGGATGCACTGCCAGAAAATATCTTCCATTTGAGCTTAGAGTTATTGTTGCAAATCTGCTAAATATTAGGTTTGCCAAATCCTTCCTGAGAATAGCTATCACATTTCTGGTGAGACACTTGTTGAAAGAAAAGCTTTCCCTGCTTTTGCAGTGGTCAGGTCAAATGCAACATGTTTAAGATAGAGTATGTCATTCCTTTCTCACCGTTCCTCTCCTGACTTAACCTCTGTCTCTGAGACCACCCTTCATTTATTCATCCTGGTTTAGGATGAAGGCATCTCTCAGGGCTTGAGCAAGTATAATATTTACCTACAAAATGACAAAGAAGAATAAAACGGACCAGGACCTGAAAAATCAACACACCACAGGAGAAACACAGGAAGGACATCTTGAGGGAGGAAGTATAGAGTAGTTAAGAGCCGTGGTTCTACAACGTAGAGACCTGGGTTCAAATCCCAAGTAAATGCTCTTTGTAAGCAAAAATACTACAACCTCTCTTCTTTTTATCGTTATCTTGATCAAATGTTTGGTGGGTTGAGATGGTGTGTTCATCTTCTATGGCAGAATTTTCTCACACACGTGGGCCTCCAATTATGATCCTACCTTCCCATTTGCTGCCCTCCTCCTTTTTTAAAATAAGGATTCATCCAATTTCTGATCCATCAATGAGCCCCATTCTTATTGTAAGTTAAGACTATATATTTAATAAGTTCCTATTGGAACTTATCACTGGGTTCCTGTTGGGTGGGGCTACTACAGAATGGGCTCAGCCTGTTGTCTTGAAACTGAGGGGCAGTGCTCTTATCTTGTCTCACAACTTCAATGTGCCCCCACTCCGTGGGCCTTCCCTGCCTTTTACTACTCCTCTTGATGCTTCAAAGTTCAGCTCAAGTTCTGGAAGCTTCCGAGATACCCTCAGAGTTCTCTCTCTCCACCAAAGTCCATCACATTCATTTGGTGGTGGGGAAGAAAGCATAAAGGAGTTGGCATGTCGTAGTGCAGACTTTCTCCACCTTGGCACTGTTGACATTTGGCGCTGGATAATTCTTCATGGTGGAGTGCATCTCCTCCCCCAGTGTGACAACCCAAATGTCTACAAACATTGCCGGATGTCCCATGAGGGACAAAGATCACTTCTGGTTCAGACCTACTGTTGAAGCACGATCCTCACATATCAGGTAATGTGCTAGACTCTGTGCAGACTTGATTCATGGCCACATCCTATTTTTTTACCTTTATCTTCTTTTTGCTTCAGTTCGCTCACTTATTTCTAACTTATTTTGTACGGCACCTTTACCATTGTAAACCTTTTTTACAAGGCAGGTAATATATAAACACTCACAGCTTCTTTGAAACTTTTTTTTTTTTTCTTAAGGGTGAGGGAGCAGCAAGGAATGCTTAACTTCAGAGATCACCTTCAGATGCTCAAAATCCATAGACAGACCTCGGCCACCACTCGCCTCCCAACACGGGCGCCCCGCTCTGGCTGTGTCCGTGTCTCCAGCCCTGGCTTTGGCCACGCTGCCCTTGGCATCACCTTTTAACAAGTGAACGCTGAAGACTAGAGATCTATGTTCGATAACTGGACTAAGGTCTAAATAACAAACACTAGAGGATCAAAAATATCTGAGTTCATGATATCTTCAGCACTATTTTGTTTACTTTCTCTCCATAGACCCATCCTTGTTACTCCACTGAATTTTAGTCTGCAGAACTGCGATTGTGTCTCTTGGGAATACTGTGCATTTCTTATGGTGGCATAGGAATAGTTATCTACAGGGAAAACAGGCTTTTCTTTTAGCTCTCCAGAAACCCCAAAAATGAGAGAATGGGGGTTATAAAAATATGATACTAAAAGTATTCATTTTCTATCATTTATCTTATACTTCACTTGAAACTATTCAATACTTTTGAAGCTGCAGAAAATACGTTACAAGAAAAAAACAAATCATCTCAATCATTACTTTAATGCACAGCCTTAGCTTCCTGGCATTTCCCTCATTTCCCCAGGGGAAGGCTGTTTCTCCAAGTTACTTCTTTTCAATTGATTTGCTAGGATTTCAATCACTTTAGACCTTTTGCATTAGAGGAAGAAACAAGTCTGCTTTTTTCCCCTCAACTTGGGGGGGGGGTTGGCGTTTATCACAGTCTTTCCTTATTTAACTACCTATAGAATTGAATTTCAATTCTATAAATTGCCTTTTAGGACCAAAAGTTCAAAATCAGAGTGTATCAGCATCACACCCTCAAAATCGGAAAAGGAGAGGTTAAATTTCTTACTTCTGCTAGCTCTTCAAAGGCATGTGGGGAAAAGGGATCTTGATAAATGGACTTCTGAAGGGAGAAATAAAGACATCAACAAAGGCATGTGTTGCATGTTCTGTCCAAGGGCTAGTTTATCTCCTGCAGTTTTGGTTTGCTGTCATCAAGAGGACATTGTGCAGGGCAGTCCTAATGTCTGCTAAGGATTCAACTATTTTACGGTCCAGGCGATTTTAGGCAAATCCACTTTCAATCAGAACTACAATTCAATGAAGTCAGTATTTTACAGCTAATGAAATTAAGGCCTAATGGCTAACTAACGCACAACCAACGTACAATTTCCAGTGCATGCACTTCCCATCAGAACTGAAGAATTTGTTATGTCTAAAGCTCTCCCGTCTTGGTCTGGAAGTTTCTACTTAACTTTAGGCCAAAAATAAATCTTTATTACAGTTAAGAAATATAAGTATTAACATCACTATATTTAGAGGAAAACTGTTAGATTAAACCTCCGAAACCACCACACATGGATTTAGAGCTTAGAGCACTTGCCACCAAGAGTTCAGAATAGGATTTCTGAGAACTGGAAAGGATCTTAGAAATGATTTTACAGTACAAGGTCAGGTTGTCTCATAACATTTATCTTTCTGTCTCCATTTTTCTTAATTGGGAGGCAGCAGGTACAGTAGGAAGTTCTTGACGCACTGGGGTCTAGATTTATCTTTATTAGCCGGAACCCCAGGCATGTTATTTCACCTCACTGAACCCATTTTTATTTTAATGACAGAGGTGGCCTAGACGACCTTCCAGCTCTATTGTTATGTGAATCTGCTATGCTTATCCTGATAGGAAAATCCTGATTAGGAAAATCAAATTGTTACAACCTTAGCTTAACCTTTAGTCTTTTTTTTTTTTTGCTTCAAAGTTACTTGCTCTCAGCTGGGGCCTGATTTTCATCTCTGCTGTAGCAGTCTAAACCTGATCATCGCCTCTCACACTTATTCTTTCCACACAGGCAGCAGCAGAGGCAATGATGTGGTGCGGGTTGTAAAAACCTCTGTACCAGAAAATCAAAATCATCTCCCTAATTCATAACGTTTTCGAAGATTTTTCTCCGTGGGTTTCTTTGCGCCATGTTCCTCTGTTGGTTTTTTCTCCCTTTAAAAAAAATCTCCAAAGCCCCTCCTGTACCCGCTCAGAGTACAGCTTGTTTATTAATAGAATACATCTGAGCTGCTTCCTCATAGCAAAAGATTACAATTTGAATTGGGAAAAAGATGACTTGAACAGTAACTAATACTTATATACTCCTTACTACGTTCCAAGCACTGGTGTACCTACTACTTTCCATAGGTGAAGGCGTTTAACCCTCAGAGCTCTGTGAAGTAGATACACATATCCCTTACTATCCAAATCTATTCAGTTCCTGAGGTCAGTGTTTAGAAGTCAGAGTTCAGTGAGCAAGTTTGAATGGCCAGGGAAACTTCATTATCTGAATTTACGTTAGTTTCCCCACTTGGGATGGGGTAATAAGGCCTGACCTTAAACCAAATAAATGTCATTCAGAAGTGTAAACCCTTTTGGTTCCTTTATTATAATAGCAAGAGTTTAGGGAGAGTTCAGACGGTGATAGATATTTATCCCATTATCCCCAGTTTACAGATGAGGAAACGGAAGCACTGATAGGTTAAGTGAACTGCCCAAGTTCTCATGGCTCGTGTGGCAGAGCAAGAAATCTTACCCAGGCACTGAAGCATCAGGGTCAGGACCATGCTTGTGCTAGATGGCCCAGCTAAACTTATTTTTTGCTTTGTGGCCAAGCGTGTCATCCACACACATCACTACTGTAGCTTTTCTGGGCATGTGTTTGGGGAGGTTAGCCAGAGTTCCCAACCCATTTTTTTCCAGAGCTCATTTCTCAACAGACTCTGATGATATGTTCTGTGAGCACCAATACAAACAAGTTTCAGATAATGAAATTTGCTTTTTGTATAGCTTAGCAGTTTAATTACGTGGCTTAAGGAACCGTGATGGAACCATGATTCAGTCAACGTCTTGAATGAATTCCACCACTGTGGATGAAATGGTGATCTTTCCCTTGTAGAGCGATAGGAAAAGCAGACCTCGAACAGCAGAAAAATGCAAGTTGAAGGGCAGTGTAACTTGAGCTCTCTGGGCAATCCTGTGTGCACCTCTGAAAACTTAGGGCCTTTTCAAACCATTGTTTGTCCTCAACTAATCATGCTTGTGAGACCTGCTTCCCATTGCCAGTGAAGTTCACAACTATCATTTAGTCTTTCAATATTTCCTAGAGTATTTGAAGAATGATACGAGCAATGATTTTCCTTCAGAGCTCAGCCAGGGCCCCCATGAAATTGTGCAAAAGCATGGGTGCTCTTCACCTTCAGGACTTGCTCTCACATGTGTCAACTGACTGCTGTCCAAGTAAATACCAGAGGATGAGCTCACACTTAACGGGTTAAAGAAAATCTTAGCTGTTAAGCTGACAGGTAGTATATCTTTATAAATTTTAGTGAAAAATAAATTCCTGCTTGATTTCAAAGTCTATTTACACTTTCATGTAGCAACAAGTCTAGTCATAAATTAGGATTATAATTATGACATCCCACCAGTAACAGTAACAAAGAAAATATACCTCCTTGGAGGCCTTCCAGATAATAAGGACTCTGGCTATGCCTGCCATTCAGAGTGTCTGCTTCTTTGTCATCATGTGGTAAAAAGGTCAAAGGTATGTGGCCATGTACCAGGAGGCCCAAGAAACCACACTTTAAATACGAGGCAAACTCCTGGAATAACCCTTCAGTTTAAGAAGAGTAAAAATGTCATTGTAGTGAATTGCAATACAAAAAGTACATGAGGTTTAAGACAAAACTCTGAGACTTAACATGTCAATGTGAAATTTCCAACTATGCATCTAGTATCCCTGGTGATTTTGGATACTCTGTTGGAAAGCACAGATGTTCAGTGTCTAAGTCACTCAAGGAGAACCAGACTTAGAAAATCTAGGTTCTAATCTAGACTCATCATTTACCAGCTGTGTGACCTTGGATGAGTCACTTGCCCTCTGTATAAGCCTCAGTGTCTTTTTCTGGTTAAGAGGAAGTTACACTGAACCATCTCCAGGGTCCCTTTCAGCTCTAAAAGCCTTGTAGTTCTTGTTTATAGTTCAGAGCTCTAATTTGCCTAATTTTGCCTAATCTATTATTTCTAATGGATCCTATCTGTTTACTCAGTGTGGAGATTTCATATCACTGTGAAATATCCCTTGGAGATCCCAAAGATCTGACCAAATATAAACTGCTAATATTCCACTAATTAGGCTATTACTGCTCAGCCAATGAAGGCTAACCAATACTTCCAAATGCAAGATACACCATAAGGTTTAACCAATAACCAGACTCTTATCAAAACTCCTGTATCTTTTCTTTATAATCTCTGTCTCATCAAATATCCAGGAGATAATTTCAGGGTTCACTAGACATTAACTGAGTATACCCCCTATTGTAAACGTTCATAATTTTGTTGTTTTTAGTTGAAATACACTGAAATGATTTTCCTTTTTAAAGTATTTACATAAGTGAGACAAGTAAATACAACTGAAGGAGTCAAGATTAAAAATTCTCTTAAGCACATACATAAATTTCATAATACATATCACCTGAATACTTACAAAAACTCTTTAAATTTAATAATCATTGCCATATTGTCTCATGATTTATACAATTTAAAAATAAGCCTGTGCGTTCACACAGATTTTTTAAAATACAGCATCGGTTTGAATCACAAATGATTAGCAAAATCCATTACTTCATAGTTCACCATCATCCATAAAAACCTCATTTCACTGAATACTTAGGAAAAAGCAGGCTGGTGTTCAATGGTAAAGTATATTACAGTCAAGGGCAGTTTTAATTTTAAAGGCACAAATCTTCATAGGAATCTGTTTGTAACCTTTTGACATTGCAGTAGCAATACTGTAAAAGTCTCTAGTCTGTGAATAAGTCAGTTTCCTTTCACGACTGATGGTGGTCAGTATGAAACGCTGGGCGGTACACCCTACAATTTAGGAATTGGTGTGGCCGCCAGTGCTATGCTTTCAATTGCACACTCATCGGTTCCTCTGCGGATCCGGAAGTAACCATCCTCACCCCAGCCAGGGCCCCAGCTGTTTTTAACAATCCAGTAATCCAGTCCAGAGGCCAAGTCAGTGCCATAGCCCACCAGCAGGACAGCGTGATTGGTCAGCTCAAAGGGGTTGAAAGGGTCTCTCAGACCAGTGTGGTGGTAGATCCCCTTGTGGTAGTGGAAGAAGTCATCGTAGACTTCAAAGGCAACTGCCACGGGCCCATGATGGACCAGCTCAAGCTTCATCAGGGCTTCATTGCAGCCCCCATAGAAACCGCCCACATAGTGGTACTCGGAGGAGTAGTAATGGAAGCAGTCCTCTTTCAGTTTGCATGGAGAATCTGTGCCTGTGTAGGGGAAGCAGGCCTCTTCCACCAGCCCAAAATCTTGGGCATACTTTCCTGCGATGAGGTATGGGAAGCCACCTTCACAGCCTGAGGATGAAGAACACACAGTTATTATTACCCTCTATTAGAAAGGGGTAACAAAAGAAACTGTCCCATTTCATATTTTTTCTTTTCTACGCCATTAATTATTCTTTATGTCACCCCTAGAAGTTGTTTCTTAGCTTAAATACCACTTCATTCATCCATCCATCAGCCATCTATTTGACAGACATTTATTCGGCACCTGATATGGAAGGTAGCTTCGTGGTTAAGTGGGAGGCTCTGAAGCCTGACTATATAGGTTCAATCCAAAACTGGGTTAAGAATTGATCATTTCTCTGTACCTCTGTTTACTTATCTGTAAAATATAGATAGCAATAGCACCTTCCTTGTAGGATTAATTACTTCATGTAAAAGCAATAAAAGTTCGCTATTATTGTCATTATTAAATAGCCAGACACTTCCTCAAGGAAGTCTTCTCTGACCACCTCTTGCAGAAGAGTCTAAATCAGGTCCCCATATCCTTCCTCCAGTCCTGGCCCTATTACAGGCATATCTCAGAGACACTGCAGGTTCAGTTCCAGACTATCACAATAAAGCAAATATCACAATAAAGTCACACAAATGTTTTGGTTTCCTATTGCATATAAAAGTTATGTTTACAGTCTACTGTAGTCTATTAAGTGTGCATTTTGTCTAAAAAACAGTACACACACCTTAATTTTAAAATGCTTTATTGCTAAAAAAAAACCCGCTAACCATCACCAGAGCATTCAATGAGTTATAATCTTTTTGCTGGGCAGAGGGTTGGAAATATTTCAAGAATTACCAAAATGCGATAAAGAGACATGAAGTGAGCAAATCCTGTTGCAAAAATGGCACTGACAGACTTGCTCAATGCAGGGTTGTCACGAACCTTCAATTTGTAAAAAAAAAAAAAAAAAAAAAAAAAACATGCTGTATCTGAGAAGTACAGTAAAATGAGGTATGCCTGTATACACATCTAGAACCCTTTTTCTTCATTGTTCTTATAACTATTTAATTTCTATTTTCCTCACTTAACTGTAAGCTTCATGAGGGTAAGGACTCTCTTGATACTTCAGAGTCCCCAGGGCCCAAAAGTCACAATGTCAGAGTTTAATAAGTATTTCAGAAAGAAGGAAAGGCTCACTGACAATCATTCACCAGCAGTTTCACTGGTGAACTGAGAAACTCTCTAGTGGCCAAACCTGGGGTTGACAGCAGAAAACTTTAACATGAGAATGTTTCTCCCTGAATCAACGGCAGCTGGGCTTTCTACACTCCTTACGTATAGCCTGTTCTAGAAGCCTATGTACACAATTTTTAAATCCTTCTGGAGAGAAACCAGTTTCGTATGATTTTAATAAGAATTAGGTTTCAGAATGAGACCTTATTTGGAACTGAAATTCATGCTTAGAAGCTGAGTGGCCTTCAAAATACTATAGAACAACTTCATGTCTGTTCCTTGTCTATAAATAGAGTAACAGCTACTCTTTTCAGGGTTTGAGCACTGTTGGGTAATGCATGTAAGAGGCTCCAAAGAGCCAGTGCTTACTCAAAATACAGCAATTATTGACATCTTGCTGGATGGTGCAGTGAATTCCGTGAGAAACCACTTGATAATAAGTGATACAGCCAGAACTTGCACCCAGGTTTGTTTTTTTTTTGAATTTTAAAATTTTAATTTATTTATTTTTTATACAGCAGGTTCTTATTAGTCATCCATTTTATACACATCAGTGTATACATGTCAATCCCAATCTCCCAATTCATCACACCAACACCACCACCCTCCACCGCTTACCCCCTTGGTGTCCATACGTTTGTTCTCTACATCTGTGTCTCAATTTCTGCCCTGCAAAACGGTTCATCTGTACCATTTTTCTAGGTTCCACATATATGCGTTAATATACGATATTTGTTTTTCTCTTTCTGACTTACTTCACTCTGTATGACAGTCTCTAGATCCATCCACGTCTCAACAAATGACCCAATTTCGTTCCTTTTTATGGCCGAGTAATATTCCATTGTATATAGGTACCACTTCTTCTTTATCCATTCATCTGCCAATGGGCATTTAGGTTGCTTCCATGACCTGGCTATTGTAAATAGTGCTGCAATGAACATTGGGGTGCACGTGTCTTTTTGAATTATGGTTTTCTCTGGGTATATGCCCAGTAGTGGGATTGTTGGATCATATGGTAATTCTATTTTCAGTTTTTTAAGGAACCTCCATACTGTTCTCCATAGTGGCTGTATCAATTTACATTCCCACCAACAGTGCAAGAGGATTCCCTTTCCTCCACACCCTCTCCAGCATCTGTTGTTTGCAGGTTTTCTGATGATGCCCATTGTTAACTGGTGTGAGGTGATACCTCACTGTAGTTTTGATTTGCATTTCTCTACTAATTAGTGATGTTGAGCAGCTTTTCATGGGCCTCTTGGCCATCTGTATGTCTTCTTTGGAGAAACGTCTATTTAGGTCTTCTGCCCGTTTTTTGATTGGGTTAATTGCTTTTTTAATATTGAGTTGCATGAGTTGTTTATATATTTTGGAGATTAATCCTCTGTCCGTTGATTCATTTGCAAATATTTTCTCCCATTCTGAGGATTTATCTTTTCGTCTTGTTTATGGTTTCCTTTGCTGTGCAAAACCTTTTAGAGTTTCATTAGGTCCCATTTGTTTATTTCTGTTTTTATTTCTATTCCTCTAAGAGGTGGATCAAAAAAGATCTTGCTGTGATTTATGTCAAAGAGCATTCTTCCTATGTCTTCCTCTAAGAGTTTTATAGTGTCTGGTCTTACATTTAGGTCTCTAATCCATTTTGAGTTTATTTTTGTATATGGTATTAGGGAGTGTTATAATTTCATTCTTTTACATGTAGCTGTCCACTTTTCCCAGCACCACTTATTGAAAAGACTGTCTTTTCTCCATTGTATATCCTTGCCTCCTTTGTCATAGATTAGTTGACCATAGGTGCTTGGGTTTATCTCTGGCCTTTCTATCTTATTCCATTGATCTATATTTCTGTTTTTGTGGCAGTACCATATTGTCTTGATTACTGTAGCTTTGTTGTATAGTCTGAAGTCAGGGAGTCTGATGCCTCCAGCTCTGCTTTTTTCCCTCAAGACTGCTTTACCTATTTGGGGTCTTTTGTGTCTCTGTACAAATTTTAAGGTTTTTTGTTCTAGTTCTGTGAAAAATGCCATTGGTAATTTGATAGGGATTGCACTGAATCTGTAGATTGCTTTGAGTAGTATACTCATTTTCACAATAGTGATTCTTCCAATCTGAGAACATGGTATATCTCTCCATCTGTTGGTATCATCTTTAATTTCTTTCATCAGTGTCTTATAGTTTTCTGCATACAGGTCTTTTGTCTCTCTAGGTAGGGTTTATTCCTAGGTATTTTACTCTTTTTGTTGCAATGGTAAATGGGAGTGTTTCCTTAATTTCTCTTTCAGATTTTTCATCATTAGCATATACGAATGCAAGAGATTTCTGTGCATTAATTTTGTATCCTGCAACTTTACCAAATTCATTGATTAGCTCTAGTAGTTTTCTGGTGGCATCTTTAGGATTCTCTATGTATAGTATCATGTCACCTGCAAACACTGATAGCTTTACTTCTTCCTTTCTGATTTGGATTCCTTTTTCTTTTTCTTCTCTGATTGCTGTGACTAAAACTTCCAAAACTATGTTGAATAATAGTGGTCAGAGTGGACATCCTTGTCTTGTTCCTGACCTTAGAGGAAATGCTTTCCGTTTTTCACCATTGAGAATGATGTTTGCTGTGGGTTTGTCGTATATGGCCTTTATTATGTTGCGGTAGGTTCCCTCTATGCCCACTTTCTGGAGAGTTTTGATCATAAATGGGTGCTGAATTTTGTCAAAAGCTTGTTCTGAATCTATTGAGATGATCATATGGTTTTTATTCTTCAATTTGTTAATATGGTGTATCACATTGATTGATTTGCATATATTGAAGAATCCTTGCATCCCTGGGATAAATCCCACTTGATCGTGGTGTATGACCCTTTTAATGTGTTGTTGGATTCTGTTTGCTAGTATTTTGTTGAGGATTTTTGCCTCTATATTCATCAGTGATATTGGTCTGTAATTTTCTTTTGTTGTAGCATCTTTGTCTGGTTGTGGTATAAGGGTGATGGTGGCCTCATGGAATGAGTTTGGGAGTGTTCCTTCCTCTGCAATTTTTTGGAAGAGTTTGAGAAGGATAGGTGTTAGCTCTTCTCTAAATGTTTGATAGAATTCACCTGTGAAGCCATCTGGTCCTGGACTTTTGTTTGTTAGAAGATTTTTAATCACAGTTTCCATTTCATTACTTGTGATTGGTTTGTTCATATTTTCTATTTCTTCCTGGTTCAGTCTTGGAAGGTTATACCTTTCTAAGAATTTGTCCATTTCTTCCAGGTTGTCCATTTTATTGGCCTAGAGTTGCTTGTAGTAGTCTCTTAGGATGCTTTGTATTTCTGCAGTGTCTGTTGTAACTTCTCCTTTTTCATTTCTAATTTTATTGATTTGAGTCCTCTCCCTCTTTTTCTTGATGAGTCTGGCTGATGGTTTATCAATGTTGTTTATCTTCTTAAAGAACCAGCTTTTAGTTTTATTGATCTTTGCTATTGTTTTCTTTGTTTCTATTTCATTTATTTCTGCTCTAATCTTTATGATTTCTTTCCTTCTGCTAACTTTGGGTTGTGTTTGTTCTTCTTTCTCTAGTTCCTTTAGGTGTAGGGTTAGATTGTTTGTTTGAGATTTTCTTGTTTCTTGAGGTAGGCTTGTATAGCTACAAACATCCCTCTTAGAACTGCTTTTGCTGCATCCCATAGGTTTTGGATAGTCGTTTCATTGTCATTTGTCTCTAGGTATTGATTTCCTCTTTGATTTCTTCAGTGATCTCTTGGTTATTTAGTAACGTATTGTTTAGCCTCCATGTATTTGTGTTTTTTACGCTTTTTCCCCTGTAATTGATTTCTAATCTCATAGCATTGTGGTCAGAAAACATGCTTGACATGATTTCAAGTTTCTTAAATTTACTGAGGCTTGATTTGTTACCCAAGATGTGATCTACCCTGGAGAATGTTCCATGCGCACTTGAGAAGAAAGTGTAATCTGCTGTTTTTGGATGGAATGTCCTATAAATATCAATTAAATCTACCTGGTCTCTTGTGTCATTTAAAGTTTGTGTTTCCTTATTAATTTTCTGTTTGGATGATCTGTCCATTGGTGTTAAGTGAGGTGTTACAGTCCCCCACTATTATTGTGTTACTGTCGATTTCCTCTTTTGTAGCTGTTAGCAGGTGCCTATGTATTGTGGTGCTCCTATGTTGGGTGCACATATATTTATAATTGTTATATCTTCTTCTTGGATTGTTCCCTTGATCATTATGTAGTGTCCTTCCTTGTCTCTTGTAACATTCTTTATTTTAAAGTCTATTTTATCTGATATGAGTATTGCTACTCCAGCTTTCTTTTGATTTCCATTTGTATGGAATATCTTTTTCCATCCCCTCACTTTCAGTCTGTATGTGTCCCTAGGTCTGAAGTGGGTCTCTTGTAGACCGCATATATATGGGTATATATGTGTGTGTGTTTATATATATATCTTGTTTTTGTGTCCATTCAGCAAGCTTCTGTCTTTTGGTTGGAGCATTTAATCCATTCACGTTTAAGGTAATTATCGATATGTATTTTCCTATGACCATTTTGTTAATTGTTTTGGGTTTGTTTTTGTAGGTCCTTTTCTTCTCTTGTGTTTCCCACTTAGAGAAGTTCCTTTAGCATTTATTGTAGAGCTGGTTTGGTGGTGCTGAATTCTCTTAGCTTTTGCTTGTCTGTAAAGCTTCTGATTTCTCCATCGAGTCTGAATGAGATCCTTGCTGGGTAGAGTAATCTTGGTTGTAGGTTCTTCCCTTTCATCACTTTAAGTATATCATGCCACTCCCTTCTGGCTTGTAGAGTTTCTGCTGAGAAATCAGCTGTTAACCTTATGGGAGTTCCCTTGTATGTTATTTGTCATTTTTCCCTTGCTGATTTCAATAATTTTTCCTTGTCTTTAATTTTTGCCAATGTGATTACTATGTGTCTCGGTGTGTTTCTCCTTGGGTTTATCCTGTATGGGGCTCTCTGCGCTTCCTGGACTTGCGTGGCTGTTTCCCATGTTAGGGAAGTTTTCAACTATAATCTCTTCAAATATTTTCTCGGGTCCTTTCTCTCTCTTTTCTCCTTCTGGGACCCCTATAATGTGAATGTTGTTGCGTTTAATGTTGTCCCAGAGGTCTCTTAGGCTGTCTTCATTTCTTTTCATTCTTTTTTCTTTATTTTGTTCCGTGGCAGTTAATTCCACCATTCTGTCTTCCAGGTCACTTATCCATTCTTCTGCCTCAGTTACTCTGTTATTGATTCCTTCTTGTGTATTTTTCATTTCAGTTATTGTATTGTTCATCTCCGTTTGTTTGTTCTTTAATTCTTCTAGATCTTTGTTAAACATTTCTTGCATCTTCTCGATCTCTGCCTCCATTCTTTTTCCGAGGTCCTGGATCATCCTCACTATATTATTCTGAATTCTTTTTCTGGAAGGTTGCCTATCTCCACTTCATTCTGGGGTTTTATTTTGTTCCTTCATCTGGTACATAGCCCTCTGCCTTTTCATCTTGTCTATCTTTCTGTGAATCGCACCCAGGTTTTCTGACAGAAGACATTGTGCTCTCTCTACTATCCCATCCTTATGGCTTTGCCAACAGTGGCAAACTACACACAGGTAAACAGTGCCTGAAATACAACACATACCTTGAGCATACTGGCTGCAAGACACAACCTCCTGAGGACTCAAGATTGGGGTCTGGGTATTGTTGGTTAGTATACGGATTCTTGCTTCCATCATCCCCATAGAAGCAAATGAGTAGCAGCTTCCACAAGACCCTGGTGATAGAAAAGAAAGTTATATAACCCAAGAGACCTTTGACGCACTCTAAAAGAATCATAGAAAACTTAAGCGCATGACATACATTAATATATTTATATTGAGTGTTGCTGTTTTCGTTCATAAGGATCAGCACAATAAAGAAGGTTCAATCAAAGAATGCTACTGACCTTACAGGCAAACATTAAGATTTTAGTTTTTTTCACCAAAAGGCAAACATTACTATACGGGGCTTTCCTTGAAAATATTTTGGGAGAAAAAAACCTCCTAACTTCTGCAAAGCATTTGACAGTATTCTTTTTTTTTTAAACATCTTTATTGGTGTATAATTGCTTTACAATGGTGTGTTAATTTTTGCTTTATAACAAAGTGAATCAGCTATACATATACATATATCCCCATATCTCCTCCCTCTTGCGTCTCCCTCCCACCCTCCCTATCCCACCCCTCTAGGTGGTCACAAAGCACCAAGCTGATCTCCCTGTGCTATGCGGCTGCTTCCCACCGGCTATCTATTTTACATTTGGTAGTGTATATATGTCCATGCCACTCTCTCAGTTCGTCCCAGCTTACTCTTCCCCCTCCCTGTGTCCTCAAGTCCATTCTCTACATCTGCGTCTTTATTCCTGTCCTGCCCCTAGGTTCTTCAGAACCTTTTTTTTTTTTTAGATTCCATATATATGCGTTAGTATACAACATTTATTTTTCTCTTTCTGACTTGCTTCACTTTGTATGACAGTCTCTAGGTCCATCCACCTTACTACAAATAACTCAATTTCGTTTCTTTTTATGGCTGAGTAACATTCCATTGTATATATGTGCCACATCTTCTTTATCCATCCATCTGTCGATGGACACTTAGGTTGCTTCCATTTGACAATATTATCTTTTTTTAATTTTATTTATTTATTTATTTATTTATTTATTTTTGGCTGTGTGGGGTCTTCGTTTCTGTGTGAGGGCTTTCTCTAATTGTGGCAAGCGGGGGCCACTCTACATCGCGGTGCACGGGCCTCTCACTATCGCGGCCTCTCGTTGCGGAGCACAGGCTCCAGTCGCGCAGGCTCAGTAGTTGTGGCTCATGGGCCTAGTTGCTCCGTGGCATGTGGGATCTTCCCAGACCAGGGCTCGAACCCGTGTCCTCTGCATTGGCAGGCAGATTCTCAACCACTGAGCCACCAGGGAAGCCCCTAACAGTATTCTTAATAATGCAGAAATGATTTACATTTGCAACATTCTGAGCCATCAAGTTGAGAGAAAATAATGGAGGGACACATATGAGCTAAGCTTTTAAATATCTCCAGAGAGGCATTTTCTAAAGCCCTTGTTGGGTGGAATTAACCCTAATAATGGCTCAGGTATGTATGTATTATAGTAGAGAGTTGGATTCAACCAGGTCAAGGAGGCAAAATACAACAAAGTCCAAGACGGTAAGAGAGTAATTATAATGATGGTTATGGTATTTAAGGTGGCCAATAAGGAAGTAAAGATATAAAGCAGATGGAGGTAGTGAAATGGAAAATAAATTGAAAAGTAGCTGTATGGAGGTAGGGGAGAAGGGAAAAGAAAACAGCTTTATTTAATATGTAGATGCTCTGGCAAGAGAAAATAAATTTACTTAAGAATCATATGCTAGGAATATAGTTGCTGCTTCAAGAGAAGAAAAAATATTGTATCATGAGATAATTTATATAAAAATATTTTTTATCTGTTTCTTCAATATGTGTGAGTAGAAGAAATAAATAAATACATAGAATAAAATATGGAATGTATGTAACAAAACTTGGATTTCCACTTGTTACAATTATAGAAAGAAATGAACAGAACCTAATATCCCTATTATGATACAGCCTCTTTCACCTCTGCCACTGATACAACTTCTACCTGGAGATATGCTTGCACCAAACCCAAGACACTGGTATTAAACCAAGTTGATATGTTATTCAAGTTACTAATATATTAGTTACCAAATTACTTGAATGGTAAGCACTCCCTTGTGCACGTGAAGTAAGACAAACGAACAGACAATATTACAATTCAAAACACTCATTCTACATAAAGAGAATGCTGCCTTTGTTCTCTTTAATAAGTCTGAATTTAGTTAGTGAATGTCTTCCTCCAAAAAGTATTAAGAAGAATTAAAAATATGAGGGGCACTGTTTTTCTCTTCTCCAGGTAACTGTTCATTCATGTCCCTCCCTGAGTACAAAGGAAAGCCAGGATACTCTATGCTCAGCCTCCAACATTCTTAAGCCTACTTGAATTACCTAATACCGTTTTCCTCAAACTAAATTGTGAATTTCCTTGAGTGTTTACAGGAAATCTGTTTTCTTCACCTTGATCCCTGATGCAATGAAGGAACTCATTGCATCTTTGTAGAAAGAAGAGTCAAATTATGAACAAGTGGATACATATTCATATCCAGGAAAGAAGGTTATTTCAATGGAAACAGTTAATATTTACTTTTAGTCCATTAGACCCCTATCACGCTGTAACTGCTACCATTCTGATGGTCCCCAAAATTCTCCCCATAAACATCTCAGATTTATCCATACTGCTTTTGCCACTGAGGGATCACCTAAATTATGAAGATTAGAAGAGAAATATTTGGAAAGGGGCCTTGGGATTCATCTAGTGTACAACCTACTCAATAATACATACACTGAGATTCAAAAAGAAGCACTGACCTGTCCAAAGTCACAAAAATAAAGGGTGGCAGGAGCTAGCATCTAAATGTCTCCTAATGCAGAGCACTGTCTTTTTCCATTTATAGATCAGTATCTACTTTAAAGAATTTTCAAATTTCCTTTCCCTGTCTTCTAGTTACTAGATAGAATGAAATTAACTTGCACATTTTGTTTTCAAAACCATCCAATATAATATCCTTAGGACTCCTCTTTCAAATGACAGAATGTCAAAGAACTAGATGAGTGACAGTAAATGGCCAAGGCCAGTGTTCCTTTCTTGACGTCACAAGAGTCTAGAAATGGCCCCAATTTGGCCATTTAGCATTCTTGGCCCAGGGCAGCCACAGAAATAATCTCTCTTGGTATTAACTATTAAACCCTCATCATCTGACCATCCAGCATTGTGGGAGGGACAGGCCACATGCACATTCAAGGGCTCAGAATGTGCTCTGTTAACAGAGAAATCACAGGAATGAGGAAAGGAGATAACCTTCCTCAAGCCCTTGATGTTCCCAGAAGGTCAGCTGCCAAGGTAATTAATGCCTCTTCAAAAGTCAGGGCCAGAGTCTAGATTCTGTAAATCAACTATACTTCAGTAAACAAATAAGTAAATAAATAAACAATAAAAATAAATAAAAGGACCATTTTCTCTTAAGAAGACTAAAGGGCAATAAAGAAGAAGAAGGGGAGCCGATCCAGAGAAAGCTCTACAGTAATCAAACTTCCACAATCTCAAATAGATATGTGATTGTCTCATGGTTTAACTATATTCAGCTGTAACCTCTTAACAGTGGAGAGAACACTGAACTGGGAGTAAGGAGCCAGGATTCTTTTTTTCCCTTCCCTCGCACCCTGTCACTCAGCTGTGTGACTCTGGGCAAGTCACTTGACCTTTTTGGCATTTCTTTTTATCTTGTGTGTAAAAGGAATAGGGTGGAGCAGTTTAATGGCCCCTGCCTTCCAGCTTTAATATAAACAGTAGTTAGAACAAGACTTAAACGAGCTAGATTTTAAAGTTAGGAAAACCCTCTGCATTTCCTAATTAATGTGACCTGAAAGACATTCCCCTTCTCTCTTGAAGATACAATAATAAATAAAGCCAGCACAGCTGGGAGAAGAACAAAGAAAGTCCATCTCTTGCAACTTCCTAGCTCTCTTCCCTCTCACACATCAAAGTAAATCCTGGCTACATGGCTCGTGCTTAGAGATGTTAATACGTGTAAAGGCAAGAATTTGCTCCCCCCCGCTATATTTTTTTTTCATTAATCTTGATTTGCTCTCCAAATAGAGAAAAGTTGTGAATTCCCTTAACTGTGGGTAATTTTGAATTCTAGGTTATATAGAACACTGGTGTATTTAAGTTAGTGGAAATTTCCAAGTAGCCCAGTTAGTAGGAACAGAAAATAATTTTTTCCCAACCTAAAGTACAGAAAACCAAAAAGAAATCAAAAGAGGAACAACTAAGTACATTATTTTCTCAGACACCTAACAAGATACTACAGATGAGGGATCAATTTAAAAGCAATTAATCTGTCAAAGCCCTCTGTTTTTAAATTGCCCATGTCTGTACAAACCATATTTATAACACTCAAAGAATATGGAATATTAGAGATGACAATACCTTTAACTAAGTCACAAGAAAACCATTGTCAAAGGATCTAGCTTTAGAAAGTCTAATTTCCTTCCCCTGAATTATTATCTCATCAGTAGCCAATCATATATTTTGCAAAGTGAATGGAACTAAATATTTCTTTCAACCTTTTCCTAAAGAATTTTAAAAATGCCCTGTTAAAGCAGTTATCATATTGTATTTTAATGTTTTGCTTGCAGGTCTTGCTAAACTGTAGTTTCTAGGAGGAGGACCATGTCATATTGGTCTTTATGTCCTCAGCCATTAAAATTCCTGGACTTCCCTGGTGGCACAGTGGTTAAGAAGCAGGGGATTTGGGTTCAATCCCTGGTCCAGGAAAATCCCACACGTGCAGAGCAACTAAGCCCGTGCACCACAACTACTGAGCCCGCATGCTCTAGGGCCTGTGTGCCGCAACTCCTGAGCCTGCGTGCTGCAACTACTGAAGCCCACGTGCCTAGAGCCGGTGCTTCACAACTAGACAAGCCACTGCAATGAAAAGCCCACGCACTGCAACTAAGAGTAGCCCCCGCTCGTCACAACTAAAGAAAGTCCACGCGCAGCAGCAAAGACCCAACGCAGCCAAAAAAAAATTGCTAACATATTAGATACTCTATAAACACTGCAACACAGTGGAAACAACCATGTGCCAAGCCCTCAATAACCAACACTTGACATGCAGTATTTACTTAATCCTCTCCAATAAGGATAGGAAACCTGTTTGATGACAGAATAAATTTTAATCCTCTCTTAATGTCAAACCTTTAATCGACTTTCCATTCATTTCTCAATTACCTTCAAATTTCTCTCATTTCCAATCCCTCCTGTCCAAGGAAGCTATCTCCAGAAAAGGCAGGGATGGATTTCAGGACCCACACTTTCTCTAGAGCCAAAGAGCCCCAGAATAACTGGTACAAAGGAAAGACAAAGAGATGAGACCTCTGGTGTCAGATGAAGGACGGGAACACTGCTGCTGTAAGACCTGCTCAAAGCTCCAGATATTCAGAACACTTTGCAAGAATTCAGTGAGGATGAACTGAAGGGTTGGTGGTGAATGTTGAGAAGTGGGAGAGGCTGATGAGCACTGAATTTTAGGAAAGGGGAAGGACAATTTATCTTTGGGTGTTACAAATTTATAATCCTCTCTCAGGAGACACTAATCAGAATGTTTCCAGACAGTAAATACTACACCCATTTTATAGTAACAAAGCAGTCATGTGTACAGTAATTATCTTCAAAATGAGCTTAGAAGTAATAAACCTGAGTATTATATAAATGATTCTCCAATCACTGTTGGCTAAAATTTAGGATAAGATAATTTGCTCTCAAGTGCTATTAGAGGAAAAGTTATTAAATCTACTCATCCTGTATCCAATTTCCAAAAATAACTGATAAAATGCAATTATAGTGATAATTTTGGTAAACCTGGGCTCTGCCTCCAGCCCACCATTCAGGAAGCTGAGTTAATACTTACCATTGTATGTCTTATCCTGGGGTAAAGTTAATTGAAAGGTCTTTACACAGCTCAAAAAAATCTACTTTACCAGAAAAAAATTTAAGGATTCATTTTCTGGGCTCCTATAGTAATTAAAGACTAAATGATGGGGGAGGAAAAGGGGGTAGAGTGGGCAGACAGGTAGTAAAGAAGGATTCCAGCATAAAGAAGATGTGGTATATATACACAATGGAATATTACTCAGCCATAAAAAAGAAGGAAATATTGCCATTTGCAGCAACATGATGGTCCTAGAGATTATCATACTAAGTAAAGTAAATCAAAGACAAATATCATATATCACTTACATGTAGAATCTAAAAAATGATACAAATGAACTTATTTACAAAACAGAAACAGACTCACAGACATAGAAAAAAAACTTGTGTTTACCAAAGGGGAAAGGGGAGGGATAAATTAGGAGTTTGGGATTAACAGATACACACTACTATATATAAAATAGATAAACAACAAGGACCTACTGTATAGCACAGGGAACTATATTCAATGTCTTTTAATAAACTATAATGGAAAAGAATCTGAAAAGGAATATATATATAAACTGAATCACTTTGCTGTACACCTGAAACTAATACAACATTGTAAATCTACTATACTTCAATTTAAAAAAAAAAAAAAGGATTCCACCAAACCACTTGCAGAAGGAAGACAAGGAAGACCAATTTTGGCTGCATGCAATTCTTTGTTTCTACACAAGTCTCTGTGACTAGGAGGGCAAATGAGTTTGGCTTACCTATCACTCTAATTTCATTAGCTACCTGGAACATACTGAGAAGGATACTGAAGAAATGCTGAGCTCCGCTGGAGAGATTATCTACTACCAAAGTCTGTCATGGACACAAAAAGAAGTGAGTATTCATTAGTTATATATTTTCCATTTCTTTACTAAAGTGGATCATACCTATTCACCTCTGCATCCCCAAAATCTGAGAGCCTGGCACATAGTAAATGTTCAATAAATATTTCAGAATGAATTAATGAAAAAAAAAATCAGACTTCTTTTTTACCTTGGTTTCGAACAGGAGTAACAAAATTGGTACCATGAACATTTCTCCAGTCCCAGGATGCTGGCAAATGCAAAATCTTTGTCTGTATTTCAGCAGTTATTGGTGCAGGTTTGGGCCTAGGATGGAAATAGACATTTGATGTCAATATATATTCTTTCCTTTGAGGATGATTCCATGATTTCAACCACCTGGCTGGCTAGAATGTAGATTCAGATCCAAAGAGCACTTGTCTATCAGTGTTTCAATGTGTCTATTATACAACGTGTCAATTATACAACTAAGTTGTATAAATTACCCATTTCTTTTTCAGGATCTAGTAATTTTCCCCAGTGAAATAATATTGGGTTTGTATATTGCCATTGCTAATTTTAGTATGCCTAAATAGCTGCATTCTCTTACTTTTAATAGATTTTGACCAAGAAAGCAGATGTGAGAAATTGAAGATGGCCTACAAAGGATTTAGAGAAAATAGAGGAATTACTGATGTTTGACTCTGGAGATGGTGGCGATGGTAGCTGTAAAAGAAGTGAAGGCACAGAAATAAAATATCTAAGTAGAAGCAGGCAGACTAGCTCCATAAACAGATGAAAGTAAGACACAAAGATGGCCACAAATGGCTTTACCACTTACTACTGCTACTACTACACTACTGTGTAACATTCGTCAAAAACCTTAACATCACAAAACTATGATCACCTCTTATTAAGATGGGTATAATCATGCCTACTGCAAAGGATTGTTATGAAAATTCAATGTAATAATGATTAACAAGTGCTTAAAACATGGCCTTGTCTCTGATAAGTCCTAACTAAATTATTAAGCTATTATGATTGATGATCACCACCACCATCATCATCATCCATGTCATTAAGACTAAATATGCTGCTGATACATTTAGGTGACTATCTGGCACAAAACAGGCAATTGTTAACTTCCTTCTTCCTAACATCCTATAAGGCAGAGTGTTTACCCATCAATGCACACACAGATAAAACAAAAGCAATGTGACAACAAAGCTGAATGGTGTGAAAATGAAGACCGTGAAAGAGAAATTAGGGAGATGGAGAAGTGAGAATTACAAACGTCACAGGCACACCATACATTATTGGCTCTCAATCATTTGGGTCCAGATTATTTTAAGAATCTGGAGAAAGCTCTGGACTCAGATGTCCATAAACGATACGTTTTTCTACAAGAGTTCTTCAGAAACATGGCGCCTGACACATGGCAAAGCAGTTGGGTCTGAGGCTCAATCTTCCAGGCAGGAGTCCCAGTCTCCTGAGGCGCCAATGCTGACCCCACCTCCTCCGGGTGCTCCTTTGGCTTGTTACTGAACAGGTCTCAACTTCTTGTCTCACACAGATACAGGATGGCTCTTTCACTTTAGTGAATCTGAGAAGGAATACGATATGCTCCCATTCCCAATTTCGACTAACCAGAGCATCTCATAGACTAGTCATTCCTCAGAATACACTTTGAGAAGCACTGTATAAGATTCTTTTTAGATATGGGTAGAACTGTGAGAGAGACTACATCGTCTGCTAAATCCAGCTATAGTTTTGAGGGAATAAATCTACCAAATTCCTGACTATATAAATTCAAAGAATGATATAATTTTCCATAAGAAATACACCATGGGGTATATAAACTAAAGATGGGAAATGCCACTTCTGGCTGAAGGTAGCAGAGGTATATTGATAAATATGGAATATTTTTTGCTGGACCTAAAAACAGAGAAAGGATTTTGAGATTTTTACAGGTGGCAAATTTGACAGTTTCTATAGGTAAGTTCAGGGGTATATGAGGCAAAGGGAGTGTCATGAATGGAGGCAGATGAAAGTTTTCAGTAATTTTCTGTCATATTATTTGAAAGCAGGTCAAGGTAGTCAATACAGTTATGGGCAAATTTAGGTGGCTTTGATTACCAGGCTAAATTTATTCATTAGACAATAGGTAGTATCCCAATCATAGCTGGGTATAAGAAGATGTAACAGGCAGTATTTCATGTAATGGCTAAGAATGGGGACAGGGAGGGGTAGAAACCAAAGAGAGAAGGCAGGAAGCTGACCCATCATACAGGATAGAGATGACAAAGCCCTAAGCCAAAGTGTAGAAAATGGAAAGAGAGTAAAGGAAAGGGCAGATGCTGTGAAAGCAAAACCCATAAACAGGGCTTGGAGAACATCCGAGTATGTATGAATAGGAAAGGGAGATGGTCAGAGGAAAGATAACATAAAAGTCTAAGTTAGGATGACCAATAAAATGATGAACAGCCCAGGGAGGAGGATATCAATTGATACACATATCTTTATTAGTGATAAAGAGATGTGCTTTATTACCTTGGAATCCTCTGGCTGTGGCCACCACCTCTCCTAATCATCTCTTTCAGGGTAAGAGTCTCATATTCCATGTATGCGGTCGCAGTCCAAGACTTCTGAATGGCATTGATAGCGTTCACAAAGTTGTGGTTATATTTGTAGAGCCTATTAGAATACCTGCCAGCAAAAGTAAGACAGCTTCAGATACACTCTTTACTGATGTAAATAGATCCCATTAAAATAGGCACTCTTATACTGTGGGCCTGAGTGGAAAGTGGTATAATCTTTCAGGAAGGCAACTGGATATGTCAATCTCTATATCTCTACACCTGTATCTGTATCAATAGCCTAGAATTGGAATGCATCCTATGAAAATAAAAGTTCAAGTGAACTAAGATGTATGTAGAAGAATGTTCAGTGAAACATTTTTATACTAGTGATAGATTATAAACATATATATTCTAAGATAAGGGATGGATTAAATAAATAATGGTACTTCATTTGCTATATAGTTTATTCAGTAAAAATGTCTGGAAGATTATTTAGTGATATGGAAGACTTCATGCTATATTAAACAAAAAAGCAGAATATCAAAGAAGCTTATACAGAATTAATCAATTTTTGTGAAAGTGTACATTTATATTTATACCATAAGTACATACAACCGTGGTTATCTCTGAGTGGTAACATAGGATCATCATCTTTCCCCCACCCACTACAATTTCTACAATGTACCTTTTAAACTTTGTAATAATAAAAAAAAAGGTGGGGGGGAGGACAGCAAAACTGTATACAATATATATATAAGCATGGCAAGCATTATAACCACATGATGGAAAAAAAAAATGGTTCCATAGGGACATTTGGTTTATATCCTTGTTACTCAAATTTGGTTCTTGAGCCGGTACCAGCAGAAGCACCTGGAAGCTTGCTAGAAATGCAGACTCTAAGTATACAACCCAGGCCACCTGAATCAGAATCTACATTTTTAACAAGATCCCCAGATGATTCACAGCAACATTAAAATCTGAAAGGCACTGGTTTACCTGATGCCAAATGCTTGGATACCGATGTAAACAAGTCTAACACACAAAGAGCATGTTTACAAAGCAAAAAAACTGAGGGAGTTGATTATTCATTTAACTTAAACATGTATCTCACGCATGTGCCAGGTGCTAGGAATTACAGAATTCACCATGTTATTTCTACTAAAAAAGATTCTGGCCGCAGAGTAGCTAAGCCCGTGAGCCACAACTACTGAGCCTGCGCGCTAGAGCCCATGAGCCACAACTACTGAGCCTGCGTGCCTAGAGCCCGTGCTCCGCAACAAGAGAAGCCACCGCAATGAGAAGCCCACACACCGCAACGAAGAGTAGCCCCCGCTCGCCGCAACTAGAGAAAGCCCGCGCGCAGCAACAAAGACCCAACGCAGCCGTAAGTAAATAAATAAATAAATAAATAACATTCTGTAACTTAAGTGTGACTCAGTATCCAAGACTTTCATTAACATTCAGTTATGCAAAGCAAGATATACCTAACCTTAGTAACATGTTAGGCATATTTTGAACTTTTCTTTCTCTTTTAATTTAGATGTTCACAGACAAGAGTATTTTGATATAGTCAAAAAACCTGGGAGCACTGAAAATAATAAGAAAAATGTGCAACCACATTGATAATGTTTTAATGTTTTTATCAAAATCCTTTCCCATTTGTTGCAAAATGTGAAACCAGAGAGGTACCTTTATTAAATAGATTATAAAACTGCCTGTATTCTATTTCTGACAACACTAACACACAACAAAAGCCAGTTACAGTTGTTGTTTCTTAAGACACAGGACTATATTTTAAATTGTAAATGTCTATCTTGAAATCAGATCATTAAGAGCTGAAAGAGGCCTTGATGGTAATTTAGTCCTAAATGCTTACTTTACAAGTGAGGCAACATAGATTCTCAGCACTCCGGTTAGTAGCTTCTTCACTAAATGAGGCAATGTTTGAAATGTCAGCAAAGTACATAGTACACAATGTATCCTAAGTGGTAGGGTGAAAAGTGAACAGCTTCATAGGAAATGTGTTGCTCAAGGATCAATCCAAACAAAGCAATTTAAAATCTAAGTTCAAAATGGAGGGGATGAATTAGTCTAAATCTTGGGGAATACTTCCCCAGACAAGTGCAATTTGTCCTCTTTGAACTCATGTCCCCCCCACCTTCTCTGCTGCAGAGTCATTCACTGCCAGTGTGGTCTGGCTTTGGATGATTTGTTTGTGTACACTTTCAGTGGATTTCACAACCAAACAAAACAAAATTTGCTACTGCTAATATTTATCTTTTCCTTCCAAACTAGTAAAAGTCTGAAATCTCTTGGGTGGTTCATAGTTACTTACACTGGACCTAACTCAACAAAAACTTTAACTGAGAGTTATACACTGAATTGTGTCCTCCTCAAATTCATGAGTTCAAGTTCCAACCTCCAGTACATCAGAATGTGACTGTATTCAGAGACAGGGCCTTTAAAGAGGACATTAAGGTTAAATGAGGTCATATGGGTGGGCCCTAATCCAACATGACTGGTGTACTTTTAAGAAATGGAGATTAGGACACAGACAGGATGACCACGTAGGACAACAGTGAGCAGCCATCTGCAAGCCAGGGACAGTGGCCTCAGAAGAAACTAAACCTGCTGACACCTTATCTTGGACTTATAGCCTCCAGAATTTTGAGAAAACAAGTTTCTGTTGCTTAAACCATTCAGTCTGTGGTACTCTGTTATGGCAGCCCCAGGAAACTAATATACTACATAAATACTAAGAACTTTAATTTCAGTTATTTATGTCCTTGTTTAAAACTTATGTTCAATTAGCATCACCTATATTTGTTGCAACATAAACATCCGTATCTACAAGTATTATGCAACATATTATTACATGGCAATAATAAAATTACTTTTCTGTAAAAGTCATTGCAATTCTGTGGTCCTTTATATAAATATTCTTTAAACCTGTCATTGGTCCATTACTTTTGAAGTACTTTGAAAAACTACTTGCTTCTCTGTTATATGACTCAACGTATTTTTCCAGGAAAGTTGTACATAACATGGCTTATGCTTCTAAGTCAAATAAATTTTATATAATCAAATTAAAGTTTCCAAGAATTAATATAGACACATACTTATACATATTATAAAAAACTAAATGTATCTTTCATTTACGACAACTCACTTTTCCTGGAGATTCTCAAGGTGTGCTGTGTTCACGTTCACATTCTCAAAGGTATTTCCCTCCTTCTTTCCTGTGAAACAAGCCCAGTTCCTGCCCAGCACATCATGCACCCAGCCAGTCATGGTTTCATGGCAGTAACTAGTTACCTTGCCGCCCTCTTCTTTATACTGCAATCAAATAAGAAAAGGAAAAGCCATGTGAATCTGTGCTCCTCTCCCAGGTCTGCTTCCTTGTCTCCCATTCACAGTAAAGATGCCCCTTTTTCATTTCATCTTAGGCACCAGCCACTGCCAACCAAAACAAAAAGGTTTCAGTTTGCGAACTATTCTAGAAAAGGAAGAGAAATAAACTTTTCTACGATTAGCATCACTGATTACCAAGCAAAATTTACATACACAACAAACACTTCTGAGGAACGAAAGGCAGGGAAAGAAACTAACATTTCTAGAGCATCTGCCCCATTCCAGGCATTTTACAAAAGTTACCTCATTAAGCCTATGAGGAGACAGGCACCAATATTCCCATTTTACCAGTGCGTAAGTGGAGGTTCAGCTCAGAGAGGATAAGTAGCCCCTACCTAAGGTAACAGAGCTGTGAAGTGACAGAAACAAAATTCTGCTCAGTTTGTCAGACTATACTTTTCCACTCAGGGAAGATATATTCCAGCAAAATACAAGAACATATGGTGAAAATTTTTTCTTCTGTTAACCTCCCAATTTATTAGCATATTCTAATCATGAGGAAGTTAAAGTAACCTGATTATTAAATATTCTCTCTACTTTATTTCACTAATATGGCCCATTGTCTTATGTCGATGTTAACACTGAAAAATAACTGCAGTTGACCCTTGAACAACGCAGGGGCACCGACTCTGCACAGTGGAAAATCCACATACTACTTTATAGTCAGCCATTCCTATCCTGGGCCCTGCCTCCAAGGAATCAACCAGCCTCGGCTTATGTAGTACTGAAGTACGTATTTATGGGAAAAAAATCTGCATATAAGTGGACCCGCGTAGTTCAAACCCATGTTGTGCAAGGGTCAACTGTATATAGTGATAGATCTAGGATCTGAACTCAGATGCTTCGGCTCCAGAGCCTAAAAACCCTCATGTTATAACATGTCCTCATGGAGGAAGGATATATAATCCAGAATGAGAGCGGAGAGCATGGGAGGAAGAAAGGAAAACAATGCACGCTAAATTTCTTTATGAAGGGACTTGGATACAGACAATTTCAGGCATTGACTTAATTTAACGGAGCAGAAGCACAAAAGCAGTCAAAGGCAACACAAACGAATCAGCACGGCAAGCAGCTGTGTTTCAGTGCTTTTCTTTACAAAAGTACACGGTTGGTTTTGGCCCTCAAGATGTAGTTTGTGGACTCAATCTAATATAATGGATGCTACTTTACCTATGCTGAGGGGGTGGCAAACTTCTTTTTAAGGGCTAAACAGTAAATGCAGGTTATCAGTCCTCTGTCGTCACCACTCAACTCTACCACTGCAGTGTGAAAGGTACACAGGAAATGCATAAGTGAATGAACTACATTGTGTTCCAATAAAACTTCATTTACAAAAACAGACTTATAGTTTGCAAACCCCAAGTTTAAAAGAATGTGTAGACTAAACTACACTTAAAGGTAAAACTACCTTACTGCATCGGACTCTGAATTCAAATCATATTGAGGCATAGAGTTAAAAATGTATGGCCTTAGAATTCAAAAGAGCTAGGTTTGAATCCTGGGATTCACTGCCACTAAGCTACACAAGATAAGTTACTTTGGGCTATTCATATGTACATTTTGCTTCTTCCTTGGTGGTTCATAACACTGTGAAGCCAGTCTCCCTACCTCTGGCTAAGAATATCTCCACTAGCATGAGTTTGGCTCACCACTCCTTATTTCCCTGTTAAAGCCCCAACTCAGGATACAGGAACACTGAAATAAAGGCCCCTAGGACATGACCAGGCTGCAACACCAGAGGGTATGTTGCGTGAAAAGGTTAATAAAGTTTATATTTATTATGCTGAACTATCTGTAACTACTATTTTTATAGATCAAAAACTGTTCGATATTGGCAACCTCGTATGATGCACTTGTAGAAATTGTCAAATACACATAAATGAAAAAAAAAAGGCTAAACACAGGAAGATGTTCATTACAGTAGAAGAGGCTAGGGAAGGCTGCTTGCTTTTATAAATACGGTGTTACTGGAACACAGCCAGACCCACTTGTTTATAGTATTGAATATCTTATCTCTGGCTGCTTTGGTGCTACAGCAGCAGGATAGAGGAGCTCCCACAGAGACCATAAGGCTCACAAAGCCTAAAACATTTACTATCTGACCCTGTTAAGAAAAAGTTTGCTGACCTCTCTGCATAGAACAATAAAAAAAAAAAAAAAGAAAACATGGGAATTCCCTGGTGGTCCAGTGGTTAGGTCTCCACGCTCTCACAGCCAAGGGCCTAGGTTCGATCCCTGTTTGGGGAACTAAAATCCCACAAGCTGTGCGGTGCAGCCAAAAAAAAGAAAGAAAGAAAGAAAAACAACCTATGATGTATTAAGAGGGAAAAAACTACAAAATAGTACTTAAGTGGAGTGCAAATAAGTAAAATTTTTATGAAATACGATTTTTAAAAAATGAAAGGTGAAAATGGTCTTTGGGTCAGATTTTCTTGGTTATTTACAAAATGAAGATAGTTATATACATTTCGTGAAATTCATCACTTTAAAAAATATTCCTATTTCCTAAGGATAAGAAACATAGCCTACAAAGCCCTAGAAGAGGACACCTACGAAGGATGGTCCAGATGTTGCTAGAGACTAACTCTGACCTGTCTAGGATTATGATTACACTTCCTGAAAAAAACCATGATTTATATAACCTATTTTGTACTTTGCTAAGTTCTTTCACTTATTTATCAAATGCTTATTGGCCACATAATATTTCCCAGGCATCATGCTAGGTGCTAGGTGCTAGGCACACATGCACATATGTATTGATGCAGCCCCAGACCTTAAGACGCTGGGAATTCAACGAAATAAATAAACATGTAAATAATGTGGTTATTTATTTGAACCCAAATCATGTGGTCCAGCAAGTTAACCATGCTTGAAAAAGCCTGGGAAATTTCCCCACCTAAGCAGAAAATTTAGATCACAGATGAAATGACTTTCCAAATGTACCAAAAGAGTCAGGGGCATTCAAGTTAGAAGAAATGGGCCCCATGTTTCTCATCAGTGTGGTTTTTGTTCACCTAGTTGGCACAACTTATAAGCATGATGGCTAACACCAAATGAACTTCCCCTGTGAGGGAAAGGCTGATTTGTTATTTTGATTGGAGGGGGAAAAATATCACTGAAACATGACCGATTGTGCTAAAGATCCTTACCATTCATATTTGTTCAACAACGCTATACCCTTCACCATCAATATTACAGAACTACAGGACCTTACCATTTACCTATCACATCATACTTTATAAACATTTTACAGATTACTCAGAAATCTTAGAGGTTCAAGAGAACATAAAGATAATACAGTCTCAGGGGACAAAAAAAGAGACCTAAAAGAGATGGTTGAACTAGAATTTATAACAAAGCATTCTTCCCAAATACCATGCAACATTTCTTCATACACTTTGTCTTCTCACAAAGTGCTAGGGAAATAAACATACAGGTCAATTGCCAAAAACATGGAGAGGAGATACCTAGAAACCATGCAGGAAAGGCTTAAGCAATTTGCAAAGGGTTTTCATCTATATCATGTGAGCCTCACAATGATCTTTCGGGATAATAGGCATTATGTTTTTCATGGGAAAAAAAAAAGTGACTTTGCAAAGTTAGAGAACAGAGAATTAAAATATGAGTTTAAAGGTTACAAGAATCATTGCTTTATTCATTATTTCCTTTTAAAAAAAAAAGGCTGGAAAGTAATTGGCTCTCATGAGTCAGATCCAAATTGTTGCCCAAGACCCTTTTTAGGGGTCACCTAAATTCTCCAGTAGCCCTAATGGTGATTTCCCACTATTCAGGTGTCTATGTTGTCCTGGCTAGTCCAGTCTTTTTACCCTTTCTGTCAAGGGTTTTTGATACAGGGCAGAGGTAAAGGACGTGGTCTGCAGCTTCGACTACCTGGACTGGATCCAGCTCTGCCACTTACTGGCTGTGTGATTCTGAACAAGTTACTTACCCTCTCTGTACTTTCAATGTCCTCATCTATAAAATCAGGATGATGATAACAGACTCAACCTCATAGGTTGTATTTTATATATACTAACCCATTTAATTTTCATAGCCTGTGAGGGTTGTTCTTTCCACATAACCACTGTGAGAAGAGGATTTTTTGTTTATTCATTAACTAGGACACTGGCACTAGAAAGCAATTAGTTATTGAATGAGTGAATAAATAAATGAATAATAGAAAGAACAACAAATGCCAAGTCCTATTTAAACAATAACACAAGAAACTTAGAAAAATTTATAATTAAAAGAAGTGTGACACTTTTATAATTAAAAGAAATTTATAATTAAAAGAAGTGGGTCAGGGGCTTCCCTGGTGGCACAGTGGTTGAGAGTCTGCCTGCTAATGCAGGGGACACGGGTTCGAGCCCTGGTCTGGGAAGATCCCACATGCCTCGGAGCAACTAGGCCCGTGAGCCACAATTGCTGAGCCTGCGCGTCTGGAGCCTGTGCTCCGCAACAAGAGAGGCCGCGATAGTAAGAGGCCCGCGCACCGCGATGAAGAGTGGCCCCCGCTCGCGGCAACTAGAGAAAGGCCTCGCACAGAAACGAAGACCCAACACAGCCAGCAATCAATCAATCAATCAATCAGTAAATAGAAGTGGGTCACAGAGACCCAAGTTCTGACTTCTCGTATTACTTCAGAAATGTCAGTTTTCCTCCCCAAACCTCAGCTTCCCTACTTGTAAATTTAAATTGACCTGAAAGTTCCAAAATATCCCTTCAAGTTTCCTAATTACACAGTCCTTACATCTGTGGATTTCTTATTTATTATTCACAAAGCCAGGTAAATAAGTTAGACATACTCCTTACTTATATAGAATATTTATACATTCTAAGTAACCCTAAATAATCCTAAAACACTACAACTGTTTTTACTTAAGCAAATTACTAAGAGGTGCTATCCATTTATGTACCACTTCTTATACATTAAATTGATGGAATTATTTTCCATTTAAAATTTTTATTTTATTTTATTCTGTAGTTTTCCCAGTCTAAAACAATTCAGTCTTCTTTTAGAACCTGAAATTACCTTATGAAAGGTAGGACAGGACTGTGATACCACTATGCAGGACAGCTACAACTTAGTAGAAAAGATATTTAACCCCCCCAGAAGCCAAGTACTCAGTACCTTAATTTGAGAGGACCACACACTGTGCCCCCGTTATTTTCTTGATTTGAATGTTCTCAATGTTTGTCATTTTTCCTGCTATTGTAAAATGCATCTTTTGTGATTTCTGACATTATTACCAATTAAGAAGTTGAAGTTTTGGCCACACTATCCAGCTTGAAATGTAGCTTAATTTTTTTTCTAAGGGTTTTCATTTATTTTATTTATATAAACATCAGTCTCTGAATACTGCCTTGCACAGATGGCATAATTTAAGTTTCTATTCATTTATGCCAACTTCTATTGCAACAAGTAGATAATTGCATAAAATCTGAAGAAATTCCAAACCCTAGCACTTGAGTTTAGAAAACTACTAGGATTCAGTAAATCTCCATTTGCTTCTTCAAGATTACCACTGGGTTGCCAAACATTCTTGAAACCACCTTTCTTCAATTTCCCATTCACTTATCAATTCTCCAATTCCATCCAATTACCTACTAATGTTAACCAATTGAAAAAGAAAAGGTTGGGATATTTTAGAACTTAAGTTATTTATCCTGGATCTCTTTCTCAACTGCTTTTTGACACTAAGGGGGGGAAAAAACCACTTATACCTTTTGTTCCACTGGTTTCCTGATTATACTTAGCAAATATTTGAATACTTCCTTTATGTAATGCACTAGCTATGAGAAAAATGCACTTTAGTAAAAAAGGACTTTGCCCTTTAAATCCCTGTTCTGCCACTTATCATTTACGTAACCTTGAGCAAGTCACAACTAAGGAGCCTCAGTTTCTTCAGCTGATAATGGGAATGATATCTACTTCACTGGATTCCTATCGAGGATAAGGATGACACTGAAGTTTGAGGAGTTTAAAAAGTTATAAAACACTAAACAAGTAACAATATAAACACTACCAACTGTTACCACATGGGATACAAAGCCATTTAAGACTTTACTCATGCTGTCAAAGAACTTATACTCTAGCCCAAACTGTCAACTGAGCAGTTGATACGGGTTTTATCCTGTCAACAAGTGATTTTCCAAAATGAGAAGACAATCCATTAAAATATTAGAAAGAAAAATCTTATAATTTCTATTTCTATTTGTAACATAGAAATAAAATTGAAAACCAACCTCCACTATTATTTAATATACAAAGCAACACTGATAACCCCACTCAGTTCCAATGTCAGATGTTCACCTGTTATATGCAGTACGCTGCCTAAAGATGGTTATTAGGACACAGCACATTCCCTTTTACATGTGCCTGCTTAAACTCACTTATGTACATCTGATGTAATTAAGCTAACTCGCACAAAATGAACAAGTGGCTTAAAATAATACTTGCAAAGAAACCAGGATTTGCAAATACTAATGATGTAAATATAAGAAAACATAAGAAAATAACAAAGCTTACATTTGCCCTATTCCTGGTACGAGTTTTTGAAAACATGTTTTGAAATGGTTCCATCGTTGTGGTATTCACTTTTTAATCTGTTTTATCAATAGAGCAAATGTCTCCGTTTTAAAATTTGCCCATTGAATTGTCATCATTTAACACCAAACATCATTTAACATCATTTAAATACCAAACAGTAATTCTTCTAAACTCTACCAGTGACACTTTCATACTTTTAACAAAATGTGTCAAAATTAAAATTCTTTACTTGAAACATTTTAACTAGAAAATTGTTTCCAAATGTTGAAAATTCGCAGTAATAAAAATGATGGGATAACAGAAATCCTTACATTGCTTTTGGCAACAAAATCATGATAATGAAACATAGTTTTACATTGTTTCCAAAGAATATCATAATGAGATATATTTTGGCAGGACATGCTTTTGTGACAATAAGTAAATCAAATATTTAATCATTTAATATTATTTCATGTTCGATAGCAAACATGTTAGTATAGTAGTGCATGTATATAATTTTTTAAATGTATGTATACATACTGTGGAATACCTGTTAAAAATTTGGACATCTAGGTCTAATCCATCAATATCATTCACCATTTCAGAAAAGAACACCTTGCATGAAGTTAAATGGTTTGATGATACACCATACATATAGAGAGATTACATTCCAGTAATACTGAAGAACAAAGAGTGTTTTTTCAATTTTTTGCCGTTTGTTTACTGTATATGTCTACATAAGTGCAAATTAACTGCTTCCATCTGCTGTCAGGTCTGGAGTGTGAATGAAGCCATTGGATGGCAACAAAGGAGAACAAGGCATATTTTCCTAAATTGATATTTTTCCAACCCAACCAAGAGTGTCACATCTTACCTCAGAAACAAACTTCCCTGTCAGTTTCAAGGATTAGCTTTCCTTTTCTGCCCACTAACCAGACTTAACCATTTATTTAAAAAGTTGAATTTTAATGAATTGTGAAACTGCCAGGAAATTGTTGCAGTGGTTGCAACCAAATAACCTCCAGCGTTTTACTGAAGGAACTGGCAATCAGATTTACATATGAAAATGGAGGATCATAAATTTATTTCCAGGGCTGAAAAGATGTTCCATTTAAACCAAAACATATGTTCCAGAACCAGTTAAGAAAACAGCAAGTTGACACCCAGCAAGGTAGACAAAGTCCCTTGGCTCATTCCTCACTTACTTGCTCATAATCTCTTAAACTGTAAGGTTGGAAGAAATCTTAGAGTTCATCGACTCTCACCTTTAGCTGGTGCTTCTTAAGGTGGGGGGGGTACAACCCACAGCACCCTAGGCTAGTTTGAGTCCTTGGTTATCCAGGCTTTGGGGAACCACTGCAGTCACAGATAAAGCTCACTATTTCCCCTGACAGCTAATTTACTTTTTAGTAATTCTGAAAGTTAGAACTTTACTATTTTTAACTCTGAGGTTTATCTTAGCCTCTACAGTCTCACACAAAAATTAAAATATAATATATAAGCAGAATAAAATGTTAAAGTCTCATCTGTTTTCTACAAAGTCATTCAACAACTATGGCCTGAGGGTCCACCACAGCCTCTAAGCACACAAAGGTAAAGATACTTTCAGAAACACAACAATAAAACAACAGAACAACACAATGGTATATCATTCAATTTTCTTTCTCTTACAAATATTTATTGAAGGCCTATTATTTATCACATATTGAACTATACATAAGGAATAAAATGGTCATTAATACAGCGTTGATCACTGCCCTCAAGGAGTTTAAAGGCCAGAGGAAAGGACAAACAGGCTATTAACAACAGAGAATGCTAAACAGTAATCTATTATGGGGCCTACTAACACAAATACCTGCAATTTTGTACCCAAGTTTTCTCTTCCATAATCAAAACAAACATTTAGATGCAAAGATACTCAAAGAAACAGGGGGAAAAAAACACTTTAGTAGGGGTGATTTTAGATGCCTTGCTAAATATATTCTTAAACACATGGGTTGCTTTGTCAGTATTTACATCCGGACAATCAGTTTGAAAACACACAACTCTTACAGAACCCTGTAAGTTATGTAACCTAATATTTTTTTTAGAACAGAGGACCAAAAATATAAACATAGCACCGTTCCTAATTTTGGCTTCTAGAACCCTATAGAATTAATTCTCTGTAAGCTGGCATTACTTCTGAAGTCTTTGAAAAGACAAAAGAAATGTGGATAATTTTCCAAACTAAAGTTCCAAGATAAAGTTCTACATGCATTAGGTGCTGAAGATACACAGATCTTCAGTCTGGAAGAAGATGACACGCTATCAAGTCATTCCATTTACAGCAGAGTTAGTACTACCAGGGCAGAGATACCTGCAAAGTATAATTGGAACCAAAATAATGGCATTCCTCCCAGTAAGGGAGAAAGGTGGGGAATTTCACAGAGGTGGCATCAAGATCCTGAGTGATAAAGAATTATCAGGATAGAAGAAAGTATCCAGGTGGCAGTCGGATGTACTCTTATTTAGTTTTTATAAGATATAACCTTCCCAAAACAGCAGACCAGTGCCTCTCAAATGATATAAATAATTATCTGAACCAATAAAGTAATGATGACAACCTACTATCTAGAGAAAGACTCCTCCACTCAAGAAGCAATTCCAGGGATGCAGACAAGTCCTCCCAGACAATAAGAATTAGGTGTAGCCCCACATTTTTGGTTTGCCAAGGCTGATGTTTAATCAGCTCTAAACAAATGAGGAGGAAACTAGTCCATTGTTCCTTAGCAGGAAAGACCTAAAAGACAGCAATCAGTTTGAACAATAGTGTAATTAAGAGAAGTAAATTTAGCAAGTGTACTTAATTTGAAGTTTACAAAGCTCTCCTTCAATTTGGAGAACCAAAAAGAGATGGAGAAAGTAAATTTTTGTCTTGAATAAGGGATCTGGGCTTAGGAAAGAAAGTCAGTAGCCTCATTTGGTATGGAAATCTAAGGTTCAAGCCAATTCTTCTCCTAAAATTTCAGCAAGAGCCAATGCAGTGCACTGAACTAACATTTGTGATGCTTACAGACTAGGATTCACCAGAAAACCTGCCCAAATGTGACTTCAAGTACCAATACTTCTTTGTGAAACAAACTTGACAAATAGCCCATATCATTCTACAGTTAGAAGCTGTGTGAGTTTAAGCACTGTATGAGACTAATTCTCCCTATCTGAAAATTGAAGCTAGTAATATCTACTTCATGGGATTTTTGTAACGTAAAGCATGTCAAGTTCTTAGCACAAGGCTGGCACCTAATTGTAAAAAACACCCCCAAAAAATGTATTAATCATACCATCTTTCTGGACAGGGGTACTGCAGATCTATGATCTATAAAAAGAGACCCTTCAGCGGTTTGGTTTATCTCAGAAAGCCTCCTCCCCCAAACATGTCCCCCTGGGACCATCTTCCCACCCATAATGTATCTGTGCATCTCAAGATATGCTGAAGCCTAATTTTATTCTTATAATAGGTGTTGGGGTTCCTCAAGGTCATTAGAGAAAGAGAAGGCACTTGGGAAGTCCATTTAACTGTGAGTAAAATTTGCACTGCTAACAAAATAAAACAAATAAGTCCTAAAAGCAGTCTGAAAAAATCATTTCAACAGAAGAGTTTTCAAAAGAGAAAATAAGAAAGAAATGTGTGTTGCATATTGTTCCTTTTATTCAAAGGCTGAATGGTGAAGCCACCTAAGACTTCCAGATTTTTTTTCTTTTTCCTGCTTGGTCTTTGGTTGTTCACATTCCAAAATGGCAGTTGCTGCTTTCCAAGGAAGTGTTCAGGAGGGCAGCTGCCTTGGAGGTAGGTTACCAGGACTCCTTTGTATGTTACATGCACATAAAGACTCCAGAAGGGACTGTAGCTGCTAGAGGCCTCTGCTAGCTGTTAGAGGTAGGTAGGTCCACTGCCGCATGCTGCTCTGCCTCTTGCCTCTTAGCCCCAAAGTCTGTTTTTGGCTGTGGTTTTAAAAGAGGCCCTCAACAGATGCTCTATTTAATAACTAAAAGACAATAAAAACTAGAGTTACAAGCCAACAAGGATCATACTGTCTCTTAAAAATTTAAACATATTAATTTCTTTAAGTGAAAAAAAAAATACTAGTATTTAGTATTTCAGATGCTGGTATTTTTTAATGCTATTTAAGACATTCACAAAAAGTCGCCATTCTCAAAAGCTGAATGCTTAAGCAATACATATTGTGCATGCAGCCAACATGCTCAAGAAGCACATGCAGATGCATTTTAAATTAAATGCTACCAAATAAGCCTAATATAGTTTTGAAATGTAGTTAATAAAGAGGCTAATCTAGCAACCGAGACATAATAACATGTACACCTTACAAATTCTCAATGTAGGCTTAATGCTACTTCGATCAGTATTTCTAGGTACAAGGCTATTTATCCCATTTACAGAGCAAATACTAGGGTCAGTCTTTTCTGCTGGTAGAAGCATCTCCCTAATAAGGAGAAAGAATGAAAGTTTTAAGACAGAATTTTGTAAGCTGCATTCTGAGAATACCTTAAATTTTTGTGAGGAAATAATGGTAAACTTATTTTAGAAAACCTTCCTATTATACCTCCCTCCTCAGCTACCACCATACAGTATATTAAAGATTTTGAGAAGTTCTGAAAGGAAACTATTTAATGCAGGCTACACTTATTCAACTACCAGAAATAAATTCAGAAGAAAGAGCTTATTGGTTTCAGCTCTAAGTTTCACTTTGATGTGTTATTAGTGGCTGCCTAGAACAACCTTTAAAGCTTAACAAGATGAAGTGATACAACTTATGAGCAATTCCTTCCTGGCACATGTGTGGGCCACCGCTGGCCCATTAAACAGTTTGAAAAACGCTGATACAGGATAAGGCTATGGTGCTTTCAACACTTGCCCCAGTTCCCTTTTTCATATCTTACTTCCTTACTTAAGAGCTAAGTAAAAGAGGAAGGGAAAGGGGAAAATTTGTTTATGAAATGTAAGGGAGGGTAAGTCCCTATCAACTTTTTCTCTCTAACCACCCATTTTTCCATCAAAATTTTAGACATCTAAATTTATGGATCCAGAGAGAGCAATGATTAAAACATCTATTCTGAAAGTGTGAGGAGAATGTACAGAGTGAAAAAGATCCTCTTCTCCCTGGTCAATAGTCTGTTCTGAGAAGGAACCAGTTTAGAAAAAGGTAGGTGATGTCTCAAAGGGATAACTGACAGGTACGTCAATTTCTCTGGAAGAGCCACCTTCTCTACTGGAAGACAACTAAAATGCCATGGTTCACATGGGTCCCTCTTGAGTCTTTTTAGAAAAGAATGAGCAACCTCAGGCAGCATAGCTACTTCAAGGATGTGAATTGAATTTGAGCCAACCTTTCCTTAACTGGGTCTTTATCTTTTTGGTTTCATGTCCACTTACATTATGAGCATCATGCTTGAGAAAGCTAATTTGATGTGTGCAAACAGAACATACTAATATGAAAATAGTGCAGGCAGATCAGAAGTAGCAAATAAGCAGGCTCAAGCAAGAAATCTATAAGAAAACCATAATTTCTCTGTTCTCCATCTTCCTCTCCCTGATGAGTAAACAAACATTAATTTGCATACGCCACCAAGGAGGAGGGAAGCTTGCTTTTAATAAGAAAGTTAAAAATATTTCAATGGAGCTCACCCAGTTTGTTCCTCAGATGTGGCATATCATATATCCCCACAGTTCCCAGTTGCATGAAAAACTGACTGATAAAATCAGTGACATCCTACGAAGGGTTTACAATGGAAAACTGAGTCATTACGTTGAGATTAAGCAACATCATGAAAGAAAACAAATAGCTAGACATGTGTTAAGTGCTTAACTTCTGATTCTTTTCCTCAATTTAAACACTTTTAAAAGTAAAAATCAAGTTATTTTTTAAAAAAAAGACAAACTCATCTTGATGTGTTGAATCTATAATAAAACAGGTAAATCTATCCCAATAACAAATATTCTGAAAGTTTGTTATATCTTAAAAATGAACCCAGAAGGCACAACAGAAAAATCGCACGAGACTCCCAAATCCTTTACTGTAGGAACACATGATTCACATTTCTAACTGTTGTGACAAGCTTGAAATTTGTAAGTCACTAGCACACAAAATGGGTAAATAAATCCTCTGGTATGGATTTCCCAACATACTGTTCTTGTTTTGAGTACCAACCTGCTTTAGAAATACTCACAGTAGTGTTTTTAGCTTATAGTTCTACTAAGACTGGTAGGTCCCAAACAAAAACTCAATTAGAAATCAGTGAAGTCTGCTTAACTATCCCCAAATTCAGTTTTCAGCCTAATGAGTCTAGTTTCCCTTCTATGCATCTTCAGCCCTTGAGTAGCTTAATGTCAAAATAAAACCTGAGTTCATTCGCTACTGCCCCCTTTTACAGCCTCAGAGAAAGTAAAATGAGAAACAGTAAAAGGTTAGAAAGCTTATTCAACTTGAGGGTATTCTTTGAAGCTGAGTTTGTTTCATACCACTTCCTTCCTTGGCAATTCGGTAGAGGATGGTGTAGAGGAGCTTTATACATGCTCATGGTAAAAAATGAACAAATTCCACAGAAGTGTAAAGAAGAAAAAAACAATCGCTTACCCACCCATCACAAAGTCAGCCATAATCAAACATCCTTTACATTGTTTTGTTACATTGTGTGTTTCTATATAAGAGGTTGGTTGTTTTGCATCTGCAGGTACTTTTAAAGGGTGCAAATTTATTGGAGTGTGCCAATTATAATCAAATGGTAATGCTATTAAAATTTGATAGTCTTAGAAACTGGCTTGTGTAGATAGTCTTTTATTTTGGCCAGCGCATTATTTTAAAGGAAAACTGAATCTGAATGTCTCTAGGTAAGTTTCCATTTTGCCATAGGTTGAATAACTCCTTATTGTTTCACAAAAGTTGTTTTAAATGCTTAGGTATCTGCCTGGGTGAGCCCTAAATTCACTTGAGTTTGTAACCCCGCCAAACTCTTCTGATAACTGAATCTATGCTGGAAGTTGAGTAGAAAAAAAGTGTCTTTCAAAAATATAAACCTAGTGCTTCCTGCCTAACTCAAACTATGTATAAATTTCCAGTGTCAAGATTTCCTTCCAAGCTTTTATCTAGCTTGAAGTCCTATGTAAAAAAAAAAAAAAAAACAAACAAAACCATCCCCGCTCCACTCCCAATTTCTTGAGCAGTTAAAACCAAGGAAAAAAAGGTCGAAGAACCTCAATTCATGAAAAATTCTGCTTATTTTCCAGGTGAGGCCTGAATAAGTAGAACTTAATAAAAGCAAGTTCCTAGCAATAAAAGTGGTGTCACGACTGCTCCGAAGCTGGAATGCAGGGAGAATGATGTGGAAGCTGTCTGTTCCGTTGAGCTGCGGGCTGATCTGGGGGAACAGAAGGCGGAGCAGGAACCTAATAGAATACCTTGCATGTAACACCCGCTTAGCAAACCAGCAGGAACAACTCTAAGAAACAACCTCATGAAAGCCTATCTGAAGAGGGCAAAAGGAAACAAGTGGTAGGGTCTGGTATGAGTTAAGGGAGACACCTGGAAATCCAACTGATTTGTAGAATAACAGTGGAGAGTATAAATGGCAAAAATCTGTCAGATATTTCTGCAATAGCAGTAGGTTGAGTGGATTATGGTGTAGTTTACATAAGACACCTAAACTTGAATAGTAAAACACTGCTTATATTTTGATTAATTTTTCTTTTTTAAAAATAAATTATTTTTCATTGAAAAGATACTTCTAAAATCTGTAGAAAAAAAATCTCACATGCTTTATTCATTAAACAGGTGAGCTCTCTTGAGTTACACACCCAGCATGGATTCCCCAGCACCACTTTTGGAAATACCCTGAGGCTTACGGTAAAATCCAGCAAGCCTTTTATGTTAACAAGTATCACTCCAAAAAGTGTTTGACTGCCCTATTATGTAAAGTCAACTCCACTTTATCATTTTTCTTAAATATGTTCAACTCTGCTATTCCCCATTACTTTTTCAGTTGGATTTGCTAAAAGAACATGGCATTTTATCACTCTGCAAAATATGTTTATCTGGAACTACTTGATTGTGTTAAGAGAAATTTTAAAATCAAGTATCTTGTGTATGTTCTGCTCTGCTTATTGAAATTATGATCCTTATCACATGATCTAACTACTGACCAGAGTGGCTGATTTTTTAGGAGGAAAAGAAAACATGGTCCTGATAATGGTTCTGGTCAAATGGACACTTTAAAAAATACACTGAAATCAGTAGCAGAAGAACACTCTTCTACTTTTATTCCTAATAAGAGAATGCTGTCCAGAAGCATATAGTCAGGTAGGGTTCTACCCTACAGCAGTGTATACACTGACTCTTCCCACATATGGTTGAGAACACTTAACAACTTCATTTGGCTTTCAAAAGCCTTTATTGACCTGCAACTAATGTTCTGAGGCTACAGAAAAATACCAAATTTGCTTATACTGTGATTTAAAGAGAAGGAGAGTCGACCCTTGAACAAAGGAACAACGCAGGGTTTGGGGCACCAACCCTCCAAGTAGTTGAAAACCCACCTATAACTTATAGTCAGCCCTCAATATACGGGTTCCCACATCTAAGCAATCAACCAACCTTGGATCCCCATTTGCAGATTCAACTAACCTCGGATTGTGTATATATTTACTATAGTATTTACTACTGAAAAAAAAAAATCTCTGTATAAGTGGACCTACGCGGTTCAAACCTGTGTTATTCAAGGGTCAACTGTACAAAGAAGTGTTCCGATTCCTCATTCAGCTACCAGCCATTCCCTCTGTCCCCACCATCTCCTGACTCCTATTCAAGCTGAGAGCAGACAGACTGATGGGAAAATATTACCGGAGGGAAACTGCCCTTGCCTGTTTCTGATTATGTCTCAGGTAATTAATGGTGTCATTAGAAGTTCCACCACCAGTTTCTCCAATTCTACAGAAGTGAAGAATGAAAAGTCTTCTAAGCCAAATGGGTAAAACTATTCACTCATCTATTTATATACTACACCCTATCTTGTACTTAAGTAATTTATGCAACCTATTTCTCAACTGAATTCTACTTCTTTTTCATGTTTTAAATAAATATCGATTATCTATTTTGTATCAACAAAAGGAGAAGGGGAAGGGAATGGTGGGAAAAAGGAGGGGCAAGAGGAAGAAGTGGAGGAAGGAGGAAGGTACACGGTAACAACTGTCTTGAATATTTCTTTCCTTGTGCCTCAATTCCATAGGCAATTCAGTCCCCACCTGAAGGCAAAGAACTTTTGAAGGACTGTAACAGAGTACCTACAAGAGGCCTACAAGGCCCTAGGCTCATCAATATGCAGACCAAGAATTATATTCAGATGGAATCACATTTATTGCATACACACTACAATTTTTAAAACTCATACAGATACTGCTATGATTTTTAAAAATACATAGTATCTAGGGGTGATATTTAAAAATATTTAATAACTGGTCAAGCATGGCCTTCAACTAATAAAATAGACTGCTGGCCCTCAATGGCCAGCATGGATGGATTGGTTCCCACCAGCTGAATATCAGACAGCCAATCCAGGTGAGGGGAGACAACTTTTCCCGTCTCTCTTTTCTTTTTTCAATTAAGAAGGGGTCCTCGTAGTTAAAAAAAAAAGAAAAGTATTGGGCATTACTATTCTAAGAAATTTGGTTGGCTCTGATGTTAACAACATATCCTAGTTAGTGATTAAGCCACAACCCACATGAATAATCACAATAAATTTAGAAATTAGTCTTTTGCTGGTGCTTTGTCTTTCATAATCTTTAACAGAATCATTCTCTCACCTTCCCACAAATTCCTGTAATTGGCCAACTCTTACCAGATGTTTTAAAGGCTACTGACACTAACCCATGAAAAACTGTCTTTACTTATACTTTATTTAGAATAAGAAATAGCTAGGGCTTCTCTGGTGGCGCAGTGGTTGAGAATCTGCCTGCCAATGCAGGGGACACGGGTTTGAGCCCCGGTCTGGGAAGATCCCACATGCCGCGGAGCAACTAAGCCCGTGAGCCACAATTACTGAGCCTGCGCGTCTGGAGCCCGTGCTCTGCAACAAGAGAGGCCACGACAGTGAGAGGCCCGCGCACGGCGATGAAGAGTGGCCCCCGATCGCGGCAACTAGAGAAAGCCCTCGCACAGAAATGAAGACCCAACACACCCAAAAATAAATAAATAAAAATTAAAAAAAAAAAGAAATAGCTAGTCTCAGGTTTGCATATTCAATTTAGTTAAACCATTTAATACCCTGCTAATAGGAAACGTTCCAACTTCAGACGGATATCGGGGATGGACTGCAATTTGTGCTCAACTATTTTACCCTAGATTGTGTCTGCAATTAGAAGCAATGTGTAAGACCTTAAGAATGGACAATAGTTCTTCCCTAGTGAGAGAAGAAAACAAGCTGGGCTGGCTAGGCTACCTTTTGCTTTAATTAGCCCAACGAGTAACTCCAAGGCTCTCCATCTCTGTCGCACTTTAGTCAAATAAATTATTCACATAAATAAATTTAGTACATTATACTACTTCAATGAGTCATTTAGGTCAATTTCTCAAAGCTAACAAACGATGATAAGAGGGACAGTATAATAACCTCAAGATAATAATAAAAACCCTATCTTTCCAACAGATTCGGTACAAAGCCAAGTGACTAAGGCAACAATTAGAAATAAAGATGCAGTAATAAAGAAAATAAAGAATTTAGTCATACTTACCAAAATGTAAATTTAAATAGAGATGGATCATACATACTCAAATACAGATGTGTGTTTTATTTAAACCTACTGAAGTCATAATTTTAAATAAAGTGGCAAAATTACACCATCTAATTTCTCTTCAGAAAATTGGTATCAATTCTGGTTATCTTCTTAATCTAAAATTAAAATACTGAGGGTCTCCTCATTAGAAGAAGCTTCAGTTATCAAATCATTGAAAATATGAATGTATATTCCAACAACACTAACCTTAAAAAAGGCAAACCACTTGTAGTCATTCAACACAATCTCAAAGCCTTGATTGTAAATGATGGTGAAATGGCCAGAATTGCCAAAGCTATCATATGCCGTATCCAACTTCTTAAGGTGCACCACTACTTTTTTTTCTGGTGGTCCTAAAAAAAAGAAAATGCACAACAAAGGAAAATTATGTGGACTTCAATGGGAGGTAAAAGCTCCTCTATAATTTCCATTATTTTTAAACTGCTTTCCTTTCATGCTACTGAATGTGGGTGGATCTGGCTTGTGAATGTATCAGAGTCCCTGTTTTGTTGCCTCCCTCTGCATAATCCCAGAGGGGTCTCAGGCAAGAATGTGAAGCAAAGGCTCAAAAGATATGTCCAAGTAGCCCAGCAGGCAGAGAGACCCCAAAAAGTACAGCTACTACCTTCCCAGAGCATCCAAACACTGAAGAAATTTTTCCACTGAAGAAAAGGAGAAATGGGGAATGTTGAAAATGACCAGCAGAAATGAGAAGACAAAATGGTAATCAAAAAGTGGAAATATAAAAAGACTTGCTACCAGATCATAAGAACAAAGGAAATGATCTCTTCAGAGAAGAAATGGGATATCTTTCTTCTAAATGGCTGTACAGTTCAGAACCTTGGAATCTGAACCCTTTCAAAGTATTCAGCAAACTCAAGGTTTTTATCCTATACAGCTAATTTGTGCTGAATGGAACTAAACTTTTAACCTTCAGAAAATGGGGACTCAGATCTGCGGGTGTCTTTAATTGATTAGATTAAGGTCAAAGGTATGGAATATAGGCAGAGGCTGCCTGAAAAGGGTTCTGCTGTGTCCAGTCTGGAGGTTTCCACACTTTGGACAATTTTTCCATGTTTCAGATTAATGCTCAGAAATAGGAGATTCCATGGGACACAACACTGCAAATCCTCATCTCCCTTCTGCTTTGGATCTCCAAGTTCAACTTTTAAAAGAGAAAATGGTTATAATGCCCAGTACTATGAAATGCCACACAGTCATTTGGAGTTGGACAGTTGAGTAAGTCTGTCTAGTGACAGATGACCTGGCAGTCTCTGTTCTGTTAACAAGGAAATTGCAGTTGAGAGCTTCACTCATTCTGCACAAGCCACAGTGTGGTAAAGGTTTGGGCAGAACGAGAGTGCCTCTCCTGACCCCAAGATTGTGTGTTTTTCCTTCTCCCTTCACTAAATTCTTTGTCCTTGGGATAGCCATGTTATCTGAGGGCATATGGAATGTTCCAGAGTGTTCAAATACTAGATATTTATTGAGAGCCTTCCATGAGCTAGTCACTGTGCTTGGCTCTGGGCATTTCAAAATATAATTATTGGCCAAAGAGGTATTAAAAAAAAAAAAAACTTTTATATACTACTGAGACAGGCTGGGACCTGGGACCCTTTGCTGAAGTGCTGCAATGCTTGCACCTGGACAAACCTCCTCCAGCAACAAAATACAAAGAAACTATATGGGACTAAAAATAACTGCGTGCATGCACAGTTGGGCCCCATTATGGACAAAAAGATACAAAAAAGCAGAAAACTTAACTGCCACTTCTGAAGAGCCCTGAGCAAAAACTGTGTGTCTGGAGCAAACACTGGGTATTGAGCATGCCCCCTGCACTCAACACCCCCAGAGGAGTGGGCAAACAACCCAAGCCACCCCTCCCCCCCACCAATGGAACACCCCCTACCCTCACCCCATATAAGGTACAAGCTTGTTATTTGTTCTCACTAGCCCTGATGCAGCAGGGGCCCAATAAAACCTTGCCTGAACTTCTTGTCTGGCCTGTAGTCAATTTCTGATTGGCGAAGGCCAAGAACCCTGGTGGGTATCACTACCCCCCCCCCCCCCCGCAATACATGAAACTGTCCACATCAAAATCTCTGGGCTTAAGGGCTCTTTCCCACAACCTAATAAAAGAAAACTTTAAAAGCTATATTCTCAAGAGTCTTTGAGCTCATTTTTCACTGGCACAATAAAATACTGCAGATGGGATGGGGAGATAAGATTGCACGGTCTCAACTCTCTTACAAACCAAACAAACCCCAAAACAAGAAACGGAAATCAAGGGGGAGGAAAAAAGGTTCTTGCAAGTAGTGTTGGGGGCCCGGGAATAACCAAGACCGCGTGAAGTGAGACGTTCTCAGCAGCTCCACGTTGACGTCGCTGCCCTGGAGCGGGAGAGGGCACGCCCCCCATGGACCCCAAGTCCAGCCAGGACCTCCCGGCCTCCCGCTAGCGGGGGCGCTGCGGGGAGAAGGGCTCAGGGACCGAAGGGAAGCCCCGGGTAGGCACAGGGAGGAAGCGGGTCCAAGGGCGCCGGCGGCTTACCCATAACCGAGCAGTTGACCTCGCGCTGAGAACCGCTGCGGCCCACCTGGAAAACCCAGGTGCCCAGCAGGTCAGGGTAGGTGCAGTTGGCAGGAGTGTCGCAGTGCACGTTGCTAGCGCGGATGAGGAGCAGCAGGAGGGCGGCGAGCGGCGAGCCGGGCCAGGGACCCATGCTGGCAAGGCCCTTAGGAGAAGTGGGGAAGGGACGCGAGCCAAAGCACTGCAGGCGGGGACTGAGGCCACCGCTGCTGTGCTCGTGCCTTAAAATAGAGGTGCGGGAAACCGGCAACCCGGCGGGGGGCGGGGTCTCGGGGCCGCGGTGGGCTGGGCGCCTGCCAGTGGCGCCGCCCCTTAGGTGGGGGCCTCTGGAGAGCGCGCCCGTTACCTGGCGGCCGTCGGACCTCAGGCCCAGAGAGCCCAGCATCAGGTTCAGTTGCCAAGGGACACCTCCGAAGAGGACTGCTGAGCCACAGCTGGTCCGTGCGCGCCCCAGACTGCGCTCCTTCGCTCCTTGAGAAGTAACGGAGAGAGAGAGAGAGAGACTAAGAGAAAAAGAGGGAGAGAGACAGAGACAGAGAGGTGAGGGGGAGGGGAGGCTAAATGTCAGCGAGAGACCGAGAGAAGCGAGGTGAGGGAGGCGGGGGGGAGGGGGGACTGAAGGTGGGAAAAAGGCCCAGAGAGAGAGAGCGACCTAACTAGTGGAGCTTTCTTTTACTTGCTTGTCTTTCCCACTTCGTCCTCACTCAGTTAAATTTTATCCTCAGAACTATTTTACGTGCGACCCCGAGCCAGCCCAGCTGTTTGAGAACTACTCTTCCTTCCGTTTTCCAAAACTTTCACTTCCTTTTGTTTGCTGGGTTTTGTCGGTTTCCTGTTAATGTTGCTTGCCTGTTATCCACAGGGGAATTCAGTTGTAGTGCAAACTTGCAGTTTTTGTGTATTAGGATTTTTTTCCGCCTGCTAACGTTATAGGGTTTAGTTGCGCGCACGCGCGCACACAAACACGCACAGGCACTAAAGCCCTTGTTTTGCAGCTGAAGAGCAGGCGGCCCAGAGAGAGGAAACAAGTCGCCCAGGGTGAGGAAGGGAGCTGGTGGGAGAATGCTGGTCTTACGAGCAGGTTGCAGGGTGCCAGTCTGATCGCCAGTAATTATAAGGTAGCACTATTGCCAGGTGCCTCCTCGTTCAGTTTAATTATCATCCTTTTCTGTGAGAGCTCCTCTGTCTTTCCTGGCTGTTGTTGGAAGTTGGGGCTCCTTTTGTGCACAGAGCCTTTTAGGTGTCAGGCCCTGTGCAACATCAAGGACAAGTGATGAACAAGACAGACTTTTCTGTGCCCCTGCCCTCTAGGGCACGTACATTTTGCCCTCAAAACACTGGTTACAAATAAATACTTGGATGTCCACCTTCTCCACCAGATTGTAAGCATTCGAAGGGAGCAAGTCCACATTATTCACCTTTGTCTTCCAAATTCTGGCTTGAAAATACTTAGGAAGTGTCCTGGGATGTTAAAATAAATGTACTTAATAGCCTTATCTTGGTTTCTAGGCTCGAAAACCAATTTTGATTTGGCAAAAGGCGTTTCCCTTGAAAGCTCATAAATGAAAATGCTCTCTAATGTAGTCACAAACTGCAAAGGCAAGGGTGGAGCCAACACCCTACTTCTAGGTTTTATTCCCCGTTACTTAGGATGAAAAACTGAAGCATATAATTAAACTAGCACACTTACTGTTTAGAGATAAACTGACAGAGTAACATTGCCTTCCTAATCTCTGGGAAAATGTGTCATTGGTTGTTAAAACGTTAAAACTTTCACTAGATCATCAATTTTGAAGAGCTGAACAGTCAAGTTGGAAATTTCTTTGACGGCATGACCAAAGTAGCACAAACAATTGTGAAGAAAGTTGAAAACACATCTCTATTCAATGACTAAATAAAATCGAAAAGGATCTTGGAAGCCTCTTAATCTAATAGATTCATTTTACTATTGGGAAATGAAGATCCAGAGATAACGTAATAACTTGATGAACATCACATTGCCAGTTACTGAGATTTAGGAATAAACCTGAGGTACTTTGAATTTCAATTTAGTTTATTTCCACTAATCTAATAATTCCCAAACTATTACTAGCCCTCTCTCCATTAGCAGGGAGAAAAATTAGTGATTCTCAAATTGATCAGACCTAAAGTTTTATTTTTATAACAAATATTTTACAGAGACCTTTTGGTATTTTGAAATGAAATTCATATATGTTACTTGCTTAAAAATAAAAAGAAAATACCAAATAATACGAAAGACAAAAAGATATTCAAAAAAAATAAAAACAGAAAAAAACCTCACCGATAAGACCATGAAAAGTAAGAAAAAAAGGTATAAATATTGAGGAAAAAAAGATATTTTAGGTAAAGTTCTAATACAAACGCATGTATTTCATTATCTAAAAGGCTCATGTATGAATGTACTGGAAAATAGAAAGAGACATTCAAATACTTGCACTTTATGTCTCTATGTAAAATTGTAGAATCACAATAAAATTGACAGGTACCTTTCTTCTGAGAACAGAAATTCTTTCACTGAGCTATAACTCAAATACCCCATAATCTAATGGATTCATTTTACTCTTGGGAAATGAAGATCCAGAGATAATAATAACTTGGTGAATGTCACAGTTGCCTTATCAGATGGTCATTCAAATGTCATACCTCCATTATTCATGCTAGAAAACTCTTGGTCAAGTTCCCAGCAGAACAAAGTACCTTCCTGTTGATTTATCTAGAAGTTGCATTCCTAAAAATTTGGTATATTTAAAATGATATAAAAGTCAGTTTATATGCAAACCAGATTTTGGTACTAGTCTCAGATCATTATAAGTAGGTTTATAGAGAAGCAGCATTGCTTAGCAGTCGTTCTCAAACTGTGGTCCCAGGACCAAAAGGACCAGCAGCATATGCATCTCCTTGGAATTTGCTAGAAATGCAAATTCCTGACCCCCACCCCATACCTACTGAATCAGGTCCCTGCAATCTATGTTTTAACAATCCCCTTTCAGAGGATCCTGACACAGCTACAGTTTAAGAATCCCTGGCTTAGAGATGAACAGCAAGGACTTGTGTCACACTGCCTAAGTTTGAAGCATGGCTTTGCTACTCACCAGCTATTTGATCTTGAGGAAGTTATTGTACTTCTTTTTGTGCCTTGGTTTTCTCATCTATAACATGTGCATAATTGTTATAGACCTATGACTACCTCCTCCAGTTTTGAGAAGACTAAATGAGTTCATACAGATTCTACAGAGAACTGACTGACTACATTTATTATTGTGTATCTCTCTACTAGAAAACTATCCTTATTAGTTAGACAGTAGATTCCAAATCCTGTTCTCCTTTGTAATCCTACCACCCTGAATAATTTCTGGCACACAGTAAGTTCTCATATATCTGTTGAATGAATGAATAGTATCATGGACATAAATACTTCTGTATTTCATGGTGTTTGGCAAAAAGCATCATGATTCCCATATTCCCTGCCTTGTGAATAAGTTTGAAAGCCACTGTTCAGGAATGTATATCAAAACAAAGAAGCATCAAAGAAATAGAGAAAAAATTTGACATATCAATGTAGAATGCCATTTGGTATTGTATACACCTCTGTCATTGGTAGTCAGAATAACAACCATAATAATTTCATTTATTTAGGACTTTACATTTTACCAAGGTAATTCACATATATCATCTCATTTAATTATTACACAATTGTGTGAGAAAGAGAGCACCACTTCTTCAGGTCTTGTGATGCCCCAAGTACTGTACTTTGTTTCTGTCCTTCTGATCTCCTAGGCAGGTGTCAAAACTCTCTCTTCTGTGACCTCATGTTCCTGAGTTCACAATTCACTGTAATTATTTGCCTTTTCCACTAGAGTCCATGCTTCTTGACAGCAGGACTATATTATTTTTGTACCTCAAGGTTTTTGTCAGAGTTAGCCAGTAGCCAATATTTACTCATTCATCCTGTCAATAAAATTTATGAAAGAAAGGAAGGAAGGCGGGAAGATAAGTGGGAAGGAAGCTCATCATCATTTGCACAGTACATTCACATATTATGTCCATTTGATAGTAATCTCCCAGATAGTATTACTCCCATTTTACAGATAAGAAAACTGGAGCTCAGAAAGGATAAGTGACTTTTCCGTGGTCAAACTGCTAGTAAGTATAGATCTGATAACCAAAAAAGGCTTCTGTTTTTAAGTTAGATTGTTAGAATGGAATTGAGCAAGTGAAGCTTTGTCTGCTTCTTGATAGAGTCAGATATAAAATTAAGAGAAAGAAAAGTTCTACAGAAGATACATGTTGAGGCAGCTGTGAAACTAGGAATTACCGAGATGATCTCTACTATTTGATCCCTTTCTCACTTCATTATTTACTTCTGTTAAATGAACCATGAGGACTTCTCTGGTGGCACAGTGCTTAAGAATCTGCCTGCCAACGCAGGGGACACGGGTTTGAACCCTGGTCCGGGAAGATCCCACATGCCACGGAGCAGCTGAGCCCGTGCACCACAACTACTGAGCCTGTGCTCTGGAGCCCGCGCGCCACAGCTACTGAGCCCGTGCACCACAACTACTGAAGCCTGCACGCCCTAGAGCCTGCGCACTGCAACTACTGAGCCCACATGCCGCAACTACTGAAGCCCGCACGCTCAGGGCCCACGTGCCGCAACTACTGAGCCCGTGTGCTGCAACTACTGAAGCCCACGCACCTAGAGCCTGTGCTCCTCAACAAGAGAAGCCCACGCACCGCAACGAAGAGTAGCCCCCACTCTCCGCAACTAGAGAAAGCCTGCGCGCAGTGACGAAGACCCAGCGCAGCCAAAAATAAAATAAAATAAATAAATAAATAAAAGAAGAAATGTGTATTTAAAAAATAAAAAATAAATAAACCATGTTTTTGAAATGAAAATTTTGAGAAGCATTACTTTTTAGTGATACACCAGGATTATCCTATAGGTTACACAGAGTAAGAGCAACCCTAAAGAGCCAATGAACTTAACGAATATCTCTATTTTGCTCTTTTTTCACCCACACCACTCTGGTCCAATAGGCTGTCATTTCTTGCTAGTCAACCAAAATTACCTTATAATTTCATACACTTTTTCTTGAATTCAATGTAAAAGCCAGGAACCTAAGTGTCATCCTTGACTCTTCCTTCCCCCAGGCCCCCCCCCACCCCAAGCTGATCAGCCAATGTATCATACTGAGTCTACTCTCACCATTGTTATTTTTTATTTAAATGTAAACCGTATCAAGGTACTCCCAATATTGACAAGTGGAATACTTCCCAATAGGTTACCTTTTGTATCATCTTTGAATAAAATTCTGCAAGACCCTGTACAATATGCCTAACTTATCCCTTCATCCTCCCAATTGTCCCAGAAACCCTTGCCTTCTGTTGATCCTCAAACCCTCTAGATTCCTTCTGTCTCCATTACCTTTGCACTTTGCTATCCTCCTTGCCTGAAATCATTTGCTGTTTTTCCCATGACTGCTCATTCTCACTATATGACATTCTCACTGAAAAATATTTTATCTCCTCTAGCCATGCTATCTGAAGTGGCCTTCTCTAGCTATTCATTTTATTAGTACTCTGTTTATTTCTATATAAAAATTATAAATGCCCATAATTATTGCACTTTCTTGTTTATTATGTATCTGCCACACTGGAACAGAAACTCCATGAGGTTTGGGCCTTGTCTGTCTTGTTCACCACTGTATTACCAGGACATAGTAGATGCTCAATAAATATTTATTAAATGTTGATTGAAACTCCTTACTCTCCAACTTTAAGAATCAGGTTTATTGGAAGCAAATTTTCACGGGGCAAATGTTAAGTCACTAGATGATAAATTTTATATTTCTCATCTACTGTTCACTTTCAGAGATATTCAACTAGTATGGGGACCAACTTTTCAGCCCCAGCAACATCTGGAATTTTAAGTTTATATGCCTGTGTGGATTAGTTTGTAAGTTGTAGAAGTTGACCTAAAACTACTTCGTATGCTATCAGGAAGTCAGGTTATAAACACATGTTGGACAATAGGAAAGCTAAACCATGTCTTAGCATTTTAGTTTCAAAGTTTTGCAGTTCAATTTGACTTCCCTTCTTTAGGTTATTGCTGAAAGGGAAATATGAAGTCAAACAAGGTAAATTCTAAAATAGCAAACTGTAGAGAGTCTTGGCATGAAGAGAACAAAACCAGAACAGGGTGACTGATTTAAAGGTCAAGACTATCAGTTTCTCCAAGTTGAGAAAGGGCATTCCTTTTCCAAGAATCACATTACTTACCCAGGTAATGGTATGGGAATATTTAAAATATTTCATTTTAATAAGTTGAAAATAAGCTGACTTACTATTTATTATTACTTTTTACTTATTTAATTGACAAGATCACACTGATTTATGCATTTCTCTCATTTTTTAAACAACCCTTAGAATTTAGAAATAGTTCAATATATAAATAAATAACTTTAGTTCATATACAATTAAGGTAGCAAATTGAGTAAAAAAGCCTTCAAATTTATCTTTTTCATTTGTTCCTAGTCCTTTTTTTAAAAGGACGTATTTATGTTTTTATTATATGATGAGATAATAATATTCAATAAATTACATTAAATATATTTTGCCATTGTGCTACAGATTTTTTCCCCTACCCCCCCCCTTTTTCTTTCCATCTATACCCTGCCAAGCAAGGCAACCTATGTTCCCTCCCTGGTGTGTATACTTACAAATTTTTTACTAAAATTACCCGGCCACTTAAAATATGCATAAGGAGCAGGGCACATAATGTCTAGATCCAGAATGCTATGGTTTGAATCCTGATACCACTTCTTACTGCCTGTGTGACTTTAGAAAAGTTATTTATTTCCCCTGACTCAAGTTTCCTTGTTAGCAAAACTGGGATAATAATAGGACCTACCTCATAGGGTTGTAGTGAAGTTTTGACTGAGTTAAAATGTGAAATGCTTAGAACAATGCTGTCACCTAGTTTCCATTCTTTCATTCTTGTCAACCTTATTTCATTCTTAATGAAATTCATTCTTAAAAACACATAACAGAGGTTTCCTCACATCAAGAAATTGAATTCATTTTAAGGAAAATAGCTGCATGGTACTGCTAAAAAAAAAAAAACCACAGGTCCGAAATGGCATCACATGTGCTAAAAGCCCATGATACCAAGACCTAGATTTAATATGTAACTTAACTGCAGTTTTGATTTTCCCCCCAAATGTAATCTTAATCAACCAGTTTGGAATTTTCTGGTTAGAACCGATGAGGTAATCTCAGCCCTCTCCAGCCTACTCCTCAGAGGAAGAAGAGGCAATCTGCATGATAAAACCCTTGCCAGTCCCTGCCCTCCAAAACAGATGTCCTGGCCCAAAAGAACCTTTTTTTTGTTTGTTTTTTTGCTAGTGACTTTCTTGCCCCACCCTCCTTTCTATAAAAGCCTTCCATTTTGTGCCACTTCTCAGAGCTCTCTTCTATTTACTAAATGTGATGCTGCAAGATTCATGAATCCTTAAATAAAGCCAATCAGGTCTTCAGATTTACTCAGTTTGTTGCAGGAAGGGGGACTGCTTCCAGAGCTCAAGAGCGGGCTCTTGTCTAACACTGGGAAATGAATTGTCCAAGGATACAAACGTGCTGACAAAGCAAGAGACTTTATTGGAAAGGGGCTCTCGCAGAGCAGCAGGATAAGGAAACCCAGGAGAACTGCTCTGCGACATGACTCAAAGTCAGATGTTATGGTAATGGGGTTAGTTTCCGGGTTGTCTCTGGCCAGTCATCTTGCTTGGCCTATAATTGGCTTGACTCAGGGTCCTACCGGGTGGCGTGCGCATCTCTCAGCCAAGGCGGATTCCAGGGAGGACTCTGGGAGGTTGGTCATCTCCTCCCTCTTTTGGCCCCTCCCAAATTCTCCCATTAGTTTTCAGCGGCAGCACTGTGTTCCTTATCCGGACCTCCTATCCTGAGACAACTCAGGCAAGCAGGCCCGGCCAAGGCAGATGGTTTCTGTCAGCAGTTCCCTAACAGGTTGAATTTTGTTTTTAAACAATACTTAAGGCATGTAACAAATCTAAGTATTATTAAATGGGCATTTGGGTTGTTTCCAGGTATTTTAGCATTATTATTTTTTGCCATTGCAGTAAGAATTTTTGAATATACATCCTTTCTACAGCTGCTTTTCTTTCCATAGGAAAGTGACAACCATGTACCTTCCTTATAAGCTTACTTTCTTTCCTGAGTTGTTTTAAATCTTTTAAATTGTTGTAAATTTAAATTTTGATATTTTAAGTTGTTTTAAATTGGTTGAAATGTTTTAAATAACTGTCATTTAATTTTAAATTTGTATCTTGGAAGCACCTAAGGTCTGCTTTTGTGTATGGTATCATACAGGTCTTTTTATTTAGGCAATGGTAGCGGTGCTGTTTATAAAATAAACCTTATTTTGCCTCTAAATTTAAACACCAAATTTGAATATATTCAGTTCCTATAAGTACCGGAATATTTTGTTTTGTTTTGTTTTGTTTTGTTTTACTGATTGATTTTAAAGTAAGTTCGCTTCCTGTTCTTCTTTTTCATATTTTTCTCAGCTCCCACTCTGTATCAATTAAAATTGTATGTTTTGGCTACCCCTCTACTATTTTTTTTAACTTTTTATTTTATTTTGGAGTATAGCCGATTAACAATGTTGTGATAGTTTCAGGTGCACAGCAAAGTAACTCAACCATACATATACATGTATCCATTCTCCCCTAGACTCCCCTCCTATCCAGGCTGCCACATAACATTGAGGAGAGTTCCCTGTGCTATACAGTAGGTCCTTGTTGGTTATCCTTTTTAAATATAGCAGGGTGTACATGTCAGTCCCAAACTCCCTGACTATCCCTTTTCTCCACCCTTGCCCCCCTGATAATCATAAGTCCATTCTCTAAGTATGTGAGTCCATTTCTGTTTTGTAAATATGTTCATTTGTATCATTAAAGATTCCACATATAAGCAATATCATATGATATTTCTCTTTCTCTGTCTGACTTACTTCACTCAGTATGACAATCTCTAGGTCCACCCATGTTTCTGCAAATGGCATTATTTCATTCATTTTTTTATGGCTGAGTAATATTCCATTGTATATATGTACCACATCTTCTTTATCCATTCCTCTGTCGACGAACATTTAGGTTGCTTCCATGTCTTGGCTATTGTAAACAGCGCTGCAGTGAATATTGGGGTGCATGTATCTTTTCAGACCATGTTTTTCTCCAGACATATGCCCAGGAGTGGGATTGCAGGGTCATATGATAGCTCTATTTTTAGTTTTTTAAGGAACCTCCATACTGTTCTCCATAGTGGCTGTACTAATTTACATTCCCACCAACAGTGTAGGAGGGTTCCCTTCTCTCCACACCCTCTCCCGCATTTATTGTTTGTGGATTTTTTTATAGGTTTTTTTTGTTTGTTTGTTTTTGTTTTTAATTATTTATTTATTTTTGGCTGTGTTGGGTCTTCGTTTCTGCGCGAGGGCTTTCTCCAGTTGCGGCAAGCGGGGGCCACTCTTCATCGCCGTGCTCGGGCCTCTCACTATCACAGCCTCTCTTGTTGCAGAGCACAGGCTCCAGACGCGCAGGTTCAGTAGTTGTGGCTCACAGGCCCAGTTGCTCCACGGCATGTGGGATCTTCCCAGACCAGGGCTTGAACCCGTGTCCCCTGCATCGGCAGGCAGACTGTCAACCACTGCGCACCAGGGAAGCCCCATGGATTTTTTGATGATAGCCATTTTGACTGGTGTGAGGTGATATCTCATTGTAGTTTTGATTTGCATTTCTCTAATCATTAACAATGTTGAATATCTTTTCATGTGCCTCTTGGCCATTCTTATGTCTTCCTTGGAAAAATGTCTATTTAGGTCTTCTGCCCATTTTTTGATTGGGTTGTTTGTTTTGATGATATTAAGCCTCGTGAGCTGTTCGTAAATTTTGGAGACTAATCCCTTGTCGGTCACATCATTTGCAAATATTTTCTCCCAATTTGTGGGTTGTCTTTTCATTTTGTTTATGGTTTCCTTTGCTGTGCAAAAGCTTTTGAGTTTAATTAGGTTCCATTTGTTTATTTTTGTTTTTATTTCCATTACTCTGAGAGACAGATTGGAAAAGATATTGCTGCAATTTATGTCAGAGAGTGTTCTACCTGTGTTTTCCTCTAGGAGTTTTATAGTGTCTGGTCTCACATTTAAGGTCTTTAATCCATTTTGAGCTTATTTTTGTGTATGGTGTTAAAGAATGATCTAATTTCATTTTTTTACATGTAGCTGTCTAGTTTTCCTAGCACTGTTTGTTGAAGAGACTATCTTTCCACCATTGTATAGTCTTGCCTACTTTGTCGTAGATTAATTGACCATTGGTACGTGGGTTTATTTCTGGGCTTTCTATCCTGTTCCATTGACCTATAGTTCTATTTTTGTGCCAGTACCATACTCTTTTGATGACTATAGCTTTGTAGTATAGTCTGAAGTCAGGGAGCCTGATTCCTCCAGGTCCATTTTTCTTTCACCAGATTGCTTTGGATATTCGGGGTGTTTTGTGTCTCCATACAAATTTAAGATTTTTTGTTCTAGTTCTGTGAAAAATGCCATTAGTAATTTGATAGGAATTGCATTGAATCTGTAGATTGTCTTGGGTAGTATAGTCATTTTGACAATATTTATTCTTCCAATCCAAGAACATGGTATATATTTCCATCTCTTTGTGTCTTCTTCAATTTCTTTCATCAGTGTCTTATACTTTTCACAATACAGGTCTTTTGTCTCCTTAGGTAGGTTTATTCCTAGGTATTTTATTCTTTTTGATGCAGTGGTAAATGGGATTGTTTCTTGAATTTCTCTTTCTGATCTTTCATTGTTAGTGTATAGTAATGCAACAGACTTCTGTGTATTAGTTTTGTAGCCTGCAACTTTACCAAATCCATTGATGAGCTCTAGTAGTTTTCTGGTAGTGTCTTTACAATTTTCAATGTATAGTATCATGTCATCTGCAAACAGTGACAGTTTTACTTCTTTTGCAATTTGGATTCCTTTTATTTCTTTTTCTTCTCTGATTGCCATAGCTAGGACTTCCAAAACTATGTTGAATAAAAGTGGTGGGAGTGGGCATCCTTGTCTTGTTCCTGATCTTAGAGGAAATGCTTTCAACTTTTCACTGTTGAGTGTGATGCTAGCTGTAGGTTTGTTGTATATGGCCTTTATTATGTTGAGGTAGGTTCCCTCTGTGCCCACTTTCTGGAGAGTTTTGATCATAAATGGGTGTTGAATTTTGTCAAAAGCTTTTTCTGCATCTATTGAGATGACCATATGGTTTTTATTCTTCAAGTTGTTGATATGATGTATCACACTGATTGATTTGCAGATATTGAAAAATCCCTGCATCTCTGGGATAAATCCCAGTTGATCATGGTGTATGGTCCTTTTAATGAATTATTGGATTTGAATTGCTAGTATTTTGTTGAGGATTTTTGTGTCTATGTTCATCAGTGATATTGGTCTGTAATTTTTTTTGTGGTATTATTGTCTGGTTTTTGTATCAGGATGATGGTGGCCTCATAGAATGAATTTGGGATTTTTCCTTCCTCTGCAAATTTTGGAACAGTTTCAGAAGGATGGGTGTTAGCTCTTCCCTAAATGTTTGATAGAATTCACCTGTGAAACCATCATGTCCTGGACTTTTGTTTGTTGGGAGTTTTTAAATTTCAGTTTCAATTTCAGTGCTTGTGATTGGTCTCTTCATATTTTCTAATTCTTCCTGGTTCAGTCTTAGGAGACTGTACCTTTCTAAGAACATGTCCTTTTCTTTCAGGTTGCCCATTTTATTGGCATACGGTTGCATATAGTAGTCTCTTATGATCCTTTGTATTTCTGTGGTGTCAGTTGTAACTTCTCCTTTTTCATTTCTAATTTTATTGATTTGAGTCCTCTCCCATTTTTCTTGATGATTCTGGTTAAAGGTTTATCAATTTTATTTATCTTTTCAAAGAACCAGCTTTTAGTTTCATTGATCTTTGCTATTGTCTTCTTTGTCTCTATTTCATTTATTTCTGCTCTGATCTTTATGATTTCTTTCCTTTTACTAACTTTAGTTTTTGTTTGTTCTTTGTTCTCTAGTTGCTTTAGGTGTAAGGTTAGGTTGTTTATTTGAGGTTTTTCTTGTTTCCTGAGGTAAGATTGTATTGCTATAAACTTTCCTCTTAGAACTGCTTTTGCTGTATTACATAGGTTTTGGATCATTGTGCTTTCATTTTCATTTGTCTCCAGGTATTTTTTGACTTCCTCTTTGATTTCTTCAGTGATCCATTGGTTATTTAGTAGCATATTGTTTACCCTCCACTTGTTTGTGTTTTTTATAGTTTTTTTCTTGTAGTTTATTTCTAATCTCATAGCGTTGTGGTTGGAAAAGATGCTTGATATTATTTCAATTTTCTTAAATTTACTGAGGCTCACTTTGTGGCCCAGGATGTGGTCAGTCTTGGAGAACATTCTGTGTGCACTTGAGAAGAATGTGTATTCTGCTTTTGGAAGGAGTGCTCTATAAATATCAATTAAGTCCATCTGGTCTAATGTGTCATCTAAGGCCTGTGTTTCCTTATTGATTTTCTGTCTGGATGATCTGTCCATTGATGAAAGTGGGGTGTTAAAGTCCCCCACTATCATTGTGTTACTGTAGACTTCTCCCTTTATGCCTGTTAGTGTTTGCCTTCTGTATTGAGGTGCTCCTATGTTGGGTGCATATTATGTTTACAATTGTTATATCTTCTGCTTGGATTGGTCCCTTGATTATTATGTAGTGTCCTTCTTTGTTTCTTGTGACAATCTTTATTTTTAAGTCTGTTTTTTCTGATATGACTATTGCTACTCCAGCTTTCTTTTGATTTCCATTTGCATGGAATACCTTCTTCCATCCCCTCACTTTCAGTTTGTATGTGTCCCTAGGTCTGAGGTGGGTTTCTTGTAGACAGCATATATATGGGTCTTGTCTTCATATCCATTCAGCCAGTCTGTGTCTTTTGGTTGGCGCATTTAATCCATTTACATTTAAGGTAATTATCAATATGTGTGTTCCTATTGCCATTTTCTTAATTGTTTTGGGGTTTTTTTGTAGATCTTTTTTCTTTCCTTCCTCTTTTGTTCTCTTCTCTTGTGGTTTGATGACCATCTTTAGTGTTGTGTTTGGGTTGCTTTTTCTTTGTTGTGTGTGTATCTACTGTAGTTTTGGGGTTTGCTGTTCCCATGAGGTTTCGATACAGCAATCTGTATATGTACAAGGTTGTTTTAAGTTGCTAGTCTCTTTCCTGCCTAGAGGAGTTCCTTTAGCATTTGTTGCAAAGCTGGTCTGCTAGTGCTGCATTCTCTTAGCTTTTGCTTGTCTGTAAAGCTTTTCATTTCTCTTTTAACTCTGAATGAGAGCCTTGCAGGGTAGAGTATTCTTGGTTGCAGGTTCTTCCCTTTCATCACTTTAAATATATCATGCCACTCCCTTCTCGCTTGCAGAGTTTCTGCTGAAAGATCAGCTGTTAACCTTATGGGGGTTCCCTTGTATGTTATTTGTCGTTTTTCCCTTGTTGCTTTCAATAATTTTTCTCTGTCTTTACTTTTTGTCAATTTGATTACTATGTGTCTTGGCGTGTTTCTCCTTGGGTTTATCCTGCCTGGGACTCTCTGTGCTTCCTCGACTTGGGTGGCTATTTCCTTTCCCATGTTAGGGAAGTTTTCGACAGTAATCTCTTCAAATATTTTCTCAGGTCCTTTCTCTCTCTCTTCTCCTTCTGGGACTCCTATAATGTGAATGTTGTTGCATTTAATTTTGTCCCAGAGGTCTCTGAGACTGTCTTCATTTCTTTTCATTCTTTTTTCTTTATTCTGTTCTGCGGCAGTGATTTCCACCATTCTGTCTTCCAGGTCACTTATCCGTTCTTCTGCCTCAGTTATTCTGCTATTGATTCCTTCTAGTGTATTTTTCATTTCAGTTTTGTATTGTTCATCTCTGTTTGTTTGTTCTTTAATTCTTCTAGGTCTTTGTTAAACATTTCTTGCATCCTCTTGATCTTAGCCTCCATTCTTTTTCCAAGGTCCTGGATCATCTTCACTATCATTATTCTGAATTCTTTTTCTGGAAAGTTGCCTATCTCCACTTCATTTAGTTGTTTTTCTGGGGTTTTATCTTGTTCCTTCATGTGGGACATAATCATCTTCCTTTTCATTTTGTCTATCTTTCTGTGATTGTGGTTTTCATGCTACAGGCTGCAGGATTGTAATACTTCTTGCTTCTGCTGTCTGCCTTCCAGTGGATGAGGCTATCTAAGAGGGTTGTGCAAGCTTCCTGATGGGAGGGATTGGTGGGTATTGCTCTTGTGAGCAGAGCTCAGTAAAACTTTACTCCTCTTGTCTGCTGATGGGTGGGGCTGTCTTCCCTCCTTGTTGGTTGTTTAGCCTGACATGACCCAGCACTGCAGCCTACAGGCTCTTTGGTGGGGCTAATGGCGGACTCCAGGAGGGCTCACGTCAAGGAATACTTCCCAGAACTGCTGCTGCCAGTGTCCTTGTCCCCATGGTGAGCCACAGCCACCTCCCGCCTCTGCAGGAGACTCTCCAACCCTGGCAGGTAGGTCTGGTTCAGTCTCCTGTGGGGTCACTGCTCCTTCCCCCTGGGTCCTGGTGCACACAAGACTTTGTGTGTGCCCTCCAAGAGTGGAGTCTCTGTTTCCTCCAGTCCTGTTGAAGTCTCGCTATCAAATCCCGCTGGCCTTCAAAGTCCGATTCTCTGGGTATTCCTCCTCCCATTGCCAGATCCCCAGGTTGGGAAGCCTGACATGGGGCTCAGTACCTTCACTCCAGTGGGTAGACTTCTGTGGTATAAGTTTTCTCCAGTTTGTGAGTCACCCACCCAGCAGTTATAGGATTTGATTTTATCGTGATTTTGCCCCTCCCACCATCACATTGCAGCTTCTCCTTTGGCTTTGGATGTGGGGTATCTTTTTGGTGAGTTCCAGTGTCTTCCTGTTGATGATCGTTCAGCAGTTATTTGTGATTACAGTTCTCTCGCAAGAAGGAGTGAGTGCACGTCCTTCTACTCTGACATCTTGAACCAATCTCCTCTCTACTATTTTTTTAACTTAATGGAGCATTCAGTGAAATTAAATTTGGGATATTACTTTCAAGTAACCAATTTTGGATATATTCATCCATCTGAACATCTTTGTTTATTGTTTAACTGATTTCATCTTTTATTTGGAAAAATGTTTTGTTCCTACTTTATCTGGTTCATTTTATTTTTCTTTTCTTCATTTTGTTAGTATGAGTGCTTAGCACCTAATTTTCAGTCTTTTCCTTTAATAATAAAGGTGTATTAGCCTCACAGTTTTCTTCTGAGGCAAGCTTTAACTGTATCCCACAAGTTATTACATGACATACTTTTTTTATCTTTGTAATTTAAAGAGTTTATAATTTAGGTTTGATTTCCAGTTGATTCCATAGGTTATTTAGAAGTTCATTTCTTATTTTACCTAGTTATATTAGTTTGTTTTCTTCTTTTTATTAGATTATGTTTGAAGAATATGGCATGTATAATATCAGCATTTAAAATTTTATTAATAATATCTTTCTGGCTTAATGTATGGCTGAGTTTTATAAAAGAAACATTTAAAAATTACATTTTCTCTACTCAAAAGAACTTTGATATACACTCAAAGTGATTAAGTCGCTCTATGACCATGCTTAATTTTTTGTCTATTACATCTTTCAATTCTAAAAGATCAATTGAAATATCTCAAGGTAACTTTATTCTAATAAACTTCTCATTTATCTCTTTTGTTCTTAATATTTTAATTGCATTGTTATTTGGTACATTTCCATGTAAGCATATTTTATCTACTTTGAAACCTATGCTTTTTGCCTATTCATAGGTGTCCCACAATAGCCGTCTCCTCTAGAAATTCTACCTAGGCCTGCAACCTCAAAAGTACCTTTTCCTACTTGCCTCTCTGGGTGTTGTCTTGTTCCAAGACCTAGTTAAGATTAAGTTTAGAGGGAGAGAATGCTTGAAATGCAAATTCACACTGCTATTAGGTGCTTTAGGCTTTTCATTTAATATATATTTTCCTCCCTGATTTTTATGATTTTAACAGGCCTTCTCAACAGTGTAGAATACAGAATACTGACGAGTATTAGTAGTGAACTAAGAGGAACAGATATATTGAATGGAAAGTGAGGACATGGAGAGAGGCAAAATGTGCAGATGTAATTACTTGTTATGATAACAGTTACCATTTATTGAATGTCTACTATGTGTAGACACTATGTATGTGTGCACACTGTCTGTTCCCTACAGCTGCACATAAGGTAGGTATTATTCACTTCATTTTAGAAATGAAAAAGTATTTAGAAAAGAGAGATTAAGTATCATGGTAAATGTCATACATGTTAAGTGGCTGAGCTAGAAAGCTTGGCTGATTCCCAAAGTATGTCTGAGTCCCAGTGCCCAGTTCTTCCCACTGTACCACACTACCTTACTTATATGCAGACTTAAGGGGATATTCTGAATAAATAGTTGTCCATAAATAAAAACCATAATACTTCTTTAACTATAGAAACTGTATTTATTTAATAAATATATATTCAACGTGGTACTAATGTTACAGCCACGAAGTAAGAGGAAATGATGGTAGAGTAGGTGTTTTTGGAAGAAAGTAAAGACAAATGGAGACATGTATTTCAAGTACCTGTGGGATGTCAGAATGGAGATATCTAGTGATAAGCTGGAAATATTGCTTACTCTGGGAAGGGGTCATTCAGTCATTCAGATCAATAAAACAGATATTTATTGGGCATCTACTCTATTCAGGGCATAGACAGGCAATGAGAATAGCTGCAAGGGTATTCAGACTACTTTAGGTATTGGCTGAATACAGTTTTTATTAGTCCTCACCAAATAAATGAGAGTTGACGTGGGAGTAGAGGTCACCCAAAGCAAGCCCATAGAACACAGGGGAAAGTGGAGGGAAGAGGCTGAAGACAGCTTAACAATTAGCAGAAATGTAAGGGCTAAGCTAAAGAACAGGAGTTCATGAAGGAAAAATTAAGAGAATCAGAAGGAGGACCAAGAAAGTTAATACTATGTTGAAAGCGAGGAAGAGGACGTTTTGAGTGTCTAAAATTTGAAGAATGAGTTTTTGCTTCAACCATTCCCAAGTCAGAACCAATTTTAGCTTCTACTTCCAGGACCACATGCCAAATTGGTGTTCTCTTTCTTGGGTTCAGGGCAGAGACCCCAGCTCTTTGCAAAACTGATCAGAAACCTGGAGTTGACAGTCCTGAAATCCTCTAGAGAACTGAGAGCTACCTGAGACTGCAGCATGGCCATTCCTGATGGACATTACTACAAGCATTGGCTCATATTTTGTGGTTCTAAGATATAGATTGAGTAGCATCTTGAAGCTGTCCTGTTCCATTATACCAGTATACCACAATGTGGCACATGCTGAGAGTTGCCTTAAAAAATAAATTTCTCACATCAAGCTATCATTTGCATATCCTTATAAAAGGAAGCAGACGTATTACCATAGCTTGAACTTTCTAGTTGCTTAGAACCTGAATAAATAGGAATAAACAGGAATTATTGTGCCATGTTTGAATTTCTTTATTGATTTTTCTCTGAAAAACTTAGGCTATAGACAGCAGACCTGTTGCATAATTGCAAGAGCTAATAAAAAGGTCATTTGCACATGATTCACATGACATGTCTCAAAGTCAAAAAGAAAGTATAATTTCATTTCCTGTACAATGTTAAGTTCAACATTCTGGCTCCCTAGAAGACCAGGAAAACAATTGTACCCTCTATATATAATTCCTGATTTGGTTCAGCTGAATCCATTAATAGGGAAATAATTGATTCAGAGGTATTATGATACATCTCTACAGAGACAGTAATATATTTAGAGAATCTCTATGATTATCTCTAATTAAGATCTCAATTTGCATGAGATATGTTATTTTTAATGATAAAAATATTCAAAAATTTCCTGAAGCATTGATTGTATTTCCTATATCTGCCAGAAGCCAGGAAAGCTGGGTTATAATTATATCTGTGCCACTAACTCACGTGGTGATCTTTTTTTTTTTTAATAAATTTATTTATTTTATTTTTGGCTGCGTTGGGTCTTCGTTGCTGCGTGCGGGCTTTCTCTAGTTGTGGCGAGTGGGGGCTACTCTTCGTTGCGGTGCGCAGGCTTCTCATTGTGGTGGCTTCTCTTGTTGCGGAGCATGGGCTCTAGGCACGCGGGCTTCAGTAGTTGTGGCACATGGGCTCAGTAGTTGTGGCTTGCGGGCTCTAGAGTGCAGGCTCAGTAGTTGTGGTGCACGGGCTTAGTTGCTCCACGGCATGTGGGATCTTCCCGGACCAGGGCTCGAACCCATGTCCCCTGCATTGGCAGGCAGATTCTTAACCGCTGCGCCACCAGGGAAGCCCCTCACATGGTGATCTTGAGGAGATCAATTCAAACTATCCCTGTGATTCTTCCCTTGAAACTTCACTGGATTGTTATGAAATTTGAAAAGATTGATTCAAGAAATATTTATTAAGTGCTTACTGTGTGTCAAGCTCTGTTCTAACACCAGGGCTTCAGTGGAGAACATGCCAAATGAGGTTGCTGCTTTCCTGGAGCTTAAATTCAAGCCAAGAAAAGAAAAATTAAACAGCTACATGTGGATGCATATCACAAAGGGAAGTATCAGATGTAATGGTAGTACATGGTAGTTTGGGAGTCAGGAAAGAATTCTCTGAGAAAATGACACATAAGCTGAGATCTCCAGGGTAAGAATTGTATATGTCAGCAACATTCTATGTAGTAAGGAAAACATATAGAAAGGCAGGAAGAATTTGAAGAAGTATGAAAAGTTCAGAATAGCTATCATGATGAGTGATGGGGAAGAAGTGAAAGGTAAGTAGTTATGAAAACACAGTGTGACATGGCTAGTGAGAATGTAAATTGATTCAAACATTTTGGAAAGTGTTCTGGTAACATGAAATAAGAACCTCAAAAAATATTTCTAGCCTTTGAGTCAACAATTTCATATCTGGCTATCTATCCTGCCAAAAATCTTACAAGATACAGAAAAAATTTAAGAACAAAGATATTAAGGTGCATCTGTAACAGGAAAATCAGGGGGAAAATGCCTATACAGAGATGAGCAGAAATATAGTGTGTGCAAATTAGGAAATACATACAGCTAATAAAAGTCTGTTTATGAAGAGTTTGTAATAATATTTTTAAAATTGTTATAATTTATTTTATAGTACTAAAAGAAGCAGGGGCAGGGCAGGGGTGGGTCCAGGTAAATACTGCTCACGCCATGGATCTGGATCACAGCTGAGGAACTCTCAGATGAGGATATCCTGATCTTTTGTAGGGTTACTGGCAGATCAGCTTCACCTCTCCTCCAAAGAAAGATATTATCTTTATTGTCTGGAATGTCTCCAGGAAGAAGAGGGAATCATCTCATCTTTACTATCCTGGTCAGCAAACAAGTCTGTTCTTCGGCCTCTAGGGAGACAGTATTTCTAGCTTCCAAGGCTTTTTGCCAAGAGAACAATCTTGAAAAAGTAATCTATCACAAGATGTATAGAAATGCCATGGAGAATTGTCTCCTCAAAGCCGTTATTTTCATTATTTTTATCATTTTAACTGATAATAACTCTTAGTGTTGTTTCAGCAGAGATTATTATAACAAGCACATAATACTCATAGTAGTGTGAAAAATGGAAAGTTGGCTACATAGTGACCCATAAGTGTTAGCCAATCTAGGGAAGTTTCTGCCACTAATTAGTTGTAACAACTTCTCTGGGCTCCGGTTTCTATTAAATGACAGTTCAAGACTAGTCGGCTATCTACTCTCTAGTCTACTTTAAATTCTGCCATGTTATTATTCCATATGTGGGAAGGGACACCCATAACTAGTACTATACAGGCTTGGACTAGGTTTTAATAAAGGATTATTGAATTGAACTGCCCCTGGTTAATATGCAAACATTTCTGAAAACTACAACAAAACATGCCTAAATCATAATCTCTCCACCAAAAAAAATTTTTAAATCACTTCTAATTTCACTGTTGACTAAGATTATTTTTCCTATACAACCCCTTAGTGATACTAGGAAAAGGGATGAAAAGGGGATTCAGAGTTGGGTAAAGTGCAGAGAGAGCATCATAGCAGGAGAGCCCTCAAGTGTGGGAGGTTTCCTGAGAGCTAGATAGGAAAAAAGGGGAAATGGAGCAAAATAAACAACATCGACCTTCCTCATATTTCTTCCAAGAATCTTCCCTCCGTGCCTTCAACAAACTCGTGTTCTTTAAAAAAAAAAAAAAAGAAAGAAGAAGAACTGTATTACCATAATTTCCAAATACAAATCATATGAAGTTATTTGATGGGATGTAGGGAGCAAAATGCATCAATATGTATGTGAATAGGTAATACGTCACATATTCATATGCATGGCTCTTTTTCATATGTGTGTATTAATGGATCCTGTTGTGATTAATAAGATACAAATTTGTGAGGCAATTTATAGAAATGTTTAGTCAAAATGTTTTTTTTTTGTTTGTTTTGGCTGCGTTGGGTCTTCATTGCTGTGGGCTTTCTCTAGTTGCGGCAAGCGGGGGCTACTCTTTGTTGCGGTGCGCAGGCTTCTCATTGCTGTGGCTTCTCTTGTTGCAGAGCACAGGCTCTAGGTGTGTGGGCTTCAGTAATTGCAGCATGCGGGCTCAGTAGTTGTGGCACGCAGGCCCTAGAGCACACAGGCTTCAGTAGTTGCGGTGCGTGGGCTCAGTAGTTGCGGCACACGGGTTCTAGGGCGCACGAGCTTCAGTAGTTGTGGCTTGCGGGCTCTAGAGCGCAGGCTCAGTAGTTGCGGCGCACGGGCTTAGTTGCTCCGTGGCATGTGGGATCTTCCTGGACCAGGGCTCGAACCCGCGTCCCCTGCACTGGAAGGCGGATTCTTAACCACTGCACCACCAGGGAAGTGCCAAAATGTATGTTCTTTAGCAACTAACTCTAAAGGTACGGCTAATAAGATAGAGGTGAAATGGAGGTTGTCAGTGACATTTTAAAAATTATTTAAAGTGGTTATTTTATATTTGAAAAGGTGGAAAGGACTATTGCATAGCTCCTGAGAAGCAGCTTTTGGTATTCTCTGCTCAGGAGTGAGGAAAACCAGATTTCAGGCCCAACTTAACTACTATCTAGCTGGCGATCTTGGCTAAGTCACCGTGCCTCACTGGGTCTGCCTTGGCTTAACTGTTCTGTGTGAGTCAAATGTGGCTTAGGATAATCAGGAAAGAGTATTTTGTAATCATGAAAGTCTCTGAATTAGATTTAAGAATGATAATTCCCTGTATAAAGACTTAACAAAATTCCAGCCATTTGAAATTTTGTTATTTGAATCTCAGCACAAATAGGATAGTACCTGCTAATTCAGATATTTTGTATTAATTTTTAAAAGATGCAGTCCTCATAAAAACCTGAAATAAGTGTAACAATGTACACATTACCACCTTGCAGACAGCCCCCAGCTCGTAAGTAGTGGTAAGCATTCAATCCAGGTCAGTGTCCAATTCTCATGCTCTTTCATTATACCACATGCCTTATGCACCCAAATTTTTATTGTATAAAAATGAAATTAAACTTTCCTATCCCACAAGACCTGAAAAATCTAACATTATCTAACATTACTGTGAGCTTCTATTTCCCTGTGCATATTATCCCTTGAGAATCTGTAACAGTTTAAGAAATATTATTATTATTTAACAAGTATCTCTTTCATAGGGAAAACTTCAAAATTAGTCTGGCAGAGCTCCCAAAGCTGCAAGATCTCTCACTTTTTGGTGAGTGGAGTCATTTTTAGCTTTCTTTGTTGTGAAATGAGAGCAAATACCACCCCAGTAGATCCCATAAGCTCACAGGGGTGTACTGTGGCTGTGAGAGGGGCTGAGCAGCTCTGGAAGGTGGGGTAGGGATCCAGGGGAAGAGTAAACTGACACTGGAGTGGCCTTAAGAAAAGAGGAAATGGTTTCTGTAGATGCTGACAAAACTCTCACATGCCCAATCAAAATATACATGCCACCCAAACCCGGTATGAATTTCCCTTTAACTTATTTTTTTTCTTTTGCTTCACCTTTTCTTGTACAAATGAAGGGTTTGAAAGAAAGAAGTAGGATGTTTTTATATGGGAAAAGATTTTAAATTTTTGTGTCTTGCTTTCTTCTCTCTAAAAGTAGAGAATTGGACTAAGTTTATTCTTTTAGTTTTGGTAGGCTGAAATCACAGTTTTAAATTTAGAAATTTATTTTGTTAGTAATGTATAAGACATTTTAAAACATTTTACATTTTTAGGGATAGACAGAAACACGCTTATTTCTTCCAAGCATGGAAAGTACCAAGCATCTATTGTTTTTTTTCTGACAAATTAATACAGCCACGTAGATTAATACTGTTTTAAGAGTTGTCTACTTCTTGAATGCAAACATCAGCATCTGTGGAATGGAGATGAGGAAAACATGGATGTTTAACCCAAAGAAAACGTAACCAGATAAGAGAAAAACAATGCAGGAACTGTTTTCGATTAACTTTGCTAAGTAATTGATCATTAAAAATAACTAGATAAAAGAATCATAGTTCAGGAACTATTTTACCATTGTTATGTTTGCTCATAACCCAAACACATTCACCAGCTCTGCATCTTGTCTCTCCCCACTCTGACAAGTTTCCCAAAATTTATCAGTCTGTATGTTTAGCCCTCTCCACCTTTGCTCTTCATGCATCCACCTGCCCTTATGCCCCAACCTCTACTGAAGAAAAGGCAAAAAGGAAAGAAGAATTCTAATTATCTTTCTCCCCAGCTTTTGAGGACTAAGTCACAGCTGTTTTGTCCTGTAGTATCCCTGTTAACTAGCAATTACCTAATGAGTGGATGAACTGACATCTCTTCAACCTGAAGTACCTGAAACATTGGTAGAAGCTTCCTTCCCCAGTAGAAAACTGAGACCCCAGTCCAGTCCTCAACTTTCTGCTTGTTTTCAAGCACGAGAGGGTTTCTCTGCTTTTAGGGAAGGAATAAGCGCAAAGCCAGCTCTTGCTATAATTGTCAAATTGAATCTTTCGTGCTCCCCTTTGGACTTTTCTTTACTCCCCAGCTGTAAATGATTTATTTCTCCTGGGAAAAGACTTACATTTAACAGGGCTCTTTAGTGATTTCATTTCAATCTTCCTTTTGAACAGATATATATTCTTCATTAATAATGAAAGAAAATCCAATAGAAAAATGAACCACGGATATGAATTAGCAGTTTAAGTGAAATAAAAATAGTTTAATTTTTACCAATTAATTCAAAATGCATATTAAAATGAGATATCAATTTTTGCTTATAAAGGTGATAAAATTGTAATAAAGAGACTGATCATATCCACTTTGGGTTAAGATGTTGGAAAATAGGTACCTTGCTGCATTATTGATGGGCACAACAATGGAAATAGCCTTTCTTAAGAGCAATTGACGGTATTGATAAAAATTTTAAGGACATATAGTGCTTTGACACTGCACTTCCATGGGTTATGGGTTCATTATAGCATTGCTTATAATAGTGGAATGGTGAGTAATAGAAGAGTGGTTAAGTAAATTAAGGAAAATGGGTACTATGGACATTTTTGGAGCTGTTCAAAAAAGAATAAGATAGAGCTTTACATATAGACATGGAAAGGTGGATATAATGCATGATATGAAAAGTTACCTGATAAAAGAATATGTGTAATTTCAGGTTTGTATATACAAAGAAATAAATTGTCTGTCTGAGATAACCAGAAAGCTCTTAACAATCGTTGCTTTGAGGTGGAGGGTAGGGGAAGCTGAGATGCATGCACCACAATCTTCTAAATGAGGACTATCTCTAATATTCTATGAGGCAATGGGTTTTATCACCTGAATTTTTATATTGTAAGCTCAAAGAAAACGTTTAAAGCAAAATTTCAACCTTAATGCATTTAAAGTAATTTTTTAAATTTCTCTGTTTCTTTATTCCCCCCACATATATTATTTGAATACTTTATCTATGCCATGAACTTTGCCAGACAACTACAGTATATATGCAAATACACACATCTCTGCTTACACACACACACACACACACACACACACACACACACATATCTCTGCTCTCATGGAGCTAACAGACTGTGTGCACACATGTTTTTCTTCACTCTTGCATGGAGCTCATACCTGCTACTATTTTTCCTAACATTTTATTACCTAATTTAATAATTATTATTTTGAATATTCCATCAAAAAGAAGTCCCAAAATGGACATAATTATTGCCCTATAGGTGAGCATTTAGGATATATGTACCCTTTCTCAGTGAATGGTCTACTCTAGAAGGGAATCAGTTACATGGATACCTTTTACTTCCTGTGTATCTCTGACTAACCAAGCACTTTGCATATACACCTACTTTCATTCTCACAATAACACTACAGTATTAGTATTCTTATATTACCAATGAGAAAGGTAAGTTCAGAGAGATTTTGTAAGGAGGATATGATTCACTACTACTTTTTTTTTTTTTTTCCACACACACACACTGTATTTTATTTTTACAAGAGATAGATAGACTGACACCAAGCATTGTACATGGATGACCACAACAAAAGCAACAATGATTGCAATTACCAAACATGAAACACACTTATACTATGTCATAATATTGACATTCAGTCCAGTAATCCTCCACTGTAACAGCTCCTTTACTTTGCAGTGAAAATTGATTTGTATATTCTTTTCCTCTGAGTCCTTGTGGGATTTTTTTTTTTTTTAATTCAGACAGAAAGTCACAAAAATTATACTCATCCTCATCAGTTCACTCAGTCCCATGTAATTAATTTCTTTTTTTTCATCTTGATCTTTTGTTAGCACTTTTATGAGTTCATCAGTTTTTCATTAGAGTTCTGAAAATGCTTATTCATTCAGTTCAGCAGTACAGTCAGTTACCAGAAACCTGTACTTGTCAGAGTCTTTTCCATGAATTTCTTGAAGATGAAACTCTTTTATAGGAACATATTTGCAAAATCATCAGAGTACACACAGAACTGTCTGTAAATGACAAAAGACTTAAAAATGACCATGGTTAAAGATTTGATGAAAGTTCATAATAATGCAGTTGACAAGAAAATTAGTTATTTCTGAGATATACATTTTATGATTCACTACTACTTTTAGAAAAAAAAAAGCAACTCTAAATTGCCTCTTTCAATTCAGGAACTTGATTAATGATTACATAATCATTATGTTTAATCCTCCAAAAGCTCCAGCTAGATACATATCTCAAATTTATATTTGAGGAAATTCAGAGAAAATAAAGCCTTAGGTTCACATCCGGGACTGACTTGACAGGCTGTTAGCAAGGGTGTCAAGCAACACTACTGAGTGATGCCATCTCACTGTGATAGTAAATGCATCCCCACCCAAGTACGGGAGTCAAGTGGGGATGAACTCTGTGTGGCAAGTTTTCCTTGATTGTTGTTACCACAACCCTGGACATCCTCAGTTGGTTCTCCTTAGGTAGGATCAAGTAATTCTTCTTCCCTCATTTGTCCCCAAATTTCCCTTTACATTTTGGTGGAAGCAAGAAGGATGAAAAGAACACAGGACCAGGCACCGATGAGGTACTTGATGTGAGGGGAGCAAAGGCAAAGAGGAGGCATGAGTTTAACGGAGAGGCTGAGATCACCCCTAAATAGAAGCTTCCATTCCTTACACAAAGCGCCACACATTCTGCCTCTGAAAAACACCTAAATGAAGAACAGGTTTCTCCCCACCAGAGGCCACAGCCTAGACTGTGTGGTCTTTCTCCTTCTCTTCTGCAGAACCCATGGGGGTTTTTTTTACGTCCACCAAAGAGGGTTCAGACTGCTTCCCAACAGCATCTGGAATCTTGGAGTTCAAACTGTGCATATTCACTTATTAAAGGACAGGCTTGTCACTCATTTCAGTTGTGCCTAAGGATATTAAGTTAATATTAAGTTATGCCAACCTACTTTACTCCTCCAGAGGCAGGAGACTGGTGGTTATGGGCATAGAACTTCAAGTTAAAAGATTTTAATTAAATCACTGGTCTGCTCCTGATTAGATCTTGGCAATGTATTACACCTCTGAGCTAGTTCTGTAAAATGACAAAGCTATTATATTTTTCATTAAATTGTTGTGAATATTAAGTGTGGCTACCTAGCATAGGGGGCTGTCATCATCATCATCATCATCATCACCATCATTATTATTTTGCAGGTCTAAAAACCTTTATAGCATCCATGTTGGGTTATACTGTCCATTCTTTCTGATCCCAGGCTTGAACTTTGCTTTTCAACTGTGACTCGTTTCTCATCTCCCCTGACTTCCTTGGGAGTGCCCCCGGTGCTCCTGGTGCTTTTCTAGCCTTCAGAACTAGAAGCTCAGTTGCTCCTTGACATCCTGGAGGGCAGTGCCTCTGTTGAGTGCTATCAGGACCAATCAGAACAAGCCTCTGTTTCTTGCATGTTGGCCAGGATAAGATTCCAAGAAAGTCTTTTCTGTTTTCTGTAACTTAAATTTTCAACCTTCTAACTCTGCACTTTCAAGCTTTCCCAAAACTTTAAGTGTTGTCTTCAGTCTATTCTGGCTCAAGAGTGATTTATGTGAAATGCTTTGAAAATTATAAAGTGCTGTAGAAATGTTGAAATTGTTATTGTTTGTTTTCCACCCAGCTGTTAGTAACTCTTAGCACAAAATTCTGATTATTAAAACTAAAGCATTGGTACCTAATGCCACAAAACTGTACACTTAAAAATGGTTAAAATAGTAAATTTTGTTATATATATATATATATATATACTATAAATATATAACATAAATATTGTATATTATATATATGCAATAAAAATATAAATAAAAATTTTTTAATAAAAAAATAAATATAGTAAGAGGAAAATTAAAAAAAAGAAAAAAACTAAAGCATTGGGACTTGCCTGGCGATCCAGTGGTTAAAACTCTGCGCTTCCAACACAGGGGGCGCGGGTTTGATCCCTGGTCGGGGAACTAAGATCCCACATGCCTCGTGGCACAGCCAAAACAAACAAACAAACAAAAACAAAACTAAAGCATTAAAATCCTATTCATGTTTTGATTTTTTTCTACACTTCTACATCTACACCAGACAGAGGTACACATTTACTTATATTTTGAGGGAGAGGGTTTTACAACATCATCTTTATTGTAGGGTCCTTTTCCAGATATTTGAGGACTTATCTAGCCTCTTTGTCTTTCAATTCAATAAAGCCTTCCTAGTTATGGAAAACTGGGAATAAAGTTAAGCTTATTTAAGACGTATTTAATTCTTTAAGAAAAGCAGTTTAGTTTCTATTTATAATCTCAAGTTTATTAATCAAGTCTTGATCTAAGATATTTAGAAAATTATTTTGATGAATAGATAAATAATTTATAACTTATCATGAAGCAAAAACCTTTTTATGGGTCAAATAATGTCACTGTAATATTATTTAAATTATTCTTGCTCTGATATATTGTCATTTAATAACTACCTTGCATATTAACAATAAAAGTCAAGCAATCCTGTAGAAAAATGGAGAAAGACTATGAACAGCCACTTACTAAAAGAAATATAATCAATAACACATTTAAAATGCTTACAATTTGAATAAAAACATAAAATTTAAAATGAGACCTTATTAAATGTATTATATTGCCCAAAATATAAAAGCTCTATAATATCCAGTGTTAGCTGTTTTGAGTGGCACTATCCAATAGAACCTTCTGTGATGATTGAAATGGTCTATATCTGTGATGTCTGATATGGCAGCCAATTACCACAAGTGGTTATTGATCACTTAAAATGGCTAGTGTGACTTAGAATTGAAGTTTTAATTCTATTTAATTTAAATTTAAGCAACTACGTGTGGCTAGTGGCTCCCATGTGGGACAGCACAGGTAGCAACATGGGCAGTCCATTAAACCTTTTGTGGTAGTATAAATTCATATACCTGTTTTGAAGAGTGATTTGGAAAAATCAAAATTTAAAAGGCAGACACAATGCTAAGAGTAGTGATTATGAGCACGTGAATGAATACTTGAAAGTGTGCAAATATAGTCAAATAATATTTATTGCAGTGTAATTTTTGAGTTAATAGTTAGAAACCCAGTTAAATGTCCATTAATTTAAAAATAGTTTGTTTATATTTATATAGTGTATTTATATGTTCAAACTGTATAATTCTACAGTTATTTATAAAAGTATATGTCAGATTTGCAAATATTAACTTGACTATCCATGATAGTCTGTTGAATTAAAAAATAGTTAGATTGCTAAAAATATGCATGGTCTGGCAAACTTATTTCTCAAAGAAAATATGTGGGTATGTCTGTCTATGCATAAAAAAATATGATAATACATTAAAGCAAGTGTCATTGGTACTTTTCAGTGGTGAGTGGGGTAAGCAACTAACGGGTTGCTTGAATATTCTAAAAACGTGTTTTCTTTTTTAAAAAGAAAAAATCTAAGGAGAAAATATTAATTTCATTTTATGTGCTCAAATTATGCAAAATTTGTATTCTATCTTTTAAGATTTTACAATTCTATAGGGAATATAGACATGAAAAATAATACATTTATTAACAGTTGTGAACCTTGGAATACTGACTTCTTCAATATAAGAAAGGGAGAGGATATATGACTGTATATTTACTCTTGATTTGTGGAGGTGGTATTGCTGAGGGTAGTTGTGATCTTTGTGCAGATATGTGAGTGAAAGATTAGTGTAGAATCAGCTGTCTTCGACTGCCAAAATCATGTGATATTTATCCTGCATATAAACCAGTTCCAGCCTTTTTCTGATTGGGATCTCCTCTTAAGCTTTTAGTTATCACAAGGACTTGGATCAAAGGGGAAGCTCTTTCTAAAACATAAATTTGATCTCACTCAGTCTTTCACTTAAAGAAACTTTAGAAGTCTCCACACAGTTTATGGAATATTGTCAAGTCCATGCTCTTTTTTTTTTTTAATTTATTTTTATTTTTTATTTATTTATTTTTGGCTGTGTTGGGTCTTCCTTGCTGTGCGTGGGCTTTCTCTAGTTGCGGCGAGTGGGGGCTACTCTGCATTGTGGTGCACGGGCTTCTCATTGCGGTGGCTTCTCTTGTTGCGGAGCTGGGCTCTAGGCACGTGGGCTCAGTAGTTGTGGCTCATGGGCTTAGTTGCTCTGTGGCATGTGGGCTCTTCCCAAACCAGGGCTTGAACCCATGTCCCCTGCATTGGCAGGCGGATTCTTAACCACTGTGCCACCAGGGAAGCCCTACGTCCATACTCTCTAGCAGCATATGCTAAGACTTCCATAATCTGACCCCAATTTTATTTTTCCTCCTTTATCTTGTACTTCCCCATTCTCTTCCCTTTTGCAACAGACTACTCATTCATTCCTGAAATATGCCAACCACTCTCAAACCTTCATGCCTTTTTTCAGGCAACTTTTCTCAAAAATAGCCTTAATTATACTCTGTCTTATCTACCCTCTGAACTCAAGGCCAAGCTTAATACCACCTCTTTGAATCTCTCCTTGTTCCTACCAGACAGAACTAATCTCTCCCATGCTCTCTGTTTTCTAAAACTCACTGTAATTACTTCTATCCTAAATTAGAGATAATGTTTACACATTAATTTAGAGATAATTATTTGCATTACCCATTACCATTTCTCCTCTCAATAATGTGTTCCTCAGGCTGGTATCATGTCTTATTCATCTCTGTATAAGGTAATGCATGGATAACCTGGTAAGCAGTAAGCTCTTGATATATGGAACTATTATTTTGTTTTTTATACTCTTAGTACCTCCTCAAATGTATATTACAGATTTGGTATTTAATTGATTTTGCTCCAATTAGTGAATTCCTTATAGCACGTAGTTTAAAGGCTTATCTATCAGCTAAGCCCTGGCTAAAAATTATACTATCACATTGCTTACCTATGCTTTTGTGAATCCTAAAAGTTTTTATCTTCTCTGCTTTTAGCTTATCACATTGCTTATTGTCTTTATATCTTCATTTAATTTGTTCATTTGTTACAGAACTATTTATTGAACCTCCATTATGGACAAGACAATTTACTAGGCCCTGGATATACAGAAGTAAAACAAAAATTATTCCTGCCCTCATGAAGCTTTAGAATACAGCAGAAAAAATAAACATTAAGTAAAGATTATGTAATTAAAATTTGATATCTGCTATGTAGAAGCAGGGTGTTATGACTGCTTACAAAAAGGGACTCTATCAGATGAGCTAAGGAACATTTCCTTGAGGAAGTGATATTTAGACTGACACCCAAAGAATGGATATGAATTAGGTAGAAAAAAATGGTCAGGGATATCGAGAGAGGTGGGAGGATGAGAATATTGATGAAAATTTAATCAATAGCATCTAAAAAAGAAATGGAAGATTTTATTTGCACCAACTTGAGGATTATAACCTGGGAGACAGTCTTTCATAAAGCTCTGAGGACTGTTCCAAAGAGGTGAAGTGGGAGGCCACTATATATGTGATTTTGGCAAAGGGGTACGTGCAGTCAAGCACTCATCATGGTAGAAGGTTACCACTATTCACATGGAACAGGTATCTTGATTAATGGTTTTAGTGCTTTTTCTAAATATGGGAAGATGCAAGAAACTGGGTTCATAAATTTTCTCCTGAAAACATCCAACTGTCTGAGGGCCAGCTCTGTCAGTTTCCCAGAGCACAAAGTGTCTCATCCTGATTTCGCACTGAATTCCAGCGACTGCAGTGGCTAATGACTTGATTCTTGTAGAACTGGATGGTGGCAACATTCTTTATTTTATAATCCTCTCCCTTTCAGTCTTAATTTTGACCAAGATTTGGGAAGCATTTCATGACCAGTTTGTCCCCCGGTGCTAAGAATGCTCATCCCCAGGTCAGGAGAGGATTTCATTGATAGGCCACTCGATGTGCTATTATTGGACTAGGCCCTGAACAGTAATCAAAAGCCTCTGGGCCGCCTGTCTAACTAGTCTGTTATGGTCCAGGAAATGGTTCCCTCTTGTTGCTTCTTCCTATATCTTAGAGTTACACTATTACAATTACTGATGTTATAGAACTATATATTTGAGCAATCGTTTAAAGTACCCAATCATCATTAATTTTATCTGAGGCTCAGTCACATATTTGGTAATGCAAGAAACAATAATCTTATAAAATAGGCAGAATACAAGTAATATAGCTAGTAACATAAATAAGGTCATAAGTAAGTATTTAAGCTAAGAACTTTCATTAGGTGCAGCCCGGTATTTTCCCAGGTTGTCTGACCAGTCTGTTCTGCACCAGTTGCTGTCTTCAAGGGAAACGATCTATTGGCACTGTACAAAGAGTTCACCAAAGATGTCTGCACATACAAGATGAATGATGGATCATTGTGACCACTTATAGGATTGAGAAAGAAATGTTATCTTCTAAGGAGTTACATGGCTGGTGCCAGAAGAAGAAAAACTGACCTTTATGGTTAAGCAGGTATTTCTGCCACTGAGGAGGTCTGGTTTATGCTTCATGCAGATGCACAATGTACCCTAGAGGAGAGGGAGGGACTCCAGATAGGCAGAGAAAACGTCATGTTTAAATTTTTCTTGTCTTACCTTAAAATATGAATTTTTATTTCATCAAGAAGATGGGGGAGAATTTCAGACAAAGGGAATAAACTCAAAAAAGTAGATCCTGAGTGAAAAGAAGACAGTATGTTTTATAGAGTCAAGTTGTTTTATATGAGCATAGCTCCAGTTCTCACTGGTGGTGAAATTCCTGCCCTTTGCTCAGTATTCTTGGACCCCAATCTTCCTTTCCAAACATGTTGCTGAATATTTTCTTTCAAATATATGTCTCAGCCCCCAAGAGCCATGCTGTTACTCATATTCTTTTCTCTCTTCAGAATGTCCTATTCTCTCTCTCCATGTTCAAATCCTCCCATCCTTCAAGAGCCAATTCAAATCCTAAGGTTCTTCCTTATCCAGCTCCACTAGCAGCAATGATTTCTTCCTCTCCATCATTTCCTTTATCTGTATCTGTACCTGATATATATATATACACACATGTATATATATATACATATATATGTAATTTATCTCTATATTTCTCTCCCAAATGAGGTCTTGTATAATGCCTTGTACAAGGTACATATTTCATATATTTTTCTTGAATAAAATGACTTAATGTGACTTTTAATGAGCCATGCATGAGACTGATGAAATAAATGGGATGGGGCTTCAAAGGTCCACAGAGTTCCAAAGTGAAACTATTTAGTAAAACTTTAGTTTAGTCAGGGGTTGGGTGTACATTTATCATGTTTATCATGTTTACTTGCAATCTCTCCAAACAAGGAATTGTGAAGAAATCAATACATTTTCTATAACCACTCTTGGAGATGAAGAGAATAAACCTTATAGCCTAGTACTTCAGTATTTCCCTAACACTATACATACATACATACATCATGACAAAGACATTTATTTCTATTAGTTTTTAAATTAAAATCCTAAAATTACCTTTTAAGTTTTTCTCCAGTTGGTGTCTTCAGAAGTCTGTTTTGTTGAAGCTATAACTCTGGTCTCTCCTTCTTGTACAAGCTTCACGTAATTCTAAGTGATAAGTATGATCTTCTCCCTTTGGCTCTTAGGTCCAAGGAGGCATAGGTTATGAAACCTACCTATTTCTTCTGAGACTACTTGAAAAGAAGTCTTGAAAAAGCTGATTCAATCATGGTCTTCCCCTTAAAGTGTCAGTACCTTCCCTCTGACACAAAACTTTATTTTTCTTTGGGAAAATTGGGGGACTTACATCATTCCTGATTTCAAAGCTGTGGTGATAAAATAACTATGTAGTTCAGGGGTCTGGGCTAGTTAATTATGATCTTGTCCAGTAAAGACATGATGTTTTCAAGGTTTGGTGTCTGCAGAAGTTCCTTTGTTATGCATAGAGAGAAAAACTAATCTGTGGTCACAGAATGAACTGCTAACCTTGGCTGGCCATCTGGTAAATGTGAGTCTTTGGTCACAAACGTGCAAAATAGGAAAACCATTGATAGTGGATCAGTTGTCTCATCTTCATGAGGGAGGGATGTAGAATATTCAAAGTGAGGAAGAGCCTTCCTCCCCGACTTTCTGTCTCACCAATAGGAAATTATGTGCCAAGATATTTCCATCTCCCTTTGAGTACAGTGCAGTCAACAAACTGGGAATGAAAAGAGTGTGACTGGGTCAAGCATTATTGAAGTAATTCCACTGAATTCATTGAAATTACACTAACAGCCACTGCTTAAGGAATCCAGCTGATTGATGTCGATTCTTTAGGGATTCAGTCAGCAGAGTCATAGGAGTGCCTAAAAAAACTAAAACAATACTCTCATCTCCACTAGGGAAGATACTTCATATAATCATGAGAACAGGAAATATGTTGGCCTTAGGTTCAGATTATATCAAATGGTTTATATTGTCATCTAAACTGATTCTGAGCCAGTCAGCTTTGCTCTCTCCTGCCTCCAAGTTCTGTCTCTTTTTCTGCAGGATTAGTCACATTTGCTTTTCCGGTTCTGTAGCTTTTTCCTGAACCAGAACTAAGGGTATCTTAGTGCCAGATAAGAGAGAGATAATTTCACTGTAATGTCCTATTTTTTTTTTAAAGTTCCAAGAATTTTATACACTTTATCAAATGTGACTGAAACATGAAGTTTGCTCATGTTTTACTGGTGGTGTTTGTTTAGAGATGGAAGTGTGGAGGAAGAAGGGCCTGGAATCCATAGCACTCTGAAAGACTGTCTGTTCATTTGTCTGACTTCTCTCTCATCTGTACACTCCTCCAGAGCAGGATATACACTTGCACTTGCTCCTGTATTCCCAACGCCTTTTTTAGCATCTGGTACAACAGTGAATGTTGCTAGAAAAAATAAACTATACAGAAGAGGAAGATAGGCAATAGACTTTGAGATGTTTTGCAGGGCATAAAAGACCTAAAGGGGACAGGGATCCCATCTATTAGTTTCTTAAGAGTGGACAATTGGAGTGGACTTAAGAGTGGTCTTCTCTGTATTAACAATAGACAGCAGAGTCCAGAGTCAGGACCAACAACAGTTTGTTCATGAAAAAAGTTTTGTTTCCAGGGTCTAATGCTTTTTAAAACTATTATCAAGGCTTATATAGCAGCTCCATCTCCAAATGTGAGTGAAGTATTTTGAGAAGATTGAGAGGAAGTCAGCGTTAGATTGTGATTATTATCATTCATTTCAAGTAGACAGATTAGGCCATGCATTTTCCAGCACTGCAGGCTCATTTGCCCTGTGTATCTTTCTCTAATCTTCTCCCCGGTTGGGAAGAAATAATTCCCCTGTGTTAGGATAGCCCTTTGTACATCTCTTGTCAGAGCACTGCTACACTTATACATATTTCACTTGCACTAAATCAAGATCCTTGATGGAAGGGGAAATGGAAAGGAAACTAAGGGTTAATTGATTTATTATTCTGTCACACATAATACTTATTTTTAAAACACTCTGTATTTTGTTTTAATCACTTAATTATATAGGTACTATTTCCCCATTTTTCAGATGAAAAACTAAAGAGAGGTTAACAATGGAGAGATAGATATACCATGTTCTTGGATTGGAAGAATCAACATTGTAAAAATGACTATACTACCCAAAGCAATCTACAGATTCAATGCAATCCCTATCAAACTACCAGTAGAATTTTTCACAGAACTAGAACAAAAAATTTCACCATTTGTATGGAAACACAAAAGACCCCAAATAAAGCAATCTTGAGAAAGAAAAACGGAGCTGGAGGAATCAGGCTCCCAGATTTCTGACTATACTTCAAAGCTACAGTAATCAAGACAGTATGGTACTGGCACAAAAACAGAAATATAGATCAATGGAACAGGATAGAAAGCCCAGAGATAAACCCACGCACATATGGTCACCTTATCTTTGATAAAGGAGGCAAGAATATACAATGGAGAAAAGACAGCCTCTTCAATAAGTGGTGCTGGGAAATCGGGACAGCTACATGTAAAAGAACGAAATTAGAACACTCCCTAACAACATACACAAAAATAAACTCAAAATGGATTAAAGACCTAAATGTAAGGCCAGACACTATCAAACTCTTAGAGGAAAACATAGGCAGAACACTCGATGACATAGATCACAGTAAGATCCTTTTTGACCCACCTCCTAGAGAAATGGAAATAAAAACAAAAATAAAAAAATGGGACCTAATGAAATTTAGAAGCTTTTGCACAGCAAAGGAAAGCATAAACAAGATGTAAAGACAACCCTCAGAATGGGAGAACATATTTGCAAATGAAGCAACTGACAAAAGATTAATCTCCAAAATTTCCAAGCAGCTCATGCAGCTCAATATCAAAAAAACAAACAACCCAATCCAAAAATGGACAGAAGACCTAAATAGACATTTCTCCAAAGAAGATCTACAGATTGCCAACAAACACATGAAAGGATGCTCAACATCACTAATCATTAGAGAAATGCAAATCCAAACTACAATGAGGTATCACCTCACACCAGTCAGAATGGCCATCATCAAAAAATCTACAAACAGTAAATGCTGGAGAGGGTGTGGAGAAAAGGGAACCCTCTTGCACTGATGGTGGGAATGTAAATTGATATAGCCACTATGGAGAACAGTATGGAGGTTCCTTAAAAAACTAAAAATAGAACTACCATATGACCCAACAATCCCACTACTGGGCATATACCCTGAGAAAACCATAATTCAAAAAGAGTCATGTAGCACAATGTTCATTGCAGCTCTATTTACAATAGCCAGGACGTGGAAGCAACCTAAATGTCCATTGACAGATGAATGGGTAAGGAAGATGTGGCACATATATACAATGGAATATTAGCCATAAAAAGAAATGAAAGTGAGTTATTTGTAGTGAGGTGGATAGACTTAGAGTCTGTCATACAGAGTGAAGTAAATCAGAAAGAGAAAAACAAATACCGTCTGCTAACACATATATATGGAATCTAAATTAAAAAAAAAAATAGTTCTGAAGAACCTAGGAGCAGGACAGGAATAAAGATGCCGACATAGAGAATGGACTTAAGAACACAGGGAGGGGGAAGGGTAAGCTGGGACAAAGTGAGAGAGTGGCATGGACATATATACACTACCAAATGTAAAATAGCTAGTGGGAAGCAGCCGCATAGCAAAGGGAGATCAGCTGGGTGCTTTGTGAACACCTAGAAGGGTGGGATAGGGAGGGTGGGAGAGAAACGCAAGAGGGAGGAGATATGGAGTTATATGTATACGTATAGCTGATTCACTTTGTTATACAGCAGAAACTAACACACCATTGTAAAGCAATTATACTCCAATAAAGATGTTTAAAATTAATTAATTAATTAATTAATTAAAGAGAGGTTAACAGAAACTGACCAGTAGTCAGTGGTGTTTCCGGGATTCCTAGATCTTACTGACAGCAGTCATTATTTTTTCTTCATAGTTCATATATCTCAGGAAACATAATGTGGGTGTCCTCCTTGTTACTCATTGACACTTGACAACCCTTTCCCACTTGTTTTTTTCCCAAAACACAAGCTCTCAAATGTCAATTAATAAATGAGAAAGAATGATGAAATTAGAAAAATTTGTGAACACAATAGTAGTAACAGTCTCAGGCAAGAATTGTCAATTGATGCTAAAACTAGTGGATGAGGATTTCCAAGTCAGCTTAGGATGTAGAAAGTGGCAAGTAAATGTCACTACTGGCTTAACAATGTGAAAAAGTTATGTAATTTGTAAAATCATAAATTTTCTTGAAACCATAGGAGAGCTGAGACTGCAAGGTAAACCAACTGAATTCCAATGAATGGCATACGGCTCTGAGAAGAGATGAATCTAAAGGATGATTTCATTCCTGACAGAACATTAGAGGAAAGTATTGCTGTCATCAAAGCAGGTAAAGAGGAAATCAGCTACCAAATACTTAAAATCAATGTGTAGGAGAGCTTATCAGTTTAGAATGACTGCGAGAACCTAGACACAAGGAGAGTTCACCCTAACTCACAAGTTCTATTCCACAGGTCTCCAGAGCTGTTCCTGTGTAAGACTGGTTGCATGGCTGAAGGCAGCACAGAGACCCCTTGGGGAAACTAGTGTGCAGGTGTTCAGTTAGTGATTGGTTGTCATTGGGGCAAAGTTGCAAATTTTGCACTCATTTCCTTGGAAACATGTCTCACATAAAACACAATTCTTAACCCACTGGGGGAGGGTCAGTACCCCTTCCGATGCGTAGGGCCCAGGAAAAGGTTCTCTACTTAAGTGAAAGTGATGATGTAAAAGCTCTTTGTTCCCAAGGAAAAATAGGAAATTCTCCCATCCCTGGAACCCAGGGAAAAAAATCCTCTCCTTCTGGGCGAAGGGTATCTGCCTCTGAGAAAGGTGAAAGAAAAACTCCTGGACCCTGGTTCCTGGACTGATACAAAGCAGAGTTCAGCTACTACTGGGAGATAGGTAGGAAACTCTTCCCTGTCCAAGAGCTGACACTGATAGAAAAAACAAAAACAAAAACAAAAACATGGAGGGGAGCAGGAATGCTGAAAAATTAAGTTTATTCACAATAATTAATCATAGTAATGACATTCTACGTTATGATTCTTTTCTAATCACTTAATTCACATGATGCTATATGGCCAAGGTGTAAGCCTTGACTGTGATTTTCAGAATCCATTAGACATGCAGAAATTACATTCAGGGTCCGAAATCACACTGACCCACCCTCAGTCATCTTATTTACATTCCACTCTACCCTATACAACACAAGCTCTAACAAGCCTTCTAGGTATTAAACATCACATCTTCTGTGAGGAGGTCTTTCCTTATCACTTTAGGCTGAATTAATTTTTCCCTCTATTCTAGAAAATGACAATGTTTATGACATTACACTAGAATGACATTAATTTTGCAAAGCTAAGGCTGATCCCAAGCCTATACATTTACAAGCTCTAGTATTCAAATGTAGTATTCAAATACTATCTCACCACAAAAACACTCAGTACCTTCTGTCTCTTGTAAAATTCTTATCCCCATTGAACTCTTCTGGAACCACAAGTAAGCTGAGAAATAAAGACAAAATATATTTATGTTAATGTTTTCACTTTGATTTCTTTGGGGTCATAAAATAAGCTGGGCTTCCTTTTGTATCTGGTTTTCACTACTCTAGACAAACTGAAATGAAATTACTTTGTCCAAATAAATAATGCTGCCAACTTACAAAATGTGTATATACTTTTTATACTGTTTGGATATTGATATCCCTATACAGAAAACTGCCTACTATAGCATGACAACAAGATATATGGAAACAAAAAGTCTGAAAACAGATTGCTTGGAACAAACAGACTTGGAACAAAAGCAAAGGTTGTTGGCTCAGACTGCTGGGTATTTTATTTAGACCAATGTTTCACAAACTCTGTCTGTGTTTCTCAAGCCGATAATAGGTTTCCCCTGAAATGAATAATTTCCTGGTGAAATGCATTGGGGAACTGATGCACAGTGTGATTTACAACACAAATTGACAATTTCAAAGTTTTTGAGAAGTCCTATGGAAAAGAAATCCATTATTCTTAAATACCTATTTAAACATCTCTCAGATCACTACCATTTTCAGATCAGTTTGGGAAATTTTGACTTCGACTATTTTCACAACTCTTCCTAGGCATGTTTTCCTTTTATAAATCAATACTTTGTCTTTCTGGTTGCATAGTACTGAATCCACTGTAGCTAATGCAAAGAGAAAGAAATTTACTAATGTGTGTTAAATGACTTACAGAAATCTGGGAATAAATTATGTAACAGACTTTAGGCTGAACTTTTAACAATGACTCCCAAAGCTTCAGCGTAGAGCTGTGCCTCAGGACTTCCCTGGTAGTCCAGTGGTTAGGGCTCCATCCTTCCACTGCAGGGGGCATGCGTTCGATCGCTGGTTGGGGAACTAATATCCCACATGTTAAAAAAAAAAAACCCAAAAACTGTACCTCTACATGCTGCTGCTTCCATCATGATCAGGAATCTTCCTGTTGAATCAAGAAGGTGCTGCTACAGCCAATTCTGTAACCTCTCTGCTCTGCTGTGAGTCACATCAGCAGAACAAATCCCTCACACCTGGCCTTTATTATATTAACCCAATTTGTTATTTTTTTAACATATTTATTGGAGTATAATTGCTTTACAATGGTGTGTAAGTTGCTGATGTATAACAAAGTGAATCAGCTATACGTATACACATATCCCCACATCCCCTCCCTCTTGCGTCTCCCTCCCACCCTCCCTATCCCACCCCTCTAGGTGGTCACAGAGCACCGAGCTGATTTCCCTGTGCTATGAGGCTGCTTCCCACTAGCTAGCTATATTACATTTGGTAGTGTATATATGTCCATGCCACTCTCTCACTTTGTCCCAGCTTACCCTTCCCCCTCCCCGTGTCCTCAAGTCCATTCTCTATGTCTGTGTCTTTATCCCTGTCCTGCCCCTAGGTTCTTCAGAACCAATTTTTTTTTTTTAGATTCCATATATATGTGTTTAAATGCTCTTTTCTTAAAGTTTTTTTTTCTAAGTCCCCAAACTAAAGTAGACCTCCCTGTTATTCTCTCTCATAGCATATGATATCTTTCTACCATAGCTCTTATTTTAGTACATAACTACTTAGGCATTTAGGTAACTTTAATTACTATCTCTTCTACTAAAGTACTGTGGGAATAGGAACCATATCTGTTTTGCATTCCTTAAAGAAGTGCCTAACTCACACTAAGTGAATGCATACTTTTGAATCATTTTGAATGGGTGGAAGGATGGATGGATGGATAAGAGTGACTGAGTACCTAAAAGGGCAGATGAGCAGAGAGCCTTAAATCTTGGGACATGACCAAGAAAAACAGGGTGATAGATTTAGCTGGCCATATCTTTTCCCAAGATGACTGGTTCTAGAATTTCTTTTATGGAAGTGTCTGTGCTCTGATGAGTGGTGGAGAGGGTGGGGTATTGCACTCTGGCCAATAGGTGTAATCTGCAAGGCAACTCTTACCATGCCTCACGTATAGTAGGTGCTTAATATATCATTGTTGTTATGGAAGGAATGCCAGTGCATACATGTAAAAGACTGAGCACTCTGCAGACGCATTTTGCCCTATAGGTGTTACTGTTAATTATCAGAATCTATTTTAATTTAATTAAGTTATATAAACATTTTTGATACCCTTGCATTTTGTTTAACTACCAAAGTCCCTAGAGTAGGCAGGAGACCTTGAAACCTGAAAAGGCTCTGTCTCCTCCAATCTTTATTTAATCAGAAGCAACCTAGATTCCATGTTAGTTTAACGCTGTACAGAATAAAATGACAATGATAGAAGTATTTTCAACTAGGGCCATAACATTAACTCGTAAAAAAAATCGCTTCAAAGCTCCAAAAAAATGAGGGCATGAAATATTTTTAGTTGTCTTTATTCTTTATTTGAGCCCCAGATTTTAATTCCATTTGCTAACTTGGTAACTTTTAGCTTCTTAGAAACACGTAAGGAGCAGCAACTTCAAAGCTGTAAATCCACTTCCTGAAAAGCGAATTTGGAAACAAGATCTATAAAAAGATGAACATTACATACAATTCAAGAGTTCAGTATATTTATTTTTTTCAGCTTCATGTATGATGGAAAAAAATCTATGTATCTGAAATACACAAAACATGGTAAAGACCACTTATTTTGCTGTGGACCCTCAATTTCTGAATCTTTCGTCAAGTTTCTCTCCTGCTTACATGCATAATTGGTCACATGTTTCCCTCTATTTGCTTAAACCAGATGCCCATGGGGCTTTCCTGCAGTATTTAGGAAAGAGGAACGCTTACAGAATTGTATTTGGCTCTATCAAGCAATTTTTTGGTGGAAAATGACCAACAAGTTTAATTTCTCTTAACAGGGAATCATTCTGACTCACTTCCTGGGAAGGAAAACTATTAAAAAAAAGGAGTTATGAACTGGACTCTTAATGGTAGCTGGAAAACACACAAAATTTTAACTTCAGTTTTATTCTACTTTGTAATAATAATCCTTTGTATTTGTGTAACATGATAGAGTTCATATAGTACTTCCATGTTTACTGAGATATATTTTGTGCTTGCTTATACAGGATTCTTTCTTGTTAAAAAAGAATTTCTGTGTGTTTCTACACATTAGCTTAAGTCTTTTCACCATCTCCTTTTGGGATGAGAATCTCAGAACTTTTCTGATGCGAACACATTTATTGGACCTGTGCCATGAATACATGTGCTCGGTAAAATTAAGAATTCACACACACACACACTTAAGAAAAAGCATCTGCTCATGATCCAGAATTCAATACAAAGAGAGGACAAGTGCATAGACACCCACAATAAAAGGAAAATGTGGTAATATGTGAAAGGATTGATAAAATAAAAATGCCAAAGAAGTTCTGAGCAGAATAGATGTTATCATTTAGTATTCTTGAGTATCTATTATACATTAGATACTTTGCACTTTTATATACTAGGTTTGAATAGTTACCATTATTATGTAAAACAACTCTTATTTCCATTTTGACAATGAATGAAAAAGGTCCTCAAAGTTCTTGAGTTCACAATCCAAGATTAAAATAAATAAATGAAAGATCTAGAATCAAAAAGCATGTCTACGGCCCAGATATTTGGTTATTATGGAAAAGCTTTCCAGAGAAGTGTCCTTTGAACTAAGCTGAGCCTTGAAGAGTGAATAGGATTTTGAATAGGCAAAGAAAAGGTCAGAGGAAACCAACTACCTGAGCACAAGTGTAAATAAGACCACAGGCAGCTGGAATGGATCTCTGTAAAGGGAATGAACTCAAGCATAAAGGTGAGTTCTTGGCACAGAGCTGAGAGTTGATCAGGTTACCTGAACGCTAATGTACAACTGAGAATGAGGCCAAGAATAAGATAAAAAGGAAGACTGGGCACTAAGTGTGAAGGAAATTAAGAAGGTGGGGGCATGAACCGACTTTCAGGAGAAATGAGAGATGTCATTATATGAACTGATCTTGAAAAATTCCCATGTCTCTGTTTTTATCTTATATTGAAAAATATTCTGGTACCTGACTTTTGCCTTGTGTGTCAGAGACTGAAAATGGTCACCAGTAGCTTTATTATCCTCATCTCCAGGACGTACAACTTCTTTATTCGCTTCGCCTGACAATTAGATGAAAACCAATGATAAAGTTCTGGCCAGTGAAGTTTGAGTGGAAGCGATGAGCAGTACTTCCAGGCCTGGCTCATTAAGGCCTTCCGTGTCTAATCCTAGCATTTTTACTGCATCCATTGGATGAATGAAGAGAACTTAAAAGGCCTGCAGGAGAGACAAGATAAAAAGATCTTGGGTACCTGAGTGACTGTGTGGAGCAGAGACCATCCATTGACCTACACTTCAATGTCAAGTGAGAAACAAACTCTATTTTGAGATAAATCACTGGAATTTGGGGATTATTTCTTTCAGCAGTTATCCCACCCTGATATGCCGGGCTGAATAATTTGTGATGATCATTATCTCTGACTTGGACCCTGATTGTCCACTGCTATTCCCAACAGACTGAACAGTGTTGGAGAAATTGTGCAGCCTTGTTGAATAATGCCTCAACAGGGCTCCCAGTGTTGCCATGGAATCCTTCTGTGTTCTACTGGTCATGAACTGTTCTCATTCCTTTCGTGGCTTAATTTAAAGTTTCATCTTTCTCCTTAGGATTTTCCTGCTCCTACTCTCAGCAGATGAATTAGCTGTCTCATCTTTAGTTAAGTGCTTATTCAAGACTCATAACCATTTTTGTTTTTTTCATGTTAACTTAAGCAGTTCTTTTTGTATTAGAGATATAAGACCATTATGGATATCAGGTATAAAATGGCTAAAATTTTAAAAGACCAACTAAACCAAAAGTTGGCAAAGATGTGGAAAAACTGGAACTCTCATATACTCTTCATGGGAATGTAGAATGGCACAATCACTTTGTAAAACTGTTTGGCAATGTTTTTAAAAGTTCATCTATCATATAATCCAGACATTCTACTCCTGGGTAGTTACTCAAAGGTCCAAGAGGAAATCTCCAATGGTATTATGGCCAAAAAGAGGTCTTCCACTGTGGATTTTCTGTGGTTTGTGGTGGGGAGTGACACGTAAACATTTTTCTCTATTTTTCCCTTAAAACCTTCAGTAAGGTCTATGTCAGTCACTAGTTATTGTGTGTAAGTTGTTTTTCTATAAAAAGACTACTGATAATTTGGTTAGAATAACAACATCTCTTGACCCCTTACCTTGGTTCAGGTACTACACTATGCACATTCACATATGTTATCTTTTTCAAATCTTACAGTCATCTTGAACAGTAATTATTATTCCCCTTTTAGAGATTAAAAAACATGTGCCCCATAGTAAAACCAAAATGAGACAGATAACAGAAAACTTGCTAAGAATAACATACTGGAAAATCCCAACACTTGCCCTCCACCCTCCAATTAAAGATAAAGCTGCTTACTTTTACCTCTGCTTGGAACTTTGACCATATTTTTATTTCTATTTTTGACCAGTCAGTCTCCAGTTAAGTATTAGTGAGAACTTACTGTGGGCTAGGCTTGAGGTAAAAAAAAGGGGGTGGGGGGTGGGGAATAGACATGGTATCTACATTCAGTGCTTTAAAGATGACGGAGACTAAAAAGATATTCCCTGGATGACTGTAGTGAAAGTCAAGACAGAGTCCAAAGAAACACAGACAAGGGTATTGATGGTGTGATAGAAACAAGTCTTTCCAGAGGAAGTGACCCTTGAGCTGAGTCATAAAGATATGCAGATGCAGAAGAAAGGTAAGGGAAAGGGGCACCGAGCCACTTCTACTAGAGGGATTAGATGGTACAAAGGCATTGAAATGAGGAATCACAAAATCATCAGAGAATAGCAGGTAGTTCAGAATGACTGGAGCATGCAGCAGAGATCAATGCCTGGGGCCCAGGGATGAGCCTGGGGTGTAACAACAGAGGGTGCGACTTCCTGAGAAACTACTCTCATGCCTAGCAACCAACTGAACCCCAAATTGGACTCAGTCTCCTGGACTCTACCCACAGGAATTTTCCAACCATTTTTTTCCCTCTAAGATGTACAATGTGGAACTCAGTACTCTGTTTTTCATTTCTTTTTAATATGCTTATACTCATTTTAAACCAGAGGACAGATGATTTCATGGGACAGGACTTATGTGGACAAGGATTGGTAATATAACTGATTTTGTCCACAGTTCTGCAGGTTCTTTAATGTGATTTGATCACCTTCTCCAGGGATGAGCAGTCCCGAGAGGCTCTAGAGGACAAACCTCACACTAAAAATACTTAACTACTGAACTGACAAATTAAATGGCAATGTATTCATTGATAGCATAGGAATGCCTCTCCATTAGCCAGAATGCCAGATCTGGACATGCTGAGTAAGGGGAATATCATTTAGTGAAGAACCACTCATTAATGGGCACTTCCTTGTATTATTTCAATTACTTGTCACCACAACTCTGTGATGTAGTTCTTACTTTATCCCAATTTTGTAGATGAGGAATTTAAATGAGAAATATTAAATGATCTACCTTGATCTCATAGCTAATAAGTTATGGAGCTTAGATTCAAATCTAATGCTTTGATTTCTGCCCCATGCAATGGGCAGGGTGTACCCACACTGCCTGGAAAAAAAAGTGATGATGATGATGATGATTTAACTAAAATGATTATAATTTATTGGATGTTTACTTTGTGCCAAATACTTTCACGTGCATTATTTTATGTAACCTTAACAACTCTATTAAGTGAGAAACTATTTCCATTTTAGCAATGAGGAAACTGATGTTCAAAGGTTTAAATAACTTTTCTAACCTTCAAACCTGGTTAATTGGTGGGGCAGATATTCAAACCAGGTCTCCCTGCCCACAAAGTACTTTTTACTGACAGTCAAATACTGGTAAGACTATTCGGTGAATGAGTCAGATTGAAGAGAATTTGTTAATTGATAGAACATTCCATCTAGGGTGTGGTAGAGGATAGAAAACCACTGAAGTTCTCCTAATAGAGACTGATCATGTGTCTTCATAACTTGTTGCAATAGACATTGAATATTTAATACTATTATTTTTTGTTTTTGCTAATCTTATTAGTCACAAAAAACTTCTGTCACTATCCTTATTCATGATAGAGTATACATTATAATGTTCATTTTATATTGTCTCACCTTTTTCTGAGGATAAATTTTAGGAATTGAACAAGAAATGAAGTGCCTCAAACCTGAGGAAAAACATAATTACTTTTTGATAACATACTTGAGCAATCTTTCATTCCTAATTGGTAGTCTATCTGATTAATTCCCAGGTCAGTGAAATTAGAGTTTAGCCTACAAAAATGGATATACGTATGATAGTTTTACAAATTTAAACCCGTTAAACAATCTTGGGACTAGATCAATAAACCTTTTTTAGAATTCCTTTCTAGCACCTAGACTAACAATCTCATCAAGACAGTGTTTTTGTTTTGTTTTATTTCTGTCAATTTAAAGATTCTCTTTGTGGAAGCAAGATTTGAACAGGCTTTCTTTGAAGTTAGTACCCATGTGGCAAGTTTCAAATAAACCTAGACCTTTGCTCAAAATCAGTGCATCTGAGAACTTTCCTTTAACATTTCTTTGTCTCTTGAACCTGGACTCCTTGAGGAAGGGTTTGTTTCTTTCCACTATAGCCCAGTCATCTAGTATGAGGTTAGATACAAAAGAACGTGCCGTCTAAATGTCAGTTGAATAAATGAATATTTGAATGAATTTACCAACTATGGGCTTTGTTTTATTTTTACATTGCTTACTTTTTTGGAAAGATATCCCAGGTGAGCTTTCTCATCCATTTATTTTTATTCCTTTGCAAAAAGTGTCCTTTGGGACCTCTTCGCCAGATCTTGAAGGTGTGCCCTATCCCGTCTGGCTTGGCATTTTCTAGGCTCTGGTATTTCCTCACCAGTCTGGGACACTGCACCTCCCCCCACTGCCAACCCCACCCCCAATCAATTCACATCATTTTTGACAATAGAGTTTCCAAACCCCCTTCCACTCTGCATGATTTTTTTCCCCCTTAAACTTGAAAAGGATGGTGAAAATTTAGGCAACTTAGAGAACATTTAAAACAAAAGAGAAGTAGTGGAAGGTTGAGAAAAGGTCACTACAGTTAGCGAGAAGAGTGTGACTCATTAAAAAACAAAACCACATTAACTGACAATTAAAACAAATCAGAAGAAAAATCCTGAGACCATTTTGGATGGCTGACTGAGACAATACCAGAGGTACAAGTGATGAGAATAAGAAGTTAATCAGAAAAGACTACTTTTGAGGTGAAGAAATTTACATAACTCCTGGAGGGAGGTCTGTGCCTGCTTTGCCCTGGCTGGCTCTGTGACTTCTGTGCACATGACCCTCATTTTTTAAATAAGGATATTGGACCAAATGATATATAAGATCCTTTCCAATTCTAACATTTTATTGAGGGCTAGAATTTTCTAGCAGATTAAATGGATTCTTATGTTTTAAGTCCCCGTGCATATTTAGTCTCACATAATTTGATTGCTCTTTGTATTTTCTTCCTCATTTAATCCATGTTTATTGAGTGACTGCTTGATATTTGAACAGTGTTTTAGGCAGTGGGCATACAAGATGGGGAAGATAAAATTACTGCCATCTTCCACCTCACAGGCTAGGTGGCCACATAAACAGCAACAAGGCAATTGGAGCAGAAGCGATGGCTGGGGGAGGGAAGCCGGGATGGAGACAAAATGAAAAAGACAAGGGCAAGAGAAAACATTTTACAATTTCCTGAGATACAAATAAGTCCACCACTTAAAAAAAAACAATAGTAAAGATCGGTTATGATTTTTACTTTTACTCCTTCATTTTATGAGGATGGTTAGTGCTGACTCTATGACCGCGGCTACCTAGAAGGTTCATGAGAGATCCACTGGACTTTCCACACCGCCTATAAAGGGGATGGTTGATTTTTGTTTTATTGGTGTGGTCACTACCAAGCCCGGCCTATAGATTTGTGTTAACTGCACAATTGCTGCTTGAAGATCTTAAAGGTTGCTCAGTGATTCCTCATAGAGCTTGATGCTGACATGAGACTTAGAATTGCAGATGGCAACCCTGAGAATAGAATAGCCTAGAACTAGTTGGGGCCCTGCAAGTGGGCATAAGTGTGTGAAGCAGGCAGGCACATGACACTAGCTAGTCATGTGGTTAGCAATTAACCAGAAAGAGCATGCTTTACCCCAAAATCTTCAAATACTTCTTTCTCTGCCCACCTCCCTGCTTTGAACTGTATGCTTGAAAATAGCACAGGCAGTCTAAGTCTCCGTTTGAGACCTCTGATCGCCAAGAGACTTCTCCCCCCTGCACTGTGACTTTTGATCTCCTGTGCCTGGTCTGGTGCCTGGCACACCGTTGTATTTAATCAAAGAAGCCATTTTTGTTGTCATTGTTGTTGTTGCTTACTTGTGTTTATCCCTCCTTGTTGGACAAAAGTATTTAAGTTGGTCAAATGTTAAATATTATTAGGATGATTATTAGAAACAATGCTGGGGATTTAGAGCCAAATTTATGTAATTAGTCGAAGGGGTTTTTAAACATTTTTGAATTAAAATAGTACATATAGAATACAGATATACATAAAAAAATTCATACAGAAAAATGCATGTAGCTGCACAAACTGAGCATGCTGACATCAAGAAACACACATCATCAGCATCATGGACTGAGGAGCTTAGAGCTCTTCTCTGAAGATGATTTTTAACACCAGTTGGCAGGGTCTGCCTTCTAGAATCATCTAGTGTATAGATACGAATTATTTTACTTATCTTCTCCATCAGACTGAAAAACATTAGTCCGGGACTGGTCTTTTTCTCCTTGTATCCATGTTACTATTTCAACAGCTCATAGTAGGTTTCCACAGGAGTTTGTTGAGCTGTGAGTTAACTGAAAGTACCCTGAGCCAAGAAAGTACCCTGAGCCAAGACATCTAATGAGGAGCCCCAGAAAAATCCCGTTTCCAGGTCACGTCTCAGTTTCTGATTTTATTTCTCAGATTTAGCTCTTTAGATGTACTTAGAGCTCCCAGGAAAGAGGCATATTCTAAATTTAGTCTCTCTGGTTGAACATTAAAATATTGGAGTGGAAGAGTGATGGTAGCAAAAGGGGTTAATTAGCATTTTGTGTACATTAGATAACACAGCTGCTTCCAGTTCAATGACCAACATCAGAAGTTCTCTAGAAATATGTTCCATGGAAATTCCCATTTCTGCTTGCTTAAGTGGGTTGTTGAGACTTAGGTAAGTAAGCGAGTTGCATCACTGGGGAATAAAAGGAGACAAGTACCAATGAAGAAATTACACTCAAGTGCTTGCTTGTTTGCCAAATAGCTCTGGGAAAAGCAGGGCAGGATCAGAGCTTTCTGGCAAGTAGCCCCTCTATTCATGTCCCTGTCTTTCTTTGACTGGATTATAGCACAAATTTTGGTACATAGCTGTTTCCTTTGCAGACCTCTGATTAGTTCAAATTATCCCTATGCTAGTCCTGTGTTGAGTTGTTCCTGAGCACCAGCTGAAAGAGATCAGACTCTTTTACAAGATGGGGATCCAGCCAGCTGTGAAGAAAGGGTACACTAGTCAGTCTGGAAACATCTGTAGGAGTAACCAGATGTTTTAATAAGAGGAGAATCACAGGCTGAGTGAATGACAGAAAAGGCTAAAAGAGTGGATGACTCACCTCTGAGCAGATGAGAACATGGATGCTTGTGGATTTTCCCATTTTTTAAACACTGTGGTCGGATTAGGTGTCTGAAATCACCTCCCTCATGCCCTATATTTTTTGAAAGCTTTTTTTTTTTGCGGGAGGGATTAAATTTCTTGATTCATGGGCCCTACTCAAGAATGACTGTCTTTGCCTAGCAGATTTCTGGTGCCTGGATTGGAAGAATCAGAGCAAGCCCATCCCTCTGTGTAGGCTGATGCTGTGGTGGTGTGATTTCAAGGATACCAGGAAAGCCCTCACTGACGTTTCTCTCTCCCTGAAGTTCATAATCTCACCATGAAGGATTCCTTCTTTCATCAAAAATCAATCAATATCTCAAACTTCGTTTTGAAATGCAAATCCTGGTATAAGGATTAAAAAGCAAAATTCTGTCTGAATCTCTTAGGAAGCAAATAAAGGGCCTGGGGAAAAGCTGGAGTGATGTGTGTCATTGTTTCTTGAGAATGCAGCCCACTGGGGTCTTCTCTGATCCCAGATTTTGAAATTCTAGCAGCGAGCAGAAAAAGAAAGGCATTTGAGGTAGATAGGAAGAAGTAAAAAGGGCTCAGAAGGTGAAGGAGGTAAACAAAGAAGGTCAACTTTGGATTTTGAACTGATGATTTGACCTTTTTGAGCCTCAGTTTCTTCATCTGTAAAATAGAACCAATAACTTTTTTTTTAAAACACTTTGGCAGGTTTTGTTTTTCCTTTTATTTTTTTAAATAAATTAATTAATTTATTTATTTTTGGCTGTGTTGGGTCTTCGTTTCTGTGCGAGGGCTTTCTCTAGTTGGGGCAAGCGGGGGCCACTCTTCATCGCGGTGCGCAGGCCTCTCACTATCGCGGCCTATCTTGTTGGGAGCATAGGCTCCAGACGCGCATGCTCAGCAGTTGTGGCTCACGGGCCTAGTTGCTCCGCGGCATGTGGGATCCTCCCAGACCAGGGCTCGCACCCGTGTCCCCTGCATTGGCAGGCAGATTCTCAACCACTGCGCCACCAGGGAAGCCCCCATAACATTTTTCACAGAGTCTTGGTCAATGATCAGAAGAGACTCTTTCTTTTGCCAGACTAATTAGCTAACTAATTTGTTCTTTTTACAAAACAGTGTAAACTTTGGAATTTCAAGAGCTGTATATCATCAAAGGAATCTTTTCAGATATCTCTTATGTTTGTTTCTTGGCCCGCCTCTGGTGAGAATTCTTTATTTTTTTTCAAAGGTGTATTGAAATGATATTCTTCTTATCTTAAGTTAGGGAGTGGAGACTAAAGTCTGCCCAGTTGATAATTCATGGACATGATTTTCTTTCCTTGTTAATTATCTAAGTAATTTTGGGGCAATGGCTTTTTTGATACTGTACCCTAGGTTACTCCCACTAATGACAGTTGATCAAACCCAAATTTTTCCCAAAAAGGGAGGATGGTTTCATGTCAGGTGTCCATCAGTCTTGGCCCTACAAGCCTCTAGGAACAGTTCAGGGTCATGCACGTTGCAGCTCCAGGTTAAGGAGAAGAGTGAACATTATACTATGTGTGAAGTGCCTAGCAGAGAGACTACATCCACTACGTATTCAGAACAATTTACATAATAAACAATTCTGAGAGCTGCTTTCCTAGATTTTTTGCCAACGCTGTATTTTACGCTACGAAATTGTCCCCCTTCACTGACTGAATAAATAAAACATGAGCTGACAGAAAATTCAAATTTCAAGACATTATATTTGTTTCTATGAGCACCCAGAAGTGCTGTTACTACTGAATTACTATTAGTACATTGGATATTAATGTGTTAACGCCCAGCTTAAAACAAAACAAAACAAAACTAAGTGATTCAATGACTGGCGACATTGGGATATCATAAATTTTGTCTCATTACTGGTTGGCATGTATTCAACTCCATGTACTAATTTAGACTGTTTCTGAAGCCATTTTTCAGTCTATACCACCTCTTGAAGTAATGACTTTCAGAAGCTTACTTCCTAGTATGTGGAATACGTCTTCTCTTCTTCCTCCTTCTCTTCTTCCTCTTCCCCCTCTTCCCCCTCCTTCTTTTTCTTCTTCTTGTAGTAAAATTAACTCTCAAGCTTAAAGCAGCATTTCCTAGAGCTGATAGCTTAAAATTTCCAAATTATGTTTACCCGTGAATACAATCAGATTTGGGGAGTATCCTTTAGCATTTTGGCTGTCATCATCTCCAAGCTATTTACAAATATTTCATTTCTTGTCCTTTCTGTCATATAGAAAGATTATACTCCTAACCTACTTTAATATTGGGCATAGTCATGTGATTTACTTTTCCCAATGAAATCTGAATGAAAGTGGCATATGGCCACTTCTGAGAAGAAATTTTAAGAGCCATGCTCAATTTGCCCCATCTTATTCCCTGCCAAAGTAATTGTTGAAGATTAAACCCTCATCAGTGTGGGCCCCTGAGTGAGTAGTATGAGCAGTGCTGAGAGACACTGCAAATGTACAGTGAAAAGAGAAATAAGTCAGCTGTTAAGCCATGGAGATTCAGAGGTTGGTTGTTACTGAAGCATAATCTAGCCGATGGTAATAAAGTATAATCACATGATAGATTCCTAGTCTTCTGAAAAAGTTAGTTTCTAATGATAGTCTTCAAGTCAATGCAAACACATGCCATATGTTGATTATAAAATCTTCTTATACTCATGGCTGGTGAAATCCTGGCTTGAATCCCTTTACTTTTTACCACCACCATCAGAACCAGCATTACCAATGATATACTTAGCAGTAAATTACAGACTCTTAAAGTTAAGGGATAAAATGTTATCTTTCCAACAGTCTTGTTTCAGAAATGAGAAAACTCAGATTTTCCAAAGATAAGAGATTTATCTGGGAGCATCCAGGTAGGTTTCTTTTTAATTTGAACTTGGAAGTATTTTTCTAGATCCTTGTACTTTGTAACTCACTCCATTCATTCAATTTTTAAAGTTAAATTTTAAAAAGTGAATATTTTCTGGTTAATGGAAGAACCAAGATTAACCTTAATAATTTTTGCTAGAGATCAGTGCTATTTCTAAGTGTGTTACTTTGCTGGGGCTGCTATAACAAAATACCACACAGACTGGGTGACTTAAGCAGAAATTCATTCTCTGATAGTTGTGGAGGTTGGAAGTCCTCAAGCTGTTGGCAGGATTGGTTTCTTCTGAAGCCCCTCTCCTTGGCATGCAGATGGTTGTTTTTGTGTGTGTCTTCACATGGTCTTTCCTCTGTGCACATGTGTCCCTGGTGTCTCTTTGTGTGTCCTGGTTTCTTTTCTTATAAGGACAACAGTCAAATGGATTATGACCCACCCTGAAAGCCTCTTTTTACCTTAATCAGTTCTTTAAAGGTCTTATCTCCACATACAGTCACATTTTGAGGTACTGGGGGTAACAGTTTCAACATATCAGTTGGGGAGTGGGGACAAAGTTCAGCCGATAACACTAAGATATGAAAAATTGAAAACATTTTAACAAAATAAAACTTAGGGTTAGAATCCCATTTTGGTCACCAGCAGCAGTGATGTTCATGGAGTATGATGTAGTAGAGTTTGGCATAAAATATCTACAAGACTTCAGGACTTCCCTGGCGGTCCACTGGTTAAGACTCCAAGCTTCCACGTCATGGGGTGCGTGTTGGAGCCCTGGTCGGGAAACTAAGATCCCACATGTCCAAAAAAAATTTTTTTTAATATCTACAAGACTTTAATATTATTTGCCCATCTTACAAAAGATCTTTAATCCCAGTGCCTAGACTATACCCAGCTTGAGGTAGCTGACAACTGAGATCATGGTACTAAGCCATCCACAAACTATAAGATTGACCACACCGCTGCAGGGAGATTTTCCCAGATGCCAAATCAAAGCAATTGTGTAGAATAATCTCCCTCCCACAAAGGATAGTCATAATAGCTTCTTTTCTCTCTCTCTTCCCTCCCCTCCCTTTTCTTCCATAAAGCTCCTGTGAGTACACTGCCAGTTTCAGTCTCCTATGCTAGGAACTGAGTTTTGGTAAACCCTAACCCTGCCCCACAGAGGTTCATGTCTAGGAGAGGAGACAGACAAGTAATTGCATGATTATAATATAGAGTAATATTTATAATGCTTCAGGCTCTGTAAAAACATTGCAGAGGATTTTCTAAGTCACAACTGGGGGTGGGGGAAGAATCTTAAACCTTCCATTTCCACAACTCTTTTTTCTTTTCAAAGGGTATTCCACCATTCTATCCCAGGAGATAGAGCGTGTAGTACGAGGCACAACTGCAAAGCATGGAATTAATGTTCTAACTAATGAACTGGGAAATAGGCTACAAAAGAAGATTGTCCCTTTAAAGCCACCCCCTTGAGAGGCTTTGCACTAATTCCAAAGAGGGTGCCTTTCATTAAAGCATTTTGGGATTTATATTTGGTCACACTGTGAACTCATCTAGAACGGAACAAAGATTAATTTAAAGTATGGTGCATGATTCAAGTTTATAGAACAAGTAAATTAATCCAGAGATAAGAGGCACATTTTAAATATCATGACTGGTGGATAATACTTGTTCCTGGGTGTTTTGGGTGTCTAGAGAGTTAAGGCATCCAGATTCAACAAAATCATGATCTGACTATGTTTGGAGTTCATAGTGAGGCATGGCTGTATGGTAACAGAACTGGATTTCTTGCAAACCAGTTCCAAAGAAAACCAGAACAAAAGTAAGAAGAAAAGAATGCAGGGTTTGATGAATAGTAATGTCATCCTCAAATGTGAAGAGTGCTGGGTGTAATGTAGGAGGAGATTGCTATATAAAACTGTTAAGTACCTTCTAAGAAAAGCAGATTGTATTAGAGGTGTAATTTCTCTTGAGAACAAAAGCACCATCCCAGGGTTACTCAGACCCTGTAGGATTTTGAATAAGCAAAAGTAACCTAGAGCTGAATTTTGGGAGTGGGACTGGAGAGTACCATATTATCATGAACAGTGTAAAAAGAATTTGCAGTTCCTAGGAGCAAGCAAGGAGGCCCACCTGGAAGGAGAAGAGAGTGGGAAAGGCAGATGGACACCACCAAGATGAAAAATAAGCAAGTGACACCACTGTGTCCTGGTGGCCAAAAGACAAAGGTGGACTGGTTCAAATGGGTCATGGGTTCTCACAGGGATTTGCTTCTTTGCTCCTTACACTGTTGTTACAAGTATGAGAACCCTACCAACATGATTTTGTTGGTGGTGCTTTTTAAGATCAAGGAAGAGATTTGAAATTCTATACCTGAGCCAAAGTGGTGTAAATCGGGGGCATTACGCAAGGAAGGTGAAATAATGCTTAAATAGAGCTGATTTGTGGGAGCAGGAACTCAGAGCTAGAAGTGACAATGGAAACCTGAGTCCTCCAGGGATTCATAGAACTCTTAGAAACGGCTTTGATCGTGGCATGGGAGTTCTGAGTAGTCTTAGTTCAAGGAGTAGGGTTACCCCAGTTGACGTATGGTTATCATGTAAAAGACAGCACTAGACAGGCTTTTTTTAAAAAAAAATAAAAAGGAGAATACTTGATTTGAACAAACAGAACTATATACCCTCCCTTTAATTCTTCTGTTCATTTTGTACAAATTTGTTTCTGAGGATTTGTGGTACAATTTGATCCTGGTCAGGACTGTGATGTCATCTGCAGAAAAAATGGGGCAAGCGAGATGTAATATCTGAGCACCTCAGTTTTGATTATAGAAAGGTGATCTTAAAGTTTTTTTTTTTTCTAGAAATTTCCTCCTCTTCTTTATTTCTTTCGCTTTATTAAGAAAATTTCCCACCCAGCTACTGCCACCATTATAGAGTTGATCACAGTGTTTGTTGATTGTTGGGATCCCATTGTACTCTCTAGAAATGTCCATTTTAGCACACGTAAGATATTAGAGAATTTATATCTTTACACTTTTCTATCCCTTTAGGTTATGAGCTACTTGAGGGCAGAGAATATGTCTTATTTATTTCTGTTTACTCTGAACCTATCGTTTATATCAAACAGTCAGTAAATATCTATTGTATAAATGAATGAATTCATGGTTAAATGTATGTATGCATAAATAAATATCTATGTTCCTAGAATTTATAATCTAAATATAGGAAATTTTAAATAACAAAGTTCAAGCGAGGGCTCATATCAAGCTGAAACTTTTCAATTGTCAAAAGGAGTTTTGCTGGACTTCTTTCTTAGAGGCTGTTTCAGTTTGCTTGTTTTAAATATAATTCATTTCCATGTCTTTTTCCTAGAATTTCTGTAAGCCACCACCCATCACCTCTAACACCCATCCCCCCCCAAAAAAACCCAAAAAACAAACAAAAAAAACACCTTTTCTCGGAGGAAATAAGTGAAGTTGGTTTGCATGCCTTAATGAATTTTTAGGATGAAAGAATAACCTGGAAAGACTTTCTCTTGCACTCAGCTGAACCATTTTTTTCAGTCTACATAACCCACTACCTAATTACAAGCTTGAAATATGGTTAGGAATGGAACAAAATCCAAAGAACCAATTACATCCCCAATCAGGGTTACTGGCAACTTGTTCAGCAGCTGGCGAGAATAAAGAGGAAGTTGCTAAACCAGAAGATGCAATCAGTCTGTTGATCATGTGAGAGGAAGATCTTAAGCTTTCTTACTGCTATTCTCACAGAGGCTCTGTATCACTCAAACAGAGACAAGGCACCTCTTTAAAGAGATCAAAGTTGATAACAGGAGTCCATGTGTAAATCTGAACCCTGGGGAGGGATTGTTGGGAGAAAACTAGAAGCATCAATTTGTTCCTGGCTTCTTCTGAGACCTGTTTTGAAAGCTGGCCAGCAGGAGTCGAGTATTGTTGCTTTGTGGTTGACCAGAACACAGTCTATTACTGGAGAAAAAGCAGTACGTGTGGGAGGGAGCTCGGCACTCTTTTGTGGGCCTTGGATTGTTACCACACAACAGGACCCAGACAAAAGGAATCTAGCTTTTTTAAAAAAGGAGAATGCTTGATTTGAACAAACAACTATGTAGGCTCCCTTAAATCTTTCTGTTTATTTTGTACAGTTTGTTTTCAAGGATCCGTGGTAAAATTTGATCCTGGTGACAGAGGTGATGTCATGTGAGCTAAAAAAAAAAAGGAAAGGACATGGCTTAGCGGCAAGGAGAAAAATGGATGTGTTAGGTGAGGGGCATGTGATGTGAAATCCTAGGAGCCAGAGGGTCTGTTTGGGGTGGGAAGGCAAGGCTGTTTGCATGGAGAGCAAGACCAGGAAACCACTCTGGGGGAGAGGGGCAATTACAGCCCTGGGCAGGAGATGGTTGGAGCCTCTAAGATCCAAGGTCAGAGCCACAGACATTGGTTTGGTTGTTTGTTTTGATAACTGGGGATGACTGTATCCATCTAAGCCTGGTGTAAGTAACATGGCACTTCTGCCAAGTTCTCCATCCTGGCTATATATTGGAATTAGTTTTAAATGGCCAAGGCCCCGGTATTACATAAAGCCCTCTAGGTGATTGTAATGTGCCACAGGATAGAGGAAGCACCCACCTCAATTTTGCAAAACCCCCGACAGTATTTCTCTACCTCTTTAGCTCTAATGGCAGTCCGTAGCGTAGTCACCTGTTGGTACATCTGCCTCCCAAAACAGTGGTTTTCTAATTTAAGGTGCATTGGAATTTCTAGGGTATATTGTAAAAGCATTTGTCTTTGTAAATCTGGGGTGGGGCTCGAACGTCAACGTTCTAACAGGTTCCCAGGTGCTGCCTCTTCCGGCCCTTTGAACACACTGCCAGGAGCAAGGCTTTAAACTCTACCTACTCAAGAAGCCTTGAGTTCTCGCTTCAATTTCAGTGTAGTCGTTCAGAGTCCAGGCTGTGGGTTCAGACCACGTTGGCTTCTACCTTATATTAGCTGATTGAATCTGGACAAACGTATTACCCTTCCTACCTAGTTTCTTCCACCTATGACAAAAGAAATAAACACTAGGGAATTCCCTGGTGATCCAGTGGTTAGGACTCTGCAATCTCACTGCCGAGGGCCCAGGTTCAATCCCTGGTCAGGGAACTAAGATGCTGCAAGCCCCTTGATGCGGCCAAAAAAAAAAAAAAATAGAGAAATAAACAATAAATCAAGCCATCAGCTAGTGTTTTCTGACTTCCATGGTATAAATACAACCACTATGGCCAATTTCAAGCTACCAATGTGACATCACTGAACAGGGAGTTAGGAAGAGATGTGCACATCAATAAATAGTGTTTCCACCACAGAGACACAATCAATGAAGATAACCTCAAGAGAAAAGATAAGAGTAAACAGGAGTACAATAAATAGGAAGTGCTGAGTCTGATTATTTATTCCCTTTTGAAAATAAAATTTATTTGATTACAAACTTTTGTTTCTTGATAATATCTGTGTTTAACAGCCGGATTGCAAAATGTCTGAATATTTACTGATAGGCACTTGTTAGTTGGTATAAGCTGGCTCCAACACATCACTGACTTGTGCAATAGATTCAGTCGCTGCCCTCATGAAGCTTACAGTCCAGAAATGAATGGGCATGGGTCCTATAAGGACACTAAGCCAAATTTGGAGTGATCAGTGGGGTAGGCAGAAATTTGACCACCATGACCCTCACCCTCTGGTGTTATGCCTGTGAATATGTTATGTTACATGGTAAAGGGACTTTGCAGATCTAATTGGGTTTATAAACTAGACGACCAGGAATTCCCTGGAGGTCCAGTTGTTAGGACTCAACACGTTCACTGTCGGGGGCCCAGGTTCAGTCCCTGGTTGGGGAACTAAGATCCCACAAGCCGCATGGCGCAGCCAAAATAAATAAATAAAAATAAATTAGATGACCTTAAGATAGTGAGGTTAGCCTTGATTATCCAAGTGTGTGTAATGTAATCACATGAACCCTTAAAACAGAAGAGAGAGGCAGATGCAGAAACCAGAGAGGTTCAAAGCACCAGAAAGATCTGATGCACTGTTGTTGGTTTGAAGAGGAAGGGAACAACATAACAAGGAAATGGCAACCACTGTTCTGTAACTACCGGGAAATGAACTCTGCCAATAACCAGTAAGTTTGGAAGAGCAACCTCAGTTGCAGAGGAGAGCCCCAGCCCTGGCCAATACCTTGATTTTAGACCAGTGAGACCTTAAGAAAAGAACTCGGCCACACCATGCCGGGCATCTGACCCAGAGAAGCAGTGAGATTTGTATAAAGCTGCTCCCTGTGTGGTAATGTGCTACACATCCATAGAAAACTAATACAGTCAGTAAAGAAAGGATCAAAGTAATAGTTACTCAAGAAGAGCAGGGGAAGAATGTGCCAGTACTTTCAGGGATTTAGAGGTATCTGGAATGAAGAAGAGAACAGAAATGAGACATAAAGACAGGGACACTGTGGGTCCGATCATGAGGAGACTTTTAAGCTGGGAGAATATTTTGAACATTTTCCAAGGGCAAAGGGAACCAGTACATTGAACATAATCAGTTTGCGTTTATGGAAAATTATGAAAGTGGCGTAGACTGGAAGCAGGCATTTAGCATCTCCTGCTTTGTCAGATCAGGCAAGCGTGGTGAGGAGGAAGAAAAGTGGGTTGAGGATGCCTAACCCCAGATACTGACCATCATCCGCTTGTTAGTTCTTTCTCACCCCTTCTCCTCAGTCAGTTCAAAAGTCACGTACTTAGCACCCACTATGTGCCAGGTGCCACAACAGGTGGCAGGAACCCCTCTCCGAGCTCCCAGACCTCAGCAGGGATCTTGTTGCTGCTCTTTCTTTCTCAGAAGTCATGGGGAGTAAGATAAATGCAGTTTATGGATTCCCACAACCAGCTCGGCAACTTATTAAGTGCACAAGCTAGGGCAAGTCACTTAACCTTTCTGAGTTTCCTTTTCCTGATTTGTAAATAACTATTATAGCTACTTCAGAAGGCTATTGTGGTCATCAACTATAAAGTATATAAAAACTTTAAAAGTCTTAAAACACCCTGCTCAAATGATTTCTGACTTTCCTCTCTTTGTCTCTCTACCTTCCATGTGCTCTAGTTCCTCTCATATTCTTTTTGCTCTCTCCTTTCATCATTTTCTTTATTAAATTCGTTCAACAAATAATCTTTGAGAGCCTATGCTATTCACTCATCTAAATGTCTGTCCGTATTTGTTTTATACACACACATTCCAGTCCCTCATGGAGCTTACTCTCTGGACACTTAAGGATTTGTAACAAAGCTCATAATGTATTTTTAAGTGGAAGATAAAAGTGATTACAAAATATGTTAGATCGGCGAGTGGGTGTTTTTGTGTATATGTGTGTGCTGTGTGAGAAGGAACAAGAGAGAAGAAAATATGAATCTATGCATAGAGCCAAAGATTGGAAAATATACCTCAAACCGTTAGTAGACTATCGCTAGATGCTTTCATTTGGCTTTCTTTTCATATTTTCCTGTATTTACCAAATCGTCTGCCCTAAATACATTTTATAAATATTGATAGTAAAGTAGCCCAACACATTTTAAGAAAAATATAAAGTGTCAAGTGCTATGAATAAGTTATTCACAGGATGTTATGTGAGTGGATGTTTCTGAATTAAATGATGCCTGGGTAGAATCTCTGTGCTTAGCTTAGAGGGATAAAAAGTTCTTTAGGAAAGAACTTAGGGAATGACATTCCAGGAGAAGGACCCAGGGTGTGTAGAGCATGGAGTGGTCAAGAAACAATATTATGTGTGCAGTTCCTGTCACCTGAAGTGTGCCTTGGATTGGACCAGGAGATGGGAATTGAATGCCATGCTATGGATCTTAGCTTTTGTCTTTTAAGTACGGAGGCATTTAAGCAGAGGATTCATTATAGTCAGACCTTCATTTTCTATAGATTACAGTGGTGGCAGTGTGAAATGCATAGAATAAAGAGGCTAGAGACAGACAGGAAACACGGAGATTTCTCAGGATGCTAGTGTCCAAGTAAAAGATGATACAGGTCTGGACCAGAACAACGTAGTGAGAATGGAGAGAAATATTTTAGAGATAATTAAGAAATGTTTAAGGCTTATTTCCCATTCTGCCTATGTCATACTGTATTGCTAACTTAGTAACACTACAACTCATATAAGAGAGTATACTTAGGTGTTTACATAATACACCTGCCTGATTTTCCAACTGGAAAAAGAGTACCAAAGAGCGTGGGAAGGCCAAGACCCAAAGACCTTGGAAGATTTCATAATCTGGCTTAGGCCTCACTTCTGCAAGCCCAGAGGAGGCAGTCGGGGTTAGAAAATGCTGCCCTCTGGCCCAGAATGAAGCTATGGAGAGATGGAAAACAGCAATGAGCCTGCGAGAGACTCCAGGGGAGGGCCACCCCGGCCTTAATGGCAGACAAGACCAGATGAGCAACTGTGGTCACATGGGTAGTCAAAGAACAGGCTGTGCAGAGATGTGAACTTGAGAAGGGAGAAAGGAGTTGGGTTTTTTTGTTTTGCTTTTTTGTGGTTTTTTTTTTTTTTTTGAGTCATGTTTAGTTTTTGTAACAGCAGAATTTCTAGCTGGCATAAAGACAGTCGGGAATTAAAAGAGAAAGCAAAGAGCCTGAGTGCGTGAGAACAGGATGTCAGGACAAGTTTGCTGGCAGTTAGAAACAGCTTGACTGTCCATGCTAAGGAGGCACACGGGATACAGGGAGGAATAAATTCCCAAACTCTCTTTGGCCTATGTTTTACCTCATCCAAGTTCTGCTTTATGTTTGCAGCAAGTGAGTAAATACTCTCCTGGTGTGATTTTGAGGCTTTCTCTTAAACCCCTCTTTCTGATCATATTCATGGGAAGTGCCTAAAAATCCTCCAAGTAAGGGACAAATCTTCTTCCATAAACAGAGTGAATATTGGTATTGAAATCCAAACCAAGTGGTAAGTGGTCTCAGCCTTCCTGCTAGTGGGCTGGATGTAGGCAGGGGCAAGAGAGCCCCTAATACAAGGAGTCAGGAACACAGGGAGGCTTTGAGGTAGAATGCAAAGAGCCTGGGTACGGAGGTCTGAAGCACTGACATCTGCCCCCCGAAATCATGCCCAGAGAGGGTCACAGCATCTTTTCTCTGAAGGGCTTTCTGAGCTCTGCTGCTTGGGAAAATCAAACCTCTGGTTAGGTCTGAAGGGGTTGGACAACCTCAGGTAATCCCTAAGATTCTTTCCATTTGTACATTTAGATTTCATAGACCAGGAGGTCTGAAAATAACAATTATTTGGAACCTTTGCAGAAAATTAGAGAAACCTACAAGAGGCAGTTTTGTGCAATAGGGTAACAGAGGATTTAAACTGAACCAGCAGAGAAAGCCATAGGTAAAAATCAGAGGAATGCATTTTTTTTTTTTTCAGTGAGGCCTGTTCTGAATTTCAAAAGTATGTGCCACACTCTAGCCCTACATTAAAGTATATTTGGGATTTGGGAGGGTGGTGTCTTCATGTGTTTATTTCTTTTAACTCAAGTGAAAATTCTTTCTTAGTCAAAAAGCCCCAAAGCGGGACTTCCCTGGTGGTGCAGGGGGTTAAGAATCCGCCTGGCAATGCAGGGGACACGGGTTCAAGCCCTGGTCGGGGAAGATCCCACATGCCACAGAGCCACTAAGCCCGTGCACCACAACTACTGAGCCTACGCTCTAGAGCCCACGAGCCACAACTACTGAGCCCGTGCACCACAACTACTGAAGCCGTGCACCTAGAGCCCATGCTCCGCAACAAGAGAAGCCACCGCAATGAGAAGCCCGCGCACCACAACGAAGAGTAGCCCACGCTCGCCGCAACTAGAGAAAGCCCACGTGCAGCAACAAAGACCCAATGCAGCCAAAAAAAAAAAAGCCCCAAGCACAGGAAATATAACAAGGTGGCAGTGGGGGGTGGAGGTGGGGTGACAGCTAATTTTGGCCCCAAAGTCTTCAGATTGGACACCAGGAAATAACCTGTCACATGACCTCCAGGAACCTGAAGACTTAAGGAATCACTTTACTGAGAAGACTTGCCTAGCAAACACCTCGCCCACAGCTTCCTCTTGCCAGCAAGTCCTAAAGGAGTTCACTGTTAGCAAGGCAGGAGTATCTACCTTGATCTCCCTTGCCCCATCCTCCAAAGTGGCTCAGAGAAGCCAGCAATTTCCTTTCCTCCTCAGCAGGCAACTCTCTCTTTTGTGAAACACCCCCTCGAGGACTTTTTTTTTTCTTTCGTTTTATTACCATTTTCCTAATCCCTTACCCTTAACAGATTTCCTTTTAAAAATAGAATTGTTGCCTATGAAATAGAGTAAAGCTTACTTTAGAGTTTTAATTCTGGTTAGGTTCACAGGGATATACAATAACATTTCTCTTGCCTTTTCTTTCTTTCATTTTTTTTGTAAAGTATTTGTTTGGGCTACACTTCTATTAGCTAGGTCTTTTTCTGGGAGTGGCTGAAGTTGCCTAAGGGAGGGTGGGTGGTAGAGTAAGAAAGCCAGTCAGAGTAGGATTCCTGCGCTGATGAGCAGGTAAAACTGTGTGTGTGTGTGTGTGTCTGTCTGTCTGTCTGTCTAACCCTGATGTAGGAAAAGTTAATTATCATATTTCCAATTGTTCAGAGCAGAGTGGGTGATTCACTGAACAATTTTGAAATTAAGTTTTGATCCTCTATTTGAAATTTCCCTGGAACAAAGGCTTTGGGTCCAGTTCCTACATTGCCTCTCAGGGTCCCAGTTTGTGAAATGCTAAGGGCTGGACAGACTAGAAATCCCCAGATTGCCTCCCCTCCCCTCCTCCCCCCATTGCCTCTTTCCTGCTATATTCTATAGTGAAAGGTTAGAATATCATCCTAACTTTTTGAGAAAGACAGCTAGCTGGCAACATGTACCTCTTTACTGCTCTGGGTTAGAAGCAAATTCTGGGAGCTTTCTCTATGTCAAAAGATACCTATGTTTCAAAACACAGTCAACATACTTCCTTCATCATGAAGCCTCCTCTAATTCTAACAAACCAAAAAATAAATTAAAAAAAAAATATATATATATATATATTTCCCTCCCCTAAACTTCCAAATAGGACTTAAGAGTACATAGTCATGTTTTGTGAATCTATGATGAGAATTTAGTGTATGTCAGGTGCTAGGTTAAACATTTTACATGTATTAACGTTGTAGGTAAATGCAACTTTTATCCCCATTTTGTATCTGAGCAGAAATTAGGTGACCTGCCCAAGGCCTTTGGTAAATGGTAGAGCCATTTATTTGCTGTATAGATAGAGATAGTACTCCATCTTTTGCTGATGTTTTATTACTATGTTTTACCTACCATTTTGCTTGCAACAATAATTAACATTTGTAAAAGGATTAACATTTTACCCAGTCATCAGCTCATTAATGTCAAAAAGACTTCTGTGATGTTGTTATTCTTATTTGACTCATTTTATCAATGAGTTCGACTCCCCACATTCCATAGGAGGTATGTGGCAGAGCCAATATTGGGTCAGGTGATTTGATTATAGATTTCTCCCTACCTGAGGCCACTGAACGACCTTGCCCAATCTCATTCAAGGGCAGCTTGGGGTTTTCAGGGCCTTTGTAGGGCCAGACCTTTCCCTTCACCTCAGCTACCTAAAGGTCTCAATTATGGAACCAGGTCAGGGGCACGGCCCATACTGGCCCAGGCTTAACCTAAGAGCTGCCTAAAGGAGAGAGTGCACAGATCTTCCTCAAGTTGTGCAGGCGGCCATCTGTTTCTGTGGGCTTACATCCACAGATATGGAGAGCTGACTGTCTTCATGGTAATATGCTATTTTTTTTAACATATTTATGGGAGTATGATTGCTTTACAATGGTGTGTTCGTTTCTGCTTTATAACAAAGTGAGTCAGCTATGCATATCCATATACCCCCATATCTCTTCCCTCTTGCGTCTCCCTCCCTCCCACCCTCCCTATCCCACCCGTCTAGGTGGTTACAAAGCACCGTGCTGCTCTCCATGTGCTATGCGGCTGCTTCCCACTAGCTATCTATTTTACATCTGGTAGTGTATATATGTCCATGCCACTTTCTCATTTCGTCCCAGCTTACCCTCCCCCCTCCTCGTGTCCTCAAGTCCATTCTCTACGTCTGCGTCTTTATTCCTGTCCTGCCCCTAGGTTCTTCAAAACCAATTTTTTTTTTTTAGATTCCATATATATGTGTTAGCATACGGTATTTGTTTTTCTCTTTCTGACTTACTTCACACTGTATGACAGACTCTAGGTCCATCCACCTCACTACAAATAACTCAGTTTCGTTTCCTTTTATGGCTGAGTAATATTCCATTGTATATATGTGCCACATCTTCTTTATCCATTCATCTGTCGATGGATACTTAGGTTGCTTCCATGTCCTGGCTATTGTAAATAGAGCTGCAATGAACATTGTGGTACATGACTCTTTTTGAATTATGGTTTTCTCAGGGTATATGCCCAGTAGTGGGATTGCTGGGTCATATGGTAGTTCTATTTTTAGTTTTTTAAGGAACCTCCATACTGTTTTCCATAGTGGCTGTATCAATTTACATTCCCACCAACAGTGCAAGGGGGGTTCCCTTTTCTCCAAACCCTATCCAGCGTTTATTGTTTGTAGATTTTTTGATGATGGCCATTCTGACTGGTGTGAGGTGATACCTCATTGTAGTTTGGATTTGCATTTCTCTAAAGATTAGTGATGTTGAGCATTCTTTCATGTGTTTGTTGGCAGTCTGTATATCTTCTTTGGAGAAATGTCTATTTAGGACTTCTGCCCATTTTTGGATTGGGTTATTTGTTTTTTTGATATTGAGCTGCATGAGCTCCATGTAAATTTTGGAGACTAACCCTTTGTCAGTTGCTACATTTGCAAATATTTTCTCCCATTCTGAGGGTTGTCTTTACATCTTGTTTATGCTTTCCTTTGCTGTGCAAAAACTTTTAAGTTTCATTAGGTCCCATTTGTTTATGTTTGTTTTTATTTCCATTTCTCTAGGAGGTGGGTCAAAAGGGATCTTGCTGTGATTTATGTCATGGAGTGTTCTGCCTATGTTTTCCTCTAAGAGTTTGATAGTGTCTGGCCTTACATTTATGTCTTTAATCACTTTGAGTTTATTTTTGTGTATGGTGTTAGGGAGTGTTCTAATTTCATTCTTTTACATATAGCTGTCCAGTTTTCCCAGCACCACTTATTGAAGAGGCTGTCTTTTCTCCATTGTATATTCTTGCCTCCTTTATCAAAAATTAAGTGACCATATGTATGTGGGTTTATCTCTGGATTTTCTATCCTGTTCCATTGGTCTATATTTCTGTTTTTGTGCCAGTACCATAATGTCTTGATTACTGTAGCCTTGTAGTATAGTCTGAAGTCAGGGAGCCTGATTCCTCCAGCTCTGTTTTACTTTCTCAAGATTGCTTTGGCTATTCGGGGTCTTTTGTGTCTCCATACAAATTGTGAAATTTTTTGTTCTAGTTCTGTGAAAAATGCCATGGGTAGTTTGATAGGGATTGCACTGACTCTGTAGATTGCTTTGGGTAGTTATAGTCATTTTCACAATGTTGACCATTCCAATCCAAGAACATGGTATATTTCTCCATCTGTTGGTATCATCTTTAATTTCTTTCATCAGTGTCTTATCGTTTTCTGCATACAGGTCTTTTGTCTCCTTAGGTAGGTTTATCCCTAGGTATATTATTCTTTTTGTTGCATTGGTAAATGGGAATGTTTCCATAATTTCTCTTTCAGATTTTTCATCATTGGTGTATAGGAATGCAAGAGATTTCTATGCATTAATTTTGTATCCTGCTACTTTACCAGATTCATTGATTAGCTCTAGTAGTTTTCTGGTAGCATCTTTAGGATTCTCTGTGTATAGTATCATGTCATCTACAGACAGTGACAGCTTTACTTCTTCTTTTCCGATTTGGATTCCTTTTATTTCTTTTTCTTCTCTGATTGCTGTGGCTAAAACTTCCAAAGCTATGTTGAATAATAGTGGTGAGAGTGGGCAACCTTGTGTTGTTCCTGATCTTAGTGAAAATGGTTTCAGTTTTCCACCATTGACAACAATGTTGGCTGTGGGTTTCTCAACATATGGCCTTTGTTATGTTGAGCTAAGTTCCCTCTCTGCCTACTTTCTGGAGGATTTTTATCATAAATGGGTGTTGAATTTTGTCAACAACTTTTTCTGCATCTATTGAGACGATCATATGGTATTTATCCTTCAATTTGTTAATATGGTGTATCACATTGATTGATTCGCGTATATTGAAGAATCCTTGCATTCCTGGGATAAACCCCAGTTGATCATGGTGTATGGTCTTTTTAATGTGCCATTGGATTCTGTTTGCTAGTATTTTGTTGAGGATTTTTGCATCTATGTTCATCAGTAATATTGGCCTGTAGTTTTCTTTCCTTGTAACATCTTTGTCTGGTTTTGGTATCAGGGTGATGGTGGCCTCGTAGAATGAGTTTGGGAGTGTTCCTCCCTCTGTTATATTTTGGAAGAGTTTGAGAAGGATGGGTGTAAGCTCTTCTCTAAATGTTTAATAGAATTCACCTGTGAAGCCATCTGGTCCTGAGCTTTTGTTTGTTAGATTTTTAATCACAGTCTCAATTTCAGTGCTTGTGATTGGTCTGTTTATATTTTCTATTTCTTCCTGGTTCAGTCTCGGAAGGTTGTGCTTTCCTAAGAATTTGTCCATTCTTTCAGGTTGTCCATTTTATTGGCATAGAGTTGCTTGTAGTAAGCTCTCATGAGCCTTTGTATTTTGCAGTGTTAGTTGTTACTTCTCCTTTTTCATTTCTAATTCTATTGATTTGAGTCTTCTCCCTTTTTTTCTTGATGAGTCTGCCTAATGGTTTATCAATTTTGTTTATTGTATCAAAGAACCAGCTTTTAGTGTTATTGATCTTTGCTATTGTCTCCTTCATTTCTTTTTCATTTATTTCTGATCTGATCTTTATGATTTCTTTCCTTCTGCTAACTTTGGGGTTTTTTTGTTCTTTCTCCTCTAATTGCTTTAGGTGTAACTTTAGGTTGTTTATTTGAGATGTTTCTTGTTTCTTGAGGTAGGATTGTATTGCTATAAACTTACCTCTTAGAACTGCTTTTGAAGCATCCCATAGGTTTTGGGTCATCGTGTTTTCATTGTCATTTGTTTCTAGGTATCTGTTGATTTCCTCTTTGATTTCTTCAGTGATCTCTTGGTTATTAAGTACTGTATTGTTTAGCCTCCATGTGTTTCTATTTTTTACAGATTTTTCCCTGTAATTGATATCTAGTCTCATAGCGTTGTGGTCGGAAAAGATACTTGATATTATTTCAATTTTCTTAAATTTACCAAGGCTTGATTTGTGACCCAAGATATGATGTATCCTGGAGAACGTTCCATGAGCACTTGAGAAGAAAATGTGTTCTGTTGTTTTTGGATGGAATGTCCTATAAATATCAATTAAGTCCATCTTGTTTAATGTATCATTTAAAGCTTGTGTTTCCTTATTTATTTTCATTTTGGATGATCTGTGCATTGGTGAAAGTGGAGTGTTAAAGTCCCCTACTATGATTGTGTTACTATCGATTTCCCCTTTTATGGCTGCTAGCATTTACCTTATGTATTGAGGTGCTCCTACGTTGGGTGAGCAAATATTTACAATAGTTATATCTTCTTGGATTTATCCCTTGATCATTATGTAGTGTCCTTCTTTGTCTCTTGTAATAGTCTTTCTTTTAAAGTCTATGTCTGATATGAGAATTGCTATTCCAGCTTTCTTTTGATTTCCATTATTCATGCAATATCCTTTTCAATCCCCTTACTTTCAATCTTAATGTGTCCCTAGGTGTGAAGTGGGTCTCTTGTAGGCAGCATATATACAGGTCTTGTTTTTGTATCCATTCAGCCAGTCTGTGTCTATTGGTTGGAGCATTTAATCCATTTACATTTAAGGTAATTATTGATATGTATGTTCCTATTACCATTTTCTTAATTGTTTTGGTTTTGTTATTGTAGGTCTTTTCTTTCTCTTGTGTTTCCTGCCTAGAGTAGTTCCTTTAGCATTTGTTGTAAAGCTGGTTTGGTGTTGCTGAATTCTCTTAGGTTTTGCTTGTCTGTAAAGGTTTTAATTTCTCCATCAAGTCTGAATGAGATCTTTGCTGGGTAGAGTAATCTTTGTTGTAGTTTCTTCCCTTTCATCACTTTAAATATATCCTGCCACTCCCTTCTGGCTTGCAGAGTTTCTGCTGAAAGATCAGCTGTTAAACTTATGGGGATTCCTTTGTATGTTATTTATTGTTTTTCCCTTGCTGCTTTTAATATTTTTTCTTTGTATTTAATTTTTGATAGTTTGATTAACTATGTATGGGACTCTGTGCTTCCTGGACTTGATTAACTATTTCCTTTCCCATATTAGGGAAGTTTTCAACTATAATCTCTTCAAATATTTTCTCAGTCCCTTTCTTTTTCTCTTCTTCTGGGACCCCTATATGTTGGTTCATTTAATGTTGTCCCAGAGGTCTCTGAGACTGTCCTGAATTCTTTCCATTCTTTTTTCTTTATTCTGCTCTGTGGTAGTTATTTCCACTATTTTATCTTCCAGGTCACTTATCCATTCTTCTGCCTCAGTTATTCTGCTATTGATTCCTTCTAGAGAATTTTAAATTTCATTTATTGTGGTGTTCATCATTGTTTGTTTACTTTTTAGTTCTTCTAGGTCCTTGTTAAACGTTTCTTGTATTTTCTCCATTCTATTTCCAAGATTTTGGATCATCTTTACTATCACTACTCTGAATTCTTTTTCAGGTAGACTGCCTATTTCCTCTTCATTTGTTTGGTCTGGTGGGGTTTGACCTTGCTCCTTCATCTGCTGTGTGTTTCTCTGTCTTCTCATTTTGCTTAACTTACTGTGTATGGGGTCTCCTTTTCATAGGCTGCTGGTTTGTAGTTCCTGTTATTTTTGGTGTCTGCCCCAGTGGCTAAGATTGGTTCAGTGGGCTATGTAGGCTTCCTGGTGGAGAGGACTGGTGCCTGTGTTCTGGTGAATGAGGCTGGATCTTGTCTTTCTGGTGGGCAGGACCACATCCGGTGGTGTGTTTTGGGGTGACTGGGACCTTATTATGATTTTAGGCAGCCTCTCTGCTAATGGTTGGGGTTGTTTTCCTGTCTTGCTAGTTGTTTGGCATGGGGTGTCCAGCACTGTAGCTTGCTGGTTGTTGAGTGGAGCTGGGTCTTAGCATGGAGATGGAGATCTCTGGGAGAGTTTTCGCTGTTTAATATTACATGTGGCCTGGCAGTCTCTATTGGACCAGTGTCCTGAACTCGGCTCTCCCACCTCAGAGGCAGAGGCCTGCTACCCGCTGCAGCACCAAGACCCTGTCAGCCACACAGCCCAGAAGAAAAGGGAGAAAAAAAGAAAAAATAAAGTTATTAAAATAAAATATATTTATTAAAAAAGAAAAAAAAAACAAAGAAGAGAGCAACCAAAGCAAAGAACAAATCCACCAATGATAACAAGCGCTAAAATGTATACCAAGGAAAAAAAAAAAAAGGACAGACAGAACCCTAGGACAAATGGTAAAAGCAAAGCTATACAGACAAAATCACACAAAGAAGCTTAAACATACACACTCACAAAAAGAGAAAAAGGAAAATAATATATATATCATTGCTGCCAAAGTCCACCACATCAATTATTTGATGATCCGTTGTCAATTCAGGTATTTCAGAGATGCAGGTACATCAAGTTGATTGTGGAGATTTAATCCAGTGCTCCTGAGGCTGCTGGGAGAGATTTCCCTTTCTCTTCTTTGTTCACACAGCTCCTGGGGTTCAGCTTTGGATTTGGCCTCGCCTCTGCGTGTACGTTGGCTGAGGGCATCTGTTTTTTCGCTCAGAGAGGGCAGGGTTAAAGTAGCAGCTGATTAGGGGGCTCTGGCTCACTCAGGCCGGCGGGAGGGAGGGGTACAGAATGTGGGGTGAGCCTGCGGTGGCAGAGACCAGCATGACATTGCAACAGCCTGAGGTGCACCATGTGTTCTCCCAGGGAAGTTGTCCCTAGATCTCAGGAACTTGGCAGTGGCGGGCTGCACAGGCTCACAGGAGGGGAGGTGTGGATAGTGACGTGTGCTTGCACACAGGCTTCTTGGTGGCTGCAGCAGCAGCCTTAGCGTCTCTGGTGTCCGCAATGATAGCCGCGGTTCGCACCCGTCTCTGGAGCTCGTTTAGGCAGCGCTGTGAATCCCCTCTCCTCGTGCACCCCGAAACACTTGTTTCTTGCCTCTTAGGCAGGTCCAGAGTTTTCCCGGACTTCCTCCCGGCTAGCCGTGGCACACTAGTCCCTTCAGGCTGTCTTCACGCAGCCAACCCCAGTTCTCTCCCTGGGATCTGACCGAAGCTGGAGCCTCAGCTCCCAGCCCCCGCCCGCCCCGGCGGGTGAGCAGACAAGCCTCTCGGGCTGGTGAGTGCTGCTCGGCACCAATCCTCTGTGTGGGAGTCTCTCCGCTTTGCCCTCTGCACCCCTGTGGCTGCACTCTCCTCCGTGGCTCCAAAGGTTCCCCCACACCACTCCCCGTCTCTGCCAGTGAAGGGGCTTCCTAGTGTGTGGAAACTTTTCCTCCTTCACTGCTCTCTCCCAGAGGTGCAGGTCCTGTCCCTATTCTTTTGTCTCTGTTTTTTCTTTTATCTTTTGCCCTACCCAGGTATGTGGGGAGTTTCTTGCCTTTTGGGAAGTCTGAGGTCTTTTGCTAGCGTTCAGTAGGTGTTCTGTAGGAGTTGTTCCACATGTAGATGTATTTCTGATGTATTTGTGGGGAGGAAGGCGATCTCAACATCTCCTCTGCCATCTTGAGGGTCTCTCTGTGGTATTTTATATAAGGGACTGGAGCATCCATGACTTTTGGTATCAGTGAGGTCCTGGAACCAATCCTTCCTAGGGATTATGAGAGGTGCCCTCATTACTTCCAACAGGATTGCTGGGTTTCCCTTCATATTGGGCCATTATAGGGAGGTCAGAGAATGTAAGGAGCCAGGTCAATATGACCAGTGGCTTTATATGACCAGATCAATAGATCCAGTGGCTTTTACCAGCCCACGTCTTCATATTGGTTCACAGAATGGTTCCTGCTCTTCTCTGAGAATGGAATGAAGGTTCAGTTCCATTTGGACAGCACATACTAAGAAAAACTATATTGGGGTAAGGAGTCACCTAACTGAATCCCTGCAGTAAAGGACATGTTATAGTTCATTAATCTTTTTAGCGAGTAAATAATAAGCACTTACTATATACCAAATTTTATGTGCATGTTAGAGCTTTAGAAGTATGACAATGAACAAGAATTTTCCCACACCTTTTAAAGATTTTGTCAACCATAAATAAAGAGGTAAACTGGAGCAAGCTCAAATTACCAGAAATTGAGTTTATTTGAAAATAGCAGAGGAACTGCAATTCAGGAAACGTGCGCTGCAGCAAGTTACAGGTGAGTCCATGAGGATTTGGGGCAGGCTGCATTTATGGGCAATGGTGTGAAGAGGGAGAAGTCCCGCCAGAGTCCAGGCAGTAAGTTCACTGGCTTGAGGGTGGGACAGATTCTTAGCAAATGATCATTGGTCAGGAGATGTCTTGGTTTTCAGTAAATCAGACATATACAGAAATCAGTCTCAGCTCTTAAGTTCCATTCTTCTGAAGGCACATGTCTGAGTTTCTCCATTTCATATCATCTGGTTCCATTTTGGATTGAAATTCTTTCACAATTTCATAATCATATGAGAGATATGCAAAAAGGCAGTTATTATGCTGTGTGCTGGTCACTCACAATGACGAAAGCAGGGGTCTGTGCAATCAGAAGAGGATCATTTATACTGTAGGGAGTTGGATAAAGAAGAAGGTGGTGATGGAAGGCAGGAACATAATGGAAGGAATGAGATACAGGGGAGAGTATTCCTGGTGAAAGGAATGGCATGCACGTAGGACAGAGAGAGACAAGAACACAGCGGGGTTGGAGAGGTGGTGGGTGGGAGTTCGGCACTCCTGGAATGCGCTTGTACAGCAGCACTGGAATGCATTCCGCCTCTGGAATTAGAGCAACTGCTGGTCTTACACTGCTTCTCAGTGTACTCACCTAACAACATGTTAAAAATAATTTATGTTCCTAATAAATTTAAATTTAAATAAATTTAAAGTGCCTACCAAGTATCTTGCTTCAGAAATAAATGGATGGAGAAAAGTGTTCTGGTTACTATGCTATATAAGAAACTGCCCCAAAGGTAGTGGCTTAAACTGACAATTATTTTATTTTGTTTACAGATTGTGTAGGTCAGGAGCTCATACAGGAGTGATGAGGAAGCCTGCCACACATCTGTGGCCTAAGGCTATCTCCTATTGAGTGTAGAATCTGTCTTGTGGTGGACCACTTGATCTGTGTAGGGTGCGTGGGGCAAGCCAGGGACAAGAGTCTTCTTGGAGGCAGACTTCCTCCTCTGGTTACCTTGGTCCAGCCCATTCAACTGGGCCTCACATGACCTTCCAGTTGCAGAACCCCTGTTTAGCAACAAGTGTCTTGTCTGGGCCTTTATTCTCACTCTAAACCAGATTTTATGAATGGACTTTTGTGAATGGACTGATCTCCTGAGGCCACAGTGGCCCCTCTTGACGACCTTTCTATCCTGTTTGCTCTCATCCTCTTTCCTTCAGATCAGAACTAAGAGGGAGTTGAGATGCCCTGATACTTTCACAGGAACTAGAGTCTGTATCCCTGTTAGATTCCTGAGAGTTCTCAAACTTCTCAGTTTTTTTCTTCTTTTCTACCACCCCAGCATAATTTGAAGAAACTTATCAAGGGGGAGAGTAGAACCATGTCTTATAAGTTTCTTTTTAAATTTTTACTTAAAAATGATTTACTTAATTTTTGAATATGCAGTGCATTCACATAGATCAGAATTCTAAGATGAAAGTAAATAAATAATTAGGATACCTTCCACATTGTCATGTGCCTCATAAATCTCTCCAATTTTTCTAGTACAGGATCTCAAAATAGTCACTGAATTGTAACAGTCAAGTTCCTAGCAAAGTACACTTAGTACATGGGATGGATTTACTGTAAAGATAATGAACCTAAAACATCAGGGCCCCTCTCTTGCTTGAGCCCTGTGTTAGCCTGTTCAGGCTGCTATAACAAACTACCCTAGACTGGGTGACTTATAAACAACAGAAATGTCTCATAGTTCTGTACGCTAAAAGGTCTGAGATTAAGGTGCCAGCAGGTTTGACGTCTGCTAAGATCCTGCCTCCTGGTTCACAGCTGTCTTTTCACTGTGTCCTTACATGTGGCAGGGGGAAGGGAACTCTCTGGGGTTTCTTTTATAAAGGCACTAGTCCCATTCATGCAGGCTCCACCTTAATGACCTAATTACCTTCCAAAAGCACCACCTCTTAACACAATTATATTGGGAGTTAGGGTTTAACATATGAATTGTGGGGAGACATAAACATTCAGTCTACAGCAGGCCCATTCCAGGTCATCTTCTAGGAGCACTATTAATATGTTGATATGCCTTGTAAAATTTGCAGTCATAATACATTTTAACCACATCAGTTAAGTCGATTGTGTCTTTTAACTCCAGAACCTGCAGGGCCAGAATTATTGTGATATAAAAGTGCTCCATATATGGCACAAGGAATTGGACATATATATGGGGGGGGGGAACCATTATAGTGGTGGAAGAGACAGCCTATTAATAAGAATATTATGTTATTTTTCTGGATTTTGTGATGGTTATAGTATCTGTCAGCCCTTTTATATTTGTAATTTTCCCCATTACTTTTGCCATTTTCTAAACACTTTGTTACCCATTTTTTTTATTTGTTATTTTGTGTCCTTTTAGGTGCTCCAAATTATAAGAACTTTTGGTCCCACAAAATACTGATCCTCTCCTATATAAATAGCAGGCAGGTGTCTCACTACTTTGCTTTAGTTGTGGTTTGCCCATCTGTCCAGGGTGAATGACCCAAACAATAGAAGGACAGTCTGTGTTTCTCACTGTAAAGTCTTGGCACTTTCTTGGCTCTTGTCCAACTCACCAGATCACAATCTCCATCATTACTGTTAACAGCAACCATTAAAATGATTAAAATGCAACCAGTAAACGTCATCTTGGAGAGAGCTTCAAGATGGCGGAGGAGTAAGATGTGGAGATCAACTTCCTCCCCACAAATACATCAGAAATACATCTACATGTGGAACAAATTCTACAGAACACCTACTGAACGCTGGCAGAAGACCTCAGACTTCCCAAAAGGCAAGAAACTCCCCACGTACATGGGTAGGGCAAGAGAAAAAAGAAAAAACAGAGACAAAAGAATAGGGACAGGACCTGCACCTCTGGGAGGGAGCTGTGGAGGAGGAAAAGCTTCCACACACTAGGAAGACCTTTCACTGGCAGAGACGGGGGGTGGTGGAGGAGAAGCTTCAGCGCCACAGAGAAGAGCACAGAAACAGGGGTACAGAGGGCAAAGCAGAGAGATTCCAGCACAGAGGATTGCTGCCGACCAGTGCACACCAGCTGAGAGGCTTGTCTGCTCATCCGTCGGGGTGGGTGGGGGCTGGGAACTGAGGCTCGGGTTTCGGAGGCCAGACCCCAGGGAGAGGACTGGATTTGGCTGCGTGAAAACAGCCTGAAGCCTGAAGGGGGCTAGTGTGCCACAGATAGCCGGGAGGGAGTCTGGGAAAAAGTCTGGACCTGCTTAAGAGGCAAGAGACCATTGTTTCAAGGGGTGCGAGGAGAGGGGATTCAGAGCACCGCCTAAATGAGCTCCAGAGACGGGAGTGAGCCGCGGCTATCAGCGCAGACACCAGAGACGGACATGAAACGCTAAGGCTGAGGCTGCAGCCACCAAGAAGCCTATGTGCAAGCACAGGTCACTCTCCACACCTCCCCTCCTGGGAGCCTGTGCAGCCCACCACTGCCAAGTTCCTGAGATCTAGGGACAACCTCCCCGGGAGAACACACGGCGCGCCTCAGGCTGTTGCAATGTCACGCTGGTCTCTGCCACCACAGGCTCACCCCACATTCTGTACCCCTCCCTCCCGCCGGCCTGAGTGAGCCAGAGCGCCCTAATCAGCTGCTACTTTAACCCCATCCTGTCTGAGCGAAAAAACAGATGCCCTCAGCCAACGTACACGCAGAGGCAAGGCCAAATCCAAAGCTGAACCCCAGGAGCTGTGTGAACAAAGAAGAGAAAGGGAAATCTCTCCCAGCAGCCTCAGGAGCAGCGGATTAAATCTCCACAATCAACTTGATGTACCCTGCGTCTGTGGAATACCTGAATAGACAACGAATCAACCCAAAATTGAGGCGCTGGACTTTGGGAGCAACTGTAGACTTGGGGTTTGCTTTCTGCATCTAATTTATTTCTGGTTTTATATTTATCTTAGTTTAGTATTTAGAGTTTATTATCATTGGTAGATTTGTTTATTGATTTGGTTGCTCTCTTCCTTTTTTTAAATATATATATATATATTTTTCCTTTTTCTCTTTTTGAGAGTGTGTATGTGTATGCTTCTTTGTGTGATTTTGTCTGTATAGCTTTGCTTTTACCATTTGTCCTAGTGTTCTCTCTGTCCATTTTTTTGGGGGGGGGGATAGTTTTTAGCACTTGTTATCATTGGTGGATTTGTTTTTTGGTTTTGTTGCTCTTTCTTTTTTATTACTCTTAATTTTTTTTTATTTTTAATAATTTTTAAATTTTTTTGTTTTAATAACTATTTTACTTTATTTTATTTTTTTTCTCTCTTTCTTTCTTTTCTTCTCCATTTTCTTCTGAGTCGTGTGGCTGACAGGGTCTTGGTGCTCCAGGCAGGTGTCAGGCCTGTGCCTCTGAGGTGGGAGAGCACAGTTCAGGACATTGGTCCACAAGAGACCTCCCAGCTCCATGTAATATTAAATGGTGAAAGCTCCCCTGGAGATCTCCATCTCAGCTCTAAGATCCAACTCCACTCAACGACCAGCAAGATACAGTGCTGGACACCCTATGCCAAACAACTAGCAAGACAGGAACACAACCCCACCCATTAGCAGAGAGGCTGCCTAGAATCATAATAAGATCACACCCACACCAAAACACACCACTGGACGTGGTCTTGCCCATCAGAAAGACAAGATCCAGTCTCAACCACCAGAACACAGGCACTAGTCCCCTCCACCAGGAAGCCTACACAACCCACTGAACCAACCTTAGCCACTGGGGGCAGACACCAAAAACAATGGGAACTATGAATCTAAACCCTGCGAAAAGGAGACCCCAAACACAGTAAGTTAAACAAAATGAGAAGACAGAGAAACACACAGCAGATAAAGGAGCAAGATCAAACCCCACCAGACCAAACAAATGAAGAGGAAATAGGCAGTCTATCTGAAAAAGAATTCAGAGTAATGATAGTAAAGATGATCCAAAATCTTGGAAATAGAATGGAGAAAATACAAGAAATGTTTAACAAGGAACTAGAAGAACTAAAGAGCAAACAAACAATAATGAACAACACAATAAATGAAATTAAAAATTCTCTAGAAGGGATCAATAGCAGAATAACTGAGGCAGAAGAATGGATAAGTGACCTGGAAGATAAGATAGTGGAAATACCTACTGCAGAGCAGAATAAAGAAAAAAGAATGGAAAGAATTGAGGACAGTCTTAGAGACCTCTGGGTCAACATTAAACGCACCAACATTCAAATTAAAGGGTTCCCAGAAGAAGAAGTGAAAAAGAAAGGGAATGAGAAAATATTTGAAGTGCTTATACTTGAAAACTTCCCTAATATGGGAAAGGAAATAGTCATTCCAGTTCAGGAAGAGCAGAGAGTCCCATGTAGAATAAATCCAAGGAAAAACATGCCAAGACACATATAATCAAACTATCAAAAATGAAATACAAAGAAAAAATATTAATAGCAGCAAGGGAAAAACAGCAAATAACATACAAGGGAATCCCCATAAGGTTAACAGCTGATCTTTCAGCAGAAACTCTGCAAGCCAGAAGGGAGTGGCAGGACATATTTAAAGTGATGAAAGGGAAAAACCTACAACCAAGATTACTCTACCCAGTAAGGACCTCATTCAGATTCGACAGAGAACTTAAAACTTTACAGACAAGCAAAAGCTAAGAGAATTCAGCACCACGAAACCAACTTTACAACAAATGCTGAAGGAACTTCTCTAAGCAGGAAACACAAGAGGAGGAAAAGACCTACAATAACAAACCCAAAACAATTAAGAAAATGGTAACAGGAACATACATATCAATAATTACCTTAAATGTAAATGGATTAAATGCTCCTACCAAAGGACAAAGACTGGCTGAATGGATACAAAAAACAAGACCTGTATATATGCTGTCTACAAGAGACCCTCTTCAGACCTAGGGACACATATAGACTGAAAGTAAGGGGAAGGAAAAAGATATTCCATGCAAATGGAAATCAAAAGAAAGCTGGAATATCAATTTTCATATCAGACAAAATATTTGTTAAAAGAAAGACTATTACAAGAGACGAAGAAGGACAGTACATAATGATCAAGGGATCAATCCAAGAAGATATAACAATTGTAAATATTTATGCACCTAACGTTGGAGCACCTCAATACATAACACAAATGCTAGCAGCCATAAAAGGGAAAAACAACAGTAACACAATCAAAGTAGGGGACTTTCACCAATGGACAGACCATCCAAAATGAAAATAAGCAAGGAAACAAAAGCTTTAAATGATACATTAAACAAGACGGACTTAATTGATATTTATAGGACATTCCATCCAAAAACAACACTTTCTTCTCAAGTGCTCATGGAAAATTCTCCAGGATACATCATACCATGGGTCACAAATCAAGCCTTGGTAAATTTAAAAAATTTGAAATTGTATCAAGTATCTTTTCCGACCACAACACTATGAGACTAGATTTCAATTACAGAGGAAAATCTGTAAAAAATACAAATACATGGAGGCTAAACAATACACTACTTAGTAACCATGAGATCACTGAAGAATTCAAAGAGGAAATCAAAAAATACCTAGAAACAAATGACAATGAAAACGCAACGACCCACACCTGTGGGATGCAGGAAAAGCAGTTCTAAGAGGGAAGTTTATAGCAATACAATCCTACCTCAAGAAACAAGAAACATCTCAAATAAATAACATAACCTTACATCTAAAGCAATTAGAGAAAGAAGAACAAAAAAACCCTGAAAGTTAGCGAAGGAAAGAAATCATAAAGATCAGATCAGAAATAAATGAAAAAGAAATGAAGGAAACAATAGCAAAGATCGGTAAAACTAAAAGCTGGTTCTTTGAGAAGATAAACAAAATTGATAAACCATTACTCAGACTCCTCAAGAAAAAAAGAATCAATAGAATTAGAAATTAGAATCAAATAGAATTAGAAATGAAAAAGGAGAAGTAACAACTGAAACTACAGAAATACAAAGGATCACGAGAGATTACTACACGCAACTATATGCCAATAAAATGGACAACCTGGAAGAAATGGACAAATTCTTAGAAAAGCACAACCTTCCGAGACTGAACTAGGAAGAAATAGAAAATACAAAGAGACCAATCAGAAGCACTGAAATTGAGACTGTGATTAAAAATCTTCCAACAGGGCTTCCCTGGTGGCGCAGTGGTTGAGAATCTGCCTGCCAATGCAGGGGACACGGGTTCGTGCCCTGGTCTGGGAAGATCCCACATGCCGCGGAGCAACTGGGCCCGTGAGCCACAATTACTGAGCCTGCGCGTCTGGAGCCTGTGCTCCGCAACAAGAAGAGGCTGCGATAGTCAGAGGCCCGCGCACTGCAATGAAGAGTGGCCCCCGCTTGCCACAACTAGAGAAAGCCCTCACACAGAAACGAAGACCCAACACAGCCATAAATAAATAAAAATAAATAAATAAATTAATTAAAAAAAAAAAAAATCTTCCAACAAACAAAAGCCCAGGAACAGATGGCTTCACAGGTGAATTCTATCAAACATTTAGAGAAGAGCTAACACTCATCCTTCTCAAACTCTTCCAAAGTATAGCAGAGGGAGGAACACTCCCCAACTCATTCTACCAGGCCACCATCACCCTGATACCAAAACCAGAGAAAGACATGCCAATATCACTGATGAACATAGATGCAAATGTCCTCAAGATAATAGTAGCAAAAAGAATCCAACAGTGCATTAAAAGGATCATACATCATGATCAAGTGGGGTCTATCCCAGGAATGCAAGGATTCTTCAATATATGCAAATCAATCCATGTGATAAACCATATTAACAAGTTGAAGGAGAAAAACCGTATGATCCTCTCAATAGATGCAGAAAAAGCTTTTGACAAAATTTAACACTCATTTATGATAAAAACCCTCCAGAAAGTAGGCATAGAGGGAACTTACCTCAACATAATAAAGGCCATATATAACAAACCCACAGCCAACATTGTTCTCAATGGTGAAAAATTGAAACCATTTCCTCTAAAATCAGGAACAAGGCAAGGTTGTCTACTCTCACCACTATTATTCAACATAGTTTTGGAATTTTTAGCCACAGCAATCAGAGAAGAAAAAGAAATAAAAGGAATCCAAATCAGAAAAGAAGAAGTAAAGCTGTCACTGTTTGCATATGTCATGATACTATACATAGAGAATCCTAAAGATGCTACCAGAAAACTACTAGAGCTAATCAATGAATTTGGTAAAGTAGCAGGATACAAAATTAATGCACAGAAATCTCTTGTATTCCTATACACTAATGATGAAAAATCTGAAAGTGAAATTAAGGAAACACTCCCATTTACCATGCCAACAAAAAGAATAAAATACCTAGGAATAAACATACCTAAGGAGAAAAAAGACCTGTATGCACAAAACTGTAAGACACTGATGAAAGAAATTAAAGATGATACAAACAGATGGAGAGATATATCATGTTGTTGGATTGGAGGAATCAACATTGTGAAAATGACTCTACTACCCAAAGCAATCTACAGATTCAATGCAATCCCTATCAAACTACCAATGGCATTTTTAACAGAACTAGAACAAAGATTTTCACAATTTGTATGGAAACACAAAAGACCCCGAATAGCCAAAGCAATCTTGAGAAAGTAAAACAGAGCTGGAGGAATCAGGCTCCCTGACTTCAGACTATACTACAAGGCTACAGTAATCAAGACATTATGGTACTGGCACAAAAACAGAAATATAGATCAATGGAACAGGATAGAAAGTCCAGAGATAAACCCACGTACATATGGTCACTTTATTTTTGATAAAGGAGGCAAGAATATACAATGGAGAAAAGACAGCCTCTTCAGTAAGTGGTGCTGGGAAAACGGGACAGCTACATATAAAAGAATGAAATTAGAACACTTCCTAACACCATACACAAAAATAAACTCAGAATGGATTAGAGACCTAAATGTAAGGCCAGACACTATCAAACTCTTAGAGAAAAACTTAGGCGGAACACTCTATGACATAAATCACAGCAAGATCCCTTTTGACCCACCTCCTAGAGAAATGGAAATAAAAACAAAAATAAACAACTGGGTCCTAATGAAACTTAAAAGCTTTTGCACAGCAAAGGCAAGCATAAACAAGACCAAAAGACAACCCTCAGAATGGGAGAAATTATTTGCAAATGAAGCAACTGACAAAGGATTAATCTCCAAAATTTACAAGCAGCTCATGCAGCTAAATATCAAAAAAACAAACAACCAAATCCAAAAATGGGCAGAAGACCTAAATAGACATTTCTCCAAAGAAGGTATACAGACAGCCAACAAACACAAGAAAGAATGCTCAACATCAGTAATCATTAGAGAAATGCAAATCAAAACTACAATGAGGTATCACCTCACACTGGTCAGAATGGCCATCATCCAAAAATCTACAAACAATAAATGCTGATAGGGTGTGGAGAAAAGGGAACCCTCTTGCACTGATGCTTGAAATGAAAATTGATACAGCCATTGTGGAGAACAGTATGGAGGTTCCTTAAAAAACTAAAAATAGAACTACCATATGACCCAGCAATCCCACTCCTGGGCATATACCCTGAGAAAACCATAATTCAAAAAGAGTCATGTACCACAATGTTCATTGCAGCTCTATTTACAATAGCCAGGACATGGAAGCAACCTAAGTGTCTGTTGACCGATGAATGGATAAAGAAGATGTGGTACACTTATACAATGGAATATTACTCAGCCATAAAAGGAAACGAAATTGAGTTATTTTTAGTGATGTGGATGGACCTAGAGTCTGTCATACAGAGTGATGTAATTCAGAAATAGAAAAACAAATACCGTATGCTAAGACATATATATGGAATCTAAAAAAAACAAAATGGTCTTGAAGAACCTAGGGGCAGGACAGGAATAAAGACACAGACGTAGAGAATGGACTTAAGGACACGAATCGGGGAGGCTAAGCTGGGACGAAATGAGGGAGTGGCATGGACATATATACAGTACCAGATGTAAAATAGACAGCTAGTGGGAAGCAGCCGCCTAGCACAGGGAGATCAATTTGGTGCTTGTGACCATTAGAGGGGTGGGATAGGGAGGGTGGGAGGGAGACGCAAGAGGGAGGGGATATCGGTATATATGTATGCATATAGCTGATTCACTTTATTATAAAGCAGAAACTAACACACCATTGTAAAGCAATTATACTCCAATAAAGATGTTAAAAAAAAAAAAAAAAGGTCATCTTGGCTATGCCAGTGCCTGAGTTAATGAGCTGAGAGAAGGAAAGGACAAAAAGGAGAAACCTAAAGGCAATATGAGTTGGGGGTGAGACAGCTTCTCCTTTTCAGCACTTTCTCTGAAAACTTCCGTAGTTTTATTTCCCATTTGCTCAGCCATGTGTGCTCACTCTCTCCTTTACCTTGAGAGGTGACTGTTAGACATGCACAAGAGAAGAACATGAAGGCCTCCAGATAAAGTAGACACTGACAGGACACACAGAGTCCAAGTCATTTGTTTTCTTTGACAGGGCTTTACCAGGCTGGATGGAAGAAGAAAAGACCATCAGTAAAGCAAATGGCTCAAGTGGAGTTATAAATCAACTTTGTACTCTTCAGAGCATTTATTCAACTGAAGACATATCCAATTAAGGACCTTATAGCTTTTTCTTTCCTTTTTGCTTACATGGAGAAATAACAGTTAATATAGTTAACTATCCCAAGGCAGAAGTGTATTGTTAAAAAAGAATACAATGTTATTGATTTCTCAAGACACCATCAGATATTTTAAGATTTGGATTTAATAAAACATAATATGATTTCTTTTATGGGATTTTTATGTTTTACCAATCTTTATCACTCTTGTGTGTTTCATATTTCAAAGTGAGAGTATCCCACTAAGATCAACTGAACAGATCCTGATCCAAGTTACAAAAACCCATGGCTTATTCATGGGTTTCATGGGAACATTGTCATTCATGGGAACCTCATTCATGGGAACATTGTCATTTTCCCCCAGTTATCTCTTTCTGTAGGCAGATAGCGTAGGGGGGTCCTTGGAGAAAGAGAACCAAGCATGGCTTTCTTGACATAAGAGAAGCCATTTTAGGCCTAAGCCATTTTGTGATCTAAGCCTGGCCATAATGCTTGACGTTGAACAGGTCTCAGTAATAAATGATCTTAAGGGGACAAAAGAATGCAGAAACAAAGGACAGTTATCAGGCGAGAGAAATAACAAGAGCAAAGATAATATATCAGTTGTAAAGACTCCCAGTTCTCTTTCATTGGTAAAGACTAACCTAAAGCTCTGTTTTGGCTGTTTTGCAGAATTTAAATCTCAACAACCAGATCAACTGGAATCGAAGGGATGATGACGGTGACCTTTTCTGACCCTCATGACTTCAATCAACTAAAGCTTGGACTCTTATCATCCAAGCCCCTTCATGAATATGCATGTACCAATAGCTTAAACTTCCCCAGTTTCGCTGTTCAGAGAGACACTTCTTTGGGAAAAACCCCTGGTATTCTCCTTACTTGCAGCAAGTAGTAAGTCCTTCTCCAGCAATCTGGCTTGGTTGTGTCTTTTGGCGACACCACCAAGAGGCTAACCCAGTTTTCAGGTAACATTTCTACATGATTGAGCCTAATTTATACCTATTCATATTTTTCTATATACACAGCATTTATTATATATACATAGTAACATGTGATACATTGTATAAGAGGAAAGATTGGAGTAGCAAGGATTCCTAAGCTGGTTTGGGGAGAGGGTGAAGAAAACTTAGGAAGTCATCTGAGCTGGACTTTAAAGCTATTTAAAGAAGGACCATGTCTGTTTGTTCTCCACTCTCTATGCATAGGAATTATTCCGGTACTGCAAAAGGAGGTGGAAATGGAAAAAAGAAATTGTTTGGAGTAGAAATAATAGATAGACATCCTTAAAGGAGGAGGAAGGACAGTTTAACATTTACTTTTTTTGAGGCCCTAAAATGTGCTAAAAATGCTCTGTGAGTAGGATTGAAGATAAATTTGAGGAATGGTGGTTAGTTGGTAAGTACGTCCACACCTGGCGCCTCACAGTTTTCAGTTACATTCAAAAAGAGGTCATTTACTTGGAAAGAACCAGATAGCTGGCAACATAACTGGGCTACAGCTGAAGCCCTTAAACCTCTAAACTACAATTTGTATGAGGAAATAAATTCCGTTTGTTATTTAAGCCAGTTTCTGTTATTTGCCACTGAAAGCAGCTGAGCTTTATGTCAGATAAGATAAAGGTTAGAAGCAGAAGAAGTGACAAAGTCTCCCTGTTCTGCTCTAATGTGGTCTAAAGGGCAATAGTAGCACCACCCTGGAACCTGTTAGAAAAAGCAAATTCTTGGGCCTCATTCCAGACCTACTAAATCTCTGGGGTGCCCCCAGGGATCCTTAACAAGCTTTCCAGGTGATTTTTCAGCATGCTGAAATTTGAGAACCACTGCAGTCAGCTCCTTATTTGCATTTCTAACAAGCCACAGGTGTAGCTGATGGCCTTGGAAAGCAGACCAGCTTTTGAGTAGCACCTCTGAAATACTCTGTTCCCTGAGCGGACGTTGAGACAAACACTTCAGAGCTTTGAGGGGTGCCTACGAAGTTTTTTCTCCTCGTCAGAGGTAAGTTCTAACTAATTGTGAACTAATTCAAGCTGGTTTCTTTCCAAAAAAAGAGGTGAAGCAGTTGGGAGAATATTTCTTCTCTGTATCGGCAGACCGGTGATAAAGAAAAATGTATCCTTTTGTTACCGAAAGTGGGGTCCGATCTGCTCGCTGCTCTAAAGCCAATGAAGAAGCAAGGGGCAGGGAGGGCGGATTCATGTCCGAAGGCCAACTCCTTCCCTGACGACCAGTGGGCAACAGCTTTTAAAGGGGAGTTTAGAGGTGTATAGGTGGAGGGAAGGGAGCTACATGCAGAAACAGCACGCTCAGCTCCGACAGTCATCTTGAAATTGCTCACGCAGTGGTCTGATCAGCGTCATCTTGATTGTTTTAAGTACAGTTAATCTTCAGTTCCAGGGTCAGTTTATTTCCATTTTTTGAGGCCAGTTCTCGGAATTGTGACAGCTTATGTCATGGCTACAGTCTGGGCATCATGTAGTTAACTTCTTCCACCTGGTGGGGTTTTCAGTATACAAAACAGCTCACAGGATATGGTTCAGAATATTACCTATAACCTGTGAGGAGGAACTAAAGGTCCTTGACTTTGCTTAACGACCAAACTATTATTATTTTGTCTTGTTTGACTGCTTTCCTTTGCTTTTTGCATTTTCTCACCTCTCTGATTAAACTTATTTTTTGGCTCAAGTTTTTCTACAGACAAAAGGCAGGCTGAGGACATGGTAGGGGGTGGGGAGGACCATAGCGTCCTGCTTTGTTTCACTGTAGTTTCTTTGGCTATTAGCAGTAGTGTGGGTCTCTAATGATTTTAAATTAGGAAAGGGTATTTAGTGGAAGGATTCTGAATAGTTCACAGATAGAGGAATCAGTTCAGCTTGTAACAGCAGCAATGTATGACACTCCTCTTTTTAGTGCTGCTACTGGATAAATCAATTACAACTATCTTGTGCTCTTGTGTGTCTTCACACAAGTGTGTAAGTGTGTCATTGCCAGTAGAAAAAGACAGATTGGCCTAGCTTTGGGCCCCATGATCACCCATGTGTTCGGGAGAGCAGGGAACTACGTGAACGTCAGACTTGTAAAAATCACATAGATGAAGCAGGCGAGATACTGTTCTTCCAAAGGAAGAGTTGCTGGACATACAAAAACAAAGATGTCCACAGTCATGTTTCTAATATAGACAGGTGAAGAAAAAGAGGCACGTATGGAATTAAAAGATTGTATAAGGAAGCCAAAAGCTGAGTTACAAGTGTGGACAAAAAAATGCCACCTGCCGCATCAGTAAACAAAGGATGTTGAGGCCATCAAGCCATCAGCGGTGCAGCCACCCCCAATTGTGCACCCTGAGGGGATTCAGGATGATGAAAAACAGGGTACTGGCCCCAGATGGTTAGGGTGCATATCAAAGGAATGATTTCAAGGAGCCCAGACTCTTGCATCTTCCCATACACAGAGAAGCACTAAATTCATTAACTTGAGATGTCTGGTTTTCTTTAATTAGCAGTAATCTTTTGATGTTCAACTACCTGGTTTTTTGTTTGTTTGAACTCCTATGTACCCTGGCTCCTCCCTTACCTCTTTGGAGCAGTCCCTCAATGCTATCTGAGAGGCTGTCCTCTGGGCTTGAGTCCTCAGCAAGTTCGCTGAATAAAACATAATCAGGTTGTGCATTTTGCTTCAGCTGACATGAGAATGAAATTTGAGAAGCTATAATACTGATCTAATGGGATGTATATACTTAATAAGCAACAAAAATTGTTAAAGAGCATATGATAGTTACTGTGTATTCATGGCAGGTGTGAGGCTTCTTTTATATAGAGCAGAGTTTCTCAGTATCAGTACAATTTATATTTATTATCTGTGCATTGTCAGATGTTTACTTATGGCCTCTACTCATTAAATGCCAGTAGCACTCCTAGCTCCATTCGTGACAATCACAGATGTCTCCAGACGTTGCCAAATGTCCCCTGGGCCAAAATTGCACTTGGTTTAGAACCACTGACTTAGAGATTTCAGATCTTTTGGAAAAGACATGATCCAATAAGTATGATTTTCAATCACTGTTGGGAAAAGGAAAGCTTGACATTGATCACAGGAGGCATGGATAAGTTGGCATGGCTGTTGGTAACTTCCTGCTGACTCATTTAGATGCAGGTGAATGTAAAGATCTTTATCATTGGGGCTTCCCTGGTGGCGCAGTGGTTGAGAATCTGCCTGCCAATGCAGGGGACACGGGTTCGAGCCCTGGTCCGGGAAGATCCCACATGCCACGGAGCAACTAAGCCCATGAGCCACAGCTACTGAGCCTGCGCGTCTGGAGCCTGTGCTCCGCAACAGGAGAGGCCGCGATGGTGAGAGGCCCGCGCATCGCGATGAAGAGTGGCCCCCGCTTGCCGCAACTAGAGAAAGCCCTCGCACAGAAACGAAGACCCAACACAGCCAAAAAATAAATTAATTAATTAAAAAAAAAAAAAAAAAAGATCTTTATCATTTAGGATATGTCTTGTTTTTTCCAAAGCATGTATCGTATAAGGGAAGGATATGAAGGATAGCTTTAGCAAGATGGCTAACCATTTCTCACTCTTGCTGACTTTTATCGGGATTAAAGACATCTGAAAATAGAATTCTTTTGGAAGTGTTGGGTAGGAAGTTGAAGGAAGTAAAGGGACTACAAATCCTAGGAGGTATTTTCAACGTATTTTTCTATCCGTAAGATTTTAGAAGAGAAAAACTGTCTTGAAGCTGAACATTTGGCTACACAGATGGTATTGGCAATCATTTGGATTTCTGGACAGTAGCTTAAGATACTGGGACAATGGCTTCTTCGATAATGTAGCCTGTCTCACTAAAGGGGGAGTATTTGTCTGGAATAGTACTTCTCAAAGGGTAGTCTGCATCAGAATTATTGCCCAGAATACCAATTCCTGGCCCCTACTGTAAACCTACTGAGCCCATTGGGAAAAGGGGATTAGAAGTCATTGAATTTGCAACTCTAAATTCATTCTACAGATGCTCGTTATGTACTGTGAGCTTTGAGAATTTATGGTCTACTAGATAGTTTATCTGTCAATTAAACAGCACCAAACCAGGGAGAGAGTGAGTGAAAATACATTGAGATAAAGTGAAGAAAGGAAAATATATCAAGTATCAGCTCATTAAAAAAAAAAAAGTAATAAACAGGATAAAACCTATATATTAAATTATGAAATGGAGATTATTACCTCAGATGATAAATATTAATCTTATAAGGATTACTGAGACTTGCTGGGTTGAAACTCAAGATTGGAATATGGTGACTTAAGTGTGAGCCTTATTATTATTATTTTTTTAATGCTGGGATTTGGAGTTCTGTGTATCAAGAGTGTATACACTGTGGAAATCTGCCCATTAGATTTTAGAGTCCATTTTCATGAGGATGGCAGGAGAGAAACAGAGGTGTATCACAATGGGTGCCCATTATAAGCATGAGGAACCAGCTACAGAAATGAACAACACATCTTGGCCAAGAAAGGACACAAAGCCAACGTGTAACATTTGTCAAAACACTCCTTTGGCTCAAAGAAGAGTTTCTGTCTTTACTGTCTTTTAGATAATTTCATTCTGGAGAAGAAGATAAAGTGTCTCAGGGAACTGATATTTGGGGCCTCAACATATAGGGAAAAGAAAGAGAGTGGCCTTTGGGTAGAAGCTGCCAGGTTTGTTAGTTGATCTCATAGCCAGAGAAAGGAAGACAGCAGTCTGAAGTTTGCTTCAAGAAGTAGATTTCAAGAGGTTCAGAGAAAAAAAGTCATGACACAGCATCATGAAACATCTGGAAGGGAAGTCTACTAGAAAGATTGCAAAGCTCTCCAAAGAAGCAATTCACATTGTACAGTTGCAAGTCGCCTCAGTGAAGAACAACAGGACATAATTTTAAAAATCAGTGGCATTGTATAGAGTGCTGAAGTGACCAGATTTTTTTAAAGTAGTAGTGTGTGGCAGAATAATTTATCAAACTATTAATTTGTTCACTTCTTATTTTTGCATTTCCCATTTCAAAAAAAATGGTCAAGCTAATTCATTCCTCATAAATTTTTTTCTAAACTGGGAAACAGAAGCTATGGTTCTTCTTTGTTCTCATGGTCCATTGTCTCATGTCCAACTAATGACCACCCTCCAGGAAGTTCCCCAGATCACAGAGAGAATACCTGTGTAGTGCACCTAAAGAGCATGGATAGCAACCATTGTCATTACCCAAATTAGAAAAGATGCCTATGCCCCAGGGAATCAGGAGGGTGGGATCATGGGTATTAGGTCAAGGAGCATCTCAGAAGTCATCAGTATGGGCTGATAAAGAAAAACAAGGGGCTTCCTTGGTGGCGCAGTGTTTGAGAATCTGCCTGCCAATGCAGGGGACACGGGTTCAAGCCCTGGTCTGGGAAGATCCCACATGCCGCAGAGCAGCTGAGCCCGTGAACCACAATTACTGAGCCTGCGCGTCTGGAGCCTGTGCTCTGCAACAAGAGAGGCCGTGATAGTGAGAGGCCCGCACACCGCAATGAGGAGTGGCCCCTACTTGCCACAACTAGAGAAAGCCCTCGCACAGAAATGAAGACCCAACACAGCCATAAATGAGAGAGAGAGAGAGAGAGAGAGAGAGAGGGAGGGAGGGAGAGAGGGAGGGAGGGAGGGAGGAAGGCAGGCAGAAAGAAAGAAAGAAAGAAAGAAAGAAAGAAAGAAAGAAAGAAAGAAAGAAAGAAAGAAGGCTAAGCTTATATCCCTGATGGAAGACTGGAAGATTCTTCTCTAGAGGAAAAAAACGCTAACTGACACAGAAAAAGACCAATATATATTGAAATTTGGGGAAGCCAAACATAAAGGCTGGAATACTTTCCAGTTAGTTTAGAGTGATATATATCAGTCAAGAAGCCCTGAATATGTACACAGTACTTCCAAAATAAAATAGAGAAATCAAAACAAAAAATAAACGAGAAAAGTGATGGATACTCAGAAGAAACAGAGACTATGAAAGGAGTAGAAGAAAATTTGTAAGAGATTAAAATTAATACTTGCAGAGATAAGGAAAGACATTGTACCCATGAGAAGTGATCAGGTAGCTTTAAAACTGAACAATCAGAAAGTAAGAAAGAGTTCCCAGAAATTAAAATATAGTATTCAAAGTAAAAGAAAAATGTTTGGAAGTTAAAGTTAATAAAATCACCCACAAGAAAGGCAAAGAGATTAAAAATAGAATCAATTGAACTTAAAATAGAGAGTTTATCCTGGATTATCCAGGTGGACCCAACATAACCACATGAACCCTTAAAATTGGAGCAAGGTCAGAAGACAACATCAGAGAGAGAGGCTCTGCTTGTATGGAAGAAAGCAAACAACGATGTTGTGAATTGCCAGTGTAGAGGACTAGTCTTTAGCAGCCAAGAGTGATCTCTAGCTGATAGTCAGGAAAGGAGCGGGGACCTTAGTCCTATGGCTTCTAGGAACTGCATCTGCCAACAATCTGAATGATCTTGGAAGTGGATTCTTCGCCAGGGCCTCCAGATAATAGCCTGACTTACAGACACCTCAATTCTGTCTTATGTGACCCTAAACAGAGGAGTCATTCAAATTCACCCAGACTTTTGATCTACAGAACTCTGATATAACAAATGGGTATTGTGTTAAGTCACTAAGTTTCTTATATTTTTTTATGGCAGGAAAGAAAACTAAGACATGGGGATAAAAATTCATTAAAAAAGAAACATCAATAAAATAATCACACCTCTGCAGTCCTATTACTGTACTTAACTCAGTATTTTATGATTAATTTTATTTATATGTGTATCCCATCCTAGATTATGAGTTCCTTGAAAGCAGGAACTTTGCTATCTTTCTTTTCCTAATGCTAAGCATAGGGTTTGTGCTTAAAAAATGATCATTAATATTTGTTGAGATAATTTATTTTAATGTAAAACTGAGAGTCAATAACAAAAGACTACTGAGCCACTGAATATCTCAAAGAGTTTATAAAACATGGGATTTATAGTCCCACTATATAAACTTTTTTAAAAAGTATTAAGTTATCTAAGTGGGAATAAATTTACTATCTATAGAATAGTAAATAATATCTATTTAAATATTAGATATGTCTCATTTCTCTAAATTATACAAGAATCTCTAACATTTTATCATGTAAGAAAAAAGTATTTCTACAAGGTGAATACTTTTTTTTTGCATCAAGAAGATTTGAGATACAATCATAAATTTTAAAAAGTGGAATAAAAGAAAAAAAATCAATGTGCCTTTTCTTTTATCCTGCCCATCCATCTTGGGCAAAATAATCCAGACTTTTTCACTTCTAGACAATTCTAGAGGCTAGAAGTCTGAAATCAAGGTATCAGCAGGGCCATGCTTCCTCTGAAACCTGTACAGGAATCCTTCCTAGTTTGCTCCTAACTTCTGATGATTTGTTGGCAACCTTTGGCTTTCCCTGCCTTGTAGATACATCACTCCAGTCCTTCGTCTTGACATGGTGTTCTCCCTGTGTTTGTTAACCACGTTTTCCCTCTGTGAATGTCTATCTTTGTGTCCAAATTCCCCCTTTTTATCAGGACACTAGTCATATTGTATTGGGGCCCACCTTACTTTATCTCGACTACCTCTGTTAAGACTCTATTTCCAAATAAGGTCACATTCTTAGGCACTGGGGAAGAGGTCTTCAGCATACCTTTTTGCAGGGGCACAACAACCCACAACGCAGTGGGACGATATGGTCCTTGTTAATGTCAATAAGTCATAGCACTAATCTTAGCACCACCTTTTCTCTTGATTTCTCTGTTGTGTGAGATGTTTTGTTACCGTATGGTTTAAGCCACTTTTAGATAGGTAGTCTGTTACTTTCAGCTAGAATCACCTTAACCCATCCACATGCCTCAGTCTTTTAATTTTTCTTATAACACCAAGATATATTATACAGAATAACGGAAGACTTGACTTGTGAGCCCACATCTATCTGGCTCCAAAGCGAAAGCATTTAATCATTCTTCTGTATTGCCTCATTCATTCATTCAAACATGACTCCATCTATCCTTTATAATTCCAACTTAGTACAGTAATTTTTATCCCAGTAGAAACCCAATAAATAGATGCAGAATTGAATTTACTTAAAATGAATCCTTCTTGGGGCTTCCCTGGTGGCTCAGTGTTTAAGAATCCACCTGCCAATGCAGGAGACACGGGTTCGAGCCCTGGTCTGGAAAGATCCCACATGCCGCAGAGCAACTGAGCCCACGAGCCACAACTACTGAAGCCTGCGCGCCTAGAGCCCATGCTCTGCAATAAGAGAAGCCACTGCAGTGAGAAGCCTGCGCACCACAATGAGGAGTGGCCCCCGCTCGCCACAACTAGAGAAAGCCTGGGTGCAGCAACAAAGACCCAACACAGCCAAAAATAAATAAATATTTTAAAAATAATTTAAAAATTAAAAAAAATTTTTTTTAATGAATCCTTCTTCACAGTGAATATTCTCCTCAACCCAGAAAGATAATAGAGCAATGAAAAAAACCATCAATCTAAGATTTTTGATATTCATGTCTTTTGAGGTGCTTTCTCTCCCCAAATCCAGCTTTCTAGATATGTAGCCTCTCATCCCAAGGGAGGTATTATTGAGATATGAGCAGTACTAGATCCAACTCCAGCTCCCTTTACTATTTACTCACCCCCCACCCAAGGCAGGCTAAGTCATCTTTCTCTGGGAGGCAGTTTAAAACCATTTCTTTAAGTCAATGCAGTACCAGATTCAAGTTGGAATCTACCCCGTATCTTTAGAATTTTGATCTAAAGTCCTTTAGCTTCCTTAACCTTTTCTTCTATGCAGGTCTCCCTCTAATGGGTAGAGGAAAAGAACATTTTTGGTATAGCTGTTTTAAATCAGAAGAAAACATTCCCTGAGGTTATATGAAGTCAGAAAAATAAAAATATTTAATATAGAACTCGATTTTAGTCCTTTGGGTTCAATCAATGAGAAAGGAGAATGCCTTTCTCTCTCCTCTCCTACATTTAGTATATTGAATACTCTCTTCTACATTTAGTATATTGAATAAGTCATATCCTTACTAGAAACTTACATTCTAGTGTGGACACAGCTACATTAACAAATAATAATAGTATGTGATGAGTGATATGTCTTAGGTATGTACAAGTCCTATTGAGGCACAGAGAAGGAACAATTAACTGTGTCAGGGCCTGTAGAAGGGTTCACTCAGTTTTTGAAATCTATGCCATGTCTTGAAGATTGAAAAATAGTTTGTTAGGCAGAAGAAAACAAAACAAAACAAAGTCTATTCCAGAGTGAGGACGGCATGAGCAAAGTCGTGCGAGAGAGCAGAGTACTTTTCAGTATCCTCTTTCACTGAAGGAGGAGAGCATAGATGGGGGCAAGCAGCAGGAGTTGAGGTTGGAAAGGGATGCTCTGTGGAGACTTTCCTGCCCCCCCTTACATTCTCACTCTGTCCCACAACAGACAGATGATAGCACGTAAGTGAAGAGCTCCACCTTCACCTTACAGAACTGTCCAGCAGCTTCCTTGCTACCCATTCTTTGTACCAGTTCTATATGTTCTGCTTCAGTTCTTTCTAATCTGGGCTCATGCGTTTTCCCCTCAACCCTTCAGATTTGATGCTAGGCATTTTTGCTAGCTGCTATGCATTTCCTTTTGTACATGACTCCTGTTCCCTCTCCCAAGAATATTTCTGAGAGTACTTCAGATAAGTACAACTCACAATCCTTGCAGGTTTTGTCCTTAGCCCTGCCACTGGTGGCACTTCCTGGAGACCACATCACAAAAGGCTTTGTGCAACATGCTAAGGAGTTTGGATTTTATTTTGAAGCTAATGGTGAACATTTTAAGATTTGTAAGCCAAAGAGTGACATGGGGAGATTTGCATTTTGGGAAATATCTCTCTGGTTATGTAACAGTGAAGAACAAACCTGACTCCATACTGGATGTATTCCTTTAGCTCTAACCCTTGTTCTCTGTTGCCTGTGTTTAGTCATGCTGGCTAAGAATGACTGAAAGAATGTTGCCTGTAGCCTGAAAGGTACATGGTAGTCCATTCTCCAGGCTCTGACCTTTAAAGGTATAACACTTTTCCTTTCATATAGATGTAAAAAGTTGCAGGACAGAGAGTAATATTTGTCTTGTTGGAGATTTACAGTAACATTGTGACCAGACCTCTGGTGGATAGCTATAAGGACAAAGGATTCCTGCACCAAGAAGTTTTAAACAAACAGCCACCCCTTTCCTCCCCTTTTAGTATAAAAGAAGTCTGAATTCTAACTCAAGTAAGATGGTTCTTTGGAACACTAGTCTGCCATCTTCTTGGTTGCTGGCTTTCCCAATAAAGTCACTATTCCTTGCCCTAGCACTTCATCTCTCAGTTTATTGGCCTGTCGTGCAACAAGCAGTATGAGCTTGGACTCGGTAGCAGTTGCAGTATAGAAACAAATTGGAAGATGATAAGAATAGAGAGAGGCAGGAAAATCCATGGGGAAGTTTGTAATGGTTGAGACAATGAATAGTGATGGGTAGCTGATCAAAGGAGACAGGGAGGCGGGTTCAAGAGTCAGTCAGTAGGTACAATGTCATGTTATCACCAGCCACCATAATCAATTTAGGTCAATTTTCTCTTTTATTTCTTAAAAGGACCTCCCAATTCCTACATACTTACTCTTGTTTTATCCCTCAAATTGCTCTCCCCAACTAAAATAAACAAGCAATTATTAATCCACAGAAATAAACTTTTAGGGCTGACTTTGACATCATCTAAGGCAATTCTCTCATTAATGACAAAACGGAGGTCACATTGTGAAAGGCCACAAAAAGAGTTGTTCCTCGGCTCTCTAACCCACTTTTCATGCCAGGACACATGAACTTGTGTTTTTCTTTCCACTCCTTATTTTCCACTTATGTAAATTCTCAAACAGAAGTACACGTTGCTTCCATATTCTGCATTCTTTCTCCAGGGAGTAGGTAGAGTTGGAGAGGTATTGGAAGAGGGACACAAAATCCATCTACAAGCGGCAATGACACAACTTACCCACTGAGCCCCATCCCTAAGTCACTGGGCTGTAGAACTCTCTCCTGCACGGTCAGGTTCTGCGCTATAATCCTGCCTGTTTCCAGCCCAGGGGTGATGCCTCCCCTTGGAAAGCTCAAACTTTTGTCTGTTTGAGGATGGCATTAAAGGAAACGTCACCCCACTGCCACCTTTGTGGCTTTCCATCGGCATATTCCATTAAAAACAGCCAAGTGAGTGTCTGAGAGACAGTGTGAAAGAGGCAATTTCCCAATTACAAGGAACTTCAATGGTTTAACAGCCCCAAACCCTGTCATACACTTCTACTGAAGGAAGGTACTGCTTTTCAGCTTGTCACAGATTGTGATTCCCTTGGTATAATAGCTTTCTGTACTTCAGTGTTTACCTTTAAAAGCCCACCTGCTACTTCCATGTCACTGGCAGCTGTGGTTAAATTAAATTAAATTTCTAAGTAAAATAAACAATTCATCTTTGGGGGATCCAGGCCCAAAGAGTTTTGCAAATGTCAAATTACTTTTTCTGGGTTCACTCCAGGAAGCCTTTATTTCTTTTTATCCACTCTATAATTAATTCCAGAGTATGAGGACATCTCAAAGTTCTGGAGTGAATCTATATTGTCTACATTCCATTGTCCTTGATGAACTTTAGCATTTCTATAATCTCTCCCATAGAGAAAAAAATTCCCCCAGCCTTATTTTTTTCTTCCGGTGGGCTTTCTCCTTTGCACAAAATGAAATGCACCTTCAGAAGAGTCTCAGTAAATAGTGTTTCTCTTTCACAGCTGAATACATTTACAGTTTTTACGAAAAAGCAAAAATTGTCAGCTACATCACATTACTAGGCTTTATGATCTGGAAGGGACTTTCAAGGATCCATTGTCTGATATTTTACAAACCAAATCATACTGCAGACTCGGTGGTCACCATCCACCAAGTGGAATATAGAGTATGTGTCAGGAAGAAGGGAAATCTGAGCCTTACACTCCCACAGAGAAGAATGGTGAGAGGAATAGTCCCAATAGGGTAAACAATTTGCTCTACTGGTCAGTGGATCAGTGGGATGGAAAACAGACTTAATTTTCAGATGAGGAAAATGGGACACAGAGAGAGTAAAGACTTGCTCAAGGTTGCACAGCTAGCCATTGTCTATTTGTAGATGCAACCCTGAGGCTATTGGTTATGCTTTTTGTACATTACACCATAGCTGCTATTTGGCCCATTATTCAGATCAAGTGAGACCTTGTCAGTAAAGAAAGATGGAACCTGCCTTTCTTTCCTTAAACAAAAACCAAACAAACAGCTATTAGAGTCTGAGAGGTCTCAGTTTGAATTCTTGTTTCTCCACTATGTGACTCGGGGTAATATGCTGTAGCTTTCTAAGCTTCAATGGTAATACTAACAGTACATATACACCATACCAGGTATACGTAAATATTAAATGATAAGTGCATGCAAACTTTTTTGCTGAAGCCTGACACCATGCTCAATAAAAGATGAGTCATTATTATTAAGATTTAAAATAGTATATGTAATTTGCCTGTGACAGTGCATCACAAATAGGTACTAAATGTCAGTGAGTCTTTTCCACATTTTCTCTGTCTTATAAGGTGGAAGACTTCCATTGCTTCCACTTCATTCTTAGGATCCTCAACAAACCCTCCTTTTCTACTCTCACCTTGGGACTACCAAAAAAGCAATCTTAACTGCAGACTCTTTGAAATTCCCTTGAGAGTCTCTGGTAATGAGAAGACCCCATCATTTCCTACCAATCAACCATGACATTTTCCTAGAATGTAAACAGATATCATCACTCTAACAAAACATTGCCTTTTGCCTACATTGTCTTCTAATGTAATCAATTGTCTTTATAATCACATTTCTGTCTCGGATAGGAACATAATATTTAAAATGCTTGGCAGGCATATTTTTCCTGATTTATCTTCTTGAACTCATCCATCACCAAGTCTTATTGATCATGCCTTGTGCTCCTTCCCTTCAGTGCCATTGTTACAGTGTTTTTTCAGTCACTGTTCATTTTTCCTTTACCCACAATGGTTCTCCCTGGAAGGCCGGCCTTCACACTGGTACCAGAGTGGTCTTCCTTAAACACAATTATGATCTCATCATTCCCTACTTCAAACTCTTTAGTGATACAGAATGGATAGTCCCACTTTAGGGTAAAAATTCAAAATTCATTCACTTTAGGGTAAAAATCAAAACCCTGTATAAAGACAAACCCCTTACGTCTATAAGCTGGCCCATGGCCACCTCTACAAACAGCTTTGTTTCTTGTCACTTTTTCTGACATCCACATTCCCATCTATCCCCCCACACCTCCACACTGTTGCAAATCACATTTTATCTGTCTGAAATGCTCTTTTACAACTCTGTTTATACCTGTGCTCCCCTCCCTGTCACTTTTGTCTTCTTTCACTCCTTGCATTCTTCACATTTTAAAATCATCACTGTGGTAGGCAGAATAATGGCCCTCCAAAGATTTTCAACTACTAATCCCTGAAACCTATTACTACAGGCATACCCTGGAGATACTGTGGATTCCATTCCAAATCACCGCAGTAAAGTGAATATCCTAAGAAAGTGAGTCATACAAATTTTTTGGTTTCCCAGTGCATATAAAAGTTATGTTTACACTATACTGTAGTCTATTAAGTGTCTTAGAGCATTACGTCTAATAAAGGTACATACCTTAATTTAAAAATTCTTTATTGCTAAAAAATGCTAAGCATCACCTGAAAAACGCAGGGTTGCCAATCTTCATTTTGTAAGAAACACAGTGTCTGAGAAGTGCAATAAAGCAAAGTGCAATAAAATGAAGTTAGACTGTATGTGTGATGGTTAATTTTATGCGTCAACTAGGCCAGCTATTTGGTCAAATATTATTTTACATACGTAAAGGTATTTTTTTTACATGAGATTGACATTTTAATCAGTAGACTTTGATTATCCTCTGTAATGTGAGTAGGTCTTAATAGAAAACAAAACTGATGTTCACCAGTGAAGAAAGAAAAAAAATTATATATATATACACACACATATGTGTGTGTGTGTGTGTGTGTGTGTGTGTGTGTGTGTATCTTACTGGTTCTCTCTCTCTCTCTGGAGAACCCTCAATAATACACTATGTTACCTGAGCTGAGAAAGCAAAAGGAACTTGGTGATTAAGTTAAGGATCTTGTGATGGAAAGATTACCCTGGATCATCTAGTATGTCCAGTATAATCACAAGGGAGGAAGGCGTGGCAGAGTTAGGGAGAAGTTGAAGATGCTACCTGGCTGACTTTGAAGATGGAGGAAGGGGTAATCAGCCAAGGAATTCAGGAGGCCCCTGGAATCTGTGAAAGGCAAAGAGACAGATTCTCCCCTAGTCTCCAGGGGGATTCAGCCCTGCCAACACCATGATTTTAATCAAATGAAATCTATTTCAGATTTCTGACATCCAGAACTATAAGATAATAAATTTGTATTGTTTTAAGTCACTGTTTGTGGCATTTTGTTATAGCAGCAATAGGAAGCTAACACAGATTTTGGTACCTGGAAGTGGGGTGCTGCTAGGTAAATACCTAAAAATGTGGAAGTAGTTTTGGAATCGGTCAGTAGGCTGCAGATGAAAGAATTTTGAGGCACATGATAGAAAAAGTCTACATTGCCTTGAACAGACTGTTAGTATAAATGTGGACATTACAACTCTTCTCGTGAGCACTCAGAATAAAGTGAAAGTCATGGTAAAGGAAACCTATATTGTCTTAGTGAACACATAAATAATTATAAAGGGACTGTTGGTGGAAATATGAGCATTAAAGATATTGCTGATGAAGGATCAGGAGAAACTGAGGATCATGTTATTGGAAACTGGAGGAAAGAAGAGCCTTGTTATATAGTGGCAGAAAGCTTAGCTGAATTGTATCCTACAGCTATGCAGAAAGCAGAACCTGTAAACAATGAAATTGGATATTTACCCAGGTACCTTTCCAAGCAAAGGATTGATGGTATGACCTGGTTCCTTCCTGTTGCTTAGTAAAATATGAGAAGGAAGAGAGATTGAGGGAAGAACTGTTAAGCAAAAAGGAACAAGGACTTCATGATTTGGAACATTGTCAACCTATCCAGATTGCAACTGATGCAATAATTAGAAGATTCACTGTTAGGAATATTTAAGAAAACCAAACTAAATTTTTTTTTTAATGAATAAAAAGAAAAACTTATGTAATGAACACAGAGTAAAATGCAGGGAATAAAACCAAGTATATCACTTGTTACAGCAAATGTGAGATGACTCTTCTCTTATTGAAATATAGAGCAATGGGGAAAAGACATCTTTTTCAATAAATGCTTTGGACAATTGAGTATTCATAGGGAAATAAATAAAATTGGATGCTTCCCACACATGAAACAAAAGTGTTTCCTTCAGATAGTCTGTAGACCTAAATAAAAACGGACAAACTATAATGCTTTCTGAAGATCACATGAGAAAATATCACCACCTAGTATTAAGGAAAAATTGCTTAAGCAAAACAAAAAAGAAAAAAAAATAACCTTTGTCATCTTAAGGAAAGTAAAAAAGATATGTGCAACACATATACCTGGCAAAGGGCTTGTCTGAGAGTATTTAAAATATCTGAAAAAACAGTACGAGTAAGACAGGAAACTCAACAGAATATTAAGCCGAAGACTTGAACTGTTATTTCCTTCTATAAGTAGGAAATCCAAATGGTCAATACACATTAAAAAAAACCACAATTGTATCAGTACTCAGGAAAGAAAAATTAAACCACACCACTACACCAGAGTGGTAAACAAAAATAGAAAAGTCTGAGAATACTAAGTGTTATCAAGGATGTCAACCAAAAGATAATCTTATTCACAATAACATCTTATTGGTATTGTAAATTGACCCAATTGCACAGAAAAATGGTTTGGCATTATAATAGTAAAGGTGAAGATTCACATGATCTATGATGCAGTCATTCCACTCATGGTATATATCCTTAAAAAAATCCATGCATATGTGCACCAGGATACATGTTTAAGAATACTTAGAGCAGGGGCTTCCCTGGTGGCACAGTGGTTGAGAATCTGCCTGCCAATGCAGGGGCACGGGTTCAAGCCCTGGTCTGGGAGGATCCCACATGCCGCGGAGCAACTAGGCCCATGAGCCACAACTACTGAGCCTGCGCGTCTGGGGCCTGTGCTCCCAACAAGAGAGCCTGTGATAGTGAGAGGCCCGCACACCACGATGAAGAGTGGCCCCCGCTTGCCGCAACTAGAGAAAGCCCTTGCACAGAAACGAAGACCCAACACAGCCAAAAATAATTAATTAATTAATTAAAAAAAAAATTTAGAGCAGCCTGGTTCACAGTGGCCAAAACTAGAAAAAAAAAAAAAAAGGCCATCAACAGGAGGATGGACAAGTTGTACTATATTCATAAAAGAGAATTCTATACAGTTAGGAAAATAAACTTGAGCTACATGCAAGAACGTGAATGAATCTTACAAATATACTGCTGAAGAAAAAAAGGAGCAATACATGAAATAATGCAGATAGCATAATTCAGAACTAGGTATGCCGTTTCCAACTTAAGGGTGGTAACAGTGCCCTGCCTTGGATAGTACACTGTTCCTTGAAATTTTAGTATACCCTAGTTGCACATTTGCAAATAGTCCCTTGTAAACTCTTCTCAAAATTTATAATTTATATATGCCATCTCTGCTGGATTCCTCTCTGATTCAACTCTTGAAATTATGGTATATTTAGTTTGGAAATACTCTTGTTGCTGACTGTATTTTCCAAAATCAGCCACAAAAATCTTCCCATCATACCTGCTCTTCCTACAATGTGACATTCCTCCCATAGGTAGGTGAGACTTATGTTCTCTCCTCTTGACACTGGCTGGGTTTGTGACAGCTGAGTGATGCTGTATGACCTCTGAAGCTAGGTCAGAAAACGTGACACAGCTCTTTCCTTATTCTCTTGGACTTTCCTTATTCTCTTGGAGGACTTTCCCTCCTGGAACTCAGACACCAGGCATGATAAAGCCTAATCAGCCATACAGAGTGGTCACTTTAGGTGTTTGTATGTAGGTATGAGGTCCCAGCTGATAGTCAGCAAAATCCACTACCCATGTGAGTAATCATTCAGATGACTCCAGATCTCACTTGCTGAGTCAATCCTAGTCATTGAGCCTTCCCATCTGAGGCCCTAGACATATAGAGTAGAAACAACCTGTTCCTGCAGTAGCATTTCTGAATTCCTGACCCACAGCATCAATGACTATAATAAGATGGTAGTTGCTTTATGTCATTAGATTTGGAGTTGTTATGCAGCAAAAGAGTAACTAGATGAGATTTGGGTACCGGAAGTTGCGTACTACTATAACAAAAACCTAAAACAGAGATCATTAACTTCGGAACTATGCAGTGAGTGAGAGTCAGAGGGACTCAAAAAAGGAGTTTTAGTGAAGTCAAGAGTTTTGAGGAGGCCATCAGTGAAGGTTTGAAGGAAAGTGAGTAACATTTATTGGTAGTTGGAGGAAAGGGGATCCTTGTTACTTAGTAGTGGAGAGTTTGGCAACACTGTCACCTGCGTCAATGTGGAAAATAAGATACATACCTAATGAACTCTATGATGTAGTCACAGAGGTTTCCAGGAAGAGTATTGAAAGTGCCACCTGTTTTTCTCTCACTGTCATAATAAATGTGAGAGGAAACAGATGAGTTAAAGGAAAAAAAAAATCTAAAGGAATCAGGACTTTCAGGGTTCAAAAATATAACACAGACCTACTAGGGAATGGACTTGAGGATATGGGGAGGGGGAAGCATAAGATGTGACAAAGTGAGAGAGTGGCATGGACATATATACACTACCAAACGTAAAATAGATAGCTAGTGGGAAGCAACCGCATAGCACAGTGAGATCAGCTCTGTGCTTTGTGACCACCTAGAGGGGTGGGATAGGGAGGGTGGGAGGGAGGGAGATGCAAGAGGGAAGAGATATGGGAACATATGTATATGTATAACTGATTCACTTTGTTATAAAGCAGAAACTAACACACCATTGTAAAGCAATTATACTCCAATAAAGATGCTAAAAAAAAATTAAATAACTGCATCTCATTCCCAACTTCTCCAGATGTTGAAAAATTCTGAATTTAAGAAATGGGTTCCAGTCAAAGATCAAAATTAGGGTAAGGCTGTGAGGTCCTTTATTAAGACACCAAAAATATGTAAGGTGATGTTTTATAGAACCTTTTAGACAGACAAAAATTCATCTGAAAGAAGATGCTTTGAAGATCGTCTCCAATAGGGTTTGTAGACCATCTGTGGTTAAGAATTTTTCCCAAGTTTTTGTTTTTTTGACTGCTTTATTATGTGAAACTGATTCATGTTCTTTTAAAGAAAATTTCCTCATTGATAATTGTATATATTCTTTATCTGAACCATAAATTTTAAGCAGAACATGAGTGGCATCCTGAGAGAAATAATAAATGCTTAGCACTTTCAATTATTAATGATAAAACTTTTGAGTGTCATTTGTATCCAACCTTTATGTTACTAGCAATTATAAGTCACTCATATTTTTGGTTAAAATAATAAATTAGTTTTTCTTCCCCCAAATACAAATTAATTTGTCTTTATTTTTTACTAACTTCCACATCATCAAAAGATATTCCAGGCTTTTCTAAGTTTTGCACAATATCAGAAAAATGTCTAGACTAGTTCATTATTAATGTCATTTTTTTTTCGCTTATACATTAAGAGGATTCATCTAAACTCAGAAGTATTATTCACAGCATAATTCAAGGATAATGATGAATTGGTGCTTCACTTAACGCACAGAGTGTTTCATAAACAATATTTGGAGCAGCCTTGCAACTAATCATGATTTAGGCCAAATGGAAGGCAGTGTTGAGTATTTCACAGATGCCACCATGACGGGAATCCAATCCACAAGCAGTATCTGGCATCCTAAGATGATCAGCGTAAACCCATGAAGTCATAATGTTTATTATTAATTAACCTTGCTGTGTACCACAAGTACTATTACATTAGTTACCAAGTGATATGAACAAATTTCAATTAAAAACAAAACTAAACAGTGTGGCCATTTCAGTACTGAAATGGTAAAATGAATTTTTGATAACTTAAAAACCAAGATAGTATAAGGGTGGAAGTATAATAGGTGGCTATTTTAAGAGTCCAGGCAAATAAGACAGGAAATACATTCTACGTGAGATGGCAGTAAGTGTTATAGAGGGAAAAGGAAGCAGAAGTGCTGGGAGACATTGAGTTTGGAGTTTCTTTTTCATATGGGATAGTCAGGGAAGGCTTCCAAAAAACAGTCAGTAACCGTCATTCTTTTGTGATAATTTACAGAGCTATGAACTCATAATGTGTGCACTTCCCTATGTGTGTTTGTTATACTTCAGAAATGCTTTTAAAAACTTAGTCACCATCAACAATATTTCATCTGTTTCACTTGTTTTAAAACTACTTAAAACGTAAAATTTATAACTTTGAAGTGATTTTTATGGTTTGTGTTGGTGCTGTGGACTGGAAAGGACATTATCTGAAATAATATATCTAGTTTTATTATTTATGACAGAAAAATGGGATTATTGAGAACTTTGAAAACAGTATTAAATCTTTGTGCAGTATATGCTAAAGAGAGAGATGGGAGTTTCAGCCAAGATTCTGAAACTTTCCAGATGCTTTAGTTGGCACTGTCTCCAAATAAAAGTATCTCTAGATCATGCAATAATTAGGTAAATCATTTCAATCCTCTTTTTCAATAAACTTTATATTTATTCCTAGTCAAAACATAAACATCAAGGAGGATTAAATAATATGTCTGAGGGTCTAGAAATTGGAAATTGGAAGAATATATATGTAAGCCAAATTGACAGCTCCTTTTGCTGTAGCTGAAGAAGTGGTTTAGAAATGGTATCAGCCCTTGGATATATTCAGTTTGCTGAAAATTATGAAATGGAAGTCATTAAGAATTTGAAAAATAAATTTTAAGCTATATTTGGCTTTTCTAAATGCTATTTTCACAAATGTGCTCATTTTTTTCTCTTTACCAAAAAGAGACATATCAGTAATAAACCTCAAAGATTAATTCAGTAAACAGTTAAAATGATTGAATGTATAAATCAACACAAAGAATCCATGAAGGAGAAGTGAAACTCTAGAAATGAAGAAACATTACATACCATTTGAAACAAAACAAAGTAACAATTCCTAGAGGCTTATGTTGCTTAATATGAAAATGTGCTTATAAGATGAAACATGAAAGGATAACAAAATTTTGTATTTCTTTTAATTTATTGAGTTCTGAAAGTTGGCTCAATGATATCTGTAAAACTCTGAATTAGTAGTAAAATATAATTTAATAAAATTAAGGCAACTAATTTAAATATGATATTCTAATAAATCATCTTCATTCCTTAACATAATCTAATAAATGATTTTTTTCACTTAGTCAAAAGTAAAGAGATTGAATATATTAAAATCTCAGGTAGTATGAAAGGTAGTAAAAAAATTTTTTTTGAAAATGAGGAAACCATATATAAAAATACTATGTAGAACTCTTTGGCCCAAAACTCAAACATTCAAATCTAGAAGAAATATATAATTTCTAAACAATATATGTTACAAAAATGACCGCCTCATATGTCACTTGAATCAACCAGTTTCCAAGAAGAGATGTGACTAAGATGCATCATTTTAACAAACAATAGGACTAGATGGATTCATAGCTAAGATCTAACTTTAAAATATACATAATTCCGGAGACCTTCAAGATGGCAGAAGAGTAAGATGTGGAGATCACCTTCCTCCCCACAAATACATCAGAAACACATCTACATGTGGAACAACTCCCACAGAACACCTACTGAATGCTGGCAGAAGACCTCAGACTTCCCAAAAGGCAAGAAATTCCCCACATACCTGCGTAGGACAAAAGAAAAAACAGAGACAAAAAAATAGGCATCAGACCTGCACCTCTGGGAAGGAGCTGTGAAGGAGGAAAAGTTTCCACACACTAGGAAGCCGCTTCACTGGCAGAGATGGTGGTGTGGCAGGGGGGAAGCTTCAGAGCCACGGAGGAGAGTGCAGCAACAGGGCTGCAGAGGGCAAAGCAGAGAGATTCCTGAACAGAGGATCGCTGCTGACCAGCACTCACCAGTCCAAGAGGCTTGTCTGCTCACCCACCGGGGCGGGTGGGGGCTGGGAGCTGAGGCTTGGGCTTTGGAGGTCAGATCCCAGGGAGAGGACTGGGGTTGGCTGTGTGAACACAGCCTGAAGGGGGCTAGTGCACCACAGCTAATGGGTAGGGAGTCCGAGAAAAGGTCTGGACCTGCCTAAGAGGCAAGAGACCATTGTTTCTGGGTGCGCGAGGAGAGGGGATTCAGAGAACCGCCTAAACGAGCTCCAGAGATGGGCACGAGCCGTGGCTATCAGTGCAGACCCCAGAGATGGGCATGAAATGCTAAGGCTGCTGCTGCAGCCACCAAGAAGCCTGTGTGCAAGCACAGGTCACTATCCACACCTCCCCTCCCGGGAGCCTGTGCAGCCCGCCACTGCCAAGGTCCCATGATCCAGGGACAACTTCTTCAGGAGAACACATGGTGCACCTCACGCTGTTGCAACGTCACACTGGCATCCGCTGCTGCAGGTTCACCCTGCATTCCGTACCCCTCCCTCCCCCCAGCCTGAGTGAGCCAGAGCCCCATAATCAGCTGCTCCTTTAACCCCATCCTGTCTGAGAGAAGAACAGACACCCTCAGGTGACCTACATGCAGAGCTGGGGCCAAATCCAAAGCTGAACTCCAGGAGCTGTGCGAACAAAGAAGAGAAAGGGAAATTTCTCTGAGCAGCCTCAGGAGCAGTTGATTAAATCTCCACAATCAACTTGATGTACGCTGCATCTGTGGAATACCTGATTAGACAAGAATCATCCCAAAATTGAGGCCGTGGACTTTGGGAGCAACAATATATATATCTTTTAACTTTTTCTCTTTTTCTGAGTGTGAATGCGTATGCTTCTTTGTGTGATATTGTCTGTATAGCTTTCTTTTACCATTTGTCCTATGGATCTGTCTGTCCGCTTTTATTTTATTTTATTATTATTATTTTTTTAGTATAGTTTTTAGTGCTTGTTATCATTTGTGGATTTCTTTTTTGGTTTGGTTGCTCTCTTCTTTCTTTCTTTCTTTTTTTATTATTTTTAATTTTTAATAATTATTTTTTATTTTAATAACTTTATTTTATTTTATTTTTTCTTTCTTTCTTTCTTTTTTTCTCCCTTTTCTTCTGAGCCATGTGGCTGACAGGGTTTTGGTGCTCCAGCCAGGTGTCAGGCCTGTACCTCTGAGGTGGGAGAGCTGAGTTCAGGACATTGGTCCACCAGAGACCTCCCAACTCCACGTAATATCAAATGGCAAAAGCTGTCCCAGAGAACTCCGTCTCAACACTAAGACCCAGCTCCACTCAATGACCAGCAAGCTACAGTGCTGCACACTCTATGCCAAACAACGAGCAAGACAGGAACGCAAACCCACCCATTAGCAGAGAGGCTGCCTAAAATCATAATGAGGTCACAGACACCCCAAAACACACCAACGGACATGCTCCAGCCCACCAGAAAGACAAGATCCAGCCTCATCCACCAGAAGACAGGCACTAGTCCCCTCCACAGGGAAACATACACACCCACTGAACCAACCTTAGCCACTGGGGGCAGACACCAAAAACAACGGGAAAAATGAACCTGCAGCCTGTGAAAAGGAAACCCCATACACAGTAAGTTAAGCAAAATGAGAAGACAAAGAAACACACAGCAGGTGAAGGAGCAAGGTAAAAACCCAGCAGAACAAACATATGAAGAGTAAATAGGCAGTGTACTTGAAGAAGAACTCACAGTAATGATAGTAATGATGATCCAAAATGCTGGAAATAGAATGGAGAAAATACAAGAAACGTTTAACAAGGACCTAGAAGAACTAAAGAGCAAACAAACAATGATGAACAACACAATAAATGAAATTTAAAATTCTCTAGAAGAAATCAATAGCAGAATAACTGAGGCAGAAGAACGGGTAAGTGACCTGGAGGATAAAATAGTGGAAATAACTACCACAGAGCAGAATAACGAAAAAAGAATGGAAAGAACTGAGGACAGTGTCAGAGACCTCTCGGACAACATTAAACGCACCGACATTCGAATTATAGGGGTCCCAGAAGAAGAAGAGAAAAAGAAAGGGACTAAGAAAATATTTGAAGAGATTTCAGTTGAAAACTTCCTTAATATGGGAAAGGAAATAGTTAATCAAGTCCAGGAAGCACAGAGAGTCCCATACAGGATAAATCCAAGGAAAACACACCAAGACACATATTAATCAAACTATCAAAAACTAAATACAAAGAAAAAATATTAAAAGCAGCAAGGGGAAAACAACAAATAACATACAAGGGAATCCCCATAAGGTTAACAGTGGATCTTTCAGCAGAAACTCTGCAGGCCAGAAGGGAGTGGCAGGGCATATTTAAAGTGATGAAAGGGAAAAGCCTACAACCACGATTACTCTACCCAACAAGGATCTCATTCAGATTCGATGGAGAAATTAAAACCTTTACAGACAAGCAAAAGCTAAGAGAATTCAGCACCACCAAACCAGCTTTACAACAAATGCTAAAGGAACTTTTCTAGGCAGGAAACACAAGAGAAGGAAAAGACCTACAATAACAAACCCAAAACAATTAAGAAAATGGTAATAGGAACATACATATCGATAGTTACCTTAAGTGTAAATGGATTAAATGCTCCAACCAAAAGACATAGGCTGGCTGAATGGATACAAAAACAAGACCCGTATATAGGCTGTCTACAAGAGACCCACTTCAGACCTAGGGACACATTAAGATTGAAAGTAAGGGGATTGAAAAGGATATTGCATGCATAATGGAAATCAAAAGAAAGCTGGAGTAGCAATTCTCATAGCAGACAAAATAGACTTTAAAATAAAGATTATTACAAGAGACAAAGATGGACTTTACATAATGATCAAGGGATCAATCCAAGAAGAAGATATAACTATTGTAAATATTTATGCACCCAACTTAGGAGCGCCTCAATACATAAGGCAAATGATAGCAGCCATAAAAGGGGAAATCGACAGTAACACAATCATAGTAGGGAACTTTAACACCCCACTTTCACCAATGGACAGATCATCCAAAATGAAAATAAACAAGGAAACAAAAGCTTTAAATGATACATTAAACAAGATGGACTTAATTGATATTTAAAGGACATTCCATCCAAAAACAACAGAATACACTTTCTTCTCAAGTGCTCATGGAACATTCTCCAGGATACATCATATCTTGGGTCACATATCAAGCCTTGGGAAATTTAAGAAAATTGAAATTGTATCAAGTATCTTTTCCGACCACAATGCTCTGAAACTAGATATCAATTACAGGGAAAAATCTGTAAAAAATACAAACCCATGGAGGCTAAACAATACACTTCTTAATAACCAAGAGATCACTAAAGAAATCAAAGAGGAAATCAAAAAATACCTAGAAACAAATGACATTGAAAACACGATGACCCAAAACCTATGGGATGCAGCAAAAGCAGTTCTAAGAGGGAAATTTACAGCAATACAATCCTACCTCAAGAAACAAGAAACATCTCAAATAAACTACCTAACCTTACACCTAAAGCAATTAGAGAAACAAGAACAAAATGCCCCAAAGTTAGCAGAAAGAATGAAATCATAAAGATCAGATCAGAAATAAATGAAAAAGCAATGAAGGAAACAATAGCAAAGAACAATAAAACTAAAAGCTGGTTCTTTGATACAGTAAACAAATTGACAAACCATTAGCCACACTCATCAAGAAAAAAAAGGAGAAGACTCAGATCAATAGAATTAGAAATGAAAAGGGAGAAGTAACCACTGACACTGCAGAAATACAAAGGATCATGAGAGATTATTACAAGCAACTATATTCCCATAAAATGGACAACCTGGAAGAAATGGGCATATTCTTAGAAAAGCACAACCTTCCGAGACTGAACCAGGAAGAAATAGAAACTATAAATAGACCAATCACAAGCACTGAAATTGAGACTGTGATTAAAAATCTTCCAACAAACAAAAGCCCAGGAACAGATGGCTTCACAGGCGAATTCTATCAAACATTTAGAGAAGAGCTAACACCTATCCTTCTCAAACTCTTCCAAAATATTGCAGAGGGAGGAACACTCCCCAACTCATTCTACGAGGCCACCATCACCCTGATACCAAAACCAGACAAAGATGTCACAAAGAAAGAAAACTACAGGCCAATATCACTGATGAACATAGATGCAAAAATCCTCAACATAATAGTAGCAAAAAGAATCCAACAGCACATTAAAAGGATCATATACCATGATCAAGTGTGGTTTATCCCAGGAATGCAAGGATTCTACAATATATGCAAATCAATCAATGTGATACACCATATTAACAAATTGAAGGATAAAAACCATATGATCATCTCAATAGATGCAGAAGAAGCTTTTGACAAAATTCAACACGTTTATGGTAAAAACCCTCCAGAAAGTAGGCATAGAGGGAACTTACCTCAACATAATAAAGGCCATATATGACAAGCCCACAGCCAACATCATTCTCAATGGTGAAAAACTGAAACCATTTCCACTAAGATCAGCAACAAGGCAAGGTTGCCCACTCTCACCACTCTTATTCAATAAAGTTTTGGAAGTTTTGGCTACAGCAATCAGAGAAGAAAAAGAAATAAAAGGAATCCAAATTGGAAAAGAAGAAGTAAAGCTGTCACTGTTTGCAGATGACGTGATACTATACATAGAGAAGCCTAAAGATGCTATCAGAAAACTACTAGAGCTAATCAATGAATTTGGTAAAGTAGCAGAATACAAAATTAATGCACAGAAATCTCTTGTATTCCTATACACTAATGATGAAAAACCTGAACGAGAAATTAAGGAACACTCCCATTTACCATGCCAACAAAAAGAATAAAATACCTAGGAATAAAACTACCGAAGGAGTATGCACAAAACTATAAGACATTGATGAAAGAAATGAAAGATGATGCAAACATATGGAAAGATATACCATGTTCTTGGATTGGAAGAATCAACATTGTGACAATGACTCTACTACCCAAAGCAGTCTACAGATTCCATACAATCCCTATCAAACTACAAATGGCATTTTCCACAGAACTAGAACAAAAAATTTCACAATTTGTATCGTAACAGAAAAGACCCTGTATAGCCAAAGCAATCTTGAGAAAGAAAAACAGAGCTGGAGGAACCAGGCTCCCTGACTTCAGACTATGCTACAAAGCTACAGTAATCAAGAAGGTATGGTACTGGCACAAAAACAGAAATATAGATCAATGGAACAGGATAGAAAGCCCAGAGATAAACCCACACACATATGGTCACCTTATTTTTGATAAAGGAGGCAAGAATATACAATGGAGAAAAGACAGTCTCTTCAATAAGTGGTGCTGGGAAAACTGGACAGCTACATGTAAAAGAATGAAATTAGAACACTGCCTAACACAATACACAAAAATAAACTCAAAATGGACTAAAGACCTAAATGTAAGGCCAGACACTATCAAACTCTTAGAGGAAAACATAGGCAGAACACTCTATGACAGAAATCACAGCCAGATCCTTTTTGACCCACCTCCTAGAGAAATGGAAATAAAAACAAAAATAAATAAATTGGACCTAATTAAACTTAAAAGCTTTTGCACAGCAAAGGAAACCATAAACAAGACAAAAAGACAACCCTCAGAATGGGATAAAATATTTGCAATGAAGCATCTGACAAAGGATTAATCTCCAAAATTTATAAGCAGCTCAATATCAAAAAAACAAACAACCCAATCTAAAATGGGCAGAAGACTTAAATAGACATTTCTCCAAAGAAGATATACAGGTTGCCAACAAACACATGGAAGAATGCTCAACATCACTAATCATTAGAGAAATGCAAATCAAAAGTACAATGAGGTATCACCTCACACTGGTCAGAATGGCCATCATCAAAAAATCTACAAACAATAAATGCTGGATAGGTGTGGAGAAAAGGGAACCCTCTTGCACTAATGGTGGGAATGAAAATTGATACAACCACTGTGGAGAACAATATGGAGTTTCCTTAAAAAAATAAAAGTAGAACTACCATATGACCCAGCAATCCCACTCCTGGGCATATACCCTGAGAAAACCATAATTCAAAAAGAGTCATGTACCACAATGTTCATTGCAGCTCTATTTACAATAGACAAGACATGGAATCAACCTAAGTGTCCATGGACAGATGAATGGATAAAAAAGATGTGGCCCATATATACAATGGAATATTCTGCCATAAAAAGAAATGAAATTGAGTTATTTGTAGTGAGGTGGATGGACCTACAGTCTGTCATACAGAGTGAAGTAAGTCAGAAAGAGTAGAAAAAATACCGTATGCTAACACATATATGTGGAATCAAAAAAAAAAAAGCTTCTGAGGAACCTTGGTTCAGGACAGAAATAAAGACGCAGACGTAGAGAATGGACTTGAGGACACGGGGAGGGGGATGGGTAAGCTGGGGCGAAGTGAGAGAGTGGCATGGACTTACATATATTAACAAATGTAGAATAGATAGCTAGTGGGAAGCAGCTGCATAGCACAGGGAGATCAGCTCAGTGCTTTGTTACCACGTAGATGGGTGGGATAGGGAGGGTGGGAGGGAGACGCAAGAGGGAGGAGATATATGTATATGTATAGCTGATTCACTTTGTTATAAAGCAGAAACTAACACAACATTGTAAAGCAATTATACTCCAATAAAGACGTTTAAACAAATATATATATATACACATACATACATAATTCCAGTGGTCAATAGTTATAGATCATTGAAAAGAAGGATAATACCCCAATTCATTTTATAAAGCTAGTTATAGCAGTTAGGGATCCTTTTAACTGTACATATTAGAAAACCTCACTACAGTGGATAAAAATAAACGCTATGTTAGCCTCAAAACAAGCATGCCCAAGTCAGGGGGTTGCTGATCTTAGTTCCCTAGGTTTGAAAGTTCAAACCAATAGCTCTCCTATTCCATGGCTTTTCCTTCCATGGCCCCTGCACTTCCATGGCCCCTGCACTTCCAGCCTCCAAGGGTTAAAGTGTGATGAAGGGTAAAAGGGGCAAAGGTGCATCTAAACTAGAATTTTGCTTATATCTCCTGGGCCAGTGTGATAACGATTGCTCCTCACTAGAAGGAGTGGGAAATTGACTAGTTAGTTTTTATAGCCTCCACGGTAGAAACAGGCAAGAAATTAATATTATACAAGTCAGTCTCTTGTAACTGCTACATGAGCATAAATAGAGAAACTGCCCAAGATTTTATAATGTATGGCAAAGCGGTATTTGACAGAAGAGAAATTCTGGTGGAGGAAACTGGACATTTTTAAAAGGGACAAAACTGAATTATGTAAAATATCTTATGTCAAAATTGAGAGAACTTTGGGAAAATTTGGTACCTGACTGTAACACGTTCATAAAAATCTGTCAGAGTTAGATTTCAGATATCTTAACTAAAACTAAGAATTGGGCAGGGAGTTACCAGGGGCTGATGTGCACAGATGCTTGGAGGCTCCTTAAGCCTGACACTCACCTCCAGAGCTTGCTGGTGCCCTGCCACTGACTCTACTCTCAATTCATATGTGGTTCCTGCCAAGTCTCTCTGCTTTTGAATACATCCAGTCTCTTCATTTTGATGGCGACTTCAAATCAGTCAGGATATGAGCAGCTGAATCCCGAGTGCTGCTTCTTCTATTGCCCTAATTTAGATCCCAATGGAAGAAGAGCTGATGATACCATGAAATTGAAGTAGTGTTTATTGATCATGTACATGGGTACTGCATTCAATTGGATATGGAGTTGACCCCCTTCCCAGTGAATTGTTAGCTGTGTGGTCTTGGGTAAAAAAATTAACCTCCTTGAATCTTAGACATCACCCCTGCAAAATATCTCCTACACAGAGCAATACGAGTTAACTATTCGCATATTGGTTGGCGTATGGTAACTGGTTAACACATTTAAGTATTATTGCTAGATGATGCTTATGAACAACTAAGAAGTATCTTGTTAGGGATTTTCTCGCAGCATAGTTTAAATCATTCAGTCATTTATGCAGCATCTTCTACTGTGCTAGAAATTTTGGGACTTACCAAGAATGTGGACCTAACAATTTATCACAAGTATTAATTTAAATAATATATACAGTGACCCCAAGGTAATTTTCTCTCTACACAAAAAGAAGCTGAAAATCAGATCAGCTAAGTTACTTGTCCAAAACTAAAAGATCAAAGGTAGGATTAGGCTTCTCTATTCTAAGTACACTACTTTTTCTTGAGAAGTTTCCAAAGGTGGTTGTGCATCAGAGTTCCCTGGGAAGCTTTTTTTTTTTTTTCCTTAAAGTAGAGATGCCTGAGGCCTGCTCACAAAGTTATCTGGTTCAGTGACTTTGGGAAATACCATAATACCTTTACTGTCCAATAGCTTGGCCACTAGTCACATGTGGTTACTTACATTTGAATTAAAATCAAATAAAGTTTAAAGTCAGTTCCTCAGTCACACTGGCTACACCTGAAGTGCTCAATAGCTACATACAACTAGTGGTTACTATATTGTACCACCCAGATTGTAGAGTATTACCATCATCACAGAAAGTTCTATTGGACAGCACTGCTGGTCTACCTCATTCTGCTCGTTGGAATCTCATAGTCAGCCTAACTGGGTAGAAAGGAAAAAATTTTGCTACCATATACTTATGCAGGGGGTGGGGGGGAGCACAAGCTCCTCAAGAGCTTAGAAATAAGATTTTCCTCTGAGGAGGAACCTGTAGAATCAAGGCCAGCTTGATCCTATCACAGAAATGAAAGATCTAGTGGTAGTGGCTCCCCAGCCAATAGACTTAACTATAAGATGCTTGATTATAATAATATATTAATGATGGACTTTTAGAATGGTGTTTGATCAGTCACTAAAGATTAGCAAAGGAGAATCACAGAGGTAAGCTTTGAGCCATGACCACCTAAGTACCACCCAAGGTACTTCACCAAGTCAAGACCTTCTCTATTATGAGACTCCTGCAGCAGGTTAGTGTATAATGTCACCCAGTTATACTTTGATACTTTGCATTCTATGTAATTCCTCATATTTTTAACTCCATATATTAAAATTATCAATATCTGTCTTCTTGTGAAAGTCTGCCAGAAGAGAGAATATGATGGAATTTCTACTTAAAGTGTTTAATTCTCATTGATCGTCATGTCTTGTTATAAATTAGAACATTGGAATTCTGGTCTTTTTCCTATTTTATTCACTTGTGTATATGAGTCTGCCACTGAGAAATGGATCTGTTCCCCTGTGCTGAGCCTGCAAGGCTGAGGTCCAGACCTTGAGGCATAGTAAGTTAAACACACCAAAGTGATAGTGAAATTGTGAGGTGGTTTCTTGGCACCTAGGCCCGCCCTCTTTGCCACAGACACCAAAGACCCACCCCACCTGGTCCCTGCATGTGTTAAGAAAACTGATCAGTAGACTACAAAATAATCTCTACCTTCACTATCTCACTTATGTTCATCACAAAGATATTTTAGTGTAATTTGATATAAGGAAATTTGAAGTTTAGAGAAATACAAAGATTTGACCAAAGTCATGAAATTAGTTGGAGAGCATAAGCAAACACCCAGTTTTTCTAAATCCTAGCTAAGTACTTTTTCCATTATTTCCTTCTCATTCTGTCAGAACTAAACAACTACCTACAACCCTGTCATACCAGAAGTCTGTAGCCTTCGAAATTTGTTCTGGAAATTAACTTTTTTTTTATTTTAAAAGATAAGGTACTATTGTTTTTTTGTTTTTTGTTTTTTGGCTGTGTTGGGTCTTTGTTGCTGCGTGTGGGCTTTCTCTAGTTGCGGTGAGCGGGCTTCTCAATGCAGTGGCTTCTTTTGTTGCAAAGTATGTTCTCTAGGCATGCGGGCTCAGTAGTTATGGTTCATGGGCTCTAGAGCACAGGCTCAGTCGTTGTGGCGCATGGGCTTAGTTGCTCCACAGCATGTGGGATCTTCCCGGACCAGGGCTCAAACCTGTGTCTCCTGCATTAGCAAGCGGATTTCTTTTTGAATTTTTGAATTTTATTTTATTTATTTTTTTATACAGCAGGTTCTTATTAGTTATCCATTTTATACATATCAGTGTATACATGTCAATCCCAATCTCCCAACTCATCACATCACCCGCCCCCCCCAACCCCCCACCCCCGCCCCTTTCCCCGCTTGGTGTCCATACGTTTGTTCTCTACATCTGTGTGTCAATTTCTGCCCTGCAAACCGGTTCATCTGTACCATTTTTCTAGGTTCCACATATATGCGTTAATATACGATATTTGTTTTTCTCTTTCTGACTTACTTCACTCAGTATGACAGACTCTAGGTCCATCCACCTCACCACAAATAACTCAATTTTGTTTCTTTTTATGGCTGAGTAATATTCCATTGTATAAATGTAGCACATCTTCTTTTTCCATTCGTCTGTCAATGGGCATTTAGGTTGCTTCCCTGACCTGGCTATTGTAAATAGTGCTGCAATGAACATTGGGGTGCATGTCTCTTTTTGAATAATGGTTTTCTCTGGGTATATACCCAGTAGTGGGATTGCTGGGTCATATGGTAATTCTATTTTTAGTTGTTTAAGGAAGCTCCATACTGTTCTCCATAGTGGCTGTATCAATTTACATTCCCACCAACAGTGCAAGAGGGTTCCCTTTTCTCCACACCCTCTCCAGCATTTGTTGTTTGTAGATTTTCGGATGATGCCCATTCTAACTGGTGTGAGGTGATACCTCATTGTAGTTTTGATTTACATTTCTCTAATAATTAGTGATGTTGAGCAGCTTTCATGTGCTTCTTGGCCATCTGTACGTCTTCTTTGGAGAAATGTCTATTTAGGTCTTCTGCCCATTTTTGGATTGGGGTGTTTGTTTCTTTAATATTGAGCTGAATGAGCTGTTTATATATTTTGGAGATTAATCCCTTGTCCGTTGATTCGTTTGCAAATATTTTCTCCCATTCTGAGAGTTGTCTTTTCATCTTGTTTATGATTTCCTTTGCTGTGCAAAAGCTTTTAAGTTTCATTAGCTCCCATTTGTTTATTCTTGTTTTCATTTCCATTACTCTAGGAGGTGGATCAAAAAAGATATTGCTGTGATTTATGTCAAAGAGTGTTCTTCCTATGTTTTCCTCTAAGAGTTTTCTAGTGTCCGGTCTTACATTTAGGTCTCTAATCCACTTTGAGTTTCTTTCTGTGTATGGTGTTAGGGAGTGTTCTACTTTCATTCTTTTACATGTAGCTGTCCAGGTTTCCCAGCACCACTTATTGAAGAGACTGTCTTTTCTACATTGTATATCCTTGCCCCCTTTGTCATAGATTAGTTGACCATAGGTGCGTGGGTTTATCTCTGGGCTTTCTATCTTGTTCCATTGATTTGTATTTCTGTTTTTGTGCCAATACCATATTGTCTTGATTACTGTAGCTTTGTAGTATAGTCTGAAGTCAGGGAGCCTGATTCCTCCAGCTCCATTTTTGCCCTCAAGACTGCTTTGGCTATTTGGGGTCTTTTGTGTCTCCATACAAATTTTTAGATTTTTTTGTTCTAGTTCTGTAAAAAATGCCATTGGTAATTAGATAAGGATTACATTGAATCTGTAGATTGCTTTGGGTAGTATAGTCATTTTCACAATATTGATTCTTCCAATCCAAGAACATGGTATATCTCTCCATCTGTTTATATCATCTTTAATTTCTTTCATCAGTGTCTTATAGTTTTCTGCATACAGGTCTTTTGTCTCCCTAGGTAGGTTTATTCCTAGGTATTTTGTTTTTTTTGTTGCAGTGGTAAATGGGAGTGTTTCCTTAATTTCTCTTTCAGATTTTTCATCATTAGTGTTTAGGAATGCAAGAGATTTCTGTGCATTAATTTTGTATTCTGCCACTTTACCAGATTCATTGATGAGCTCTATTAGTTTTCTGGTGACACCTTTAGGATTCTCTATGTATAGTATCATGTCATCTGCAAACAGTGACCATTTTACTTCTTTTCCAATTTGTATTCCTTTTATTTCTTTTTCTTCTCTGCTTGTCGTGGCTAGGACTTCCAAAACTATGTTGAATAATAGTGATGAGAGTGGACATCCTTGTCTCATTCCTGACCTTAGAGGAAATGCTTTCAGTTTTCCACCATTGAGAATGATGTTTGCTGTGGGTTTGTCATATATAGCCTTTATTATATTGAGGTAGGTTCCCTCTATGCCCACTTTCTGGAGAGTTTTGATCATAAATGGGTGTTGAATTTTGTCAAAGGATTTTTCTGCATCTATTGAGATGGTCGTATGGTTTTTATTCTTCAATTTGTTAATATGGTGTATCACATTGATTGATTTGCGTATATTGAAGAATCCTTGTATCCCTGTGATAAATCCCACTTGATCATGATGTATGATCCTTTTAATGTGTTGTTGGATTCTGTTTGCTAGTATTTTGTTGAGGATTTTTGCATCTATATTCATCAGTGATACTGGTCTGTAATTTTCTTTTTTTGTAATATCTTTGTCTGGTTTTGGTATCAGGGTGATGGTGGCCTCATGGAATGAGTTTGGGAGTGTTCCTTCCTCTGCAATTTTTTGGAAGAGTTTGAGAAGGATAGGTGTTAGCTCTTCTCTAAATGTTTGATAGAATTCACCTGTGAAGCCATCTGGTCCTGGACTTTTGTTTGTTGGAAGATTTTGAGTCACAGTTGCAATTTCATTACTTGTGATTGGTCTGTTCATATTTTCTATTTCTTCCTGGTTCAGTCTTGGAAGGTTATATCTTTCTAAGAATTTGTCAGTTTCTTTCAGATTGTCCATTTTATTGGCATAGAGTTGCTTGTAGTAGTCTCTGAGGATGCTTTGTATTTCTGCAGTGTCTGTTGTAACTTCTCCTTTTTCATTTCTACTTTTATTGATTTGAGTCCTCTCCCTGTTTTTCTTGAGGAATTTGGCTAATGGTTTATCAATTTTGTTTATCTTCTCAAAGAACCAGCTTTTAGTTTTATTGATCTTTGCTATTGTTTTCTTTGTTTCTATTTCATTTATTTCTGCTCTGATCTTTATGATTTCTTTCCTTCTGCTAACTTTGGGTTTTGTTTGTTCTTCTTTGTCTAGTTCCTAAAGGTGTAAGTTTAGATTGAGATTTTTCTTGTCTTGCAGTAGGTTTGTATTGCTGTAAACTTCCGTCTTAGAACTGCTTCTGCTGCATCCCACAGGTTTTGGATTGTCGTGTTTTCATTGTCATTTTTCTCTAGGTATTTTTAATTTCCTCTTTGATTTCTTCAGTGATCTCTTGGTTACTTAGTAATGTATTGTTTAGCCTCCATGTGTTTGTGTTTTTTACGTTTTTTCCTCTGTAACTGATTCCTAATCTCATAGCATTGTGGTCAGAAAAGATGCTTGATATGATTTTAATTTTCTCAGGTTTACCAAGGCTTGATTTGTGACCCAAGATGTGATCTATCCTGGAGAATGTTCAGTGCGCACTTGAGAAGAAAGTGTAATCTGCTGTTTTTGGTTGGATTGTCCTATAAATTTCCATTAAATCTATCTGGTCTGTTGTGTTATTTAAAGCCTGTGGTTCCTTATTAATTTTCTGTTTGGATGATCTGTCCATTGGTGTCAGTGAGGTGTTAAGTCCCCACTATTATTGTGTTACTGTCGATTTCCTCTTTTATAACTGTTAGCAGTTGCCTTATGTATTGAGGTGCTCCTTTGTTGGGTGCATATATATTCATAATTGTTATTTCTTCTTCTTGGATTGATCCCTGGATCATTATGTAGTGTCCTTCCTTGTCTCTTGTAACATTCTTTACTTTAAAGTCTATTTTATCTGATATGAGTATTGCTACTCCAGCTTTCTTTTGATTTCCATTTGCATGGAATATCTTTTTCCATCCCTTCACCTTCAGTCTGTATGTGTCCCTAGGTCTGAATTGGGTCTCTTGTAGACAGCATATATATGGGTCTTGTTTTTGTATCCATTCAGTGAGCCTGTGTCTTTTGGTTGGAGCATTTAATCCATTCACGTTTAAGGTAATTATCGGTATGTATGTTCCTATGACCATTTTCTTAATTGTTTTGGGGTTGTTTTTGTAGGTCCTTTTCTTCTCTTGTGTTTCCCACTTAGAGAAGTTCCTTTAGCATTTGTTGTAGAGCTGGTTTGGTGGTGCTGAATTCTCTTAGCTTTTGCTTGTCCTTAAAGCTTTTGATTTCTCCATCGAGTCTGAATGAGATCCTTGCCGGGTAGAGTAATCCTGGTTGTAGGTTCTTCCCTTTCATCACTTTAAATATGTCATGCCACTCCCTTCTGGCTTGTAGAGTTTCTGCTGAGAAATCAGTTGTTAACCTTATGGGCGTTCCCTTGTATGTTATTTGTCATTTTTCCGTGCTGCTTTCAATAATTTTTCTTTGTCTTTAATTTTTGCCACTTTGATTACTATGTGTCTCGGCGTGTTTCTCCTTGGGTTTCTCTGTGCTTCCTGGACTTGGGTAGCTGTTTCCTTTCCCATGTTAGGGAAGTTTTCAACTATAATCTCTTCAAATATTTTCTCGGGTCCTTTCTCTCTCTCTTCTCCTTCTGGGACCCCTATAATGCAAATGTTGTTGCGCTTAATGTTGTCCCAGAGGTCTCTTAGGCTGTCTTCATTTCTTTTCATTCTTTTTTCTTTATTCTTTGTTCTGTTCCCATTCTGCATCAGTGAATTCCACCTTTTTGTATTCCAGGTCACTTATCCGTTCTTCTGCCTCAGTTATTCTGTTATTGATTCCTTCTAGTGTAGTTTTCATTTCAGTTATTGTATTGTTCATCTCTGTTTATTTGTTCTTTAATTCTGCTACACCTTTGTTAATCATTTCTTGCATCTTCTCGATCTTTGTTTCCATTCCTTTTCTGAGGTCTTGGATCATCTTCACTATCATTATTCTGAATTCTTTTTCTGGAAGGTTGCCTAGCTCCACTTCATTTAGTTGTCTTTCTGAGGTTTTATCTTGTTCCTTCATGTGGGACATATTCCTCTGCCTTTTCATTTTGTGTATCTTTCTGTGATTGTGGTTTTCATGCTGCAGGCTGCAGGATTGTAGTACTTCTTGCTTCTGCTGTCTGCCCTCTGGTGGATGAGGCTGTCTAAGAGGCTTGTGCAAGCTTCCTGATGGGAGGGACTGGTGGTGGGTAGAGCTGGGTGTTGCTCTGGTGGGCAGAGCTCAGTAAAACTTTAATCCTCTTGTCTGCTGATGGGTGGGGCTGTGTTCCCTCCTTATTGGTTGTTTGGCCTGAAGTGACCTAACACTGGAGCCTACCCGTGGTCTTTGGTGGGGCTAATGGTGGACTCCAAGAAGGCTCACGCCATTGAATACTTCCCGGAACTGCTGCTACCTGTGTCCTTGTCCTCACGGTGAGCCACAGCCACCCCCTGCCTCTGCAGGAGACCCTCCAACACTAGCACGTAGGTCTGGTTCAGTCTCCTATGGGGTCACTGCTCCTTCCCCTGGGTCCTGATGAGCACACTACTTTGTGTGTGCCCTCCAAGAGTGGAGTCTCTGTTTCCCCTAGTCCTGTTGAAGTCCTGTAATCAAATCCCACTGGCCTTCATAGTCTGATTCTCTAGGAACTTCTCCTCCCATTGCCAGACCCCCAGGTTGGGGAGCCTGACATGGGGCTCAGAACCTTCACTCCAGTGGGTGGACTTCTGTGGTATAAGTGTTCTCCAGTTTGTGAGTCACCCACCCAGCAGTTATGGGATTTGATTTTATTGTGATTGCGCCCCTCCTACCATCTCACTGTGGCTTCTCCTTTGTCTTTGGATGTGGGGTATCTTTTTTGGTGAGTTCCAGTGTCTTCCTGTCGATGATTGTTCAGCAGTTGGCTGTGATTCCAGTGCTCTCGCAAGAGGGAGTGAGAGCACGTCCTTCTACTCCACCATCTTGTACCAGTCTCGGCAGGCGGATTCTTATCCATTGCGCCACCAGGGAAGTTCCTGGAAATTAACTTTTAATTGACTTATCAAGTTCATTTAATCATCACAGTGCAGTTTTTTTTATTTTGTCTCTGGTGATAGTGCAGTAGAATTCTCTTATGTGTCTATGGTTTGATTGCATTGAGACCCATTAAGTAGAGAATTTGTCATTGTTTTATGCAGTCCAGTCAGAAAATCATCATTTGGAAATTACAGGCTAGTCTAGTGTCATAAAAACAGTATCATTCATGTTTCTTGGAGGGAATAACAGACCATTTTATGTTGTGTGTCAAATGGATCCTTGTTATTCAGGACCAATGTTAAAATTATATTCCTACCATGCACATCTTAGATACCTCTAATATATATTTATTGGATGGCTGCATGCATTCTATCTCTTTACACATAGAATTTTCTACTGATCACATCCCAAGCTGAAAATCACTCCTAATGATACACGAAGCTCATGACTCCAAAATCTACACCTCTCCTTGGATTCCTGAGTCCCATAGTCTGTTTCAAGTCTCTAGCTGCATATTTCATGTGAATATCCTTTGCATACCTTAAAATTCACCTAGCATGAATCAGATATTATTCATGGTCTCCCTCTACAAACCTGGTTTCCCTTGTTCCTAGCTCGCTTTCTTTCTCAGTAACCTTAACTAGAAATGTTGGAGTCATCTTTACTTTCCTTATCTGATTGCATCAAAAATTTCCCCTAAATGCCCCACCTACTCTATTTCTGAAATGTCTCTTTCATTCTTCACTTCTTTATATGACTTCTGCCAAACACATATAGTGCTTGCTATACACAAACATTACCACATTTAATCCTTATGAGACTCTCATGAAGGTAGACGATAGTATTATCCTTGTTTTTCAAAAGAAGCTGTGCTCTTAAGGACTGACTGCGCTGTGGGGAACCTCTGCTGCCTGCCCATCCGAGCACTGCTAATACCATCATGTTCTGCAATCTCCCAACTGGTCTTTCTGCATCTAGTAACTCTCTTCTTCTGAACCACTCGAAAAAGATGAGGGAACGGGGGCAAGAGAAATTCTTTTGACCTTATTATTTTATCTTCCTCCCACTTAAAATCCTCAAAACTTTCATCACCTATCCCTCTCTTTCCCACTCTCACAGTTCCCCCAATTTACGAATTTCCTCCATAAGATGATCCCAGCCTCCTCATTGTTACTTTCCTCTAAGTAGCCTTTACGTCAGTTTTACCAGTATGCTCTATCCTGCCTCAGTGCCCATATTTGTGCTGTTGCCGCTTTTCAAATGCCTTTATCTACATCCTGCCACATGCTCAGTCCTACCAGTTCTCCAAAGTCATGGTATTTTTTAAAGCTCTCCATGGGAATCTCTTGATTCTCAAATCAAGTTATCTCCCTACCTTCTCTTTCTGTTTCTCTCTCTCTGTCTCTCTCATTCTGGGAGGTGAGGGAAGATGGGGCACATAAAAGTGGAAAGAGAAATTCAAGGCACGATGTGCAAGAAGTGTGGAATATCAGCATTAGGTACATCACCTACTTCAAATTCCTTATTTTATAGGTAAAGACCTTAAAAAGGTATGAGAGAAAGGGACTTGTTATGAATTGATAGAAACTGCGGACTCTGATTTCAGCATATTTAATCAGTACTATTAATAAGCCTCATCTATACATAAAATGAAATGCTAAGCATACACTAAACATGATAATAAAAACTTGGAAAGATATCCATGGACACTTGCAAAGAAGGTCAATAAAATGTGTTACATGTGTTCAATTCTGTTTATATAGGATTATGTGTATATATGTGCATGTGTGTGAGAGCATGTGCATGAGAGAGACAGAGAAGATACGTGTGTGCAGAGGAATGTTCATCAAAATGCTAACAATGTTTATGTTTAGATGATGACATTTTTCTGTATAATCTTGGTATCACATAAAATATTTACAGCAAGAATGCATTATTGTTTATGATCACTAAAAACACAGCAGAGCCGAATTGATATTTAGAAAAGAAAAGGAAATGACTTCCTCTAAAATTTGCTTGGAAGATACAACAAAGATTTTCCTAGAGAATCCCTATCATTTTGGTTCCTTTTTAAAGTTTCCATTTTATGATATTTTCAGGAAGAACTGTCCAACCAGGTAGTATAGACAAAACTGAGTAGTTTCTTTGCTCCTTTAAAATTCAACTTTAGCTAAATTAATGAAGTTGCTTTAGTACCTTTACTCACAATTTAAAAAGAAAGAGTGGGCTTCCCTGGTGGCACAGTGGTTAAGAATCTGCCTGCCAATGCAAGGGACACGGGTTTAAGCCCTGGTCCAGGAAGATCCCACATGCCATGGAGCAACAAAGCTGGGGAGCTGCAACTACTGAGCCTGTGCTGTAGAGCCCACGAGCCACAACTACTGAAGCCCGAGCGCCTAGAGCCTGTGCTCCGCAACAAGAGAAGCCACCTCAATGAGAAGCCGGCACAACATAATGAAGAGTAACCCCCGCTCACCACAACTAGAGAAAGCCCGCCCGCAGCAACGAAGACCCAAAGCAGCCAAAATCAATCAATCAATAAATAAATTTAAAAAAAAGAAAAAAGAGTGCTATTTCCAATAAAACATCTTTTATTCCTGAGATATTCTATGACTGTATTAGCCAGAGGGTTGAAAATCTCCTCCATGTTTCTTTTAAATAGTTGTGTGACATTTTTACAAGCAATTTAAAAATGCTGGCAAAGGAGACATTAATGGACTGCAGGGTCACATTTAAATGAGGCCCATTTAAAGGTCACTCTCTACTTAGGGGGTTTATCTGAGACCAGGCACGCTGTAACTTTCAACAGCGTTCCTGATTGCCTCACTGAGTCTCTGACTGCTCCTCATTACAGTGAAATGAGGATTCTATTCAAACAAAATGTTTTAACATTTTGAGAGCACCAGATTTTTTTTTCATAAGCACGTTCTTTGATTGTTTGTCCTGGTTCCCTCAGACAGTACACATACTTCTGCCCAGTCTTAGCATCTGTCCCACCCACCTTGCACAGCCCATGCCAATCTTCTTACCATAACTCCAAGTAATTTTAATTTGGGCAGCATCTGTTATTTCACATTGCTGTAGCCGTGCCACGTGGTACAGAGAGCATGGGCCTTGGAGCCAGACAGACCTGGACTTGTGCCTTGGTCCTACTCATTGCCAAGTGGCCTTGAATAAGATGCTTAACTTCTTTGAGCCTCAGTTTCTTCATGTGAAAATGGGAGAAATGCTAAATCCTGATTGTTGTGAGAATTTAGTGAATGTTTTTATAAAGTTCTTAACAGTGACTGGCATACTGTAGATTCTCTATAAGGTGTAGCTATTAAGAATCTAATTAAAACCACTCTGGCTTCTCCCCTAAGTGATGATGCCACAGTATTTCTCTGTAGTCTTTTCTATAGTAAAATGAATCATTTGGATTTTAAAAGCATTTTATTTTACGAAGACCTCTGCATGCAAATATTACTACAATAAATCTGTGAGGTATATATGCAAGATATCCCCATTTAACAAATAATAATATAGAGGCTCAAAATGTTAAGCCTTATGTAGGAAGAGGGGAAGTTAGTAATAAAATTCAGGTGTTCAGAAATGAAGACAAATTTTCTTTATAGCACATCCATACTGCCTCCCTGCTTTTAACTGGTAATTTATAGTGATGGCCACAAGTGTTGAGTGAGGTTGACCAGACAAGCACAATTACCCAGATATATTTGAAATATTGGGTTGGCCAAAAAGTGCCTTCGGTTTTTAAGCAAAAATAAAACACATTTTTCATTTTCACCAAGAATTTTATTGAACAACATGTTCACTCTTTTGTTTCATTTTTCAGGCAACTTCATAATTTCATCTTCCCAAAACTTTTTATCTTTCTGAGCAAAAAACTGTTCCAGGTGCCCTTTACAGTCTTCAAGGGAATTGAAAATTTTTCCATTAAGAACATTTTGTAAAGACCAAAATAAATGGAAATCTGAAGGTGCAATATCTGGTGAATACAGCGGATGAATCAGAACTTCCCAGCCATGCTGTAACAGTTTTTGCCTGGTCATCAAAGAAACATGTGGTCTTGCATTATCCTGATGGAAGATTATGAGTTTTCTGTTGACTAATTCTGGACGATTTTCGTCGAGTGCTGCTTACAGTTGGTCTAATTGGGAGCAGTACTTGTTGGAATTAATGGTTTGGTTTTCCTGAAGGAGCTCATAATAGAGGACTCCCTTCCAATCCCACCATATACATAACCACCTTCTTTGGATGAAGACCGGCCTTTGGTGTGGTTGGTGGTGGTTCATTTCACTTGCCCCACGATCTCTTCCATTCTACAGTATCCACTTTTCATCGCCCATCACAATTTGTTTAAAAACGGAAGTTTTTCATTACATTTAAGTAGAGAATCGCATGTAGAAATACAGGCAAGAAGGCTTTTTTCGCTTAACTTATGTGGAACCCAAACATCAAAGCAATGAACATAACCAAGCTGGTGCAAATGATTTTCAGTGCTTGATTTGGATAGTTTGAGTTGATTGTTCTCAGTTAATGTCTCGATTTGATTGCTATCAACTTCAACTGGTCTACCCGACTGTGGAGCATCGTCCAGCGAGAAATCTCCAGCATGAAACTTTGCAAACCACTTCTGACACGTTTGGTCAGTCACAGCATCTTCTCCATACACTGCACAAATCTTTTTTTTGCGTTTCAGTTGTGTTTTTACCTTTCTTGAAATAATAACGCATAATATGCCCAAAATGTTGCTTTTTTCCTTCCATCTTCAATATTAAAATGGCTACACAAAAATTCACTAATTTTGATGTATTTTTTTAAATACACGCTGATATGACAGCTGTCACATACAATCTAACAAAATTGCTTTGAATGAAGTTAAAGGCAACTAAGTGCTACTAAAGCCATCTTATGGAAAAAAACGAACGAACATTTTGGCTAACTCAATATATATAAACTTGAGTCTCTACTATATGTCAAGCATACTACTTGGAATTTGCACAAACATCATAATTTGTAATCTGGTTTGCAACTCTCTGGGATAGGAAGCATCTCCACTTTATAGATAAGGTCAGTTGACTTGCCCATGGGCATACCATCACTAAGTTTAGTTGTATGCAAAAATGTTTGAAAAATATTGGGTCCAATGGGCCATACGTCCTAACAATCTCTAAACTTTTAGGCTTCTTTTCCCTTAAGATAATGTTCATGTGAGATTCTTCTAACTTTTTTCTTTTAATTTCAATATTTTTATTCACATGAAAAAATTGGAAATATTGTAAGTGTACTATATAGAAAACTGATCAAGAAATTAATTTTGTTGCAATGGTAAATGGGATTGTTTCCTTAATTTCTCCTTCGATCTTTCATTGCTAGTGTATAGGAATGTAAGAGATTTCCGTGTATTAATTTTGTAGCCTGCCACTTTACCAGAATCATTGAAGCTCTAGTCGTTTTCTGGTGGCATCTTTAGGATTTTCTATGTATAGTATCATGTCATCTGCAAACAGTGACAGTTTTACTTCTTCTTTTTTTAAAATTTGGATTCCTTTTATTTCTTTTTCTTCTCTGTTTGCCATGGCTAGGACTTCCAAAACTATGTTGAATAATAGTGGTGAGAGTGGACATCTTTGTCTTGTTCCCGATCTCAGAGGAAATGCTTTCAGTTTTTCACCATTAAGAATGATGTTTGCTGTGGGTTTGGTGTAGATGGCCTTTATTATGTTGAGGTAGGTTCCTTCTTTGTCCACTTTCTGGAGAGTTTTTATCGTAAGTGGGTGTTGAATTTTGTCAAAAGCTTTTTCTGCATCTGTTGAGATGATCATATGGTTCTTATTCTTTCATTCGTTAATATGGTATCACATTGGTTGATTTGCATATATTGAAGAATCCTTGCATCCCTGGGATAAATCCCACTTGATCGTGGTGTATGATCCTTTTAATGTGTTGTTGGATTCTGTATGCTAGTATTTTGTTGAGGATTTTTACATCTATGTTCGTCAGTGATATTGGTATGTAATTTTCTTTTTTTGTGACATCTTTGTCTGGTGTTGGTGTCAGGGTGGTGGTGGCCTAGTAGAATGAGTTTGGGGGTGTTCCTCCCTCAAATTTTTTGGAAGAGTTTAAGAAGGATAGGTATTAGCTCGTCTCTAAATGTTTGACAGAATTCGCCTGTGAAGCCATCTGGTCCTGGACTTTTGTTTGTTGGAAGATTTTTAATCAGTTTCAATTTCATTACTTGTGATTGGTCTGTTTATACTTTCTAATTCTTTCTGGTGAAAATGACTACACTACCCAAAGCAATCTACAGATTCAGTGCAATCGCTATCAAATTACCAATGACGTTTTTCACAGAATTAGAACAAAAAATTTTACAATTTGTATGGAAACACAAAAGACCCCAAATAGCCAAAACAATCTTGAAAAAAAAAACGGAGCTGGAGAAATCAGGTTCCTGACTTCAGACTATACTACAAAGATACAGTAATCAAGATAGTATGGTACTGGCACAAAAACAGAAATATAGATCAATGGAACAGGATAGAAAACCCAGAGATAAACCCACACACCTTTTGGTCACCTAATCTATGACAAAGGAGGCAAGAATATACAATGGAGAAAAGACAGCCTCCTCAATAAGTGGTGCTGGGAAAACTGGACAGCTACATGTAAAAGACTGAAATTAGAACACTCCCTAACACTATACACAAAAATAAACTCAAAATCGATTAAAGACCTAAATGTAAGACTGGACACTATAAAACTGTTAGAGGAAAACATAGGAAGAACACTCTTTGACATAAATCACAGCAAGATCTTTTTTGAGCCACCTCCTAGAGTAATGAAAATTAAAACAAAAATAAACAAATGGGACCTAATTAAACTTAAAAGCTTTTGCACAGCAAAGGAAACCATAAATAAGGTGAAAACACAACGTGCGGAATGAGAGAAAATATTTGCAAACGAAGCAATGGACAAAGGATTAGTCTCCAAAATATACAGATAGCACATGCAGCTCAATATCAAAAATACAAGCAACCCAATCAGAAAATGTGCGGAAGAGCGGAAGACCTAAATAGACATTTCTCCAAAGAAGACATACAGATTGCCAACAAACACATGAAAAGATGCTCAATACCACTAATTTTTAGAGAAATGCAAATCAAAAGTACAATGAGTTATCACCTCACACTGATCAGAATGGCCATCATCAAAAAATCTACAAACAATAAATGCTGGAGAGGGTGTGGAGAAAAGGGAACCCTCTTGCACTGTTGGTGGGAATGTAAACTGATACAGCCACTGTGGAGAACAGTATGGAGGTTCCTTAAAAAACTAAAAATAGAACTACCATATGACCCAGCAATCCCACTACTAGGCATATACAGTGAGAAAACCATAATTCAAAAGGCACCTGTACGCCAATGTTCATTGCAACACTATTTACAATAGCCAGGTCATGGAAACAACCTAAATGTCCATTGACAGATGAATGGGTAAAGAAGATGTGGTACATATATATACAATGGAATATTACTCAGCCATAAAAAGGAATGAAATTGGGTCATTTGTAGAGATGTGGATGGACCTAGAGTCTATCATACAGAGTGAAGTAAGTCAAAAAGAGAAAAACAAATATCGTATATTAACGCATATATGTGAAATCTAGAAAAATAGTACAGATGAACCTATTTCCAGGGCAGGAATAGAGATGCAGATGTAGAGAATGGACATATGAACACAAGGGGGGATGGGGAGGGTGGGATGAACTGGGAGATTAGGTTTGATGTAAATACACTACCATGTGTAAAATAGATAGCTAGTGGGAACATGCAGTATAGCACAGGGAGCTCAGCTCGGTGCTCTGTGATGACCTAGATGGGCAGGATGGAGGGGGATGGGAGAGAGGTCCAAGGGGGAGGGTATATATGTATATTTATAGCCGATTCACTTCGTAGTACAGCAGAAACTAACACAACATTGTAAAGCAATTTTACTCCAATTAAAAAAAAGAAATTAGTTTGGTTTAATGGAATTATTAATTTCTTATCAAGAATTTATTGGTACTTGTATAATTCTCATTTAAATGTACTCATTAACACAGAATCGAGGTGCTCTGCGGGACATAATAGGGAGGGCAAAATAACAAGATTATAATAGTGGGACAAAAATATTTATTTCTCCAGCACAGAGGAAGCTTTTGATTAATGATATTTGAACAAGCAAATGAATATTTCAACGTTATGATTTTATTAATCAATTTCTAACTATATAGTTCACTAAATGAAAATGTGTGTGTGTGTGTGTGTGTGTGTGTGTGTGTGTGTATACAATGAAACATTCAGCCTTATAAAAGAAAGAAACCCTGCAACATTTGCAGCAACGTTTGCAGCAACATGGATGAACCTGGAGGACATTATGCTAAGTGAAATAAGTAGACACAGAAAATTAAATACTGCACGATCTCACTTATATGTGGAATCTAAAAGAGTTGAACTCCTAAAAGCAGAAAGTAGAATGATGGTTGCCAAGGGTAGGGGTGTGAGAGATATCAGGTGATGTTGATCCAAGGGCACAAAGGTTTAGTTTGAATAAGAGATGTATAAGTTCTGGATATCTAATGTACAGCATGATGACTATAGTTAATACCATCTTGCATACTTGAAATATGCCGAGAGATTTGATCTTAAGTGTTCTCACCACACACACACAAAATCATAACTATGTGTGGTGGTGGATATGTTAACTAGCTTGATTTTGGTAATCATTTCACAATGTTTTACATATATCAAAACACCACATTGTATACCTTAAATATATACAGTTCTTATGTGTCAAGTATACCTCAATAAAGCTGGACCAAAAAGCAGTATAATTAAAAAATTAGAAAATCTAGTTATGTATTAAATATTGCACATTTGATATATGGGATTCTTCTAACCTTTGGAAGTAAAGCATTTTCATCATTTCTAAGTAGAAAACTAAGCAAATCAAGAGAGTGCTAAACCAAAGAGCAATAAGAATGACCTACAAATGTTCCAACCACATGAATGAATATCACAGATACATTATTAATTGACAGAAGCCAGACACAAATAGTATAAAGTGTATTATTCAATTTATATAAGTTACAGAAAGAGGAAATCTAGAATATGAGAAGTCAAGAGAGTGTTAATATTTAGGGGAAGCAGAGACTAAAAGGAAGCATGAGGTGGGCTTCTAGGGTGATGGTTACACATCTGTGTGTTCAGCCTACACTTCTGATATGGACTGTCTTATGTATTTATTATAAATACCTAAATATATCAGTACATAAATAATAAAAAAATTTCTAGAAACCCATGTTCTTGAAACCACAAAGCTGACACTCATTGGCTATTAATTTGTTTAAATATGGTCAGATGTGTTTTAGTTTGGGGCCTTCCTTGGGTTGGCCTTTGAAACAGCACAACCCTAGGAATCAAGTAAGGATGGACTCATTTGGGTCCTTGTGGGTACTGGTCAAAAAGAGAGGACTCTGAAACACCTACAGGGAGTATGAGCATAAAGGCGCCTTCTTCAGAGGCTCTTTGTTCAAGGAGCTGTCGGTGGGGAAGGGAATTCCGTGGTGAAGGGGATAGTGAGGATGCAGTCAGTGACTACCAGCAGGGCCAGGTTAGAGAGTGAACTGGGCTGATCCCAGGCACAGGCTAATAAAAGTCAAAGAAACAGCATCAAAGAGAATGAGGGCTCAAGCTTTGGACAAATTGATTTTGAATCTTAGCTGCGATATCAGGAAAAATTACTCTAGCTCAACGAGCCTCATTTACATCTTTTCTAAAATGGGAATACTAGCATCGTGGTGTTGGGGGGATTACATGAGATAATTATATAAAGTACACAGCATAGTGTCTTGCAGGTAGTTAATGACGATTCTCCCCCTTTCCCCCATCTCCACACTTTGGAGTTTGAAATAAAGATTTCATGTAAATATTTGGAATCAGGACGCAAGTGTTTTCCAGGCAGCAGGAAAAACATGACGAGGAAGTGGAGAGAAGTGGTGAGATACAGCCTGTGTTGGGAAGACAGATGAAGAGTAAAGATTTGGGTTGGGCTGTGGAGGGCATCAGGTTGTAAAGTTCAGACTTTGTGTTTTAGGCCTTGATGAGCTGCTAGCAGAGTTGCAGTTAATGGATGCACTCAAGATGGATTAAGATTGGGAAACACCTGAAGATGGAGAGACCGCAATGGCTAGAGATGCTTATCTCACTCTAAGAATGAGGTTGAATCTGAGTAAGGATTTACTGTAAAGTGAAACATATAATCATTCCCCAAGCTGCCCTGACCAAATGGACTCAAAAGCTCACTTGAGAGACATGTTCCAAAAATTCGACATCAGCAGGATTGAATTGTCCCTGTTTCAACCAGATTTATTTGGTGCCATCCACAGCCTAGCTGTCATGGTTTCCCAGTTCTGTTTGGGTTAAAATTATTCTGTTCAAAAACTGAAATTCTACTGACAGTGAACTTTGGGGGATCCCAACACACAGCACTTGTTTTCCCCAGACAATGCCTGTGAGACAGAGTTTCTGGGTTAGGCTCTCTATGAAGATGCTTGACTTACTTTCTGGTGGAAAACAAGAGTTTTGCAATAGAGATCAGAAGGAACATGGCATGGCAGTCTTCTACTTTGGCTAAACAAGGAGGCTTAAGAATTGGAAACATTTGGGGGCAAGAAAGGTAGTATTTTGGCAGTTAGTAATATACTTTTAATTTTATTTTTTCTAGTAAGTTGGCTCAAATGAACTTTTCTGCTCTAATCTGGATATACATCCTTGGTGCTCTATTCTTGGAGCACACCTTACTCTGTGGGTGAGTAACAAACAAATGTTTCCTTTGAGGTGGGGTGAAATAAGGCTGGCATTCATCCTAGGTAACTGGGCATTGTTCCCCATTCCTCTCACCTGCTCAGCCAAAGACATTAACTCAGTGTGATGGCCTCTGCTGGAATGAGCCAATGAAAGAACTGTGTATTCTAGAGGAAACAGCCAGCTGTTCCACACCACATAGGAACACTTTTCAACTTGGGGACAGCCATCCTCTTCACAAGGACTTCTAAATGCAGTCTTGTCATTCACGAAAGTTGTGAAGAAGCCTGATGTTAGACCTGTTTCTTTTCTCTGCATCCACTGGAAATCAGGTACCAGAAATGAGTTAGGAAAAAATAGAAAGGAACAAGAAAAGAAACACCCCAACCATGTCATTAACAGAGTAATAATCGGGGCTTTAAGTGTTTACTATTTTCTGTTAGTATCACATCACATTTAGGAAGATGTCCAAACACACCCTTCCTCCCAATTCCTCAGTCTCTAACCTGTCTACCACCTCTAGTTATGGCAGGAAGACCTCAGAAGATAACTGATTTATCTTCTCCTGTCTTCTTCCTTTAGAATATCATTCATGTCAGTCTTTTCCTCTCTCTGTGCTCTGGACCAGGTTCTCAATAATTCATACCTAGTCTGTGGCCATATTCTTCTGGCTGCTTTCTCTACCTCCTGGGTGTACATCTCAGCTCAATTCATCTTTTTTAAATGCCAATTTCATCCTGATATTTCTTAAGTTATGCATCTTTAATAGGTTTCTGTTTCCTAACAGTCCATTGCTTGGCTTTCAAGCCTCTCTATATTACTTGGCCTCATCTCAAATTTGCATCTTCTACTTTCTCTAACATATCTCTCCAATTTATGCAGATTCTCCATCGATCCATTCATAAAGAATGTATGGATCACCCTTTCACATCTGCACATCCCAGCACAGGATCTGCCTCATAAGAGAAGTTCAATGAATACCTGTTGCATAAATGAATCTACGAATCAAAGAAACCTCCCCTTTCCCACTCTTTCCTACATGGAATGGCCTTTTCATATCTCTTTCCAAACACAGCAGTCCTTCCAGGTCTAGGGCATGTCCAAGCTCCCCTAGGAAGCCCTCTCCTACCACTCTGTTCATTTGGATTCATTTTCTCCAAATATTTATGGCATCTGCTGTCTTTACTGCACCATAAAGTGTTTCATAGTCATCAATTTCTCTTTTAATTCTGTTTTATTGTTTGTTTAGATACTCTGATCTTTCAAAAGAAAGCTCAAGTTTTGTGAAGAAAAATGATCTGCCTTGTGCTATCTTTCCACCTTTACATAAAGGCACAGTTAGTCAGGGCTAGGGAATGGTGTTGGATAGTTTAGTGTGTTTACCCAGCCACAACCTTTTCTACTAGAATATCCTTTGCCCACAGTTCTGGCTGAGCGAACACTGGGCACACCTTGAATATCCACTTGGGAAACAGCTGATTAGTCCAGGGTGAATGCCTGGATCAAAGTTTGGCCATCCAAACTGCTGCAAAAAGATAAACTGTAGTTTAAATTTGGTTCATCCTTATTGATGAACTAAATTAGTTAAACGCAGAAAAGAAAGGCAAATTGTGCCCACAATCACATTAGCGGTGGGCCTTCTGGTCAACACTCTTGCCCTTTCCTCCGAGCTCCAGCCCAGCTTCCAGGTGCCCAGTGGTCTCACAGGGCCTATACATCATTCTTTGAGCCCCACTGTATCCTGACAACACCCTCGCCCTTTTCTCTTAATTTGGTAACTCTCCTATAAATAAAAAGCGTCTTGATTAATCTTTTTCAAGAGAGCATGTTCCTTTGGGAAGTGGTAGAGATTCTCCTCACCTCCCTGGCTCCCTGCCATGGTCCTGTGGCTCTTTGCTCCTTGACTCAGTCACCGTTAGCATTTTTCTCACACTTTCCTTTTCTTTTGCCATGGGACCTTACTCTGTAACTAGAACTGAGTGAGACGGAGGTCCCAAAACAGCAATAAATTATGCAAATTTTATAAGCCATGAAACAGAATGAACCCAAAATTTCTGATGGAGGCATCAAAATATTTATCACAAAAGCCAAACACAATGTTTCCCAAAAGACTTCCATGGAATAATTTGAGCCAAAATTGAAAACATTTCTTTCCTACTACTACCAAAATAGGACAACATCAGCGTATGAAAAACTTGTATAAACAAAGATTCAAACGCTCAGTCACATTTCATTTGTTTGATCCTCTGACCATAACACTGTTTTCTGGTATTAAAATGCGGTGCTTAAGAGTAATAACAATCTCTCATGTCTGAGTCGTGCTTTATAGATTACTAAGTGTTTTCACATCCATGATAGGAGTTGTTGAAACATGGCCTCAAAAGCTATATTCCATTGCTTATAGCTGTATACCTGAGCAAGTTTTTCTTTTCTCTGTTTCTCAGTTTCTCCATTTTTGAAATGGGAATAAATCAGCCCCTATCTCATAGGATTAATGAGAGTTAAGTCAATAATATGTAAAGGACTTAAAATAGTGCTTATGTATGATAAGTACTTTACTCGCCTTGGCTATACTAGGAGGAGGAGGAGGAGTTATTCTGTTTGGTCCTCACAATCACCCTGTGAGGTAGACTGGGCAAGGATGATTATGGATACTTTATTTTTGAGGAAATGAAGACCCAGAGAGAATAAACAACTTGTTGTTAATGGCTTTTGTATAAAACAGATCTAAAATCAGGCCTTTTAAATTTCAAGTCCAAGGATGTTTGATAATAGAACATTTTGGAACTCTCTATACAATTTACAGTGATTGTCAAGGAATAAAATGCCTCTTACACATAGAGATGGTCCCTCAAGCAGCTGTGTTAGTAGCCCTCCCAGCCCCCAATGACTAAACCACAGTTGGGCATGTAATCATAGTTCAGCCAGAATTCTTTTGCTAGGAATTTGGAGTCTAGAAAGAGAGAGTAAAAATAAGAATAAAATTGAGAGAGAAAGAGCCAGAGACCCACTGTGGCTAAAACTCGGCCATGTAAACTTGGGAACTACGGGCAGCCATGTTCCTGCAGTATCACCATACTACACCAGGTGGCTATAAAAGATGAGCACCACTTTTTTGCCAGCAGTTTCCCATCTCTATTTTCAGCCCTTCCTGAGAGCTGGCAATATTCCTTCGGGGAAGGGGAGTATTCTGTGAGACAAAGATTAGCTGTGGCAAAGAAATGTTGACTAGTGATTAAGAGCACAGACTCTGGCCTGGGCTGTTTGGATTCAGATCTTACCTCTACGACTTACTGGCTATGTGACCTTGGTTAAAAGCTCTGGTGTCGGGGCTTCCCTGGCGGCGCAGTGGTTGAGAATCTGCCTGCCAATGTAGGGGACGCGGGTTCGAGCCCTGGTCTGGGAGGATACCACATGCCGCGGAGCAACTAGGCCCATGAGCCATAATTACTGAGCTTGCGCGTCTGGAGCCCGTGCTCCGCAACAGGAGAGGCCGCGATAGTGAGAGGCCCGCGCACCGCAATGAAGAGTGGCCCCCGCTTGCCGCAACTAGAGAAAGCCCTCGCACAGAAACGAAGACCCAACACACCCAAAAATAAAATAAATAAAATTTAAAAGAAAAAAAAAAAAAGCTCTGGTGTCACTTTCCTCTCTGTAAAATGGGGATGAAGATCGTCCCAGCTCATCAATACTATTTTGGGAAGGAAATGAGATAACTAAAATGCTTTGAGAGTAGTACCTGGCACTGTAAATGCTCAATAACTGTTAGGTGTTACTCTGCTTATAATAAATTCCCCTTTGGAGCTTATGCCAGGTCAAAATGGCCAGCCACTGAAGTGGCTTCGGACATCATCATCTTCCAAACAATCCAACTTGAAAATCAGAATCATCTGCCCTCTCTTTTTCTTTAATTTTCCAAATCTAATCAGTCACTAAGTCCTACTGATTCTAGCATTGTGATGCTTTGCTACTGTCCTCCTCCATATAGCCTCATTTCATCACAAGGCTTGTTAGACTGCAGATCTGTGTCTATCTGTCTTTTACACTGGTTCCAGAGCAGGTAACTGTAGGCACAGAACAGCATTGTAGAATGGGGCTGATCTGCCATATCTGAGTAACAGGTGACCATTGCGCTCTCCTATTCCCCAGAATCTTCAGGTAGAGAAGAGTGTCCAAGCTTATTAATCTAGAGTCTGAAGTCCTTTATGATCAGGCCCCTATGCAGCATTCAGTTCTCATTTTCCAATGTATACTTGACATCACTTACACTCTACCTTCATTGGACTGATTATTTACTTTCCTTAAATCTGTGTCTTGATAGATCTTCCATATCTTGATAACTTGTTCCCTCTGCAATCTTTTCTGCCTGTAATAATCCTATTCATTCCCTAAGGCTGAATCACAAACTTTATTTTCCAAGAAGCCTTTCAGAATGTCCCAGGCTGACTGATGATCCTTCCGCTGTGCATCTACCTCTCATAAACCCTCATCATGTCCCTTCTTAATTCTGTTGGTACAGTGGTTACTTCCATACACCTCTCTCCACCATTAAGCTATACTGTAAGCTTAATGAGACAGCTAAGCCATCCTCTCCTTCAGGAAGCCTTCCTTGACCCCCCTTCTAGGTTATCTCCCTTCATCCTCTCTCCCATAGTACCCTGTGCATAGTTATAGCACAGGCTTTTTTTGTGTGTTCTGGACAACATCTGTTCACATGTTCACTTCTCTAAATTATAAGCTCCCTAAGGGCAGGAACTGTATTTTCACCTTAGTAAACCTATACTTAGCTTAATACCTGGCACATAGTTACCTCTCTCTGTTTGCTGATGTAACTGAACTTGAGGGGAAAGATCCTCTCTAGGTCTACTTTGCTGCTCCTTCTCCAGCTACAATGAACATTTGTAAGGTCCTTAGGGTAGTGGTTCCCAAAGTCTCCCAATAAGCAGTATCAGTGTCACCTGATACGTTACTGATTAGAGTTGTAAATTCTCAAGCCTCATGCCAGACCTATTGAAACAGAAACTCTGGGGACAAGATATAACAATTAATGTTTTGACAAGTCCTCCAGGTGATTCTGATGCCCACTCAAGTTTGAGAGCTACTGCTATAGTGTTTATAACAGCTGCCAGAAACGCTATTTCCATATATGACTTTGCCTGCGTCTAGCCCCAATATCAGGTTAAGCTAACTTACCTGGGAGGGCAGAGTACAGAAAGTAAGTGTCAGGGGTTATTTTGATACAGGTAGTGGTTTCCAGAAGGCAATCTATATCATCACAAACCAAAGAGGGGAGAGTCAAAGTAGAATCCACAAGTACACCTTAGGTCAAAGGCTAGGAAAAATTAATCATTGAATTTAAAAAAATTAGGTGGATGCAAAATCAGAAGACTCAGAAGCAAACACAGAGGAAAAAAACTGAGGAAAAGGTGCGGGTAAGTAAAGTCAATTACCTAGAATCTACATAACTCGCAGGAAAAATTCTTTTTATAGTGACCCTAGTTGATCACAACTGACTGTGGGTAGATCCATGAGGTGTGCAAACTTTGTATGGTTATGACTGTTTTCCTACTTTATAGATAATGAAACTGAGGTTCAGAGTGAGTGCTAGAGGAAGGACCAAAATCACTGACAGAGAGTGTTAAGCAGACTTACAGGCCAAGTCTCACTATAAGACACAGATTCTTTCCTCTCTGCTCACTGCCTCTTGTTTGCCAATAAATAAATTTGGACTCAAATTGAACGACCTCCAGAAAAAAAGAACGTCCTTGTCCTTAGAGAGAACTACTTTCTCGGAAGGCTAGACTGTGGGAAGTCTGCATTACATTCCTCAGCATGGGGTTGATCATATGTCATCCTACCGTTTCCTATTTTTTTATGCATTTATGGCCTCATTTTCTTAACTTGCTGCAAGCTAAGTGTAATGGTACTCATCTGAATGTAAAATGTCATAAAAATTCTTTCAATTAGGAAGTGACCTTTATTGCAGATAATATCAAAATAATCATTCGACAAATATTTATTGTGGGCCAACTATGTGGGAGAGTCTAAAATTTCAGTGATAAAGTGACAGACAAGTCAACACACAAACAACAAACTTTGACAGTGTAATAGAATGAAAGTAAGAGGATAGCAGTGGTCATGTGGTAGATTTTTAACTCCATTCTACTCTAAGTGCTTTGTCTTGAGGCAATAAGATAATAACTATATAATCCCATTCCCATGCCAGTCAAGGTCTGAGGAACTGATATCAGAAAAATTCAAACCCATGAGTATAAAGGAAGTCAGCTATGGGCTCTGGGAAAGGCTTATCTGCTAGTAAGAGGGTGATCTAGGAAGACACATTCTCTTTCTTTCTCTGCGCATTGGCATATTTGTATGTCACACCTAGCACTGCTGAAGCCATCTTACTACTTATCCAAGGATAAAATTCTCAGAGAGGAAGATGGCATCTCAGAGAACCAGAGTCACAATCCTGGTACCAAGTTTCACTCTGGATGTTTTGTTAGTTAAGATCTTGCATTTCTTTCTAGTGTAAGCCATGTGGAGTTGACATGTGCTAGTATTTGCATCTGGCAGTATCCTAATGGACAAAGGGATAGAGAACTATGGCAGGGGGTTGAGGATATTGTATGGAAAGATGTTTAAGGACCTCATAGGCTTGATTAGTGTCTCACACCCATTCCTCAAGCCTTGACTGGCCTGGGAATGGGATTACAGTCATTTCAATTATTGCCTCAAGACCAAGCATTTAGGGTAGAATGGGGTTAAACTCAGATCAACAAAAAGGCCAGTTGGGAGAGGTAAAAAGTGTGGAAGGCTGAGACCTAAGGTGACATTTCTCATGTGCCGGATTCAGTAATATCTAAAGTGACAATAATTCAGAGAGAAAAAAATTCCCTAACACTTGTCATTCTTTTTCTGGCTTTTATATGCTCACTGGTAGCCTGCAAAACTTGCAGACATTAGATGGGTAGACTTCATTTCTCAGGTAATGTGAACCAACATGCTGCTGAAAGGCTACAACTGAGGAACTTGATATTTTTTTAATCCCAAAACAAATCACAGAAGAAGGTTGAAAAGAGATAAACACTGGACAGTTTAAACCATGTTGTTTTCTACCGGATAAAAAGAGAAGGCCTTGGGCTTCCCTGGTGGCGCAGTGGTTAAGAATCCGCCTGCCAATGCAGGGGACACGGGTTTGAGCCCTGGTCCGGGAAGATCCCACATGCCGCGGAGCAACTAAGCCCGTGCGCCACAACTACTGAGCCTGCGCTCTAGAGCCTACGAGCCACAACTACTGAAGCCCACGTGCCTAGAGCCCGTGCTCCGCAGCAAGGGAAGCCACCGCAATGAGAATCCCGCGCACTGCAAGGAAGAGTAGCCCCACTCGCTGCAACTAGAGAAAGCCCACATGCAGCAACGAAGACCCAACACAGCCAAAAATAAATAAATAAAATAAATAAATTTATAAAAAAAAAAAAAAAAAAAAGAGAAGGCCTTGTGCATGTGTCATCTTCAGGTCAAATGCTAGTTGTCTGGAAAGAAACTACATCCCAGACATGTTGAACAAAATAGTGATTTGAAGTGAAAGTGCTTTGTGATTTGAAGTGCTTTCCCACAAGGCATTAAGCATGTCATGTTTGAATGATTATCCCTGCCCCTTTTCAACAGTATGGGTCTCATTCCATTATTTAAGGTCAACAGTCAGTTGGGAAACTGTCCTTGTTATGTCTTGGAGAGGAACTATTTTCTTTATCTACCCTTTAGTTTGTGTCATGTAAACGTTATTCCTGAAATTTCAATTCTCACCACAGTCCTATGAGGAAGGTGGCATCATTATTTCCATTTTGTAGTTGATGAAACTGAGTATTGGGAAGGTGAAGTCACCGGCCCAAGATTCCACTTAAACTAACTGTCTAACACATGGTACTACTACTAAGTGGAAGAGCAACGATTAGAATGTAGATTTGTCTGACTCCAAGTATGTCTCATAGAGGTCCACCAAATCTTGCCCATTTTTGACATCTATAGTCTACTTATATCTAATATTTAAGCATATGTAGAGACCACATAATTATCAACTAAATTGGGATATTTTTGAGAGTGAAAGTGGATGCTGTCAAAGATATGTTGAGACAATAGGCATAAAATGGGACTGTCCCAAGGAAAAACAGGATGTGTCATCTTAGTTTTGTGTCTCCTTGAGGAAACAGCATAGACTCAGGAATGAAATAGTCTTGTGATTCAATTCTTTTCTTTTTTTTGGTATTTGATTGATTGATTGATAATTGGGGTATAGCTGCATTACAATGTTGTGCTAGCTCCTGTTGCACAGTGAAGTGAACCAGCCATATGTATACATATATCCCTTTCTTTTTGGATTTCCTTCCCATTTAGGTCACCACAGAACACTGAGTAGAGTTCCCTACGCTATAAAGCAGGTCCTCATTAGTTATCTATTTTACAACTAGTGGTGTATATATGTCAATCCCAATCTCCCAATTCATCTCACCCCCCTTCTCCCGCCCCCCTAGTGTCCACACATTTGTTCTCTACATCTGTGTTTATATTTCTGCTTTGCAAATAGGTTCATCTGTACCATTTTTCTAGATTCTGCATATATGCGTTAATATACAATATTTGTTTTTCTCTTTCTGACTTATTTCACTCTGTATGACAGTTTCTAGGTCCATCTACATCTCTACAAATGACCCAATTTTGTTCCTTTATATGGCTGAGTAATATTCCATTGTGTATATGTACCACATCTTCTTTACCCATTCATCTGTCAATGGACACTTAGGTTGCTTCCATGTCCTGGCTATTGTAAATAGTGCTGCAATGAACATTGGGGTGCATGTGTCTTTTTGAATTATAGTTTTATCAAGGTATATGCCCAGTAGTGGGATTGCTGGGTCATATGGTAGTTCTATTTTCAATTTTCTAAGGAACCTCCATACTGTTCACCATAGTGGCTGTATCAATTTACATTCCCACCAATAGTGCAGGACGGTACCCTTTTCTCCACATCCTCTCCAGCATTTATTGCTTGTAAATTTTTTGATGATGGCCATTCTGACTGGTGTGAGGTGATACCTCATTGTAGTTTTTTTTTTTTTTCAAACATCTTTATTGAAGTATAATTGCCTTACAATAGTGTGTTAGCATCTGCTTTATAACAAAGTGAATCAGTTATACATATACAATATGTTCCCATTTCTCTTCCCTCTTGCATCTCCCTCCCTCCCACCCTCCCCATCCCACCCCTCTAGGTGGTCACAAAGCACCGAGCTGATCTCCCTGTGCTATGCGGCTGCTTCCCACTAGCTATCTATTTTACATTTGGTAGTGTATATATGTCCATGACACTCTCTTACCCTGTCACATCTCACCCCACCCCCTCCCCATATCCTCAAGTCCATTCTCTAGTAGGTCTGTGTCTTTATTCCCGTCTTGCCACTAGGTTCTTCATGGCCTTTTTTTTTTTTTTTTTCCCTTAGATTCCATATATATGTGTTAACATACTGTATTTGTTTTTCTCTTTCTGACTTACTTCACTCTGTATGACAGACTCTAACTCCATCCACCTCATTACAAATACCTCCATTTCATTTCTTTTTATGGCTGAGTAATATTCCATTGTATATATGTGCCACATCTTCTTTATCCATTCATCTGTCGATGGACATTTAGGTTGCTTCCATGTCCTGGCTATTGTAAATAGAGCTGCAATGAACATTTTGGTACATGACTCTTTTTGACCTATGGTTTTCTCAGGGTATATGCCCAGTAGTGGGATTGCTGGGTTGTATGGTAGTTCTATTTGTAGTTTTTTAAGGAACCTCCATACTGTTCTCCATAGTGGCTGTATCAATTTACATTCCCACCAACAGTGCAAGAGTGTTCCCTTTCCTCCACACCCTCTCCAGCATTTATTGTTTCTAGATTTTTTGATGATGGCCATTGTGACCGGTGTGAGATGATATCTCATTGTAGTTTTGATTTGCATTTCTCTAATGGTTAATGATGTTGAGCATTCTTTCATGTGTCTGTCGGCCATCTGTATATCTTCTTTGGAGAAATGTCTATTTAGATCTTCTGCCCATTTTTGGATTGGGTTGTTCATTTTTTTGTTATTGAGCTGCATGAGCTGCTTGTAAATCTTGGAGATTAATCCTTTGTCAGTTGCTTCATTTGCAAATATTTTCTCCCATTCTGAGGGTTGTCTTTTGGTCTTGTTTATGGTTTCCTTTGCTGTGCAAAAGCTTTTCAGTTTCATTAGGTCCCATTTGTTTATTTGTGTTCTTATTTCCATTTCACTGGGAGCTGGGTCAAAAAGAATCTTGCTGTGATGTATGTCATAGAGTGTTCTGCCTATGTTTTCCTCTAAGAGTTTGATAGTGTCTGCCCTTACACTTAGGTCTTTAATCCATTTTGAGTTTATTTTTGTGCATGGTGTCAGGGAGTGTTCTAATTTCATACTTTTACATGTTCCTGTCCAATTTTCCCAGCACCACTTATTGAAGAGGCTGTCTTTTCTCCGCTGTATATGCTTGCCTCCTTTATCAAAGATAAGTTGACCATATGTGTGTGGGTTTATCTCTGGGCTTTCTATCCTGTTCCATTGATCTATATTTCTGTTTTTGTGCCAATACCAAACTGTCTTGATTACTGAAGCTTTGTAATATAGTCTGAAGTCAGGGAGCCTGATTCCCCCAGCTCCATTTTTCGTTCTCAAGATTGCTTTGGCTATTCGGGGTCTTTTGTGTTTCCATACAAATTGTGAAATTTTTTGTTCTAGTTCTGTGAAAAATGCCAGTGGTAGTTTGATAGGGATTGCATTGAATCTGTAGATTGCTTTGGGTAGTAGAGACATTTTCACAATGTTGATTCTTCCAATCCAGGAACATGGTATATCTCTCCATCTATTTGTATCATCTTTAATTTCTTTCATCAGTGTCTTATAATTTTCTGCATACAGGTCTTTTGTCTCCTTAGGTAGGTTTATTCCTAGATATTTTATTCTTTTTGTTGCAATGGTAAATGGGAGTGTTTTCTTAATTTCACTTTCAGATTTTTCGTCATTAGTGTATAGAAATGCAAGAGATTTCTGTGCATTAATTTTGTATCCTGCTACTTTACCAAATTCATTGATTAGCTCTAGGAGTTTTCTGGTAGCATCTTTAGGATTCTCTATGTATAGTATCATGTCATCTGCAAATAGTGACAGCTTTACTTCTTCTTTTCCGATTTGGATTCCTTTTATTTCTTTGTCTTCTCTGATTGCTGTGGCTAGGACTTCCAGAACTATGTTGAATAATAGTGGTGAGAGTGGGCAACCTTGTCTTGTTCCTGATCTTAGTGGAAATGGTTTCAGTTTTTCACCATTGAGGACAATGTTGGCTGTGGGTTTGTCATATATGGCCTTTATTATGTTGAGGAAAGTTCCCTCTATGCCTACTTTCTGCAGGGCTTTTATCATAAATGGGTGTTGAATTTTGTCAAAAGCTTTCTCTGCATCTATTGAGATGATCATATGGTTTTTCTCCTTCAATTTGTTAATATGGTGTATCACATTGATTGATTTGCGTATATTGAAGAATCCTTGCATTCCTGGGATAAACCCCACTTGATCATGGTGTATGATCCTTTTAATGTGCTGTTGGATTCTGTTTGCTAGTATTTTGTTGAGGATTTTTGCATCTATGTTCATCAGTGATATTGGCCTGTAGTTTTCTTTCTTTGTGACATCTTTGTCTGGTTTTGGTATCAGGGTGATGGTGGCCTCGTAGAATGAGTTTGGGAGTGTTCCTCCCTCTGCAATATTTTGGAAGAGTTTGAGAAGGATAGGTGTTAGCTCTTCTCTAAATGTTTGATAGAATTCGCCTGTGAAGCCATCTGGTCCTGGGCTTTTGTTTGTTGGAAGGTTTTTAATCACAGTTTCAATTTCAGTGCTTGTGATTGGTCTGTTCATATTTTCTATTTCTTCCTGGTTCAGTCTCGGCAGTTTGTGCATTTCTAAGAATCTGTCCATTTCTTCCAGGTTGTCCATTTTATTGGCATAGAGTTGCTTGTAGTAATCTCTCATGATCTTTTGTATTTCTGCAGTGTCAGTGGTTACTTCTCCTTTTTCATTTCTAATTCTATTGATCTGAGTCGTCTCCCTTTTTCTCTTGATGAGTCTGGCTAATGGTTTATCAATTTTGTTTATCTTCTGAAAGAACCAGCTTTTAGTTTCATTGATTTTTGCTATTGTTTCCTTCATTTCTTTTTCATTTATTTCTGACCTGATCTTTATAATTTCTTTCCTTCTGCTGGCTTTGGGGTTTTTTTGTTCTTCTTTCTCTAATTGCTTTAGGTGCAAGGTTAGGTTGTTTATTCGAGGTGTTTCCTGTTTCTTGAGGTAGGCTTGTATTGCTATAAACTTCCCTCTTAGCACTGCTTTTGCTGTGTCCCATAGGTTTTGGGTCGTCGTGTCTCCATTGTCATTTGTTTCTAGGTATTTTTTGATTTCCCCTTTGATTTCTTCAGTAATCACTTCGTTATTAAGTAATGTATTGTGTAGCCTCCATGTGTTTGTATTTTTTACAGATCTTTTCCTGTAATTGATATCTAGTCTCATAGCGTTGTGGTCGGAAAAGATACTTGATACGATTTCAATTTTCTTAAATTTACCAAGGCTTGATTTGTGACCCAAGATATGATCTATCCTGGAGAATGTTCCATGAGCACTTGAGAAAAATGTGTATTCTGTTGTTTTTGGGTGGAATGTCCTATAAATATCAATTAAGTCCATCTTGTTTAATGTATCATTTAAAGCTTGTGTTTCCTTATTTATTTTCATTTTGGATGATCTGTCCATTGGTGAAAGTGGGGTGTTAAAGTCCCCTACTATGATTGTGTTGCTGTCAATTTCCTCTTTCATGGCTGTTAGTATTTGCCTTATGTATTGAGGTGCTCCTATGTTGGGTGCATAAATATTTACAATTGTTATACCTTCCTCTTGGATTGATCCCTTGATCATTATATAGTGTCCTTCTTTGTCTCTTGTAATAGTCTTTATTTTAAAGTCTATTTTGTCTGATATGAGAATTGCTACTCCAGCTTTCTTTTGATTTCCATTTGCATGGAATATCTTTTTCCATCCCCTCACTTTCAGTCTGTATGTGTCCCTAGGTCTGAAGTGGGTCTCTTGTAGACAGCATATGTATGGGTCTTGTTTTTGTATCCATTCAGCCAGCCTGTGTCTTTTGGTGGGAGCATTTAATCCATTTACATTCAAGGTAATTATCGATATGTATGTTCCTATTCCCATTTTCTTAAATGTATTGGGTTTGTTATTGTAGGTGTTTTCCTTCTCTTGTGTTTCTTGCCTAGAGAATTTCCTTTAGCATTTGTTGTAAAGCTGGTTTGGTGGTGCTGAACTCTCTCAGCTTTTGCTTGTCTGTAAAGGTTTTAATTTCTCCATCGAATCTGAATGAGATCCTTGCTGGGTAGAGTAATCTTGGTTGTAGGTTTTTCTCCTTCATGACTTTAAGTATATCCTGCCACTCCCTTCTGGCTTGCAGAGTTTCTGCTGAGAGATCAGATGTTAACCTTATGGGGATTCCCTTGTGTGTTATTTGTTTTTTTTCCCTTGCTGCCTTTAATATGTTTTCCTTATATTTAATTTTTGACAGTTTGATTAATATGTGTCTTGGCGTGTTCCTCCTTGGGTTTATCCTGTATGGGACTCTCTGTGCTTCCAGGACTTGATTAACTATTTCCTTTTCCATATTAGGGAAGTTTTCAACGATAATCTCTTCAAAAATTTTCTCAGTCCCTTTCTTTTTCTCTTCTTCTTCTGGTACCCCTATAATTCGAATGTTGGCACGTTTAATGTTGTCCCAGAGGTCCCTGAGACTGTCCTCAGTTCTTTTCATTCTTTTTTCTTTATCCTGCTCTGTAGTAGTTATTTCCACCATTTTATCTTCCAGGTCACTTATCCTTTCTTCTGCCTCAGTTATTCTACTATTGATCCCATCTAGAGTATTTTTAATTTCATTTATTGTGTTTTTCATCATTGCTTGGTTCCTCTTTAGTTCTTCTACATCCTTGTTAAATGTTTCTTGCATTTTGTCTATTCTATTTCCAAGATTTTGGATCATCCTTACTATCATTATTCTGAATTCTTTTTCAGGTAGACTACCTATTTCCTCTTCATTTGTTAAGTCCAGTGTGTTTTGAGCCTGCTCCTTCATCTGCTGTGTGTTTTTCTGTCGTCTCATTTTGCCTATCTTACTGTGTTTGGGGTCTCCTTTTCACAGGCTGCAGGTTCGTAGTTCCCGTTGTTTTTGGTATCTGTCCCCAGTGGCTAAGGTTGGTTCAGTGGGTTGTGTAGGCTTCCTGGTGGAGGGAACTAGTGCCTGAGTTCTGGTGGATGAGGCTAGATCTTGTCTTTCTGGTAGGCATGTCCACGTCTGGTGGTGTATTTTGGGGTGTCTGTGGCCTTATTATGATTTTAGGCAGCCTCTCTGCCAATGGATGGGGTTGTGTTCCTGTCTAGCTAGTTGTTTGGCATAGGGTGTCCAGCACTGTAGCTTGCTGGTCGTTGAGTGAAGCTGGGTCTTGATGTTGAGATGGAGATCTCTGGGAGATTTTTGCCGTTTGGTATTACGTGGAGCTGGGAGGTCTCTTGTGGACCAGTGTCCTGAAGTTGGCTCTCCCACCTCAGAGGCACGGCCCTGATGCCTGGCTGGAGCACCAAGAGCCTTTTGTCCACACGGCTCAGAGTAAAAGGGAGAAAAAATAGAAAGAAAGAAAGAAAGAGGCTATAATATAGTGAAGTAAAATAAAGCTATTGTAAAGCAAAGCTATACAGACAAAATCTCACCCAGAAGCATATACATATACACTCACAAAAAAAAGGAAAAGGGGAAGAATTAATATCTCCTGCTCCCAGAGTCCCCCTCCTGAATTTGGGCTGATTCGTTGTCTATTCAGGTGTTCAGCAGATGCAGGCACATCACGTTGTTTGTGGAGCTTTAATCCGCTGCCCCTGAGGCTGCTGGGAGAGATTTCCCCTTCTCTTCCCTGTTCGCACAGCTCCTGGGGTTCAGCTTTGGATTTGGACCTGCCTCTGCGTGTAGGTCGCCTGAGGGCGTCTGTTCCCCGCCCAGACAGGACGGGGTTAAAGGAGCAGCTGCTTCGGGGGCTCTGGCTCACCCAGGCCGCGGGGAGGGAGCGGTACGGAGGAGGCGGGGCGAGCCTGTGGCGGCCGAGGCCGGCGTGACGTTGCACCAGCTCGAGGCGCGCAGTGCGTTCTCCCGGGGATGTTGTCCCCGGATCCCGGGACCCTGGCAGTGGCGGGCTGCACAGGCTCCCGGGAGGGGAGGTGTGGAGAGTGACCTGTGCTCACACACAGGCTTTTTGGAGGCGGCAGCAGCAGCCCCAGCGTCTCACGCCCGTCTCTGGGGTCCGCGCTGATCGCCGTGGCTTGCGCCCTTCTCTGGAGTTCGTTTAGGCGGCGCTCTGAATCCCCTCTCCTTGCGCGCAGCGAAACAAAGAGGCAAGAAAAAGTCTCTTGCCTCTTCGGCAGCTGCAGACCTTTTCCCGGTCTCCCTCCCGGCTAGCTGTGGTGCGCCAACCCCTTCAGGCTGTGTTCACGCCGCCAGCCCCAGTCCTCTCCCTGCGATCCGACCGCAGCCCGAGCCTCAGCTCCCAGCCCTGCCTGCCCCGGCGGGGGAGCAGACAAGCCTCTCGGGCTGGTGAGCGCCGCTCGGCGCCGAGCCTCTGTACGGGAGTCTCTCCGATTTTCCCTCTGCGCCCCTGTTGCTGTGGGATCCGCGCTGATAGCCGCGGCTCGCGCCCTTCTCTGGAGTTCGTTTAGGCGGCGCTCTGAATCCCCTCTCCTTGCCCGCCGCGAAACAAAGAGGCAAGAAAAAGTCTCTTGCCTCTTCGGCAGCTGCAGACTTTTTCCCGGACTTCTTCCGGGCTAGCTGTGGTGCGCTAACCCCTTCAGGCTGTGTTCACGCTGCCAGCCCCAGTCCTCTCCCTGCGATCCGACCGAAGCCGGAGCCTCAGCTCCCAGCCCCGCCCGCCCCGGCGGCTAAGCAGACAAGCCTCTCGGGCTGGTGAGTGCTGCTCGGCGCCGAGCCTCTGTGCGGGAACCTCTCTGCTTTGCCCTCCGCACCTCTGTGGCTGCGCTCTCCTCCGTGGCTCTGAAGCTTCCCCCCTCCGCCCCCCGCAGTCTCTGCCCGCGAAGGGGCTCCTAGTGCGTGGAAACCTTTCCTCCTTCACGGCTCCCTCCCACTGGTGCAGGTGCCGTCCCTATTCTTTTGTCTCTGTTATTTCTTTTTTCTTTTGCCCTACCCAAGTACGGGGGGAGTTTCTTGCCTTTTTGGAGGTCGGACGTTTTCTGCCAGCGTTCAGTGGGTGTTCTGTAGGAGCAGTTCCACGTGTAGGTGTATTTCTACTGTATCTGTGGGAAGGAATGTGATCTCCGCATCTTACTCTTCCGCCATCTTCTCTATCCTCCTCATTGTAGTTTTGATTTGCATTTCTCTAAAGATTAATGATGTTGAGCATTCTTTCAGGTGTTTGTTGGCTATCTGTATATCTTCTGTAGAGAAATGTCTATTCAGGTCTTCTGCCCATTTTTGGATTGGGTTGTTTGTTTTTTTGATATTGAGCTGCATGAGCTGCTTGTATATTTTGGAGATTGATCCTTTGTCAGTTGCTTCATTTGCAAATATTTTCTCCCATTCTGAGTGTTGTCTTTTTGTCTTGTTTATAGTTTCCTTTGCTGTGCAAAAGCTTTTAAGTTTCATTAGGTCCCATTTGTTTATTTTTGTTTTTATTTCCATTTCTCTAGGAGGTGGGTCAAAAAGGATCTTGTTGTGATTTATGTCATAGAGTGTTCTGCCTATGTTTTCCTCTAAGAGTTTGATAGTGTCTGGCCTTACATTTAGGTCTTTAATCCATTTTGAGTTTATTTTTGTGTATGGTGTTAGGGAGTGTTCTAATTTCATTCTTTTACATGTAGCTGTCCAGTTTTCCCAGCACCACTTATTGAAGAGGCTGTCCTTCCTCTACTGTATATTCTTGCCTCCTTTTTCAAAGTTAAGGCGACCATATGTGTGTGGGTTTATCTCTGGGCTTTCTATCCTGTTCCATTGATGTATATTTCTGTTTTTGTGCCAGTACCATACTGTCTTGATTACTGTAGCTTTGTAGTATAGTCTGAAGTCAGGGAGCCTGATTCCTCCAGCTCCGTTTTTCTTTCTCAAGATTGCTTTGGCTATTCGGGGTCTTTTGTGTTTCCATACAAACTGTGAAATTTTTTTTTCTAGTTCTGTGAAAAATGCCATTAGTAATTTGATAGAGATTGCATTGAATCTGTAGATTGCTTTGGGTAGTATAGTCATTTTCACAATATTGATTCTTCCAATCCAAGAACATGGTATATCTCTCCATCTGTCTTTGGTTTCTTTCATCAGTGTCTTATAGTTTTCTGCGTACAGGTCTTTTGCCTCCTTAGGTTTATTCCTAGGTATTTTATTCTTCTAGTTGCAGTGGTAAATGAGATTGTTTCTTTAATTTCTCTTTCTGATCTTTTGTTGTTAGTGTATAGGAATGCAAGAGTTTTCTGGGTATTAATTTTGTATCCTTCAACTTTACTAAATTCATTAATGAGCTCTAGTAGTTTTCTGCTAGCATCTTTAGGATTTTCTATATATAATATCATGTCATCTGCAAACAGTGACAGTTTTACTTCTTCTTTTTTTAAAATTTGGATTCCTTTTATTTCTTTTTTTTTCTCTGATTGCCATGGCTAGGACTTCCAAAGCTATGTTAAATAATAGTGACGAGAGTGGACATCCTTGTCTCGTTCCTGATCTTAGAGGAAATGTTTTCAGTTTTTCACCATTGATAATGATGTTTGCTGTGGGTTTGTCATATATGGCCTTTACTATGTTGAGGTAGGTTCCCTCTATGCCCACTTTCTGGAGAGTTTTGATCATAAATGGGTGTTGAATTTTGTCAAAAGTTTTTCTGCATCTATTAAGATGATCATATGGTTTTTCTCCTTCAATTTGTTAATATGGTGTATCACATTGATTGATTTGCATATATTGAAGAATCCTTGCATCCCTGGGATAAATCCCATTTGATCATGGTGTATGATCTTTTTAATGTGTTGTTCGATTTGGTTTGCTAGTATTTTTTTGAGGATTTTAGCATCTACGTTTATCAGTGATATTGGCCTGTAATTTTCTTTTTTTGTGATATCTTTGTCTGGTTTGGGTATCAGGGTGATGGTGGCCTTATAGAATGAGTTTGGTTTGGGAGTTTTCCTTCCCCTGTAATTTTCGGGAAAAGTTTGAGAAGGATAGATGTTAGGTCTTCTCTAAATGTTTGATAGAATTCACCTATGAAGCCATCTTGTCCTGGACTTTTGTTTGTTGGAAGATTTTTAATCACGATTTCAATTTCATTGCTTGTGATTGGTCTGTTCATATTTTCTATTTCTTCCTGGTTCAGTCTTGAAAGGTTGTATCTTTCTAAGAATTTGTCCATTTCTTCCAGGTTGTCCATTTTATTGGCACAGAGTTGCTTGTAGTAGTCTCTTATGATCCTTTGTATTTCTGTGGTGTCAGTTGTAACTTCTCCTTTTTCATTTCTAATTCTATTGATTTGAGTCCTCTCCCTTTTCTTCTTTAAGAGCAGCTAAAGTTTTATCAATTTTGTTTATCTTCTCAAAGAACCAGCTTTTAGTTTTATTGATCTTTGCTATTGTTTTCTTCATTTCAATTTCATTTATTTCTGCTCTGATCTTTATGATTTACTTCCTTCTGCTAACTTTGGTTTTGTTTGTTTGTTTTTCTTTCTCTAGTTGCTTTATTTGAGATTTTTCTTGTTTCTTGAGGTAGGGTTGTATTGCTATAAACTTCCCTCTTAGAACTGCTTTTGTTGCATTCCATAGGTTTTTGGGTTGTTGTGTTTTGTTGTCATTTGTTTCTAGGTATTTTTTTTATTTCCTCTGATTTCTTCAGTGATCTCTTGGTTATTTAATAACATATTATTTAGCCTCCATGTGTTTGTGTTTTTTACAGTTTTTTGTTTTCCTGTAATTGATTTCTAACCTCATAGAGTTGTGGTCAGAAAAGATGCTTGATACAATTTCAATTTTCTTAAATTTACTGAGGCTTGATTTGTGACCCAAGATGTGATCTATTGAAGAATGTTCCGTGTGCACTTGAGAAGAAAGCGTACTCTGTTGTTTTCGGATGGAATGTTCTATAAATATCAGTTAAGTCTTTCTGGTCTAATGTGTCATTTAAGGCTTTTGTTTTCTTATTAACTTTCTGTCTGGATGATCTGTCCATTGGTGTAAGTGGGGTGTAAGTCCCCATACTATTGTGTTACTGTTGATTTCTTATTTTATTGCTGTTAGCATTTGCCTTATGTATTGGGATGTTCCTATGTTGGGTGCATGAACATTTACAATCATTATAACTTCTTCTTGGATTGATCCCTTGATCATTATGTAGTGTCCCTCCTTGTCTCTTGTAACAGTCTTTATTTTAAAGTCTATTTTGTCTGATATGAGTATTGCTACTCCAACTTTCTTTTGATTTCCATTTGCATGGAATATCTTTTTCCATCCCTTCACTTTCAGTATGTATGTGTCTTAGGTCTGAAGTGGGTCTCTTGTAGACAGCATATATATGGGTCTTGCTTTTGTATCCATTCAGCCAGTCTGTGTCCTTTGGTTGGAGCATTTAATCCATTTACATTAAAGTGATTATCAATGTGTATATTCCTATTACCATTTCCTTAATTGTTTAGGGTTTTTTTTTTTTTAGGTCTTTTTCTTCTCTTGTGTTTCCCACCTAGAGAAGTTCCTTTAGCCTTTGTTGTAATGCCAGTTTTGTGGTGCTGAATTCTCTTAGCTTCTGCTAGTCTGTAAAGCTTTTGATTTCTCTGTTGAATCTTGATAATGAATAATGGTATCCTTGCTGGGTAGAGCAATCTTGGTTTTAGGTTTTTCCCTTTTATCACTTTAAATATATGCTGCCACTCCATTCGGACCTGCAGAGTTTCTGCTGAAAAATCAGCTGATTACCTTATGGGAATTCCCTTGTATGTTATTTGTTGCTTTTTCCTTCTGCTTTTAACATTTTGTCTTTGTGTTTAATTTTTGTTAGTTTGTTTAATATGTGTCTTTGCATGTTTCTCCTTGGGTTTATCCTGTATGGGACTCTCTGTGCTTCCTGGACTTGTGTGGCTGTTTCCTTTCCCATGTTAGGGAAATTTTCGACTATAATTTCTTCATATATTTTCTCAGACACTTTCTTTCTCTTCTTCTTCTGGGACTGCTATCATGTGAATGTTGGTGCATTTAATATTGCTCCAGAGGTCTCTGAGACTGTCCTCATTTCTTTTCATTCTTTTTTCTTTATTATGCTCCATGACAGTTACTTCCACCATTCTATCTTCCAGCTCACTTATCTGTTCTTCTGCCTCAGTTATTCTGCTATTGATTCCTTTCAGTGTATTTTTCATTTCAGCTATTGTGTTGTCCATCACTATTTGTTTGTTCTTTAGTTCTTCTAGGTCCTTGTTAGACATTTCTTGTATTTTCTCGATCCATGCCTCCATTCTATTTCTGAGATCATGGGTCATCTCTACTATCATTAATCTGAGTTGTTTTTCAGGTAGATTGCCTATTTCCTCTTCACTTATTTGATCTGGTGGGTTTTTACCTTGCTCCTTCATGTGCAACATATTTCTCTGTCATCTCATTTTGTTTAACTTACTGTGTTTGAGACCTCCTTTCTGAAGGCTGCAGGTTTGTTGTTCCTCCTGCTTCTGGTGTCTGGCCCCTGGTGGGTGAGGTTGGTCCAGGGCTTGTGTAGGCTTCCTGGTGGGAGGGACTGGTGCCTGTGCTCTTGTATGTGGAGCTGAGTCTTGTCCCTCTGATGCGCAGGGTAGCATCAGGTGGTGTGTTTTGGGGTGTCTGCAAGCTTAGTAAAACTTTAGTCAGCTTGTCTGCTGATGGGTGGGGTTTTGTTCCTGTGTTGCTAGTTGTTTGGAGTGAGGCTTCCAGCACTGGAGCCTGCAGGCAGTTGGGTGGAGCTGGGTCTTGGTGTCAACATGGAGAGTTCTGGGTGAACCCTCGCCAATTAATATTTCCTGGGGCCAGGGATTCTCTGGTGGTACAGCATCCTGGACGTGGTGCTCCCATCCTGGAGGCTCCGGCCCGACCCTTGGCTGGGGAACCAAGACCCCACAACCCACACAGCATGGGAAAAAAATGGGGGGAATTAAACAAACAGACAAAGAAAACCCAAGACAAAGAGCAAAGACAAAAGCAAACAAACAGCAACAACACAATTAAAAAAAGGAAAAGAAAACAAGCAGACAAGCAAAACCCAAGACAAATAGTAAAAACAAAACCAAAAAACCAAAACCAAAACAAAGAAACACACACAGAAAAAGAAAAGAAACAAAAACAGAGAAGACAAAAACCAACAGAACCAAAGCAACACAAGAACAGAAAAACAAAAACAAACAATAAAAACAAAACTAACAAAAACAAAAAACCAAAACCAAAGCAGGAAGCAATTTTAAAAAAGCAGAAACTACCCTGGTGGCACAGTGGTTTGGAATCCGCCTGCCAATACAGGGGACATGGGTTCGAGCCCTGGTCTGGGAAGATCACACATGCCACAGAGCAACTAGGCCCCTTGCACCACAACTACTGAGCCTGTGCTCTAGAGCCTGTGCTCTGCAACAAGAGAGGCCACTGCAATGAGAAGCCTGTGCACCACAACAAAGGGTAGCCACCACTTGCCGCAACTAGAGAAAGCCCGTGCGCAGCAGCGAACGAAGACCCAATGCAGCCAAAAATAAATTTGAAAATAAAATAAAATACATACCAGGTTTCAAAATTTAGTATTAAAAAATGTAAAAAAAATAAAAATAGGAAAGAAAACATAAAATGAACACAAAAAACCGACCAAAAAAAGAAAAAAGATACAAACAAAACAAGTGAAAAAAAAACTAAAGCCAGGAAAAAACCCAGAACAATGAAAAAGTAAAGTAAAAATAGAAGAATTAAAAATATATTTAGAAAGATAAAAACAAAATGAAGAAGAAAAACAAAAACAGGGAAAAAACACAAAGCAGTGAAAAAGTAAAATAAAAGTAGAAAGTATATTAAAAATTAAAAAGTAAAAGAAAAAATAAAAAAATAATAAAAAACAACAACAGAACAAAATGAAACAAAAAGATAAGAGTAATAATAATATTTTGCTGGGGCCTCAGTTGTCAGTGTCCTTGTCCCCACAGTGAGCCACAGCCAACCCCCACCTCCCCAGGAGGCCCTCCAATACCTCTAGGTAGGTCTCTGGACCTGCTGTGGGCACTGTGGGAGCAGATCACACTCTGACCTGGCCCAACTCCCATGTGTACTTGCCCCTAAGTCCACAGCTTTTAAGGCTAGACTGGTCTCAGTTGTGGGAACACTCATGGTGCATTCAGATATTCCACAGGTGCAGGGTTTACCAGTCTGATTGCAGGGATTTAATCTGTGCCTTTAGCAGCTGCAAGGAGAGATTTCCATTCCTCTTCCTTAGTTGCACTGTCCCTTGGGCTCAGCTTTGTTTTTTCCCCACCTCTGCATGTGGGCCATCCTCAGGTGTCTGTTCCCCACCCAGGTGAGAGGGGGCAAAAGCAGAGGCTGATTGGGGTACACGTACTCATTCAGGCCAGGGAGGGATAAGGTGGGCACAACTGGGACGTGCACGAAGTGCCTGTGGCTGCAGAGGCCAGCAGGAAGTTGCAACAGACTGGGGTGCACCATGTGTTCTCCCAGGGAAGTTAGCCCCAGATCGTGGGACCCTTGGATCTCGGGACCCTCAGCAGTGGCGGGCTGTGCAGGCTCCTGGGAAGGTGTGGGCAGTGACCCGAGCTTGCTCACAGGACCTTCTGTGGCAGCGGTGGCAGCATTAGTGGTCCACGCCCACCTCTGGGTCCAAGATAGTAGCTGCAGCTCACGCCCACCCCTGGAGCTCATGTAGGCAGTGCCCTGCTGCCTGTGACTGAACAAAGAAGCTCCTATGGTGAGCTCACCCCTCTCGTTGTGTAGTCCCCAACAATGGTCCCTTTCCTCTCTTGTGGGCTCAGGCTCTTCCCAGACTCCCTCAGTTCTGGTGCACTACACCCTAGCCTCCTTAGGCTGTTTTCACACAGCCAACCCCAGTCCTCTCACCAGGGTCTGACCTCCAAAGCCCGAGCCTCAGCACCCAGCCCCCATCCACCCTAGTGGGCAAGCGGGCAAGCGTCTCAGGCTGGGGAGTGCTGGTCAGCACCAACCCTCTGTGTTGGTTACTCTCTGCTTTGCTCTCCTCACACCTGCCACTGCCTTCTCCTCTGAGGCTCCAAAGCTCACCCCCGCCCTGCCCCCACCAGTGAGGTGACTTCCCTGTATGCAGAAAGTTTCCTGCTTCACAGCTCCCTCCCAGAGGTGCAGGTCCCATCCCAGTTTCTATCTCTCTCTCTCTCTCTTTTTTTGTCTTTTTTCTTTTGCCCTACCCAGTTATGTGGAGACTTTTTTTTGCCCTTTTGGAAGTCAGAGGTCTTCTGCTAGTGTTCAGTAGATGTTCTGTGAGAATTGTTCCACATGTAGATGTATTTTTGATGTATCTGTGGGGAGAAGGTGAGCTCCATGTCCTACTCCTCCACCATCTTGATCTCAGTTCATTTTAAGAGCTCAGATTCCTCATCTCTAAAGTGATTATTATCAAATCCTTAAATGAGATATTTGTAGATTACTCAACATCATCAAAACCCAGCATTATACCTAATGCTCAAAGAATCTAAGACCTTTTCTACTGTTCTCCTTTCCCATCATATATTATTTTCTCAGTCGTGTATTTGCATAAGTATCCATATCCCTATTTAAATGCCCTCAGGATGTGAGGTACAAATATTATAAAATCAGATTTCCCACTCCCAGCATAGGCAGGTTCAGGAAACCTCATTGGCACTCAATATATACTTTATGACTTGATTATTGTGGAAATAAATGGCATGTGGAGTTTGACAATAACTATCTTTCTATTTTTGAAAAATGAATTATATCTAGCCTTTCTTGTAGACAAATAGATTCCTTTCTATTTCTTTTTCTCTGCATTTCTGGCCATTCACATGGGGCACTCTTCTACCTTGTTACATCATTAGTGTCATATTTAATGGTATCCCATTAATTTCATCACAGTGCTAAGGTCAGTAAAAAAAATAAAATAAAATAAAAGGAGAGTAATACTCAGTAATCCTTAAACCCCCCAAAATGTTCCTTTACACAGTTTTCCAATGGACTGCATCAGAATCACCTTGGTTCTGTAACAAATACAGATTTTTGAGTTCCATGCCTAGAGATCCTGGTTCCATATTTGTAGGAGTCAGTACTCGTGGACACAGTTTCTTTTTTCTTTCTTTTTTAAGCCCACCAGCTAATTCTGACTAACAGACAGTGTTGCAAGTCACTTTTTCAGAACCTTCTTATGGCTCTTCTAAATCAGCCATCCCAATAGCTCATCAACAAAGAATCATGTATTACGTATATGGTAGGCACTAGGTGTAGAGGGAGGATACAGCTGTGAATAAGACAGATCCTGATATCATGGCAATTAAAGACAGTAGGTTCTTTAAAGCCTTAATTTCAAGACAGCTCCAATCCTGGGAGAAATACTAGCTGTAGGATAGACCCTGTGATTCATAAGGGATGAATTCAGATATTTTCACAAATTTCCAAAGCCTTGAAGAGAGAACAGCAAAGCCACAGTGAGGAAGGCTCATTCATTAGCTAAATAACAGAGAGCTTCAAGTGTGTCAGGGAATAGTTGAAATCAAGACCTTCAAATCTGTGAATGTAAAGTTTCTATTACACTTACAACAAAATGAGAGTTTGTCATTGCCTCATTTCTCTAGTATCTGTTCTCTGAGTACCATGCAATTTCGTTGAAGACATGGACATCTCTACAGTTGCAGTCTTCCCATTAGTTTGTGTAATAATTTGATTAATTTATCTGTATCACTGCACTAGATGATACACAAGGGTGGCAACTGACATGTTTTCTGTTCACCATCACATCCATAGTGCCTAGCACCATACTTCATACATAGTAGATAATCAAAAACAATTAGTTGAATGGATGAGTGAATGAATGGGTGAGACTCTTGTGCTAGCCATCATACTAAAACATTCACATTCTAAAGGATTTATCCTGTAGATAAATCCTTTCCCAAGGGGGCTACCTGGAACACTTCCAGGTAGCCCCCTTGGGAAACTTCACGCTTCTTATGATAAATCTAGCATTACCATCATTTCTGGAAGTCTACAGAGCTTGTCGTGCATTTTGTTAGATAAATATCTTCAGTGGAAGTAAATATTTATAATTTAAGAGTGCTTTTTATTTAAAGAAAGAGTCCAAGTTCATACTTGATAAAATATTTGAAAAAATGAAAATATTTATTATAGAAATTTTGGTCTGAATTCTTGGGTAAATAGTCAGTCATTGCCAAAATTCTTTTTACAGATGCTGTATATTTTATTTCCCCATCCTCAGTGGGACCTGTTTAATTATCTTTTGCCTAACATTAAGATTTATCATTTAAATATGTTTGCTTAATGTGTTAGAAATTATTATTTATCATTGTAATGTGCAATTCTTTTATTTCTCATAAAATTCAACTCTTTCCCATTTGTCATTTGTATTTCTTTTAATTTAAAAAAAAATCAAATATATTGATTTTCCCCCCTTTGTGATCTCTTCCTTGCTTCTAAACTTAGAAAGTCCTTTTTTATCTCAAGCTTAATCATTTTTTTCTTTTTAAAAATTTCAATTAATTAATTATATTTACATTTAACACTTTAATTGTACTTAAATGTAGAATGGTGTTTGGTGGTTTCATAATTCTCTAGTTTCAGTTTTTACTTGCTCTATTTTTATGTGGTATGTACACGTGTGTGTGTGTGTGTGTGTGTGTGTGTGTGTTGTGTGTGCATTTCTTCTTTATTTAACCTTGTGATGTGAAGTTTGCTGCTTTGGAGAAAGAGCCTTTCTCTTTTGTTTTTCATCTCTTTCCTCTGGCAGGAGAGCTGTTTATTTCTATTATCTTTCATCCTCTTTCCAATGGGTGTTAAGGTTCTAATACCACTTCTACAGTGTGAGAGTGGCTTTGAAAGGAAAGCGAGGAAAAGAACAAGTTTGGCTTGTTTGACTCTCATGTATGAGTGTTTATCAAAGATGAAGAGATCATTTTCTCCTGTGGAGCTGCCTGACTTGGAGAAAACATTGGTTATAGATTGGCAAGTGTTCCCTGCTAGACTGTAGGAAAGGTCTTTGGTTTTGGTTTATAGAGATGAAATGAAGAAATAATTTAACTAAATCACTTAATTTTTAGACATAGAGAAAGCCAAGCTTAAAGGCAAACAAGATAATATATCTGACAATACCTAGCATAATGCCTAGCACATAAACCGTGTCAATAGATATTAGTTTGCTTCTTCTATACCAAACATAAAAGCAAAATATCTTTTTTTTTTTTTGAGATCCTATAGCATAGATTCAAGAAAACTGGCCTTAGAAACATATTGCCAGGTGAATAATTTCTGTTCAATACTCACTAGCTATGTAATGTCAGGTAAATTACATAACCTCTCTGTATCTGGTTTCCTAAATCTAAACTGAGAATCCAATTCTGTAGCACTTTGGATTATGTTTGGCAGCATAAAAAGAAAATCCAAAATTACAGTGGTTTATTTATTTTTTTTGTAAAAGAATTACAGAGGGAGATCATCCACGGAATGTATAGTGTCTTCTAGTATCAGGAACCCAGGTTATTTCTGTTCTGAATCCTTAGCAAGTGGCTTCCATCCTTAAAGTCATCTTAGAGTCCAAGACAGCTGCTAGAGTTCCAGTCATTTTGTGTACATTCTATGCATCAAGAACCTGAAATCAAATTGGGGCTCTCTTTCTAAGTACAAAGGAGAGAATTGCTAAGGTGTAGGAATCTGGTGGTATATGCCACATAACTCTTTTGTAGGGTTGGTGGGATAATTAAAACTCTGGGACATAGGAGTTGAGTATATAAGTGGTACTTACTAGTGACCAATATTACAAAGCAAGTTGGTCACAGAGTCAAGACCTGTATCTAGATTTCCAGATCTTTCCTATTATTCATTTCTTGTGTATTAATTATATATTAATGAGTAAAGCATGTTAGGGTACTTAGGGGTTTCCACCAGTTACTAATGTACTTTTTTTATATACAGCAGGTTCTTATTAGTTATCTATTTTATACAAATTAGCGTATATATGTCAATCCCAATCTCCCAATTCATCCCACCCTCCCCCACCCCCCTCGCTTTCCCCTCTTGGTGTCCATACGTTTGTTCTCTACATCTGTGTCTCTATTTCTGCCTTGCAAACCAGTTTATCTGTACTGTTTTTCTAGATTCCACATATATGCGTTAATATACAATATTTGTTTTTCTCTTTCTGACTTACTTCACTCTGTATGACAGTCTCTAGGTCCATCCACGTCTCTACAAATGACCCAATTTCGTTACTTTTTATGGCTGAGTAATATTCCATTGTATATATGTACCACATCTTCTTTATCCATTCGTCTGTTGGTGGGCATTTAGGTTGCTTCTGTTACCGGGCTATTGTAACTAGTGCTGCAATGAACAATGGGGTCAAAGATATGTGTCTTTTTGAATTACGGTTTTCTCTGGGTATATGCCCAGCAGTGGGATTGCTGGGTCATATGGTAATTCTATTTTTAGTTTTTTAAGGAACCTCCATACTGTTCTCCATAGTGGCTGTATCAATTTACATTCCTACCAACAGTGCAAGAGGGCTCCCTTTTCTCCACACCCTCTCCAGCATTTGTTGTTTGTAGATTTTCTGATGATGCCTATTCTAACCCGTGTGAGGTGATACCTCACTGTAGTTTTGATCTGCATTTCTCTAACAATTAGTGATGTCGAGCAGCTTTTCATGTGCCAATGTATGGGTTTTTAATGGGGTGAATCTCTGCCTGGTCCTCTTTTTCAAGGCCTGGAGGTTTGCAGATTCAGAAACCTAATTTTGTCTCTTAGAACAGACAGTAAACAATCCCACATAGACTAACGTATAGTTACTAGGTTGTCAATTTATTAATGTACACTGAGAAATATAACTTCCAAAGGAAAGAACACCATAATCTTTGGTCCACATATTTATTCCCTGTGGTGACCTAAGCCTAAACCAAATTTTTCCCCACCTCCATGACAAAGAAAATAAAATCAGCTTCAGTTGGAAAATTGCATCCTCTACCTAGGTCACCTTCTCTCTCGTGCCATGCTGAGTCACACTGATGACTTTCTACATCTGCTTTTTCCTTTTATTTATTTTTCCTCTATCATTTATAGTCTTCCCTTTCCCTTAAAAATCTATTAAAATTCACCCCTAAATTAGTTATTGCCAAACTTTGCTGATCATTTGATGCTGAATATTATACCTAGGTCCTGGCTCAGGACCTTAATCTTAATCTTAATTAATCTTAATCTTAATTTATACTTAATCTGAATTTCTAGGGACTTCTAGAGAAGTAGCTCAGGAATCCAGGTATTTAAAATTTACTCCAGATGATTCTGCTGGACAATTAGCCCTGACCTGCTTTTGGGAATTGCTGGTCTAGTCTACAGCCTTCAACATCCTAATCGAGTCAATAAATTGAAGAGACACTTTTGGCGGGGAGAGGAGAGCAAAGATCTTTTGAGAGGATATTTTACCCTGCAGGAAAGTGTGGTCTTCTCTCATCATCCTTTAATCCCCACTATGAAATTCTGAAGGAGCTTTTGCCTACTCGCATTGAGAATTAATGTTATAATGAGCTACTGTTACTAATTTTGTCTTCAAGGAAGTGACAATCTATCAGTACTTAGCAGACTTGCTCAGTAGTTTAAGATGGGGAAAATTATTTATAAACTAACTGAGAAGGAGAAATTTTGGTGGGGCAGAGGAAGGAACAACCGCTCTTGACTGGATAGATTAGGTAAGGACCCAGGAAGGCAGTGTTATATAAGGTCAGCCTTGGCTAGTGGGTGGGATTTTGACAAGTGACGAACGAGAAATAGCAGTCCAGGCCAAGGGAACACCACACACCTAGACACAGAGGCCTGACATTGTAGCGTGGTCTCTTTGGGGCTTGGACCAGAGGTCAACCCTTCCTTCCCTTGACTTGACTGTAAAGTGATTCCCCTGAGCTTTGGAGGATTCCATGTGGGTGCCAGATGTCGCTTATGTTGAAAGGTTGGTTTCTAGGACTTTGAGAGCCTCGAGCAAAACCACATCTTGTCGACTAGCAAAGAAATAATAACAGATAGGAAACTGGCTTGAGATCTGTCCCAGCCCCATGGAAGGTTAAAGCTGGAGGTGAATGGTTTCATTGCCTCCTAGTTAGTCTTCAGAGACCACAAACTGTGTTGACATATATGTTCTGATTCATTAGCAAGATAGCCTTAAAGGAATAAAAAGACCTTGAAGCCTATTGTAGGTATTTCAGGTTCTATTCCCAGTAATATGGGAAGATCCCAGAAGGTTTTGAGCAATAGAGTGTCGTGACTTGTATTGAAAGGAATTGCTCTGGCTAGTGTGCTGAAGAAATTGGGGTGGGGGGAGGGAAGGAAGGGGAGGAAGAGAGGCAAAGGTGGAAGCAGAGACCTGTCGGAATGCTACTGCTGAAATTCAGACAAGAGGTTATGGAAGTAGATTGGTGTGAAGTGTTCTGATTCTGTATGTATTTTGAATGTAGATCAAATGACAGTTATGAAGGTATGAAAAAGTTAAGAAGGAAGGAAGGAAGGAAAGAGAGGAGTCAAGAGTGCAGTTTTTGGCTGAGCAATTAGAAGAATGGAGTTGACAGCAGATTGAGCAGAAACATTTTAGCATTTTAATGCCTACCATAACAGCTAACGGCCAATCATTTTATAGTTCTTTATAATGACAAGGGCGTTTGTATATATTATTACATTATTTTATCATCCAAGCAACCTTGAGATAGGCTTGGCGCTATTATTTTTCCTATTTTACAGAAAATAAAACATGGCTCAGGGAAATTAAATTACTTGGCTTAAGATCTCACAGCTAGTTTGGTGATGAGACACGAAATTTAACCCAGGTCTGTTGGACCCCAATCCAGGTCACAGTCTGTTTGCCTTTCAATTTGCTGTGTATCCAGTGTTTACTCAAACTAAAAGTACTTCTGCTTGCACACTGTTTTCTCATACTCCAACCTATGGAACCAAAGCAGGTGACAGCTAATGCCATTCTGGGGAGATGCAGACATGAGGGGAAAGGTGAGAGAGAGAAAGGCTTAACTTCGTGACTCTGCTTCTCTAAGAAATTGACACAGTTAACCATGTACATCTGTGACCTGAAAGTGCAACTTCCTTTGCAAATTGCTGTGCTATAGCAAGAGTTCAGTTAGAAAGAGGAGGGAATGGGTGTCACGGAGGTAGCCCTTATATCCAGACTGAAAGTTAGAAGACCTAGTTCAAGTTTTAGCATTTTAGCGTATTAGCTGTCTGATCACGTTCCTGTCAAAAAGCTGATACAAGTCTTATTTAGAATGGGATTGTATATTATTAAAATTAATAATAATAACTAACAACTCATGAATGACGTTGATCGCAAACATTATTTTGCTTTAGCTGCCACTAATCCTGCAAAGGAGGATATCTTACTGATGAGAATTCTGAGACTGTTAGTAAACAATGTTAGTAAACAGAGCTGAGGACGTGTTAAGTCCATTGCTCTTTGTAGAAAGCTTGTCATACTTAGTCCTCTGAAAAACTTGGGCCAACCTTCTATTTCTTTCATTTGCAAGAATTTTGGCTACGATTCATGAACTCTTGATCTATTGAAAACTCTGAAATAAAAATGTTAGCTAAAAACTTGCTAAGCTTTATCCTCTCCCTTTTCTTCCTCTCTTCCCATCCTTTGTCCAGACACAATTTGTCACTTCAGTCAGGGCCAGACATCTGGCAAGGTGAGTTTATATTGAGTTCTTTGCCTGATTCAGATAGTTGCATGTTCCTCAGCACTCTGAATGTCCCTCTTGATGCTCCGCATGTCCTTCCTGAGCAGCAGTGTTGGCAAAACTGACTTAAATTAATCACAGTAGTCTTGGGAGGGCAAGATGGGGTATAATGGAATAATCTTGAAAGAGGACCATTTTCCCTTAGTGTACAGATGCTATCCCATGCAGCCTTGCCATCTGTTGGCAGAACAAATCTTTAGCCTATTGTCCACAAATGGATGATGTTAGCAGGGGCTACAATCCCTGGACCAGGGCTTCTGAGCCAGAAGTGTGTCAGGCGCATCTCTGGAGTATGCTGAGGGAGATACTGCTCTACACCATGTCTCACCCCTTTGATGCTAGTGTTTTTCAAGTTAGCAATTGCATAAGCCTATGATATTCTCTAGTTAAGAAAAGTGAGAAGTCATCTGGGACCATCCTAGATTATTCTCTCTAGGAAAGAAGCTGGAAGAAGAAAGATTTTCAAATCTGATTCCAATATTCTAAAATCATTTGAATCTGAGTGCCTTTATTTATGACCTTGGCCTGCCAGCTGCTCTGTTCTGCTTCTCCAGAATCCCATCCACTTATGATTTTCAAGCCACCTGTCACCATGGTAAGCAGGAGAGAGGCTGCAGTGAGAGGGCAAATTAGATGTGAATGTCTTCGTGGGCTTCTCTGTCATTGGAAGTTAATGCAATTACATACTGAATAAGTAGAGGATCCAAACCAAAGAGAATCAGCATGCTGGAGCAGAAAGCCTCTGGAAAGGGAGCTAGGAAGTGGGTTCCAGTCTAATTCACAAGGGCATTTGTATGGACTAAATGCCATTAAGTATGTTCCATGTCCAGTTGCAGTCACATAGCAGATGCTCAATCTTTCTCTTTCTTGGTCTTCGTTCATGAATTAATTGTGGCATTGTACACATCAGCAACACTCTGCAACCACATTTCTAGTGGAAGAATTGCTGATGATGGAAAGAGCGCACATTTAGACACTATGTTGCCGAGCACTATGCTGGGTGTTTAACATAAATTATTTCATTTCATCCTTATACCAACACTTGTGTTTAGGTTATCATCATGAGACAAATGAGACATCCAAGGCTCTGAGAATTTTAATAATTTTCCCAAAGTCATGGAAACTTTAAATCGACAGAGTTGGGTTTGTAGGGTCCAATATCAAGGCCAATGAGAAAAGTGGAAATAATGCTTCTCAAATTCTTCCTCGTGGAAGAGGAACATGAACGCTTGAAATTGTTTCAAGTCTTCTGTTTTATCTTTAAAATTCATACGGATTTAGTTGCATTCTATCCTACAGTGTATGTGTAATTGTTTTATTATAAAATGAATGCCTTATAGTTGTGTTTATTTTCTGGTTCTATGTATTCCCTTTATGTGTTAGTTCCTAGACAGCATGCACATCCAGAGATGTGGTAATAATAAACTTCAGCAGGTGGTCTCTATAGTTCCTTCTAATTTTAATGATTTAGAGGTTTAACTAATTGCACTGGTTATCAGGCAGTTAGGATTATATAGATGAACAGTTATCAGTGTTACCTGGAAATGTAATGCCATCTTAATGCAAGGACAATTGGTTCAAGTGTTGTTAATGGGCAGTCTACCTAGGCTGTTGCAAAGGACCAGCTGTTAGAGTTGACTGACTACCCCCTCCTGAGTAAGTGTATCTCATGCAGTCAACTGCCATAGTTCTAGGCAGCCCATCTGAGATGCGTGGGCAGTTTTGAATAGGGGGAATGTGGCATCGCCCAGATCCCAAAGACCACAGCGCCTTTCAGGTGACCCTCTCCTACAGCTGCAGGTCTTACCCATTCAGTAAACCCTTTCTCTTCTTACCCCCTCAGTCCTAAGGGTCATGGCCACTTCCTACTCTTACCAGTCCCTGCCAATCCCTAGTTAGTTGCCTAGCCCTGCTCATACCTTTGTAAATATTTCCTTTAGTAACACCTTTTCAATTACCTTTTTGCATTGGTCACGTGTTATTTGCTGAGATCCTAACTTTTTCTCTTTCCTGAGCTCTACCTGTATTGTACACTACTTACTGGACATGTTGACTGTAGTTTCACAGTCATCTCAACTCCCAAACAGAACTCATCACAAACCTGCTCTTCCTGATGTGTTGCCTGACTCAGTAATAGATGCTACTTTCTATTAATTACCACCGCAGACACCCAGGTGTCATCTTTGTCCTCTCCATCTCACTTATCCAGCCAGTCACTAATTTATATCAATTCTCCTTCATAAGATTTCCTAAATTTACCACTTCTTCACCATCTGCACAGTTCCTATTCTCATTATTTGTCAAGTAGATTGCCTCCCAATGGATCCACCTGTCTCTAGCTCTCCTTCCCCATTTATTTTCCATTGTTTTCTCTTCTCAGAATCATATATTACAAAAAAAAAAAAAAAACTTGTCCATGCCAACTACTCTATAAAACCTTCAATGGCTTATTATCACCTTAAAGTCTAAACTCCTTAACAAAGCATGTAAGCCCATATTTCTTTGTCTCCCTCCCTCCCTTCTGTTCTTCCTCCCTCCTCTCCTTCCCTTCCTTTCTTTTTTTATTCCTTTCTTCTTCCTTTCTTTCTTTCTTTTTTTTTTAACCTTCTTAGCCATTTTCCTGATCCTTCCTCATGCACTCTATATTGAGTACTACCAAGTCCCTTCATGTGTATCATAGATGGTTGAACTTCACACTCATGCACTTGTACGTGCTATTTCCTTTGCCAAGAATATCCTCTGCATAACAGTCCTTCAAGTCCTACCTCCAGCATTACCTTCTCCAGGGAACTTTTCCAGATAACCACAACCTCTGCAACTTGTTTGGGAGTGTCTTAAGGGTTCCAGTGGCCCCTATGCTTCAGGTGATGGCATATCCTAGAGCAAGGTGCACTGTTCTGTTGGATGAAATACCATCACTTTCACAGTGATATGTAATCTCACAACATCCCTTAGAATTAAAAAATCATAATTTTTAGGTGGTAAATGATTAAGAAGTAGCTTTAAGTTAGATAATTTAATCTTGATCTTTATGTATTATATAATAATTTTATATAATATGGTAGGATTTGCTCTTATCTTCAATTTGCTTATTATCTTCAGTAATTAATATATGTTTTACAGCTCCAGTCTAGACTTCTTCCTTGAGTTCTAAACTCTAATACCCAACTATCTTCCTTAAAAGACACCTCAGACTCAACATGTCTTCATCCTTGCTCCAAAATCTGCTCTAACTGCATGCAGCCTTTTCTAACTCAGTTAAGGGCAACTCCATCCTGGCCAAAAAACCTTCACCATTCTCTACTCTTCTTTCTTTAAAGTCCCACATCCAGTCCATCAGCAAATCTTGATGAGTCTATCTTATACACGTAGACAATTATGACCACTTCTTATGACCTCCACTGCCACCACCATGGTCTAAAAGTCACTATCATTTTGTCTGTTTATTGCAAGAGCTTCTTACCAGCCTCACGGCCTCTAACTTTGCCTCCTAACAATTTATTCCAGGGCTTCCATACTGCTCCTCTAAAAATAAACCAGATGTTTTTCTTTTGCTCAAAACCTTCAGCATAAAAGCCAACTTCCTTATATTATTATTTTCCAAGGCTCTGTACGAGTTGACTCTGCACTTACTGAAATCAGCTCCTACTATCCTACTCAAGGCTCATTCTCTTTCAGCCATACTACACTCGTTGCAGTTCCTAACATTTCTAGACTTACCCCTTCTTCAGGATCTTTGCATTTACTCTTTCCTCTGCCTGGCATATTCTTTCATGATATGTTCATGATTTGCTTCTGCACCTTCTTCAAGTCTTTGCTCAGATATCACTTAGAAGTAAAATCTTTCCTGATAAACGAATTTAAAATTACTCCCCTTTCCTGAATTTATGTCTCCTTTATCCATCATATTTTTCTCCATAGCACTTATCATTTTATAATATATACTAGAGTTTCCTTTATAATTTTTGTGTTTTTTGTCTCTTCCACCAACACACACATATTCATGCACATAATAAAAGTAAGGTCCATGTAAACATAATTTTTGTTTTGTTCATTGCTGGACCCCCAGAATCTAGAAAAGTGCCCTGGCACATAGCAGACACCCATTAAGTATTTGTTGTTTGAATAAATTGTATATAAAGGCAAATTTCAATTTGTTTCCATTTATCAAAAAGCTTCTTAAAATTTACTGTAAATTATATTTGCAAGAGGAATCATGTTTTGGTGACAAAATAAGACTTGGGGTTATTTCATGTGTAGTTTAGATATTGAATGTAATTTAAAGGTATGTTGAAATGACACTACATATTATGGCAAAAACAACTTGCTTTCATGATCTGATGTTAGGAAGTATATTTGAAGTTTAAAAAATCAAATTGCTTATATTTATAATGTTCATGATTTGTTTCTAAATTAAGCCAGACACATTTATGTTTAAACCAATGTTAAGCTGAAAAATAGTCAAAAGCAACTCAATACCTAATAGTGTTTAGTAGCCTGAATGAAGGTGTAATGAAGCCACACATCTCATTCTTAGCTGCGAATCCCCTCCTAGCCTTTCTCAGTATCCGTGGCATTTTTGTGACTTCCCAACACTAGAGTAAGTTTTTCTGCCAAAACGAGTGAGGCTCTTGGTGACCTCTGGACTTTCCCCACCTCCCAACATGGGAGAATTGTGAAACTTTCCACAAGAAAATTGCATCCCTGGTCCTCGCATCCTTCTCCTGGTGTCTGTGAATCTGGGTTTGACTCAGGCCCATGAGATGTTCTGTAAGGCCCCTGATAGGCTTACTCTATCTCCCGTCCAGCCCATTTTAGTTAGACTACATCACTGTGAGGTCACCAGCCCTTTCATTTGAATTCTGTAACCCTCCCCCAGCCTACATTTGTGTGGAATCTAGACAGTACTGCTGCTCTCTGCATTGGTTGGTTTCTGTGAAAATGGCAGTAAACAGGTCCAGTTTTGAACTGGCCCTGAGGAAATGGGTTCGGAGTTTATATGGGCAAGAGGGAGGGAGGAGAGCCATTTGGAGAACTGAGAATGAATTTTTTTTCTTTTTTTGGTTTCAATGTTTTCTTTATGTTACTAATAAATGCAGTGAAAACAAAACAAAACAATCTTTCTGAACAACTGCTGGGATGGTGGAAGTGGAGTAGAAGAAGGGGTGGGCCTTCCTCAGGTTGACCTACGTGGTGGGGACCTTGACCAGCTGCTGGGCATGTCCTATCAGCAGCCAATGGTGACTGCTGAACGGAACCTGTAGGGGAGGTAGCGCTTCCTGCCTATGGGCCCGCGCAAGGCCCCCGCGGAGAAGCCAGAGGTGGTGAAGGTGCACCTGCAGGGCGTGATCATTCTGTGCGAGGCAGTGGGTGGCACGGTGGGTGTCCACACAGCGCGAGACATTCAGCCAGCTGGAAATCAAGCCTGAGATGATCCACTGCTACCTGAGCGAGTACTCCATCACCTACAGGCCCATGGACCACAGTTGGCTTGGCATCAGGGTCACCCACTCCTTCCCTTTCATCCCCTTCAAGTAAAGTCACAGACTTCCCTAAAAACAAACAATAAAAAAGGTACTCTCTAGGAGGGTCTTGGGCAACATGGTTTTGAATATTTAATTCTTTTTTAGTTATTCACAATGGCCAAGATGTGGAAACAACCTACATGTCCATCAGTGGATGAATGGAAAAAGGAAATGTGGTGGATAAATACAATGGAACATTATTCAGCCTAAAAAAATAAGGAAATCCTGCCATATGCAACAAACTGGTTAAACCTTGAAGACATTATGCTTAGTGAAATAAGCCAGTCACAGAAGGACAAATACTGCATGATTCCACTCATATGAGGTATCTCAAATAGTCTAACTCATAGAAGCAGAGAGTAGAATGGTGATTGCCAGGGACAGGAGTTAGGGGGGAATGGGGAGTTGCTATTCAGTGGTTATAAAGTTTCAGTTATACAACATGAATAAGTTCTAGAGACCTGCTGTACATAGTTGTTGCCTACAGTTAACAGTCTTGTATTGTACACTTAAAATTTTTTTAAGAGGGTGGATCTGATGATAAGTGTTATCACCACAGTAAAAAAAAAAAAGAGACAGAGATTAAAATGGATAATTATACTGCATGAAGGCCCTAGAATAACTTTGAAAATCTTGGAAAGATTGATCTAAGACAACTGTTTCAGCTTATAGAAGAAAAAAGAAGATCTAGAGAAGGGCGTTTATCTGAGCAGAGGAGGCTGCAGAACTGAAGGAGACGCTTGACTAAAGTCATACACAATGTAGTTTATGTATTTCTAAAGTCCTTTCTTTTTTTTCCTTCGCAGTTTTAAATATCTTGATTCAAATGCCATGCCTTTGTTACATTCTCTGCATTTTTTGTTGTTATTGAGTATTATTTTTTTACTTTTATTAATTACGAAGCATAGGTGATTTACTAATTCACTTTTTCATTACGTCTAATTTGATTGTAAATGTCGATATCAAGTTCTTTCTTACATTTAGTTCTGATATTTGCTATAGCAAACAATTGCATGCACGTGTGTGATCATGAGAGATTAGGATCCTTCTGAGTTCTGAATGGTTGAATTTATTTGTGTTGTTAGAGAATGATGTATATATGCTCAGGAATAAAAGTAGAATAACCAGTTTTACATAGATGCGTGATTACATGTATTTTATATAGTATTCCATTAGATCTAAATATCTAGCACTGCCAGTACTGCTACTAGAGCAGCTATAGCATCGAAGGAACATACTCCATATGCACAACACTGTGCACGTAATGTACATTATCTTGTTCAAGCCTCCCGAAGAGCTCTAGTTATTAAACTAATGCTACTTCCCTGAACACTCCATGCACTATCTTGTGTCAGTGGATGGGCTGTTCCCTGTGCCTGAATGTTTTCCTCTCTTGTATCCATCTGGTCAGCATCTACCGACCCTTTAAAATTCTGTTCTTTGGAAATCTTGGCAGTGTTCCAAGATATTGTTCTCACCTACGTTCTTCCCCTTTACTTCCTCTTTGTCAAGCACACTTTACAGTATTTTTCACAATTAAAAAATTATTCTTTATATCTTTAACTTTTCCTACTAGTTTAGCAGATTTTATGATGCTCTTGAACAAGCCATGATAGGAAATTGCTTGCCCAAAGTCATGTAGCTCATCTAGTTATTTTTGCCTGTTCATATCATTACATTTAACATTTTATTTTTAATCTTAATATTTTATCTTTTGATTGTTTTAGATTTTATAGGCTGATGAATCTGCTGATAGTAGATTTGTTTCTTCAAAATATTAATATCTACTTTCTTTTTCTTGACTTAGAGTTTTCTCTAGGACATCAAATACCATATTAAATAGTAGTGATTTAGAGTGGGCCTGTGTCCTGGTTTGCTCAGGACAGTGCAGGTATAAGCAGTTGTCCCAAATAAATCCACTGCCTCAATACAACTGATGCTTGCACTTTATTTAACTCTCAGAAAATGTGTTGTTTGAGACAAAAATTTCATTGTTACTTTAGAACTGTGCATGTATGGAATACATCTTTCATTCCTGATGTAATGGGAACTCTTCTGATATTTTTCTATTAGTATCATGTTGGCAATAGGTTTTTAATAGAATTTTTTCATCTTAAGAAATTTTCCTTTTATTTTTAGTTGTTAATTTGTTTTATTTTATTTTAATCAGGAATTGGTGCTTACTTTTATCAAATGTTTCTCTTATCTATTGTATAGATTAATTTTTCTTTTAATATGTTAATGTAGTAAACTACATTTTTGATTTCCTAATATTGAACAACACAAAATCCTATGGTAGACTATATTTAGTCATGAAGTATTATTAGCTTATTACATTTCACAATTTGATGTGTGAATAGTTTATCTGGGATTTTAAAATCGATGTTTATGGGAATAGCTTATAACTCTATTTATGTCCCTCCTTATCTGATTTGTGTACCAAAGTTATAAAAGCCTCATAAAATGAGCTATAGATATTTCCATGTACTTCCATGTTCTATACCATGATGAAATTCTCCTAAAATGTTTAGGCATATGCCACTTAGAGTTAAATATTTTTAAATTCCCTTTCATGATATTCTATCATTATTGGTTTATCTGCATTTTCAACTTGTATTTGTTTCAATTTGATAATTTATGTTTTCCTAGAATATCATGTCATCTATATTTTCAAATTTATTTGTTCAAAGTTTTACCTAGTGCTTTCTTTTATATCTTGTATATATGTAGCTATGACTCTTTTCTCACAATATTAATTGTGGTTTCTCTTTTACTTGATTAAGCTTGACAAACATTTGTCAATGTGTTGGTCTTTTCAAATTAAAAGACTTTGGTTTTAATGATCACTTTAAATTTTTGAGTAGATTTTTTTTCTTTTATTAATTTCAATTTAATCAATGTTATTTATATTTTCTTTGTTTTTTATTGTTTATTTTTCAACATCTTCAACTGAAATTTTAGTTAATTTCTTTTTAGTCTATTTTTTAATGTATACAGAGTAAAACATTTTCTTTAGAGTACTGTATGCAGGGTTTTCACTAAGTTCATTGCTATGTAGAATATAATTTTAGTTAAGTTTTCCTCTTCAGTCCCAAAATGCTCTTAGATGAGAGATCCCCAGGATTTCTTTTGGATATCATTTTTTTTTTAATTTCACAATTTTATGACTTTTAGTCAGTGAATGTAGCCTGTATGATTTTTGCCTTTTGAAATGTGTTAAGGTCTCTTTCATGGTCAAATTCAAGGTTAATGTTTATGAATGTTTCATGGATGATGAAAAGAATGTCTGTTCTCTGTTTAATACGAACAAAGCTCTAAATAAATTTGATTATTCATGGTTTTGTTACTCGATTCCTCTATTATTTTTTTGGCTTCTTGATGTATTTGTGATTTAAATATATTAAAGAGGTCTGTTGTGATTGTGGAATTTGTGTGTGTGCGTGTGTGTGTTTCTATTAATCTTTACTTTGTATGCTTTAAAGCCATATTTTAAAGCACATATTGGTCCATGACTGTTCTGTCTTCTGAGTAGATGTTTATCAATTTAAAATATCCCTTTTGGCCCTTTTCATAAATTTAATTTTGAATTACTTCTTGCCAGACATTAATATTCCTATACCCACATTTGTTTATTTTGCATTTGCCTCTCTCAGTGTTTTGCATATACTAGGGCTGGGTTAACTGATGGTGCTGGTTCAGCAAATAACATCACTCAGTAACACAGTTGCATTATTCTTTTTTAGGGCCTCTCAGCTTCCTTTAATGTATTCAGGCTTTTTATCTGTTTATTAGCCTAGTCATTATTACTTGCATTTTTCTTGGGTTCCTGACCCCAACTTTGTCAGTTCGAAATGGTTGTATCTCAGGCTTCTCTTATATTTTAAAAATTGATTTTGGGGCTTTTTGTTACCATGCAAAGAGCAAGAAAGCCTTCTTGCTCTCATATGGACAGAATAGAACTAGTCAGGATATTCCCCTGATTTTGTTGCTGATTTGTCCTGTATTATTAGAGTGGGTATTTGTATTTCCGGAATAAGACTTTTTCTCTCTGCATACATTTAGAGTGTTTCATGCTTCCTTGAAGAGTGGGCTAATGCACTAGGGCTAATGATGTGATTTGAGCTCTTTAGAGAGAGAAGGCATATGACAGAGAGTACCACAACATACAGGGAAGTAAAAGGTAGAAATCATTATTTTGAACATGCAGGAGTAGAAATGCATTAGTATGGTACATGTGTTAGATGTGGCCGTGTAATTTTGATTACTTAGGTAAATTAGAAAACATGTGAAAAATGTTTCTTAAATAACTTCTGGATGATACTCCAATAGCCTTCTACTACTCTTGGAATATAGTTCACTGGCTACTTAACATCTACTAATGCTACTATCTCACATATTGCTTCATCTGAGGCTATTGGGAGTTAAGGAAACCATCCAACATGTTGATTGAAAAAAAGAAAAAGAAAAAGAAAATCCTCAGCTTGACCCCTGGGAGTAAAGTTAATGTGCTGGTAGAGCTCTGAGAAATCAGAAAATAGGAGGAAAATGGATAATAAAATGTAGCAAGGCTTTCCATGATTCAGTAGAATGGCTCTGAAATGATTGATGATATAAATCCATGTTTTCTTCTCCAAAATCCTTAGGAGATCATCATGGAAATAGCAATTAATTTTCAAGACTAAAGGAAAAAGTGTCTACAAATTATAAATTTTATATCATAGCATTTCCAAAACTCATACTATGAAGTTCTACTCTGAGGAGACTACTCATAAAAAAAAAAAAAGAAACTTCCAGGGTTAATGCATATTAGCATATTTAAAGAAGAGTGGCAAGTTCTGAGGTGAAGGCAGCCATCCAACTTGGAGTTATTATGATTTCCAAACTTTTAAAAATCTAAAACTTTTATTTTGTGAAACACTTATTACTGTTCAGCAGTTCAGAAAAGACAATTTACTATATTAAATTGCGATTTTCATGGACGTATCAGTCATATAATTTATTATATAACATTTATCCTGTTATAGAAACATGCTAGTTATGTAAGGCTTTGTTTTATGTCAATGAGTAAAAATACAAGTTATATATAAATAAGCCAAATGTGTCTGATATATATACCACATAACTAGCCTATTTGTATAAATGTTCATACAAAAAGACTTAGATGTCATGACAAAACCAAATGTGTTGGGTCTGGAGTAAAAGCTAATTTAAAATATTTATTCTTGTGGAGGTTAAACTAAGTTTTCCTGTAATACTGTTTGTTTAGGTGTCTAAACCTGGCCAGAGAAGCTGAGTCTAAAGGTTTTTTCTTAGAATTTATCTACTGAAATTATTCTTAAAAAATAATGTAGTAAAAAAAAAAAAAAAAATAATGTAGTAACTGATTCTGAATTTCAAAATACTTTGAGAAAAAAATGTACTTCCTATGCTTTTGTTTAAGGAGATTATTTCATTAATATAATTCTGTCTATTTACCTACCTACCTAGCTAGCTACCATAAAAAAGTAAATGTCTGAGAACTGTTTATTTTTAAAAACTGATTATTTGTGTACAGTATAACCAAAAAACTGGCCAGCATTCAGCATAGGCTATAACAGAAGAAAAGCATTCTTTCCGTGGTGTTTAAGATCAATTTCCTAACTCATCCTAGATGGACAGTTCCAAGGTTGTATGTGAGTTCAAGCCTCAATAGTCTCTTCCCCCAATGATATATGCTTTAAGTTGGACAAGAATTTGTTACAGCTCCACAAGTAATATTGGACATAACATATCTAAGCTGCCTGCTGGATATTAACTGTATAATAAATACTATGTTGCAACTAACAGCTATCACCTGTTAAGCATTTACCACATACCAGGAATGCTGGAAATGAAATAAACTTCACAGCTTATTGTAACTCATGTCAGCATTTAAATAAAGAGGAACTGAGTTATGGAGAAGTCAAGGTAATTTATCCAATATCATATGGGACAGGGAGATAGAGCCTGACTTTTACATCTATTTAATGCTATTTCTATTGCATCAGCTGGTTTTATCTGGCTTCCATTGGTTCTATGGAGTCTTACAAAACTCTTTTGATCTTTAGGAGATAATGTATGTAGTCCAGATATCTTACCTCAACCTCAAGTTTATATAAACATATGCCCATTTGGATTACTTCAGAATAGAAGACACTGAATTAGAGAGTCTGACCAAAAAATGGCTTTCTTTTTTAAGTTCAAACATAGTTTGTATCAACTTATATAAGAATATATGTATATATATATATTAAATGTGTACAAATAATACAATGTAGGGAAGCAGAGAGAGGCTATATTTTAAAATTTACATTTTCTCTTCCATACATCATTCATATAGTCTACATTATGCTTTTAGGTTTTAGCTAAGTTGTGTTCAGGGGGTGTAAATTTGCTTAAGGATCTATCAAAGTAAAAAGTGATTTGACAAGTAATTTTTTTTTTCTGGCAAAATTATATAGACATGCCCACACATACACACACAAACATACATACATACATACACATATAAACATATACAGATGGACTCAAAGTAAAATATCTATATTGATGTGTGTGTTTGTATGCATATACAGACACAGATATATATATATACACACACACATACACATATATATACACACATGTGCATAATCTATATTATTTTTGTGACGTTACATCTATCAACACAGATAATTGTGGAACTATACCTATAATTTGTATTAGTATTTCCAGACACAGAAAGAACTTATATTCCCTACATGCTTCCTTGTTTTAATATAACTATTTATTTATGTCTGAAAAGGTATTTGTAGGTGCCTCTGGGGACAGCATCTCTGGTTGGTTTGTGGTTGGTTTATATTTTCATTTTAATCTGTTGTCCACAGGCTGCTTTGTAAACCCCATAACTCGAATGTGTAGATCATTCAGAATTTAAGATGAATTAATAGTATGGCTCTTTGGGTCATAGAAAACGCTATTAAGACAACAATCTAAACATTTAAGGGGAAGAATCTTAAAGTCATATCATAGTTTCTTTTTTTAATATATTTCAAAAAGTAACTGACTTCACAAACACCAGCTCTAACATGATTTAGACAACTGAGAAACAGGCAAGTGTATTTTAAAATACTAAAATAAAACACATTTATACAAGTACAAAGCAAAACAATGCTGATAAAAATGTTAAACTTTATGAAAAAAAATCATTTGCAATTCACATCAAAATAATTTAACATTCTCTATCGTTTTAATAGCACAAGCTGCAACAACAGAAAAAAAGACAGATATGCGCACATCATTTTAAAACCAAATCAGTTAAAGTGCAGAAAAAAGTAAGTACAAGCACTTGTAGCCCACACAAATCTTTTAGGATTGGCACCATCTCTCTAAAACATCTATATTCTATATAGATTTCTAATTACAACACCACCAGCAGCTGCCATTGAATTCTAGAAATACACACAATATACATAGTATATTTGTTCACATTGGGAAGATCAGTGAAATTCAGCCAACTATTTTATACATGCCTCGTTCTTCAACAGATAGTAGAGCATCTGCCAGGCCTCAGACCCTCTTTAAAGTGAATTCCGACTTATCTTTATGCTTTTCACTGATCTGTATTTTTTCACAGTATAAAATTGTAAATGGTAACTATAGAGATTCTGACAGCTTGAGGGTTATTAATAAGCTGTGGCTAAATGTGAACTCAGGTAATATCTTTGAAGTCTCCAAAACATGTACATTTTGCCGGGAGACTAGCACAGGAAATGTTTTTTTCCTTAAAAAGTGTTTAATTCCTGGTTTGGAAGTCACAGAACTGCAGCAGAGCCATTATACAATTCATGGACAGTCAGAAATAGCTCCTAGTCTTCCTGATTACATGCTGGTAACAGAAGAAACTTGGGAAAGACTGTTACTAACAAGGATTAGCACATTGGGGGGGTTTCTTTTTTTTCTTTGCTTCAATCAAATCTCATACCGTTTTCCTTTCCACACTCCCTTTCTGTTCCCCACCCCTACCCCAGAGAGATGGTTCTGGTTCTTCCCAATGCAGTTGCAGTCTTCTCAGGCTGCCACCACTCTTTCCCACAACAGAAGAAGGGTGGACTTCTTAGATAGTCCGTATAATTTGATCAAACCAGGTCTTCTTTTTTTCATTCTGGGACCAAACTGTCCTTTAGGGTCACTTTTCTGAAACTTAGCATTCCACTGTACTTTCCCCTTCCTTTTAGTCATGCTGGTCCTGACTGAATTATCACTGGGCACCAGGAACAGACTGTTTTCAAGGAAATTCAATGAAAATAGGTACTCAAATGAATTGTGAAGTTCATATCCTAGCCCTAGAATGAATATTCAGTTCTCTTTGTATTGTAGATTTATTACTTGGAACCTGGTATTAGAATTGGCAAAGAGACAGTTAGCATCATTCCAAAATAAAAGATCCCAAGAATGCATTACTAATGATATTATATATTATACAATGGATTGAATGAAGTGACAAAGGGTTATATAAATACACAGAAAAATACATCTTGTTCTCCTCTAATTGGATAAGTTATTTTTCTTATTACAGTTGACTATTATTTCATATGGAATTATCAGATGGCAGTTTATTTGCATTACATTTTAATTTCTAATGGATTTTCTCACAAGGTAGTGTACTTTTAAAAGAAATATGTTACTAAACAATTAGAAAGGAATTTGATCATGGAGAAAGTTTAAAAAATGTTCTTCTATTGGTCAACACAGTGAAACTTGTACTTAAGAATACAATGGAAACCAACGTAAGTGTTTTATGAAACAATATTTTAAAACTCAGATAGAGCATACTTAGAAAGGTTTCGATACCTAAGACATAAAGACAGTAATCCCCAGGTGAATGCCACCCTTTTGATGAGAATCCAGGGATATTAATACTCGAAATATTTACATTTGTTTTTAAAGTAGAGGCAGACATTTGCTTTCAATGAAACCATAACACTTAGCTAGATTCACTGTTTCAAGAGTCTTATTATAATATTTGGGATCGAGGGGCTCTGATGATGCTATTTTTAAATTGTCATTGGAGGTCTGATTTAAAACATTTTATATTTTAGTAAATTAATGTTAGCATTTAATATTTTATATTGGGAGATTTGATTTAATATAATTTAATATAAGAACAGTTATCAGGCGAGTAAAGTGGAGCAGTATATTTATTATAACTTTTAAAAGTGGGGAATGATAAATTACGTTAATGGATATATTTCCATTTCTCAATTCCTTTTTTTAAGTAGATGTGAGATAAAAAATACTTACCAAAATAAGGATATTGAGCTAAAGGAAAAAGGTTTTTATTTATCTTTCTCTCTGCTAAAAATATACTTCTGCCTCAGAGCAAATCTTTTTCATAAGGCTATCTTTAGTATAAGGCTGGGTCAACTGAATTTAAATTTACAGGACACCTCCTCCTTTTATTACTATCCTTATTTAAAAATCAAAAACATTTGGCACCTGAGGATAGCTGTAATGGGAGGAAGAAAGAGATGACAGTGGATGCAGGTCTTGAGCTATGAATTCTACCTGTATCAGCCTATCAAAGCACAGGTATTTCTATTATAACTTTAAATCTCTTTTCTGCAGTTTTTAAAAAGTGACAGTATGAAGTGCACAAAATTATATTAATAATTATTTTAAAAAGGAAAATATTCATAATTGCTTTGCCTCTTTTTGGAATGGCTAAGAAAGATTGTGTGGTTTATATTCGTTAAGGTTCCTCTGTTTTAGTTTTCTGTATTGCTCTGAAAAATCTACATTTGTCATAGTTCATAGCTGCCCTGTTTAAGCAGCCAAGAAAAGTTAAAATCACTGCTCACTGGCATAGCTAAATCTCTGCTACGCCGACTTGACACAGTTTAAAATTTCCAGTGTATTAAGATTGTGTTAATTTTTTGAACAGTCCCTCCAATCATGACAATGTCTTCATTGGGTCTATGGACCGTTCTTCCAGTGGTGGGACTTGAAAAGAACAGAGGAGCTCTTTGTGCATCAGGTTTTCAAAAGAAAGGAATGAAGAAGCCCAAATGCATACTTTAAATATTTTAGCTGGCAATGCATTCATAATGAGGAGTGGCCACATTTCATGAAAGAGATAGCCAAGCTGGAGCTCAAGAATTATTATTATTATAAAGAGAATTTCCAGCTACACAACGCATCCCAGTGAGGGAATTACAAAACAGTATTCCAGAAAATATTTTTTGCTACTCCAGTATTGATTGGCAACATGGTGAAATAGTCAAGAAATCTTCCACTGGTTTTCTTGGTTAATGGAGGTGAATTGAAATAACTAGGTGGAATCCAAGATGCAGGCGTTTGGAAGAGGATGTCACAACCAAATTGGAGAGGAAAGTCTGGTAAAAGCCCTACATACATCAGCGCAGCCCTCTTCATACAGTTGTGTGTTGTGTATGGGACACACTCACATCAAGGCCTCAGTAAATACTGGGCCCAAGTACTGCTTTCCAAGGTCTTTAAAGGAAAGAAAAAACGAAAAAAAAAAAAAAAAAAAAAAAAAGAGGAAGAGAAAAGTTGACGTTTTGGTCCCAGATTTTGAGTTTGTTAGAAAATGTACATTCATGTTTGGTGAATCAAAGAATCTTCTGGGAAAAGAATGAAAGTAAACAAACAAAACATTTTTTTACAGTTGCTTATTAACTATGCCTTTCCCCCTCCATTACGCTGTTTCACACTCAGTGCTTCCCTACAGCAAAGCACTTAGTATGTAACTGTTTCAACAGACTCCTTGTCAGCCCTCAAAAACAGAAGCAGTGTTTCTTAAAAGCCCATGTTTTCTAAGGCCACTAGAAGAAGATCTGCCAAAAGATTTGTAGTTGGTGTCTTCGTCGGTTGATGTTAAATAGCACTATTAATCTCTTGTTTCCATTACAGGTGTACTTGGCGTCTTCCACCTCGGGTCTTAATCAGGCGACTGTGTCTGTGGGAACACCGGAGGTCTCGGCTCCGTTTGGGAACCCAGCGTGGTTTCCAAGGACATTCACAAGGACGAGGAGCTCTGAGTGTAATCTCTTATGATAAGTGTGTCGTATTTGGGAGACGATGGGATACAGAGGGCCGACTCGGACACTGGCGAGTTGGGAGTGGTACTCCCCGAGTCCACCGAGTCTCTGAAGGGGGACGGCGGGGTGAGAGCCACCAACTCCTCCAGGTCCGGCTTGCCGGCCGCAGCCTCGGGCCCGGCCGCCGGGGGCTCCCGGGCAGCGCCCCCAGCCGGCGGGGCCGCGGCCGCGGGCTGCGCGCCGCCGGTGATCTCAATGGCGGGCAGTGGCTGGATCTCGGCGAACGTGGTCATGGTGGTGGGCAGCTGGATCTCTTTGGGGATCAGGTAGGACGAGCAGAGCGGGGCGCCCGCGCCGGGGCCGGGAGAGGCGGTGGACAGCATCATGGAGTTGAGCTCGCTGATGTTGGCCGTGAAGCGGGTCACCACGCTGCTGATCTGCTCCATGAGCGAGCCCTGAGACGAGCTGCTGCGCGCCGCGGGCTCCGAGTGCAGCGACGGCAAGTCGTCGTCCGTGCGGCCGGCCGAGCCCGCGCGCTGGCTCAGCGTGCTGATGGGCGACGGCGAGCGCGGCCGCGCCGGCGCGGGGAAGTGCTCCTCGGCCTCCACCACGTCGTACAAAGCCTTGGGGCCGGCGTCCGGGGGCTCGGGCCCGCCGCCTACGGCGCCTGCGCCGCCCGCGCCCGCGCCGCCGCCCGCACCGCCCGCGCCGCCCGCGCACAGGCCGCGGCTCTCCGTGCTCTTGGGGAAGGGCTTGATGACGGCCGTTTGGTTGGGGTTCTCTTTCTTGTTGATGTGGATGGACAGCCGCTGCCACAGGTGCTGCCCCCGGCTACTCTTCTCGTTCTGCGCCCACGTGACAGATTTTCCATTGGAGCTGCGGAGAGAAGGGAGACAAGAGGTGACTGCGCGAGGCCCCGGACGGGAGGGCTTCCCCGGTGGTGGGCGGCCGTGGGACTCGGACTGGGGAGGACTTTTCTTGTTTTCCCAGGAAATAAGGCATCAAAGGACACCAGGGAAAGAGATCTTGGACGTGGCTTTTGCTTGCTTGAGTGAAAGGCTGCTTTCTTGTATCTGGTCTTCCGTTCATCATGACCACGGAAGTGTGTCAAAGGGGATATTAGTGTGGATAAGGGCTGTGTATGGGGATTCTGCAGTAGTTCTGAGACCACCCGTGAGTGCAACAGCTGGTTAGGCTGCAAACCTAGAAGCGAGGGCTTGCAGTATTGCGGTTGTGTGCAGACGTGCCCGGGACAGGGCACGGGCTTCCCGAAGTTGGCAGCCTCTGAAAGGAAATAGAACTAGGACCTCAGCTCAACCCAGTGATCAGAGGGCAGGGAATGGGTAGGAGTCAGGGGTTACCAGGAAGTAGATAGTGGTTCCAATTCAGTTTTTATTCTGCACGCCCATGGTTGGTGCATTTAACTAGGGATTTCTCTAAGAACTCCTGGCTTTGAACATGTTTGTACTTAGTCTGGCTTATCTGGTGGAAGATACAAATTCAGTGAACACATACACTAATTTGTAATTAATTAGAACTTTTCTACTTGGTAGAAATTTCCTCACGCATTTATTTGAAGGCCTAAAACTTGAATAACAATTCTGTGAGGGAGCATGCAGTATTATTGCCTTTGGCACCTAGCATATAGTTTCGAATTAGGGTCTCGATGAGTGTTGTCTGACTGACATGGTTTCTTAGGACCTTTCTCCCTCTTCTTTTTCCCAAGTAGTCCTTTTTCATCTCCACTCTGGGAACTGAAATCTGCTCTGGTGAAGAAAGCCTCTAATGAGGCTGATGCCTCAGCCTCAGAGCCTGACTGTGCCTTCATCACCTGGAACTACAAACTCTCTATCGAGAGCCTCACCTATGGTCAGGTGATGTGCTCTGACCTTTAGGGATCTTATATGGAGAGATCCTCGTGTGATTTCCCACAAAGCAATACAAGATCTCTGTAACTAGGGGGTCTGTTACATCCAGACAGCTCTGTTCTAGGTGCTGTGACCAAGAGATAGCCTTGGGCAGTCTCTGAACAAAGGCTTTGACCACTCAATTTTATCATCTCAGCTGGTGGTTATTAAACTGAATTGTGCATAGGACTCACCTGGGGTATTTGTCAAATACCCGGGTGAACCCCAGGAGATTCTGATTGTCCAGATTGGGTTCCACGGATCTATGCATTTTACAAGCACTCTGCCCCCTGCTCCGTAAAGTGATTCTGCAGCAGAATCTTCACAAACTGAGAAGTTCTAACAAGAAGTTATCCTTTCTTTCTGGGTTCCCATTGCTCCCTTGGCCTCCTTGCTGGAGGGCTGACCTGCCTTTATCAGACAAGGGACTGAATTGTGTTTGGAGCCCACCTGCCTTGGGACTGCAAACTGCAACTTCGAGATTCTCTTTTGCTTGAGACGCCCACTCCCTTAATAAGGGACCACTGTTTCTGCAGCCCCTATAACAACATGCTTCCTGCCTCTTTCCCACACTGCTTCCCATGTCTTCATCTGTCCCCTTCCACTTTGTGGTCTTCCTTTCTCTGCTCCTTGCACTGAAATCTCATTCCATTTAATACACCCAGTGTCTTGCAACCTGTTGCCCTTCAAAATTCTTGAATGTGAAATGTCCTCCACCCTCACCTCTTTTCCTGCAAATAATGAACAAATTATTTCCAAGTTTGGAGGTTGCTGTGCATTCCCAGCACAGCAGAAGGGACCCTGCCAACCTGTTAACTTCCTTTCCAGAGAGTTTCAGGGTTTGTTCTTATGTTTTTGCATTAACCTGACCTGCCACCCTTTATGTTTTCAGTGCATTACTTTTCTTTTTCCCAAGTGTCCACTAACTTCTGGAACATGGCACAGAAGAAATGGGCCAGATGATTTGATTGGGAGGATGGTTGCCAACAACCCCATTTCTCTCCTACTGGCAAGATAAGAAACAGACATGTCTGAGGGACAATTAGTTTTTCAGGTAGCTGAGGCCACTTTTGACACAAAGCATGGGCTAGAAGCATAACTGGATTCATTCTACCAAGCTCTAGGAAAGTTCTTGCTCCCAGCACAGAGAGGTTTTGATGGAACATAACTTTAACAGTGACAGTCATTGGAATCACGTGTAGCCGGGCTCCGAAACATGAGAGCAGATTGAAAAACCTTTGGGTTTTCAGTGTGGCAGAAGGAAACTGTCCTAACCAAACAATCTGTACAAAGTACTGCCATCTTTCCTGGCCATGTCTTTGCTCACAGTGTCACAGGGTCTATGGCCACTTGGGAGAGAGAGCACCAGACAATCTGAATAACAATGGAAATGGACACAGGACACACCAGAGACATGGAGTCCAAATCTGAGCACTTCATTTCATTTCTTGGGTCATGGAATATTTTTTTCTCCAAAGCAAATGGAGATTCTTAAGAAAAAACTGACCTACAACAGACGTTAGTCTGTTTATGAGTAGAATGTAGTTTCTATGAAGACAGAGACCTTATCTACCTTATTCACTGGCACACAGCAAAATCTTAATAAGCATTTGATGGATGAATAGGATTCTTAAGGCAACAGGCCTGTTGTGTGGTGTATGGAAAGTGCAATGGACAAAGGATCCTAAAATCTGTATTCTAATCCTGGATCTGCCATTCTGGATGCTTGGAAAATAATAATCTCCTTAAGCCTCAGTAAAAAAAGCAGATAGTATATCATTTGGTGAAGATTGTTGTGAGGAGATTAAATGAGACAATGAAAGTGAAAGGTTCTGGTAAGGAGAAGGTATCTAAGATGTTATTTTTTGCATTCTGTGTGAATACTAAGCTTCAAGAAACAAAAATAATATATTACAGTCGGCCCTCTGCAGTTTCGCATCTGCGGATGCAACTCAAAGCAGTCAGGTCTAATGTTGGTGGAATCTACGGATGCGAAACCTGAGGATACTGAGGACCGACTGTATTCATTGTACTATGCCATTTATGTAAGGGATTTGAGCAGCTTGGGCTTTGGTCTCTGCTGGGGCTCCTGGAATTAATACCCAGGGGATACGAAGGGCCGACTGTACCCAATGCTGTTTTGAGCTCTGGTTGAGGAGCAGAGAATTCAGTGCAAAGTAAATATTTATGGTAAGGCCATAACATACTTCTGGTTGTTCCTTCTTACCCTGACTGATTGTACCCAGCTTTGGAGTTACAGAGGGTTTTATCTGCGATGTGTCTTTTCTCTTATTCCACCTCCAAAGTTTACTTCTTCCTGCTCTTTCATTGAGCTGCCTCCTCTGCCTTTTCCTTCTTTTTTACCTAAGTACTTCCTATCTTTTTTTTTTTTTTTTGACTTCACCTTAATTGCTTTTTCTTGAAGGAAGCTTTCCTGACCCCTCTCCTGACTGGGTTAGATTCCCATTGTCCCTGCCATAGGCACTGAATAACTCTTTGTTGTATGTCCATCTCATCTGCTGGATGGAGTGTTTTGAAGGCAGAGACAGAAGGTTCTTCATTTCCTGTTATATCCACAATACCCAGTGCATTGCCTGCTCAGTAATATTTTTTGGCTAATGAGTGGATAAATGCATTCCATTTTTGAAAATTCATACTAATTACTTTTGTTAGAATTAAGTTTTAAAAATAATTCAGTATTAAGGAAATTCTTTTGTCTTGAGGATCCATCTACTTCTTACATAACTCAATGTAATCATTAGTACTCAGTGTGCACTGAAAAGGATGTATGAAAAGGTATTTCACAAACTAAGTACAACAAGACAGATCTTGATATCTATCATGAAAATCACAAAGGAAGTGTTGATTTCTTGTTTGTAGTTCGTATATATCTGTTTTAGTGAAACTTCTCAGTGATGACAGTTTATTGAGGCAGTACCAGTAGGGGACCCAGAATGTGGCTTCAAGATCTGGCCTTGATTGATGTTGGGCAAGTCACTTAATACCTTTGAACCTCTTTGCTTATTGGTAAAAAATAGAAGAAGTGAACCACGCTTCCTCACCTCACATGATTTCTGGGAGGAACCAAAAGAGTAATATACATTAGGGTGCTTTATAAAGCATAGCACCTCTGCAAGGGGTTATCACCATCAAACTTTCCATTCAATGGAGGTAAAATGTTGTTTATTAGTATTTAGGCTGATAATTTTTTTTTTTTTAAACATCAGGATTATACATTTGTCCTAGGGCCTGAGGTAAGAAAAAGGAACAAACTCTTCCTTACCTGTCTACAACACTTCACCTTCCCCAGCTAATATTTTGGGCATTAGAAAAGGAGGAAGAGGAAAGAAGATTGGAGGGAGAGACAGAACCAATGGTCTGCTACATCTGGGAAGGAGGACAAACTGGCCAAACAAAAGAGAAGAAAACAACACAAAAACCTTGGTCTTTGCAGGCACCAATTAGCCCTTTTGCCATATATAATACTATGTAGTCTCATGTTCTCATTTTTATGAGGATTTGCTCTTTATTTCTGGAAAAACAAAAACAACAAAATTCAGCCTTTCAGTAAGAAAGAGGGTTATTAGAGGGTTAGGTTTTTTTGTTTGTTTGCTTTTTGTTTATATTTTGGGTTTGCCAAAATGACCCCTTCTACCTTTATTCTCAGAAGTTTGTTCTCCCTCTTCTCTCCCATGTGGGACACTTAACTAACTTATTCATTTCAAGCAGGCTCCAAATGTCAGCTCAGTGACCTCCCCCAATTTCTCTACTCATCTGCCCAAACCTGCAGGCATTAGAGCATACTGCCATGGTACACCATCGTTAGGAAGCAACTGTTAATAAAGAGAGAGTTTGACTGTCCAAAAAATCCAGGAATTTAGAATTTTTGTGTTCATTTTAAATGGCTGTTGAATGATCTGTGCGATTTTTTTTCCCTCAGAACTCGTTTAGGGTTTTATTAATGGCATATAAGCAATTAAAATTCTCAGAATATTTCACTAAATTAAAAAAAAAAAAACTAGGCCCTTATCCTCCTTTTGTTACATGACATTGTTTATTAATACTTTCCTAAGTTGCATAGTTTCAGGGCGTAAGAAAAATCAAATGTATCCTCTGAAAATCAAAAAATTATTTTTATGAAAAAATTATCTTCATTACTAAACCTCTCTTTTTTGTGATTTTGAGTTCAGGGGTAGCCAGGAGAGAGGTATAGTAAGGTTATGAGCTTCCTATTACAAAAACGTATTTAAAAAAATACAAAAACCTTGTAACATCATTAGCAAATATGTCTTTGGAATGACATCAGACAGTATTAGGTCAATAAAATAATTTTATGAATTAAGAATATTAGAAGCAGAAAATTTGCAATTTCAGTTCCATTTTCTGCACATTTTCTTAAACTTTTATTTAAAAATTTTTTTTAACATCTTTATTGGAGTATAATTGTTTTAGAGGGGTGTGTTAGTTTCTGCTTTATCTTAAACTTTTATAAGTCAATCTGTTTTGCTTTCAGTAATTTGTTTTGAACTACAACATATGGAAAGATAGTTTTAAAAAATACTGAGGAATCTGATATTGTTTATATTCAGACATTCTAAATTAGGTGGGAGAATTTCTTTCTGAGCCTTGCCTAAAACCTGACATCTTGATTTTGACAATTACACTGAAAAACACACCGTAATATATAAGAAAATGGCAGAATCATCTATATAAATTTACCCAGTTATAGCATAAATGGATGTAAATAGCTATTTTGCTGTCAAAAACAATTTAAATGGCCAGGATGATGTATGCATTAGAGATGCACATATAGAGAAAAACACTTGGGTAAATGGAAATGAAGTCAAGGACTAAATTACCTGGTAGAGACATAATAATCAAAGCAATACCACCTGTTTTCCTAGTGCTTTATAAAGCACTTTTAGGAACACTGATCGTCAGAGGTTGATAGGCTCAAAGTGTTTATCCTCCTTCCAAAAATGAGAAAACCGAGACTCAGAATAGGTGATTTACCCAGGGTTACACAGAAAATGACAAAGCAGGGACTAATATGTCATGATTTTCAATTCCATTTTCCATGACAGTACACTGTCCATATTTGTTTTTTGAAGTGAGCTCTCCTTATTCCATGGCAGAGAGTCTCAGATGTTACCTGTGATGGTATGTGTGTTTAAGTAGATAAGTTAGTAGTAATTTGATTTATATTCTCTCTTACTCACCCTGTATTGCTTTATTTCTTAATCTTGACACTGCAGTATATTTTGCAGTCTCGAGAAAACACCCTGCATCTCTCTTTGGTTGCTAACTCAAATAGCACAGGTTGATTGAGCACCTATATTTGTCAAGGATAATGATTGGATGCCTTGATGATGAAGGCACTTGAAGCTTACAGCCATATACATTAATATTATAAGGCAGTTTCAGCCTTTTTTTTCATGTTGTGATTCAACAGAAGACAGTTGTCCTGTGTATAGCACACTTATTTTCTCTCTGACTTATTTTGGAATACCAGTCAATGAGAGTGGTGTAATTTCAGGGATAATCTTAAATCTGCACTATTTTGAAAATTTTGGTATTCCAACTAATATTGGTAGTAAGTGATTTGTGGTACCTTTGCCAATGATTTTGATTCATCAGTGCTTTTTGATATTGCGGCTGAGAGTTACTGATGTAAGAGACTTCCCTCAAAGAGGGTATAATTGATGTCAAGAGAAAATACTTACAGAAGAAGGCTAACAATATGAATTACAGTATTCTGATAGAGGTGGTTTTTCTTTTACCTAGGACCTTGAAATGAGGAAGCAGATGGCCAGGAGGAAGGATGCTAAACATGAGGTGAGTGAGGGATGGTGGAGCATGGGAACAAGCATTCAGTTCATTGAGTTCCTAGAGGGGACAGATCACAAGGGATTCAGAACTTCACAACAAGAAGAAATCATTTCTAGTGGGAGGGGGTTGGCCAGGGAATGTTGCCTGCCTACAGGAGACAGATTGCACCTAGGCCTTGAATAATTAGTAGGTTATGGCAAAATCCAAAAAGAGAGTGCTAAGAATTGCTCTCCAGGAAGGATAGCAGTGACAGAAGTCCAGGAATCCGCAAAGAATTTTCCAGGAAATAACCAGTAGTCCAGTTTGACTGTGTGGGTATAGAGTAAGAAGTTAAGGCATCAGAAGGTAGAGTTTAGACTTTTTTTGTCTGCTGTAAAAATTCTTCCTGGCCACCCCTGACCTACAAGAATCTTCTTTCTTCTCTTGGGTTGGCCAAAAAGTTCGTTCGGGTTTTCTGTAACATCTTAGAGAAAAACCCGAACGAACTTTTTGGCCAACCCAATACTTTCTTTTGCTATTTTAATAACTCATGAGTAATCAGCCTTGGACTTCTTATTAGTGTCTGGAATAAATGGGTGGTCTAATATGTTAGACCAGAAAGATGGTCTGATTATTAGATGCATATGTAATCTACATGCTTGATCAATCAGTAGATGAATATATCAAGGAGTACCCATCGCTTTTCTGTGTTATTCTTCAGCTGTAAGAATTCTCTGTTGTTATTTAATATTTTATGCATTTGATCTTCTTTCTCGAGCTCAACAAAAACAATTGAGCGCAGGAACCATATATGCCATAATCTTCTCTAAACCTTCACCTCAGCTTCATCCATTGACTTTATTCCTTGTCTGGCCCCAGTCCTGGTCCTACTTCAGGAAAACGTTCAAGACTAATTAATATTTAAGTTAATTAGTCCTTCAGGCAATGAGGAACCCGGAAGATTGACACAAGCAATAGTGGTACCCAGAGTAGATTTAAGAGCTTGTTTTAATAGTGCAGGGATACAGTGTAAGATGCTAACAATTGTGGCCAAAATGAGGATGGAAAGGAACATACTGATATGAAAACCATTGTGAAAAAAAGACATTTGTCCTTGCGCTTTGGGTTTTTCTTGTTGGTATTAGAGGAATTCAGAGAAAGGGTTGCTCACGGGGGAAAGAAGTTTCAAGGAAGGATTTGCAAATAAAGTGGAGCTTACTGAGGCCTTAAAGCCTGGGGAATGTTAAAATAACATGGATAAACAAGATCCAGTTAATATACATCTTGCATATACGGCAAAGAAGCTAATTCGTGTGTTTAGCCCTGTGAAACCCTTCCAACAACCCCGTGGCGGACTTTCACCTCTCTTAAGTAGCTGGAGCGGGAGTAGTGGCGGCATGCTTCTAAGATAATTCCCTCAGAGGACATCCCATAGTAGGCATTTAGTCCCTAATAAAATCCTAGCGGGAGGAGAACCATTCAGCCCTATTTTAATTTGTCTTTGGTCTAACAGCAGCGGAGCCCTTTTCAGAATGTTCCATGTCCAATCAGGGTGGGTTATTAAAGTGCCTGATGGTCTAGGATTGCTGCTACTTCCCCCAAGTTCTTATAAAGAGGAAGCATCTAACGAAGGGCATGCAGGAGCATGTGCCAAGCAGAGGCAGTTTGTTGGATCATCACAGAGTTTTCTTTCTCAAATTAAGCTGTTTCTTTCGATCCATAATTCAGTAAGCCAGACTCAAAACTAAACTCATACTGAGATATAAGTTCTAGGTTTAGTTGAGGTGCTTCAACTAAGATTAGAAGATTTTTTTTTCCAAAACAGGAAATGATTTTTTTTTCCCCCAGCAATCACTATAATGCCCAGATTGCAAGTGAGTAAAGAAAGAACAAAAGAAGACACAGCTGTTTCGTGCCTGTGGGCTGAAGCTGCCAGGAAGACTTTGTGGAAGAATCCAGCTTGATTTAAACCTTGCATAAAACATGGGATTGGGATTGATGTCAAAGGAGAGTCTTGTAATGTTAGTAGCTCCCGTTTGAATAGAACTTTCTACTTCACAAGGTGTTTTCACCTGTATTACTGTATTTGACCTTCACAACAGCTGTTTGACATAGCACTTCTAATGACGTATTTATAGGTCTGTTCCTGCACAAAACTTGGAACACTCCAAGGGCAGCACCTACATGCATCTCCTGTGCTTAGTATGGTACCTGCTGCAGAGTAGGTGGGCTGGGAGTGTCAAGCAAATGAAGTAAATTCTTTCACCTTGAGTGCTTGGTATAGACAGGTATTATTATTATTATTATTTTAGACAGGTATTATTAACCTGTATTATAGATGCAAAAACTGAGGTTTATGGAACTTAAACTAAGTTGTCTAACTCAAATAAAAGGCAGAACAGTGCCTCAAATATGACCCTAAATCCAGATCACTGCCACCACGCAATATTGTCTCTGTGCTGAGGGCCAAGATACACACTGAACCAAAGGCTGACAAGACATACCTTTGTGGAGCAGCAAGGGAAATGGCAACACCCAAGTTTGTGTCCATAAAATGACCTGATAATAAATTCCAAAGCTCTGTGTCAACATTCACCTGAACATTGCAGAGATGACTCCTGAGGGACTGTAGGATAAGAGAATGTCCCCGGAATTTTACAGTGGTTGCTGAAAAAATGATTTCTGTTTAGACAGAATATTCCTTTTGACCTTAGTTAAAGCACCTCAGCTAATGCATGTAACTTAAATCTGATGTATGAAGAGTACTCTGGTTTCGAGGCTTGAATCCTGATTGGACATCTACCACTAACATGCTTATTACATATACAAAGCTCCTCATTTAAGAAAGCAATTTTCTGGATTATTTTTTCTTATTGCATAAAATGGGCCATGCCACAGATGTGAGGCACTAAGTCAATTCCAGTTCCATTCCCTTTGGGTTGCTTCACGTGCTTCATGATGTATCTTTTCATTCCTTTCCTCCCTCCCTTCTTCCCTCCCTCCCTCCTTCCTTCCTTCCTTGTATTACGGTAAGGACACTTAAAATGAGACCTACCCTCTTAAATTTTTTAGTGTACATTACAGTATTATCACTTCACACCTGTTAGGATAACTATTAAAAAAATCTCACAAAGGATAACAAGTGTTGGTGAGGATGTGGAGAAATTGGAACCCTTGTGCAAAATGCAAAATGTTGCAACATCTGTGGAAAACAGTATGGAAGTTCCTTAAAAAATTGAAAACAGACTGCCACCTGATCCAGCAATCCCACTGCTGGGTATATATCCAAAAAAATTGAAATCAGGATCTCAAAGAGGTATTAGCCACCCCCATGTTCATTGCAGCATTATTCATAGTAGCCTAACAACCTAAATGTCCATTGGTGGATAAATGGATAAAGAAAATGTGTCCCTTCTGAAGAGACATTTTTCCAAAGAAGACATACAGGTGGCCATCAGGTGCATGAAAAGGTGCTCAACATCACTAATCATCAGGGAAATGCAAATCCAAATCCCAGTGAGATATCACATCATACCTGTTAGAGTGGCTCTTATCAAAAAGAGAAGAAATAACAAGCGTTTGCAAGGATGTGGAGAAAAGGGGACCCTTGCACACTTTGGTGGGAATATAAATTGGTGCAGCCACTGTGGAAGACAGTTTGGAGGTTCCTCAAAAAGTTAAAAATCACACTGCCATATGAACCCAGCAATTCCAACGCTGGGTATTTATCCAAAGAAATGAAATCAATATCTTGAAAAGATATCTGTACCCTAATGTTCGTTGCAGCATTATTTACAATAGCCAAGATATGGAAGCAACCTGAGTCCATCGATGGACAAATGGATAAAGAAAACGTGGATAAAGAAAATATTGTTCAGCCTTGAAATAGAAGGAAATCCTGCTATTTGTGACAACGTGGATGAAACTTGAGGGCATTATATTAAGTTAAATAAGGCAGATAAAGACAAATACTGTATGATCTCATATATACCATGGAAAGGAAAAATATCTTGCTTATAATGTTCTTGTGAGAACTTAATGTATAACATTTGCGAAGGGACTACCCCAGTATCTGATGCATAGTAATTACAGTAATGGAAGCAATTGTTATTATTAGTCTTACTTGTTTGAGAACATCTCTAAATATAAGTTATAACATTAATTTGAAGTTGACTTTGGGGAGGAGTGAAGAGAAGACTACTGCAGCCATCCTAACCTATGGCTCAGCGCCCAGCTGGTCTCTGCTGTGCTGCAAAGGCAGCCTCTTTCTCTTCCGTGGACTCTGAATTTTTATCATTATACAGTGTCCTTCTTTATCTTTCTTTATGGCCTTTGTTTTAAGGTCTATTTTGTCCGATACGAGTGTTGGGACCCTGCTTTTTTGTCATTTCTGTTTGCATGAGATGCCTTTTTTCCATCCCTTTGCTTTCAATCTGTGTGTGTCCTTTGCCCTGAAGTGGGTCTCTTGTAGGCAGCATATTGTAGGCTCTTGTATTTTTATCGGATCTGCCACTCTGTGTCTTTAGATTGAGCATTTTATAGACTCTGAATTGTATATAACTGTGTGCCTAGCTGTTTCTGAACACTCGATTCAGGTTTATTATTATTTAGTTTCTATTACTCTTAATTCTGTTTGCACTGGCATAGGTTATTGTTTATGATATTAAATGAGGAGTTAATCTGATAAATAATTGTTCTATGGGAGAGGGCTTCCATATTGCACTGCAGTGATCTGTTTTTCTGACTCTGTTTTCCAATAGACAATTGATTTTCAAGGGCATTAGTCTTGATTTGGTCATCCACTTATCTCCAGAGTCTTGTCAGTGCTTGGCTCATAGTAGGTGCTTAGTAAATGATCATTACATGGAGGAAGAATTAATTGAAGGAATGAGAGGCAAAAAAATCCTAACACAGATATCACATTTTGGGGTTACTTTCAAATCTGAGTTCCTTACTCATTTAATAATGACTATTATTACATCGCTGCTACTAGATTCCCTAAGGTGTTATTGTACAATTATACCCACTAAAATTAGATGCTGCATCTACTAGGTGAAAATCAGTTACTCAACTGACTAGGGGTTGATCTTTCACATAATTGATACCATGACGTAGCAACAGTAAAAATAACCCCCTACCACCCTCCTTCCTTCAAGCACTGAATGGGGGCTTTAGATCTGTATCATTCAATTAAGGGGGCCCTTTCTCAAAGAGAGACTGGGAGACTCAATGTCTGTGCCTCTCCTTCATGGGCTATAACATGAGCACATCAGAATGCAGATTCCAGGGAGCACTGGGGCGGAATCCCCCTGCTGAGACAGGCAATAGTAACATTCATTGTTGAGGATTTAGCCAATCCCGAGAGCAGACCATCTTCGTATGAACTCCCACGTAACAGGGCTTAGAGAATTTCTGGTTCTTAGAGCACCTCCCTGTTTAGGACACTCTCTCACTTCTCCTGCAATCAGGAAGACTCTGCTCTGAAACACACTTAGACTGTCCACTGTGAAAATATGACAAGGTGACAAGTTATGCTATAGTCAGACAGAAAGAAAAAGAATGTTCACATAAAGGGAAAACGGCGACATAGTATTTCAGGAAGCTAGAGTGTTATGGATACATACAATGTTCCTTTTCCTTTCCGAGTGGGGGAGGAGGGGGGGAGATGTGAGGGGGTGTCTCTAAGGCCCTGCCAATGTTGCAGATAAGGTCATGCTGTTCTGCTGTGCTATGACTGCATGCCTTGTAAAACTCCTTCTCTCCTGCCAGGCAACGTGGCTCTGCAAGAATCTCCCCAGGCATGACTTCATAGGGTCTGGTCCATTCTGTAGTTTCATCATAGAAAACATAGGCAAATGAGATGCCGGGCGACACTGCTGGTTTTCTGTGGTTGTTGGAGCTTTCCTCAGCCCCTCCCTGGGACTGGTTGTTTGGTAATGGCCGCAGAATCGGCCCAGATGTTTGCAGAGTAAATATGATGCTTGACTGTGACTCTGGGAAGCAACTGGGAGGAGGAGTGGGAATGGATAAGAAAGAGGGCCTTATCAGCTGGTACTAAAAGCATCTATGAAAGTCTCATACAGTTATTCTTTTTCCAGCCCTTCCATTCTATTCCAGAGCAAGCAAATTGGGATTAACTACTCTAACCCCTTATTTAGAAATAGTTTACATTGCAGTTGTCTCCTCTCTGATATCTTAATATCTTTCTCTTAATAGTCATTTTAAACTTATTTCTTTTGGATAAATATTTTGTGTGTGTATTCGTATAAACAAATAGAAGGACTCCTCCCATATATGCTTTCTCTCTCTTTGTCAATTTTTACTTGATGTTAAAGAAATGGAAAGAAAAAGTAGGAAGGGAAGATCATTTGTTTCTACTTAACTATGCTTATCTGTGAGGCTGAGGTGTTTGCTTCATCAGAACTCTCTTAACTACAGCATACACTGTTCCCCTCTGCCTAGCAGGACATATCAGTGTAATAAGCCTTGCCATTACCTTGGCTATATTCAAACAAATGCTAAATGGTATCTTACTGTTGTAGGGAAACTTAGACCGTTACAGTGTAGACACATTGAGTGGCTACCTTTGTAGAGCTGGACCTGACCCAAGGAAACTGGGGTCCCCTTACTGTCTCCTGTCTCCCTCCTCCCCCCACCGCCCCCATTCTCAAACAAGACAGCCTTGAGCAAATCTAATCGCTAGGCTGATCAGATCTGAGAGTTCCAAGCACTGACTGAACTCTCTCAAGAATACCGCATGACGGAATTGAGACCTTATGTTTGCCACGAATAGCTTCACGTCATCTCCTACACAAGTGGATTATTTCAGAATATCGGTTTATGGACTGACTAAATCTGAATGACCTTGGAAACTTGTTACACTACAGATTCCTAGGTTGTGCTGCCCAAGATTTTGCCTTAGGATGTTTGATAGGCAGCCAAGTTTGCTATGTTTGGGAACTCCAGTCCGAGACAGTGCCTCAAATTACAAGTCACTTTGGACAGAGCCCCTGCGCTCATTTGATGCAGTCGTTTTCACCTTGTCCTGTCAACTCTGATGCTGTCTGAATGATTTTCAAGTAGAGGAATTGTGCCACTTAGTCATATCTGAATGGAAGGAAACTAGGAGCCCCAGTAGCAGTCTGTTGAGTTACCCGCCACAAAATGATCCACTGAGGCTTATCTTCCAGACACACTGAGATCCAAAGAAAGCTGTATAAAGGGATTGTGGTCATAAGACTATCAGATACACCAGTGTGCACACATATGTGCCTACACGTGTACACATGCTCTCACTGCCTTGTCTCTGGGAGCTGTGAACGAAGTCAGCCAAGCTCTTGACCAGGGCTGCTGTGAATGATGGCTCAGGCTGTACACTGCACAGTTCAGGGCATCATTTTCACAGACTGTGATGTGAACGGCCCCCAGAAGTTGTGCAGTGTCCTTGTAGAAAGTTAGACATTATTTTGAAAACCAGAAGGCACCCACTACTGCGGAATCAAACAACGTTTGGAGGTGAAAGTTCCCGGGATTAGATTCTCTTCTTGCTCTGCAGCGGGATCTCAAGCTCTGCTCTCAGCACATGGGCACACATATGTACACACCGTACCTTCTGCACTTGCCCTTTCCTTTAATCCAGGCTGATTTGCGAGAGCTTCCCTCCCACACTTCAGTACCACAGATGGATTGGGAAATGCCACAACAAATTAGAGGTGGGGAGTTAGCTCATGGGGGACAATGTCCCAACTCAGGGCTCCTCCAGCCTTCTGGAACTGTTTAATGCCAGCCTTGGCCGTCTTTATCTCCAGAGCCCTTTTCTTGAAACCCAGTCCCATGCAATAAAGCACGTTTATTTCATGCAAACGAAGCTCAGTCGATGCTTATAGTTCCAGCTACCCCAGTTTCCTGGGCACAGCTTGGTTGGGAGGGCCTGGTATGACGGAACATGCACAGCGCAGCGACAGGGTGTGTTCACCACCAAACACAGAGAAGGAAGGGAGCTGCAAAGCTATGGTAGCTAGAGGAGGACTAGCTTTCCTGATTTCAGTTCATGAAAAGCCTCTGGCCTCTACAGTTCACTCGTTTGGCCTGGCATCTGCCCTTGGCCGTGAGATGACATTTCATTCAAAGTAAGTCAGGTTAATTCCCAGGCTTGTGGGATCAGGGCTGGAGTCTCCCCTCCACTGCAGTCCTTCCCTCAAAACCAGTCCTAGGCTTTTGCATTTGTTTTTCTTAAGCAATTGGACAGTCCTGAAATGTGAATTTCCTCCAATCTCTTCCACTTTGCAAACTCCACAGAAGCGTGTAACCAGTCATTTAAAACCCGCAGGAACACTGACTGTGAGCTAAGGCTTCAGACATGCAAAGCGCACAACCCTGGGGAACAGCAGCGTCCGGGACAGGAGGCTCCCATCACTTAACACGAGGGCAGCGTGGGTTTTTGCAAATCAAACGCACGTAGAAACCCAGGGGTGGCCCAGGTTGGACGCACTGCATGGGAGGCGCGGTTGAGTGAGGGCCCAGGCCAGGGAGCCACCTGTTCCTGTAGCTTGCGTACATGTAGTTCACGCCACCTCAGGCCACTCACAGTTTGCTTACCTGCTCATTGTTGCTCTCCCACCATTCCCCATACTCCCTTTGGGGGTGAAACACTCTATTTCCGACTTGTGCTGGGCCAGTCTCCTGTCTTTGTACCTGGTGAGCATGAACAAGGACAGGAGCAAACAGAAAGATGTGATTGTGTGCTTCACTGGCCGGGCTGAGGCAGAGCTGGGGCTGCAGAGGGTGGTCCCTCGCCCGCACAGGGCTCCTGCTTTCACTGCGGTGGCTGGCCTGTGATGCTATAGATGGTTGTGATGGTGTATCGATAATACTGGGGGGTAATTTGGTTACTCCTTGGTTGAGCCACATGTGATCTACCCTTTTACATTGCCTATTGATCACACTTAATAGTCAGTGGTAAAAAGGATGTAATTCATAGCATCTAAGAAAAAGATGAATATCAGTAAATTAGAATTTATTTAGTGTTTACCATATGCCAGGCCTGGTGCTGGAATTTGACCCAAATGTAGTCCTGGCAACAACTTGTGGCAGAGCCTCTGCTATTATTATATCCATTTTACTGAAGCAGACACCTAAGATTATAAGGATTAAGTAGATTGATCAAGGATTTTGGACACAGGAATCTAAGTTCAGAACCTACACTTTTAGCCATTATAATGTGTTTGCCTTCTAGTTTAAAAAGTCATTCTTATCATTAATGAACCTTCATTGAGCGGTACTATGTCTGAGCGTGATAGTAGAGACTGGTGATGCCCAAAGAGAAAAGAGACGTTCCTTGGATGTGAGAGGTTTACATAACCATTAAGCTGAAGTGTGACAGTCAGTATTGGGCTGCTTGCATTGTGGTGAGTGGCTTAAAACAGCTTTTATATCAGAGTTAGCAATTCACCACACCTGGAAGGTACTAGAAGTTTCATCTAAAATAAGTTATGAGATTTCCAAAATTTGTCTGCTACATTGTGCATCAAGATGAACCCTTATATTTGTATGACAGTTTTCAGAGCCAACATGCTTTCACAGAAATAATCTTTTTTTAATTCATCAGTTTAAGCCTGTGGGGTAATTAAAGAGGCATTGTTATCCCCATTTGCCAAATGAGGAAACTGAGACTTACTTAACTGACTTGACCAAAATCACAAGCCTAGTGAGTAGAGAATAATAGTCAGTAGAGCTTGCAAGCGTCCAAGACTCTTAAGGTTTATTATCTTTATTACATTTTCCCTTCTAAATCTGGAGCCTGATCTGGTGCCACTTCATCCATGTTCCTGGTATTCAGCAGGTAGTGATAAAGTGACTATCAGAAGACCTGTTTACCCTTGATATAGTCACTTTTTAAAAAAGTTTTCTTTTCCTGCTGTCTCAAAATTCATGTTAAGTAAAACAAAAGGCAACAAAATTAAAATCATTATTTGTCCTGGGACAAAGGGCTTCCTCATAACTTTTTTCTCTTCTAAGATGTGAAAAGTATTTAGTATTCGAGTGAAAGTGAAATGGCTCATTAAATCAAGCAAAATGGATTACCTTCTTCAGTAAACATTAGTTGAGCATCTATTAAATTCTAGGCAATGGGCTTTGTCCTAGGGATAGAGAGATAAGTAATCCTCAGGTCCTGCCTCATAGAGCTCACAGTCTCATGGGAGAAGGAAGGGGAGAAGACAGTATGTACACAGTAACTTTAGGTCTAAGCTATAAAGAAGAGAGGAAAAGAACTTAGAAGACTTTCTTTGAGAAGATAAAGCATCGGACCAAACCAGATTGAGCAGCTTTTATTTCACCAAAGAAAACACCTTGGAAGAGGATCCCTTGTGAAGTACCAATCATTGAAGGACATTCCACATTTCAATAGAAAATATTTTGTATTTATTTGTGAATTGGGTGGCATAGTCAGAATGCTGCTCTAGAGCTTAAATGAAAAGAATATTAATGTTAACAGAATAATAGAAGTATTCATGGTTCCTTACAAAGGGGTCCTTAAAAGTATTTTTGAATATCTTCTGTTAGGCTAATTTCCAGTTAATTTAAATTTTTTCATAGCTAATTTAGGACATCTACACTCTTCATGCCCCAAAGCTCTTCTTTCTGTCTCTATCTATGTCTCTCTGTCTGTCTCTCTCATGTACACACGCACATACACACACACTCTGCCAGGTGCCCCTGCTTATGAAACATCTTATTCTCTCATAACCCACTCTCTTTTGGTAAAAGATTTTACAAAACAAAATAAAAAATACAAATCCCAACTTATTCCAATAAAGCAAGAGGTACATTAGACTTATTTAGAACTTTCACATAGTTCTTGTATTCAAGGTGAAAATGTCATTTACAGATTGGGAAGCTTATCTTTGCTTTTGGATGGGACCCTTCTTCCTGTCTATAACTATAATTACAGCTTAACTATGTTTACCAGATACTTAAATAAACCACATTTTCATTCATTCACTTATTCATTATTCCATTCACCATAATGTACTGTTTAAAGTAGCTAATGATGCTTTTACAGTCTCTGCTGCAGGTGTATAATTCTTTCCATTTGGGCTTATTTCAGAACTATAGAACTGTCAATTAAAATAGTTAAAGCTTTTCAGAATTTATAGCTAATAAAATATCAGTGAAAATTACTTCTCTTATATAATAAATTCATATATCCTTTAGGCACTTACTAAAGCAGAGATATACGCACAGTTATGCACACATGTACACACATACTCTTGAGGTACTGTTTTACGTGCTTTACAAATATTAACTCAGTTTTCAAATAAAATGCTTTGTGATTATATTCAAGGTCATGATAGAAATAATAATGATAACAGAATATTGAATGTTCCAGGTTCTTTTTGGTATATTATCTTCAATTCTTAAAACTACCCTACAAAGTAGGTGCTATTATCCTTACTCCAAAGAGGCAGGCATTGAGGATCAGGGTCCGTAAGCCCAAGCTTACAAGGTTTATGAATGGGGAACCCAGTATTAGAAAATGTGCCTCTCTGACTCCAAAGCTCATCTTATTTCCATTCATCTTCCATATAAGTAACAGTGTCAGTAATTTTAGAAACAAAACTATGAAGACTTATTATTTACCTTTTCTCTTCTAGGCCCCATTTTGCAAATAAGTAGTAGAGTTAATAAGGATGGCCAGTGGAGGAGCTAGTGTAGGACTTTATATTGTGTTCCCTCATTTGGGTTCCTATAGATGCACTACATATGTCTAATTTACAGCATTCAAACCATTTACTGAATACTCCACGTGCAAGGCACTGTGATAAGGAGCACGTGGATAGCTCTATGCCGTTGATAAGGTCATAGCCTGGAGTGGGAGGATGAAATGTAAGCAGATAATTTTTAAACAACGTGAGAAGTTTTATTATAGAAACGAATACAAGAAGGACTCCTAACCCATACTAGAATGGCAGGCAAAACTTCAGTGAGATATGATCCTAGGGTAAATCTTGAAAGATGAGTAGGAAGGCAGTATGAAAAGATGGGTAGGCAGGCAGAAGAAAAATCAAGAGCAAACAGCATGGTGTACACGGGGAAACAGTGCTTGGTATTTTTTACTGTAACCTAGGGTAAATAACACAAGGTAGGGCTTCCCTGGTGGTGCAGTGGTTGAGAGTCTGCCTGCCAATGCAGGGGACACGGGTTCGAGCCCTGGTCTGGGAAGATCCCACATGCCGCGGAGCAACTGGGCCCATGAGCCACAATTACTGAGCTTGCGCATCTGGAGCCTGTGCTCCGCAGCGGGAGAGGCCGCGATAGTGAGAAGCCCACGCGCCGCGATGAGGGGTGGCCCCCGCTTGCCACGGCTGGGGAGGGCCCTCGCGCAGAGGCGAGGACCCAACACAGCCATAAATAAATAAATAAATAAATAAATAAATAAATAAATAAAAAATAACACAAGGTAAAATGCACGGTGTGGATGGAGAGGCTAAGAAAAAAATGTGGTCAGAGTTGACATTTAGATAAAATACTATGGACTTGAGGGAATGGAACTAGAGATAGAGCGAGTCATTCTGTTGCAATAGTTAATGTGAGAGATGATGAGATAATTCCTTGGGGTAGTGATAATACGGAGGAAAATTAGAGAACAGTTTCAAAAATATTTAGGAGGTAGAATGAGTAGGATTATCGATGAGTTTAAGAGAGAGAGGTGTAGAATGCTACCTCAGTTACTGCCTTGGGTGGTGCACTTAACTAAGTTAAGAAAATATAGGAGAAGGAGTATATTTGGAGGAAGAAATAAAAAGCTTCATTTTGGAATATTGGGTTTGAGATGCTGGTGGAACAAAAAATTGGGCAAATTCAGTAGGCACATGGGTTTAAGAATCCAGAAGTTAGGGGACTATTATGTACTTGGGAGCCATTAGCATACAGATGACTGCAAATACCACGAGAATGGTTGAAAGTGCCCACAGAGAGCAGGTAAACTATGGGGTAGTGGAGGGAAGGGTTACAGACTCGCTCATTCTACCTGTTCACAAACTTCTATAACACTGTTAATGGAAGCATTCCCTCTAAATGTTTTCTGAGTACCTGCTATATGCTAGATACTGAATTCAGGGTTCTTCAATCTGCTATTTTTTTCCCTTTACAGTCTCCAGACTTGTAGATCTGTGCTCCATATAGCTTTGACACTTTGGTTTCTGGGCCATAATCTTAGCATGAAAAACTGTCACAATAGGTTTAAAAGATTTAAGAATGATTTGTTCTGAAATTAGCTTTAGTTGCCGTCTATGAAGATTTTTTTTTTTTTTTTTTGGTTCATTTTGTACCTCCTTTGTCCAGGAAGCTCTAGTTCCTCTTTACTCAGTTCTACAAGAGCCCATGTTCATCTGGTGAATTTAAAAGATATGGGGGTAATCACTCAGGATTGGATAGTAAATGTAATTTCTCCATAATCATTTGAATAAAAAATTCCATTTCTTTACTCCCTTTCCCCTGTCTCTGCCAATATCTACTAGACACTGGATTACTGAAATTTCTATATAGGCTACGTGGTCCAGAATGGATAAATGAGTCCAGAATGAGGTGAAAGACCAGAATAAAATGAATAAATTCAAAGAAGAATGTGTATATTAGGTGAAATAGCAGGTATTGTGGGGATGATGCCTGAAGCTAGAAGGAAAAGAGGAGTTTGCTATTAGACATAAGAACTCCTTATGGGAGGGAGATTCAGGTAATATGTTTACCAGAGGTAGGATGGCTAAAATGATAATTCTAATTGCATTAGAATTTAATCATTACAATTGAGAAATGAGCCCATGGTGATGGTTTCCTCTTTATATAGGCACTAAAGTAACCCAGAATGATAGCAGAGCTTGGGGTGGACAGAAATTCTTTACCCAGAAGTTGGTAGTAAATAGTAATTTTAAAGAAAGTTGCAAGATAGAGGGAGAACTAGATGTCAAGAGCCTCAATGAAGGCGGTTTTTCGCTTTTACATTTCTGTATGACATGTGGAATATGTCAGGAAGTAGCATGGAGTTGCTGACCCCCAGCTCTGTGCCCTGAGGAATATGTGATGTGGAAGGATAAGTAACCTTCTATGAAAGGCCTACAGGGGAAGGAATGTCCTTAGGAGAGAACCAGGTTTTAAGGTAAAGAAAATACAGTAAATGGAGTGTTTAGTGAAAAGGTTGAAGTTGAAGGAGGGTCTTTATCAAGAAATAGGGATTACAGACAGAGCCTTCAAATGGTTTGGAAGGGAAAAGTCCAGTGGGTGAAACAAAGACCAGTATGTGTAAATGGAATTTCCCAACACGATACTGTTTCTGAGATGCTAGGAAGATTCCATGGTAAATTCTCTCACCTTCCCTTAATGTCAAGTGCAAAGATTTTCCATCATCCATGAGCGAGGAGGCTGAGGAAGCAAGTGCTGTTGTGAATAGACATCCCATGGCATATTTGGAGGGATGTTTTCTGATACATATTGCAGACTCTCTGAGTATGTGGTTGAGATGAGAGGGGAAAAACAGCATTGAGATCCTAGAGGTCTCAGTAGTAGAGGGAAAAAAGGGACAGAAAAGGAGAAAGCTGAAGGTGCCAGAGGCACATTTCCCTGACTCCATAATTTAGTCAAGGCCTTGTCCTGCCCAAAGTGTTGTTCCTTCCAGTAACTAAAAGTATCTTGAGAAATAGTTTTCTTTTACCATCTTCTCTCCCACACTGACTCACACTATGCCGCATACTCTACTCTTTGAAGGAGCGTTGAGCTAATTCTTCTGAACTCTTAACAACGCCCAGCTCATTTTCTGCTCCCACACTGGGTATCATTCAGTTTAGTGCAAACCACAGGGAGACATTTTCTCCTTTGTGTAGAAACCACTGTACACATATTTTACTTTATTCTATCATCCTTTAAAATATTTAGAGGAAAAAAAAAAACCCAACAGTGGTCTCTCTTAGAGGTCAATGAAAGGAAGATGGAAAATGTTGGAAATTTCATGTATGTTTTCTGTGTAAATTCAATATGGAATGGTCACCAACAGGGCAGGAGAGAAGGATTGGGGAGTTAGTGTGTAGGCGGGTGTTTTTAAAGGAAATCTCTCATTTAAACCATTATAAATGCATCCCATTTACGAAGTAAATTTAAATCCTCTTTTTCCTCAACTGCATTCTGCTATTCAGAATAGAAGTATGGTATGAGCAGAGATGAATGATATGGAAGGAAAGAGTCTTTTCCTCAAAAATAGAAATTATTGAAGTAGTTATAGAACAAATCACTTTGTCACAGAAAACCCAATAAGTGATTTTCACACCAAAATTGCTGTCAAGAAGGCAGAGTTTTGAGGCTAAGGTTAAGCATAAACCTAGAAAACTAGAGAATTAAAAAAAGATGATGAGTGAATAAAACTTGTGAATGAATACGTGGATGAATAAATGAATAAAATGGAAAGGTAACTTGGGGGGTTATCAAATCTCCAAAGGGCTTTGCTGTTATTGTTGTTGTTTGTTTTGCTTGGTTTTGTTTTGTTTGTTTTTTATTAAGTGGAAACTGAAGCAACTTTGTAGACTTAGGTCAAGAGACCAAGGAAGAGAGAAAAAAAATTAAAGATGTTTGGGGAAAGGGAATACCTAATGCAGAGTTTTGAGATAAAACAATTACAGAAAAAAAGGAAAGAACACACTTTTTTCACTTATACTTCATAATTAACCAGTTGGCATATACTGCAGGCTTCATCTTCACACCATACCCGGAATCTGACCATTTCTTACCACCCTCTCTATTTACTACCCTGGTCCAAGCCACTGTCATCTTTTACAATGAAAATTATACTAGCTTCCCAAACTGGCCCTGCTTCTGTCCTTATGAAAACCCTCCCCACCACCCAACCCATCCAGTCTCCACACAGCAACCAGAATAATCCTGTCAATACAAACATCTTTTTTATCACTTCTCTGCTCAACCCATCTCCCTGAGTAAATCTAAATTTCTTATAACGGTTTACAAAGTCCTATATTATCTTCTCCCTCTATTATTTCTCTGATCCCATAACTTACTTTTTTCCCCCTTCCCCACTTTGTTCTGCTTGAAGCCACCAGCCATCCTCCCACTAAAGTGCCGTTTGCTTTGGCCATTTCCTCTGCCTTCAGTGCTTCCCCACAAAATATCTTGAGACTACCTCCTTTAAATCTTTTCTCAAATGTTCCTTTCTCAATATAGCCTGCCATGACCACCCTGTTTAAAAATGCAACTGTGACCTCACTCTTCGTACCATTTCCTGCTTTTATCTTATCCAACACAATTTATATTTTACTTATTTGTTTTATTTACTGTCTTTTTTCCCAGTAGAATCTTCAAAAGAATGTGAGCTCTATGAAGCCATGATATTAGACTGTTTTCTTCACTGCCGTCTTTCCGGTGCCTGTGACATTGCCGAGCTTATTACAGGTGATGATATTTGTTGAATGAATATATGCATAAATGAATGAATAAAAGGAGAACCATGTTATGGGAAAATATTCAGGTGGGGAGGAGGAAAGATGAGCAAGCTCGTGCTAAACGACATGAGATCTCTCAAAGTTGGAATGATAATCAGTGAGAGTAGAATGGGTGGAATTTGAGGTTTGTGAAAGTATGGGTAGAAAAGTGAAATAGCCACTTTGGGCAGGAAGCTTATGGAGTAAGCAAAAAATCTAAGGAAAATGATTGGCAGGTAAAACACAGAAGGTTGTACAAAAGATCCTCATTTAAAAAAAAGTATTTGCCTCTCTTTCATATAGCCCCATTCTTCATACCAAGCTGTCCCATTCTGACATTGAGGAGTTAGATGCTGATTAGACTAAGGTGATAATGGTAACCCATTTTACTTATCAGTTTCAGCCAATGATCATGAGAGAGGGTATTCTGGACATTTCTAGTGAATTTTTTAGTCTTATCAAGAAAACACTGGAAAACATGGTCCCTTTTTGCTGTGGACAGTTGTTTGGATGTGATACCTGACAATGTTACAACCATGCCGCGGGCATGAGAGAAGTTAAGGCAACATTCCAAAAAATGGTGGCATGGAAGATTAAAGGAACATAGGTCCTAGGCAATGTCTCTGAGCCACTGAATTAGCCTCTTTAACCATAGAACTTCTTTTTATGTGAGATTGGTTTCTTTATAATGTAAGCCACTCTGAATTAGATTTTAGATTCTCTAATGCCAGCACCCTCCTGCCTCTTACCTTGCTTCATTACTTTCTCTACCAAGGCTGAGTCCAAGAATTTCTAAGGTTGTTTATAGCATTTACTTATGCTTAGCTATTTATAAGTGTGTGTGTGTGTGTGTGTGTGTGTGTTATGAAAACCCTAAAGAAGCAAGTTACTACCAAATACTTTATCTTACCTAACCATTTGTATTCTTTTAAATAGTGTTCCTTTTTTATACATATTATTGTATATAAAAAGTGTGAGAGTCTTCATAGAGTTAGATTTGTATAGAAAAAAAAAAGAGGGAGATAGACTGGGTAAAACAAAGTATTATGTTCTCAATAATCCACATTTAGAGAATGCCTAAACAGTTCACCCTTATAACCATGGTACAAACACCACTGTTCACGTATCAGAAGCTATGCTAACTGTAGTCAAAACTAGAGCAGTATTGTGATTTATAAGATTTCAGATGACCAAAATATATTTTTCATATACATTTGGTCTTTCTCCACCGTTCCTGGCTCACAGCTCTAAAAACTCTTGGAATTTCCTAAGTATTGAGAGTGATAAATGTGTCTTCTGTGATATTAATGAGGTGACTTTTGGAACTCAGCTAAGGATGGGGCCTGGTTGCCCAGTGGACCGAACCATGTGATTAGAGGGTTAGAACTTTCAATCCCACCCTTTTGACCTCCAGGGAAGGGAAAGGGGCTGGAGATTGATTTCAATTGCCAATGGTCAGTGATTTAATCAATCATACCTATGTAAGGAAGCCTCCATAAAAACCCAAAGGACAGGTTTAGAAACTTCCAGGTTGGTGACTTGTAGAGATGTTCAGAGTGCACTGCCTGGAGAGGGCCTGGAAGCTCTGTGTCTCTTCCCACATACTTTGCCCTATTCACCTCTTCCATCTTGTTCTGAGTTCTATCCTTTTACAATAAATCGGTGATCTAGTAAGTACAGTGTTTCTCTGAGTTCTGTGAGCCACTATAGCAAATTTATCCAAGCTGAGGAGGGGATTGTGGGAACCTCTGATTTATAGCCAGTCAGTCAGAAATACAATTTGGACTTGGGACTGGCTCTGACTTCCAAGGTAGGGGTCGTGGGAACCTCCAATCTATAGCTGGTTGGTGACAGCTGTAGGGGAGGGCAGACTTGTGGGACTGAACCCTTAACCTGTGGGATCTGATGTTATCTTCAGGTAGGTAGTGTCACAATTGAGTTGAATTGTCAGACACCCAGTTGGTGTTCAAAGAATTGCTTGTTGGTGTGGGGAGAACCCGCCCATAATTGGAACTGAGTCCAGGAACCCAGAATAACCAGTTATTATCTGTTCAGCGTTGCATTCTCAAACTGATTAACTAGTGGGAACTATCACAAGTTCAAGCACTTACAAGGACTTAGATAAAGTTTTTGGTCGCATATGTTTGCAGAATTGGTATTGGCCGGCATGGATTTGCCAGATATTTCCCTCAATTACCTTTCATGTCACTAGACTAGGAAAACGTCAAGAAAAACAAAGAAGAGACAAATGAAGAAAACAAAGCTTAGTGTCCCTATGCACTTATCCGTTACCTAGTCAGTTATAGATCCACATAAAAGTGGTCCTGGCTTTACTCAGTGAGGATTTTGGAATTCTCTTCCAGGCGTCATCCTATTTGAGCCGATTGTAGCCAATTTAGGAGCCAGTTTTTGTTTCTCAGTTCTCCCTTTCCCTTTGCCTCCCTGGCTTTGGACAGGATGTTTCTGCCTTTAGTTTTCAATGTTGACTTCGGTGCAGTCATTGTCCCCACTTTCCCTCTGTACCAGTGCAACCTTTCTAGCAGCTCTGGGAGCATTCAACCTTGTTCCTGTGTTGGTTTACTCAAACACCAGGCTAGACCTTTGGACTCCAGGCCAAGTTCGGATCGAACACCTACCCTAGGTGATATCTTTAGCGATCACCCAGAAACACAGTTTCTGATTTTAAGATGTATGAGGCAGAGTGCACACACTACATTTTACTTTTCAGATTTATTGACCCATTACCCTTAGGATCGTCCTACTGTTATCCTGACAGTGATAAAGTAAGGAGAGAAACTATGAAATAGATTTGAATAGCATTTAAAATATTGCAGAAAGCTTTTCTTATATCATTTAATTTTCTCAACAAACTTAAGTAATGTAATTATTATTCAGATAAGGAATCTGTGGCTCAGAAAGCTTCCCAGTCTGACCAAGGCCCCATAAGCGGTAAGTCACAGAAATGGGGCTAGAAACCAGACGTCTTACCTCCAGATATCATGCTCCTTATTAACGCCTCACCTTTTTCTTCATTTTATGCTGAAAAAACCCCCTTATCTAAATAATCTGATGACCCATTTGAGAGACTGAAAAGGTCACACATGAAAGTAGCCGTGTGTACTTAGTAGAGTTAGGCTTTGAGCACAATATAAACTTATTTTTTCAAAGGTCAAATTTGACTACACAGTGGCCGAGTGGAACAAATCACCCTCCAGGCCCCCACCATTTCTCTGACAGGAGTTTGCGTATACCCAGGAATACACAAAAGTCTGAAGGCTGTGAAAGAGGCATCTCTGAGAAGAAGATCAGCGTTGATGTGTGGGAGACTTTGTGACAGCAGAAGACAGACAGGATGAAGTGGCAGGGTATTTCAGCCACTCTAAGGTGTTACAAAGAGAGCTGAAGGAAAGCCCAAGTCATCCTTTCAAGTCAAACTGGTCAAAGGAGAATTCTAGATGTAAGCAGAAGGGAAGTTCTCATGAGTGAATCTTCAGAGAGGAAGAGTAAGGCCGAATCTAGTTCATTATCACAAAGTAATCTTGCAAAGGAATTCCCCACTCCGGTCTCATCCTTCTGCCCTCTCTGTGCCCATACATAAGTAAACATATTAGAGTGGTTCACTACATATTCTGGCAGATCTTGTGGTCTCCATGTACAGAAAAACAGCATTTGCCCAGACTTGAAATGTCAATTTGATTCATTCAGAGATTTCAGATTAAAAACAAAAACTGAGCACGATCAATAGGCCCAGAAAATAATGTCAGCAATGAATATAAGTTGCAGAAGTATTTGAGAAGCTACCAGGGAACATAGTACCCTGTCCTTTATAAAATAAAAGGAAGGTAGACGTTGACAGTTGGGGAAGCGATGCAAATCAGCAATTCAAATGTAAAGAATCAGCTATATTGACCCAGTCATTCTATTCAGAGGAATTTATCCTCAAGAAATAATTCAACAGAAGCTTGAAGGCTCCTTTGCAAAGATTTTTCCCTTCAGTGATATGTAAAATGGCAAAAACTATACAAAACAAGAAAAAAACAAACCACTGGAGAATAGTTTAATAAATTACAGCAAAGCAATATTATGGAAATGTGTTAAATTTTGTATTGAGTAAAGCCTTTCATTTAGCTTCCAGAGAACTCTCGAAGGTTGTATTTTAATCCCACTTAGGATAAGAACTTGTTTTCAGATATGAATCATCTTAAGTCATTGCCTTTTCGCTGTGTACTTTCCTTTGACATTGCTACTTGTTTCACAATCAGTAGAAACTCAGGAAGATACAGATTTTAAAACTAATTCCAAGGTGCTTTACAAGCTTACACAACATCCTTGATAGGGAAAACTTTTCAGGGAGGAGCAAAATGTTGACCAGAAGGAGGGTCTCCATATGAGAACAGGATCCGCCGAAAGAAACATTGCAGTAGCATTAATTTAAAATTGCTTGTTGCTATCTTAGGGTTGAGGAGTTTTCAGACAAAATAATTTATTCTTCCTAAAGACCGATGAGTAGTTTTCCAGCAGGAATTTTTCCTAACATTTTTGTGCATGGAAACTGGAAAAGCTTTGGAGTCAGACCAAGCTGGGTAATAATGACAGTGAGAGCCAATATTTACTGAGCCCTTGGAATAGACCAGACACATTCTATACCAAAGTTTACTGATTTAATCATTGCAACAGCCCTTTGAATTAGGTACTTCTATTATCCCTATTTTACAAATGAGGAAGAACTAGGACACAGGGAGATTAAGTAACTTGCCCAAGGTTACTGGATTGGTTAACTATGATGCATATTATCACTAAAATGCTGGTTATAAACACTAACTGGGCCATTTGTTGGGCTATTCTGTCTTTAAATTTTAAATGGCTTAAGGTACACAGGCAAGTGTGCTATTTTTCAAATCTTTTCATCTTTTTCCTGATCTCCTGGCTTGAGCCGCTGCCTTTGCTTTTTTTTTTGACCCTTACTACCCTAGAAGATTGGAAGCCTGATCCCTCTTCAGTGTTGACCTCGATTACAGTTTGCCCTTAGCAACTTGGTTTTCTCCATCTGAGAGCCATTGGAGCCCACACCTCAGTGCTTCTCTATGGAAGCAGATTTGCTCTGAAGCTAATGGGGAATCGGGGCCCCTCATTCACAGCAGTGCCTTGCAAGGCCCTGTTCCCACTTTTGTATTCACATTTTTCAACCTTTCTCTTAAATAGAGGCCCCCCCCCGCCCACCCCAACTGCATGAACTTTAAGTCTCACAAAACTTGACTCTACCCCTGCTTCCCAGAGTTTGCCTCCATCTCATAAGGATATCATAAACTAGCTGTGTTATATTAGGAGACTTGCTGATGCTTTCTGAGTTACAATTTCCCTATCTGCAAAATGGAAAAATGTTGGGGATCAGGTGAGGTAATTTATGAAAGATTCTTGATCTTAGTAGGTGCCTATTCCTGTTATTTTCCTACCTGTCATTCTAATAACTTCTATGTCCCGGCAGGTTTTCCCCAGACAGTTCTGATACAAAATATTTTGTCCTGTTTTCTCTACATGTCCCCTAATACTTATGAAACTGTGAGTCCTCCTATGGGATATGACCTGTATCTTCTCCATTAAATCCTGTGGGTTAATGAATCTTTGATTTTTAACACCATCCAGACCTGGCTTACATGCTCCCACATGTCCTAACTTAGGCTGCTGTGATTTAGGCTGGATTTGAAAATGATCTGGAGACAGGTGATGTTCTCTTTATTTTATCTCAGCCTGTCACCCCTGTTAATCTCAAATAGAACCCTGTTCTCTTCCTTCATACCCTCATTTCAAATTATAACTAGATATCAGTTTGCTGACTAGTTTATGATCTGTCTTGCTCATTAGCCTGTAAAGTTCATGGGAGCAGGGTCACGTCTGTTCTTTTCACAAACGCCTAGCATGGGGCCTGGCATATAGTAGCAACTCAACAAATGCTTTTCTGCACGCGTGCAGCCACGAAGATGGTAAAAGCAACAACATTTATCAAAGGTCAGGCAGTAATATTTATCCAAACCTGACTCCAACTAAAGCGGCTCTCCCCTTCTGTTTTACACAGACCGGTCATGCACCAGTTCTTCTTATCTCAACAGAGTTGTTTTGTTTGTCACCCTCCTTTCTTCCTCTAGTCCTCTTCCTTCACCTTGGTTGTTCCCATCTCACATCCGCACACAAAACTTTTCCTTCTTTTTTCTATTCCTCTGTCTCTTAGGCTACTGAGGAACACACAAAGTGTTTCCAGTGAAAATGACTCTACTTCCCAAAGCAATCTACAGATTCAATGCAATCCCTATCAAACTACCACTGGCATTTTTCACAGAACTAGAACAAAAAATTTCACAATTTGTATGGAAACACAAAAGACCCCGAATAGCCAAAGCCATCTTGAGAACGAAAAATGGAGCTGGGGGAATCAGGCTCCCTGACTTCAGACTATATTACAAAGCTTCAGTAATCAAGACAGTTTGGTACTGGCACAAAAACAGAAATATAGATCAATGGAACAGGATAGAAAGCCCAGAGATAAACCCACACACATATGGTCAACTTATCTTTGATAAAGGAGGCAAGCATATACAGTGGAGAAAAGACAGCCTCTTCAATAAGTGGTGCTGGGAAAATTGGACAGGAACATGTAAAAGTATGAAATTAGAACACTCCCTGACACCATGCTCAAAAATAAACTCAAAATGGATTAAAGACCTAAGTGTAAGGGCAGACACTATCAAACTCTTAGAGGAAAACATAGGCAGAACACTCTATGACATACATCACAGCAAGATTCTTTTTGACCCAGCTCCCAGAGAAATGGAAATAAGAACACAAATAAACAAATGGGACCTAATGAAACTGAAAAGCTTTTGCACAGCAAAGGAAACCATAAACAAGACCAAAAGACAACCCTCAGAATGGGAGAAAATATTTGCAAATGAAGCAACTGACAAAGGATTAATCTCCAAGATTTACAAGCAGCTCATGCAGCTCAATAACAAAAAAACGAACAACCCAGTCCACAAATGGGCAGAAGATCTAAATAGACATTTCTCCAAAGAAGATATACAGATGGCCGACAGACACATGAAAGAATGCTCAACATCATTAATCATTAGAGAAATGCAAATCAAAACTACAATGAGATATCATCTCACACCGGTCAGAATGGCCATCATCAAAAAATCTAGAAACAATAAATGCTGGAGAGGGTGTGGAGGAAAGGGAACACTCTTGCACTGTTGGTGGGAATGTAAATTGATACAGCCACTATGGAGAACAGTATGGAGGTTCCTTAAAAAACTACAAATAGAACTACCATACGACCCAGCAATCCCACTACTGGGCATATACCCTGAGAAAACCATAGGTCAAAAAGAGTCATGTACCAAAATGTTCATTGCAGCTCTATTTACAATAGCCAGGACATGGAAGCAACCTAAATGTCCATCGACAGATGAATGGATAAAGAAGATGTGGCACATATATACAATGGAATATTACTCAGCCATAAAAAGAAATGAAATGGAGGTATTTGTAATGAGGTGGATGGAGTTAGAGTCTGTCATACAGAGTGAAGTAAGTCAGAAAGAGAAAAACAAATACAGTATGCTAACACATATATACGGAATCTAAGGGAAAAAAAAAAAAAAAGGCCATGAAGAACCTAGTGGCAAGACGGGAATACGGGAATAAAGACACAGACCTACTAGAGAATGGACTTGAGGATATGGGGAAGGGGTGGGGTGAGATGTGACAGGGTAAGAGAGTGTCATGGACATATATACACTACCAAATGTAAAATAGATAACTAGTGGGAAGCAGCCGCACAGCACAGGGAGATCAGCTCGGTGCTTTGTGACCACCTAGAGGGGTGGGATGGGGAGGGTGGGAGGGAGGGAGATGCAAGAGGGAAGAGAAATGGGAATATATTGTATATGTATAACTGATTCACTTTGTTATAAAGCAGAAGCTAACACACTATTGTAAGGCAATTATACTTCAATAAAGATGTTTAAAAAAAAAAAAAAAGTGTTTCCAAATATTGCAAAAAATCTTAGTTCCCATTTCTCTCAGCTTTTAAAATCACTTGATTTTGATAAGACCAAGATGAGGTAGTGGTAGTCGAGGGAGGTTGGGGAGTTCCTGGTCCCTGTATGTATGTGAGGGGCGAGGGCTGGGCGAAGGCATGCTTACTGGGACAGTTACAGTTGCCTAAGAGTGGGAATGGAACCCAAAGAGAGGGAAGCAGTCTCAGCAAGTCCTGGGTCTGCCAGATTGTGCTCTTACATGAGCTTCAGGAGAACCATCTCCACTGCATTATACTGGACACAAGGTATTAATCACAGGTCTATGGCTAGGGACCGCCTGTCCACTTTCCTTCTATTCTTCATCCCATTGTTTTAATAGTATCATTTTAATAGAGGAAATTATATTTTTCCTGGTCTTAGGATGATGTCTTGTGGTTTATTATAATCACATATAATTACAACAGATGTATTTACTAATTTTGCCATTTCTAAGCAGATTCCTCATTGTTCAGTGTCTATCACAGTAAATCTAAAGTGAGATTTAATTTCATAATGGTAGATAACCAAAGAAACATTACATAAAAATGATGCTCTAAGGTCTTATCTTCAGTGTTTAGTCTCTTGTGTTTCTTAAGTACTTATTATATACCAGATACTGAACTAGTAGTTGCATGGTGATCTAGAAATTCAGGAGTTTATAATGATACAGTGTAATAAAATAATGTATACAGTTATACAGCATCATGTATATTACATGTATATACATATATACGCACACTACACATATACACACACAAAATACCACACATATCTCTATATAATCATACACAAATACACACATACAGATAGATATACAGTAATTCTCCAAGTTTTTCTAAATGCATTGGGCTTTAGTTTGCTTGAGATAGGCAGTGCATCATGGTAACTGAGTGTACTGGCTTTGGAGTGAATCAACATGGGTTTGATTCCTAGCAATACCACTTACTCACTGTGTGATTTTGGGTAACTTATATAACTTCTTAAATTTCATCTTTGGATAATGAGAGCAGTGCTACTTGACTCACAACACTGATGTTTTACATGGATTTTAGCATTTATTTTCACAAAGACATTATGAGGTTGGTACTGTTATCAACCCCATTTTACAGATAAAGAAACTGATTCACAGAGTGGTTAAATGACTTGCTCAAACTCACATGGTCAGAGGGGGCAAAGTCAGACACATACCTGGGCTGTTGAACTCTAACACTTGTACTCTAGAACATTAGATTAAAGAAAATAACCGAAATTGCCAAAGGGATGACTAAAAGAGAAAATAAAACTCAATTTAAAAAAATCAAGGAGAAGCCAAAGAATAGGAAAAGGAGAAAGAGGAAGCATATGTGCCAGGCACTGTTAGGCGTTTTTATACATTGTCTCAAAACATCCTTACAACCCTGGGAAGGGGTAGAGATGACCTTTTTAAAAGGAGAACTGTAGTTCACATAGCTGATGAATGTTGATGTTGCAATTCAATCTAGGTCCTTCTGATTATAAATAATACACCCAGGCACATATTGTGCATCCAGATTTGTAGCATAGTGCTTGGTTCTGTAGTTGGCTTTGAGAAATATACATTTCACAGCCTCTGAGCTCAAGGAGCTTAGAATCTAACGGGGATGACAAACATGGGTGCTGTAAACAAGAAGAGAACACTACATTCATGGTGAAGGTAACAACACCTATTGTGTGGGTGGCTAGAAAGGAAAGATCCTAGGACTACAATGGAAGATGTCACGGCAGACCTTGAACCTCACCTGGCCTGTGAGTCTGAAGCTTGGTACCTTGTGCACAGTCACTATTTGTTGAATGTATAAGTGATAAGCAGAGTTAGTTAAGTGAAAAGACATAGTTCTTTTTCTGTTACCTTTCCTCCTCACACAGGACCTATTAGAACTGAAGGGCTTAGCTTTCCCTTTCATCCCTCGAGAGAGGGCAGGGTGCAGAGAGGGGAGGAGGGCGAAACCAAGAGGGGCAAGCTTACTGCCTTGCCACTTAATGCTAGGTCAGAGACTACATCTGTGTCTCAATGCCCACAGCAGTGACTGGAGTCTGGTAGGGCTCAATGAAGAAATGTGCTGAATGAAAGAATAAATGAATGAGAAAAAAAGATAGATTACTTCAGGGAAGACCTACAGAAAAAAACATGACAACCAGGGTCCATACCATCATGTTATCATTTCTTTGAGGCCTTTCCCTTCTCCTCTTATGTAACTATTTCCTTTTCTGTGCCCCTGCAGACCCCCTACAAAGACTTAAACCTCCTGCAACTCTCTACTGACATTATTTCCTTACATCTCTGGCTCTACTAAGAGGAGGGGAGTTATCTAGGGGAAGGAAGGTATTGTATTCATCTTTATATCTCTAGTGCCCAAAATATCAGCTAGCTCAACAGACAACATGATGAATAATAGATTCTCAGCAAAGAGTACCTAATTATTATTGTTGTTTGGATAATAAACATCACTGAGTAGAGAACCTTGCTTTCCTGTGACTCACGTCTGCCCAACTTTCCTCTTTCTAACTTGTTTTTCTTGCCTGCTATACGGCTTACATCTTTCTACCTCTTGTATTACCGACTCCCTTTCATTCACTAAGTTTAATTTTGATTCCATTCTCCATAAAAGTGTGTATTGCTCCCTTGTGTCTCCTTTAGTGAAACTGCGCCGGAACCCCTTTTTGGCATTTCTGCCCCCTCCTGCGGGTCTCTGCTGCCCTCTAGGGGGCCTTGTTCATCACATACTTCTCGGAACCCAGTTTGATCTGCACTTGGCTGTACAGACCTTGGTTGGGATTGCTGGGCTTATGGCAGGGCTGCCAACCCCCAAGGCTCCTATGCCTGCTCCTGCAGCCCCCAGTTTATAAACTTGTGGCTGTCTAGTATAATGGGTTTAGGAATATGAACCTGGGGCATAAGCAAGCAAGGAGGCTGGCAAGAACTGAAACCCACCACAAGTGGAGGTTTTGAGGAGGTTGCCATGGGATCTCAGTGCTTTTGGTACCGAGAGGATCCTCAGTTGTGAGTATCCCACCTGCATTTTGGTAGTTTGCATATTACGTCAAAGTTTATTCTATGGAATCCAGCATCCGACTAATGAGAGTGTTCTACCTGATAAATGGATGATGATTTCCATCTTTGCTTGGGCCTCTGTGATATAACAAACTTCCTCAAAGAGTTGGGCCTCGGACTTCTCTGGTGGCACAGTGGTTAAGAATCTGCCTGCCAATGCAGGGGACATGGGTTCGAGCCCTGGTCCGGGAAGATCCCACATGCCGCGGAGCAACTAAGCCCGTGCACCACAACTACTGAGCCTGCGCTCTAGAGCCCGTGAGCCACAACTACTGAGCCCACGTGCCACAACTACTGAGCCCGCGTGCCACAACTACTGAAGCCCGCACGCCTAGAGCCTGTGCTTCGCAACAAGTGAAGGAACTGCAATGAGAAGCCTGCGCACCGCAACAAAGCATAGCCCCCGCTCGCCGCAACTAGGGAAAGCCCGTGCGCAGCAACGAACACCCAATGCAGCCAAATAAATAAATAAATAATTTTTTTTTTTTTTTAAAAGAAAAGCTGGGGCCTCAGTGTTTTTTTTGTTGTTGTTGTTAAAGCCCAAACCAATATCTGGTTACCATGTCCAGTGGTGATGACTCTTAGCTTTATCTAATTTGACTTCTCTGTAACACTGGAACTATTGATCACTCCTTCATGTATGGATCATTCTTTTTTCTTTTGTGTTATCACTTGTATCTAGGTCTCAGATGTACTTAATACTAACATTCAGGAATTCTTTGTCTATTTATCAGACTTTCCTTTATCTAGTCCGTGGGCTCTGCCCTTTGCTCTTCCAAACTGTACTTCAACCACCAAACTCTTTTGATCTGCAGGCCAGTTTTTCTAGCAGCTTCTTGGATTTGTTCACTTAGATGTCTCTTAGGATTTTCATGTTTAACAATTCCAAAACGGAGCTCATTTTTCTTCAGACTTTCTCTCCTTTACCTTGCCATCTTTGGTCCCAAATTTCTGCTCATTTAGCCTGATTATCGTCAAATGTGAATGGCTCCCCCAGCCTTTTATTTTAATGTCCCTCCTGGACTTCTTCGCTGATTTCATGGGGCATAGTATTAACATCTCCAAAACTTCACACTTGATTTTATCCTTCAAGCTTCTCCTCCCCAAGTCTGAATTACACAGGTCCCAATTCTCCCATTTATACAGGCCAAAAACCTAGGGCTCATCTTTATCTTTAATTTTTCTCTTTTCTTCACATACAACATAACAATGATTAAGTCCTGTCGTTAAACTTTCTACTTGAAACCATCATAATCTCTTACCTAGCCCATCCCAATGGTCTTCTAGCTGATTTCTCCCTTCTCTTCTTTCCACTCCATGTTCTATTCTATCTGTGTAAACCAGAGGGATCTCTTTAACATATTAATCTCATCATGTAACTTCTCGAACCTGCCAAAGCTTCCCATCATACTCAGGACAAAGTACAAAATCTGTACCTCACCTCATCGGATCTCCAAGTGCCCATCTACAATTTTCTCTTACCATCCTCTCACCTTCTTATTTTATTCCATGCACAGTGGACTTTGCTTGTCCCCTAAAATGACAATCTGATTCTTGCCTCAAAATCTTTTCACTTGCTGTTCCCTCTGCCTGGAACACTTACCCTCCACCTCTCTGATCTTTATGTATGTTATTTTCTCTCTTCATTTTGCTCTCTCTTCAACTTCTTCAGAGAGGCTGTTATGACACCATAACTAAAAATGTCTAAAATCACTTCTTATCCAGCCCACTCTAGTTCTTCACCTTTCTTCGTTATTTTAATAGGAGTTATACCTATATGGAGTTGTATTATGCATTTGTTTACTTTTTATTGTCATTCTCTCTGACTGCAGTTGAAGTTCTGTGAGGGTTGAGATTTTGTTTTCATTACCACTTTATCCTCAAAGAGAGAACAGATCCTGGTACACAGCACATTCTCAGTGAATAATTGCTGGGTGTAGTGGTGAACAAAGTTAGGGTATTGAAACGTATTCCAACTCCTCTGTCACATAACTTTTGCTTTATCTTCAGTGGGACCATATATATATATATGTATACACACACACACACACACACACACACACATGCAATATATATAATGTATTATGTATTAGTACTTTTATTGCAGTAGAATAGTTAATGTAATGAAGTTTGTTGGTAATTTGTCTAAATAAAACTTTCTTCCTTTTAGAAAGATGTCTGTATAAAAACTATAGCATTCAAAACTAAGACAATTTTTCTGTGTACTATGGAGAATTCATAAAGATTGAAGGTATGGAAGAAGTTAAAAATTTTTATTACAGAGATAAGAAATCACACACATTATAATAACTTAAAGGGTCTCTATCTCATATATATACACATATACACACACAGACACACACACACACAAACACATACGTATCTCCATCTAAGTGAATGGTGAAGTCATTAATAATGGGCTCTATATGTTGAGAACTTCTGTGGACCAGATGGTGAATAATGGCTTTATAAATGGCATAAGGTGGATCAGGTAAGAAGGGTGAGGACGAATGAATTTCATGGTCAGTAAATCATCTGTAGACGCAGCAGTGTACAAGGAGTGTTTGGGGTCCATGCGTGAAGCAGCTTGATTTATGCAGAAGATTAAAGCTCAGAAGGAGAACGAAGTAAGGTTGAAAAGGTAAGAAAGATAACCTGAAGACATTCTGAAGAGCTTTGAATTGTCAGTAGTGTATTTTTCAACATGTGGGAACTGAGGAAGTGCTGTTTTTGAGCTGGTCAAATGTATTGGGTTTATCACTACTGCAATAATTCAGGTGTACAGAGATAAGGTATTGGATTGTATAGTAGCTGTGGAAATAAAAATGAGGATAAAAATGTTTTAAAAAACATTTAAAATAGCATGTAATGTCTCAATAGCGTCTAATCTCTAATTAAGTATGTTTAAGTTAAGGACAAGGACAAATTAAGCATGGCTAACTTTTTGATGGTGGGAAGTAGCACTTGTTAACATTTAACAGAAACACAGAAAAAACAAACCATTATAGAAGAATCTATAAAAGAGTGATTTTTGGATGTGTTGATGTTGAGATGATGCCAGGTGCGAAGATGGAACTATCCGATTGTCATTTGGATAGTCAAAACTAGAGCTCAAGGAAGAATATTTGAGACTTGAAAGTACAGTGATGGCTGAGTTCTCCAAAGAAGAGAACACAAGGAGAAAGGAGCCAGAGACCATGGATTGACCTTAGTGAACACAGACAGCTAGGAGACAGGAAGTGGCCCCAAACAGCCCTGAACTCTGAACCTCTGTGTCTGTTATTATCTCTTGCTGGAACTTCTTCCCCCACCTAAGCAACTCAAACACTCCTACTAATCTTTCTTTTCCATGTTACCTCCTTTGTGAGTTTCTTTAGTATATCACTGAGAGTTGAAATTCTATGACTGATTCTCCCTTTGCAGACCGACGGGAATTTTTTTCCAGCTAAGGAGTAATGGAGGATATAACAGGGCACAGTGCAGGGAGCTTGAGGAGTCGCCCGGAGTCATGGGATCAGATCAGCTCAGTCCCAAGCGAAGTATACAATCTTAGAAAAATTATTTCATCTCTCGGAATCTGTACAAATTACATAACATATTACACGTAAGACCAAAGAGCACACTGAAGGAGCTTGTTCTTTTCTTGTATGTGTGTATGTGTTGGGAGTTGTTGGGAGGAATGCCAGGCAAATGGGGGCAGGGCAAATGACTCAGGAAAGGTAGAGAACTTATTTTAGCCAAGAAATTAGAGAAAAAGATATTCCATCTTTACTAAGGGAAACTAGATTACTAGATTTGAGGGAGGAGAAGGAATTGTTAACTCACAGAATTATACCTGAGCCGTATTCTTTTCTGGTATGTTCTGCAAGAGATATGACTCGCATGCCCCAGATATGGTGTAGCTAGGCCAAGCAGGGCTAATGCAAATAAAAGGAACATTTCTGGAAACAGAACTCTGAAAAAAATGCTTAGTTTACCCCACCATCCAACAATTTATATCAGTTAATCAAAAACATTTAAATTCAAGTAGTAACAAATGAGACCACTAACATCACATGCAAATTAAAATTCACTGTAATCGCAGCATTCAAGAATATCAATTCATTATACAAAGGGAGTGTTTTAGATGCAATTCATCAAAATCATCCAGACATAGCCTTTTATAGCTCCACAAATATACTTCAATTATTGCAGAGCCAAACCATTTAATTAATCATTTCAAAGCATTTCTCGCCCCCCAAATTAAACACCTGAAACATATCATTCATAATACTATAACCCACCAGATCTAAATCTTCTTAGCATTTGCTTTCTACATGCCCAGTGAGAGACAGAAATACATTTAAATGGTATATTGTTAGGCAGTGGTAGAGCAAGACTTGAAAAGTTGACTTATTCTCTTGGAGAATGAACTACCATTGAGTGCTGATTCACCATTCGGGAAGGGACTAGGTCTTCACCAGAGACTAGAGAAGTGAATTTTTGCTGCTCACGCAACACATATTTACTGGAGAGCTTGTTTAAAAAGGCACTGTGTTAGTTGCTGGTGATGGAGACATAGAAGGCAATGCCTACAAGAAACTTACAGTCTACCAGGGAGAAAGACACAAACTAACACTATAATACAACTTGAAGAGTTCTATATGAGGAGATCCAGAAAGTCCAGGGGAAATACAGTTTATAAAAGAGGTGTTATATTTGGGTTAGAAATTGGAGGGTAAGAAGGTGTTTTCTAGGTAAAAGGATGAGAGAGAAATGCAGATATTAGTAGAGGCAGAAAGAATAGAATATACACAGCAGGAGTATGACAAAGAAATGGCTGAGGCATGGAATATTTGGGGAACTATGTGCAGGCTGGCATTGCTAGCATATGTAATATGTAATATGTAATATGTGTTTGGAGGAGCACTAGTCAGGCGGGAACGTTGGCGGATTGGTGGAGCAGCTTGGTGGCCGGGCCTCAGGTTGAGGAGGTCAAGTCTTCAAGGGCCAGGTCTTAAAGGGCTTTGTGAGCCATGTGAAAGAGTTTATGATTTTTATATTTTAAGGCATGTATACCTACTAATTTGAAGGCTGGGTAGTGTGATCAAATTTGTACTTTAGGAAGGTCACTCCGGCAGCTGTTGGGACAGGGTGTACATCAATAATAGAGATTTAGGACATTTTGTCAGTAGTTCAGACAATAGGTGACGGGGTCCTGATCCAGGGTACTATCATCGAGAATGCCAAAGATAAGGTAAAACAAGTAGAGAAAATGGTTGAGGAAAGTGAAGAGTCAGGAATGACACAGAGTTGGGCAAGTAGGTTGAAGGTGTAGCTTTTATGCAGAGAGGAAATATCAGAGGAAGAAGAGCCTTCAATGATAACTTTTTTTTTTTTTTGAGAAGTTTTCATTTTATTCAACGTCGATTTTTTTTTTTTTATATGCAAGGTAATTCCAAACTTGCTGTTGGGGCAATAAGTATCAAGTATTAAAACTAGTACCAAGTCTTAAGTTGCAGAAATATATACTCTGAGATAGTGCAACAGACCCATTTTTGAGGCAATGAGAATTGTACATAGTTTCTGACAAGTTCTTTCACTTAGCACTTCCACAAGTGATGATGAAATCATTATTTAATTTCTTGGTCAAAATAATACTTTCCTCTGATGACTTCTCTCTCTTAGATGTTGTAATTATCCAGGATGTCAAATACATTTAATTCTAAAAATTTGACTTAAATATTTGCATAAAGTAGGTGCTTAAGAAATGTCTGGTGAATTTTAACTGTATCTAATCACTTTTAAAAGAAACCTTCACCATCTCAAACAGTTTTAAATTGGCAACTTTAGAAATAGTCTTCATTTGAAGAAAGGGAATAAAAAGAAATCATAAAACATAAATCATAACTGAGAAGAATGAAACCATATACTCAATCTGAATCTGCCTTTAGGAGACATATCCCATTCCTGGAGCAGTTTAGTTCAAGTCAGTGCTGTCTGCCTTATGCAGACATTTTAGCCAAGAAACTGAAATGTCCTTCTCATGTGTTCTTGCTCTGATGACCAAGCCAGATTGGCTTTGGGCCGTAACTGGATTATAACTCAGCGGGGTGTGCTAGACAGTGGCTCTAAGACTCACAGAAAGAGAAAGTAGTGAGGGAAGCGGTTAACAAAAGAAAATGGGGCAACGGATAATCATTTAGTTTGTCGAGGAAGTTAAACAGGAGGATATCCAACCTAAATCAGATTACAGTGATGATGACACTTTCTCAAGTCTTTCTCAACCCTGACCTTTTGTTGATTCCTACATACAAACTCTTTACTACCCTTTCAAATACAGTCTTAGTGCTTGTAATTTCTGATAGTGAAGGCCGTGGACTGCTTGGATTAGAATTCAAGGTCCAAATCCTTTCCAGATATCTGTCCTTGGCCAATTGGCTTTACCACACTGTCTCTCAATTCCCTCATTTATAAAATGACGCTGCTAATGTTACCTACTTCACAGGGTTGTCTTAAGGATTCAGTGAATGTTTATGAGGCACTGATAATCGTGCCTGAAACATTGTAAATGTTCAATAAAAGTAAGCTGTCGTCATCAGCATCATTGGGGTTATCCTTTTCCTACATCCTATATTTCACCTTCTCTTTTCTAGGCTCTGCCTGTTTAAACTTTCGGCGGGAGTGCCTACAAGCTTGATTTTAAATCCAGAATCAGTGACTGCCTGACCCCATCCTCGGTGTCCTTTCTCATCCCCCTCCCGCCAGCAGACCCCAGCCCCACCTCACTTGCACTGAGCCCCAGATATAAAATGCTGCAGAATCTAACTCATTAATTTTCACTGAAGTGAAAGGTTTCCTGCCCCTTTATCATGCTTTGTTCCTCTCCAGAAATGATGTGACTAAGCCTGTGACAGGGCAGACTGGCTTCTGATTCTGATGGTCAAGCTTTAGAGAAAGCCTTAAAATTTTAGCGCATTTTAAGGCTGAAGTTCTTAACTGCAACAATTGAGTTCAAGCCCTGGGTTAGCCACTCACCACTTTGGGCAAGTATGTTCATCTCTCTAATCCTCATCAGTATAATGGGCACAATGACACTTTTGAACAGGGTTATTGGAAGAAATGAATTGGATTAAATAAATAGCACTCATGGGCACTTGGTGCATCCTCAGTAAATGGAAGATCTTGATAGTAGTCAGTTTGATTCCTGAAGACTGAACACTGGGAACATGACCTATTGGATTTGAAAGGCATTTCTGGTGGCAAAAGTGAGTGGTGGGAGAATATTTAGGCAAGGCTCCTCTATGATGTATGAGAATAATATGTATGTTATAAAAATCTGGCATCCATATTCTAGGAAATAATACTGCTTTTTCCCAGCTTTTATATGCCATACCATTTTTATAGGAGTGGAAATGTGATATCAACAATGACGAGAAAACCAACAAGTTTGTATTAGGAGTCTTCTTCAGTTGGTACAGCTGGGAATCAGTGCGTCTACTGTTAGCGCTGCTTCTGCAGAAGTTTGCCTCTGGCTGCGTGCATCAAGTTCTGTCCAAGCCCACAGTGGCAGTTCTCTATCACTGCTACACAAGCTGAGGGCATCTAGAACGGAAACGCTCTCTACCACCGGAGATGCCTAGAGACCCCCCGCCTGCCACCTGGTGGCAGGAGGGGGATCTAGTCCGCTGACTGCTGGAGGGTTGGGGACGAGGGTTGGGGGACAAGGAAAGGAGGAAAGAAGGGGAGAGTCTGGGCCTTCAGTAGCATCACTGAGGATGGTTAGAAATGCCCTGGAGTTGAAAGGCTGTCTGCTCCTTTCAGCTCCACAGGTCTTCTCTTCTCCCCAGAGAAGCAGTCACAATGTGACTACAATTAAACGAAAGCCTCTGGAAATATCCAAGGGGAAATTAGATAACATGTGCTTTGATGCAGGGATTTGGAGTTTGAAAGTGAAAGAGACAGGCAAGACATCAGAAGTCTGCATCTGCTCAGCTCCCATTCGGCACATTAACATTCTGCTGATGTGTCTTTGCAAGTTCTTCACTGAAGTCAGTTTGCTCAGTTTTTCTCAAGTATCATCAGATATTTCCAACATCCTTTAGGTTAAAACAAGTTCCTAAAGTTAGACTCGTGTTGTGAGTGGAGGTTGAAATCGATTTTTTTCTTATATTTTCATTAGTTAACGATCGAAAGAGAAAAGTGCTTGCTAGTCCGTTTGGACTGGAGCATTTGGTTCTCATTGTGCTATGCTGGCAGCCACTAGCTCTGTGCCTGGAGGAGAAAAGCCTACTTTTGCCCTGGACCATTCTTCAGCGATTGGCCGCACACTTGGCTGTACCCAGTGGCTGGATAGTCCCTGAGGGACATGTCCGCAGTTCGCTTTGAACTCAGGTTCTCTCTCATTTCCCTCAGATGCTCCTTCCTCCCCACCCCCGCCCCCCAACTCCCGCAATGTCACAAGGTGTCTGTCTGAGTCAGAACACGCTCTCCGGTGTGCCAGACTCTCACCAGTGAGTCAAGTGGGCCCTGCTTCCCTCAGTTTCTGGCCAGGACTCTGGTGGGATCCAGAGTGAAGTGGACAGGACATAACCTAGGGAGAAGTTGAGATGGATGGTGTAGCACAGTGGGGCCCTTTTATACTTAGAGGAGCGAAAGTAGGGCCTCAGTAGGGCTTGATCTCCTTTTTATCTCCTGTGCGACCACAATGACAGTTTACTGAGTTCCTGCTCAGATCCAACCTTGGGATGAATAAAGAAATGTTCTTGCCTCAGTGATCTCTGGTAGAGTGCGTACGTGCATGCGTGTGTGTGTGTGTGTGTGTGTGTGTGTGTGTGTGTGTGTGTGAGTGTGTGAGAGAGAGAGAGAGAGTCACATTTGACCAGAGTAAAACCTTGGAGAATGTCATGAATGTCATGGAACCCCACAGGAGTTTTGTGTGGAGAAGGCCCAAATCTCCTCTCTTTCTGCCTGAGGCAAGATATCTTTCTGGGAGTGCTGTGGTCAGTATTTGTTCTCCAGATCTTACAGAGGGTGTATGTTTTCCATTGCTCCTGTAATGAATGACCACAAACTTAGTGACTTAAAACAATACAAATTTATCATTTCACAGTTCTGTAGATCAGGAGTCCAAAATGGCTTTCACTGGGCTAAGATCATGGTGTTAGCAGGGCCTCATGCCTTCTGAAGCTCTAGGGGACAGTTCATTTCCTTGCCTTTTCTAACTCCCAGCAGTGGCCTTGACCTCTAGACCCTCCCTCTATCTTCTAAGTCAGCGGAACAGCATCTTCAGATCTCTCTGACTGATATCCCTGCCTCCTTCTTATAGGGGCCCTTGTGATTGTGCTGGGCCCACTTGGATAATCCAGGATAATCTCTTCTCAAGAGCCCTAACATAGGCACATCCTCCAAGTCCCTTTGCCATGGAAGGGAACATCCTCATAGGTTCCAGCAAGTGGGATGTTACCATGCTGGGGAGTCATTATTCTGCCCACCCCAGAGGACATCCATGCTGATATTGTACCACTCCATTACCTCCTTTGTTCTGTCCATGCCATCTAAGACTAAAGAAAGTGTCTTTGCTTGGTTGCTCTTGCTTTTGTTCTTAGGGCAATTTCATGTGAGGACCACATACTGAAATTCTGGCCAATTCATATCCCAAGGCCTTTTCACATCTCCTGTGAGTTAACCACGTCCCCCCATTTGGCACTGGTGCAGTTGTGTATTTGGACCTGAGTGTAGAGGAATGGTGGCCGATCTCCTGATCGGATGTTGGCTTCAGGGAGGCAGATGTGTATGCCCCACAGCCGGAAGGGAAGGGGGTGGAAGAACATTTTAGAGTCATCTCTGACTCTAGATGAGCAGAGAGTGGAAAGTATGCTTAATAATCCAACCAACAGCAAGCCTCCTGTAATAGCAGTGTGATTTTTCTTATCCCTAGGTAAGAGAATGGGCAGACCATGCCCTAGAGTTTAATGAGTCCGCAGAGCTGAAGTCCTAATATGGGGCAAACAGGAAGAAGGAACAATCATCCACTTGATATATCCCCTTTAGAGCTTATCAGTCATGCTGTTATGGAAAAAACATGGTGTTTAGACTTAGAGGACCTTGGGTTTGAATCCCACCTGTTTCCCTTAACAGCTGTGCAGTCTTGGACAAATCAGTTAACTCTCTGGTGTTCAGTTTTCTCACTTTTGAAGCAGAGAAGAAGGATAATATCTAATTCACATGGTTGTTGTGAGCTTAGAATATGGAAATTTGTGGTTCTCAAAGTGTGAGGCCTGTGTCGGCGGCACATTAATCAATATTAATCAGTATTACCTGTCACAGGTAGTTGGGACTTGCTTAACAAATGTGGGTTGTAATTTTCCTTATCTTCCCTGGGAGCTTCATTAGGTTTACCATACTTTGTTTTCAGTTATTGTTTGTTTCTCGGAAGAGCAAGGTCAGTGACAGATCTGTTTGTTTACCAAGTCATGGTCTCTCTTTTTCTCTCCAACTAAAAAAGCCACATGAATAACAAATTAGAGAAAATAGTGTTATTAGTTTGCATTTTTGGCTCTGCCATTTTAACTCAGCAGAGAGAGTCACGTTCTCTGGCAGCTCCCACCATCCTGGGTATCAGTTGTGTTGCCTCAGAGCCAGGCGGGGCAGCAAGCTTGTGCATGTGAGGGATGTTGTGGTTCTTTCCATCTATTCCTTTTTTTTTGGTTAAACGTAAGTGAACAATGTGAGCACACACTTGCCTCACCAAAGAGAGCTTCATGTTATGTTATGTATAAATATTACCACAGTGATTCGTCATCTCATTTCTATACATTAGGTGAAATGGAGCCATATATTCTAGGTCAAGTTAAAAGTCAAAATTTTTTTTCATGAAGAAATATAAATGCACTACCAAAACCACAAGGAGAATGAGAAAAATGGCTAAACCACGAATCACCTTTAAACTCTGAGGAAAGCCTAACTTGTAAAACACTAGTTTAAGGGAAACTTCTTAACCCACCACCTAAGAATATGATGGAAATTTGGAAGGCAAGTGGCCCCAGGATATAGCAGTGATTTCCTAGTAATTCAGGCCAGATTTCCAAGGTCAAATATTTCTATTTCAGTAATTTTCCCGAAGAATGAGGTTATGGAACCTCCACATATTATGTCCCCAGAGCTGTGTACGGGGTCGACAGGAGCTGAGGTGACCCCATGATTAGGGATCACAGCTCATGAACCTGGACTGTGGGACATACTCTGTGTTACGCTCACAGGGACCCGGTGAGCATAATACAGAGAGTGATGTGTATTACTGTCCTCGCCGGCCAGAGGCTCTGAGAGTTAAGTGTTTTGTCTAAGATCCCAGCTTGGACGTGGCTGAGCCAGGACTGGAATCCACGTCCTTGCCGACCAGGCTCACTTCCCCGTACCGCGCTACTTCTGCTGACTTGGAACATAAGTGGCACCGACGGGCTACCTTGTTCCATGATGTCACCTCGACTGGTCTGTCTGTGTACCAAAAAAAAGGTCACCTTTGGGGTCATTTCCCTGGGTGGAAAATCAGAATCAAAATATGAATATTTTATGCGGCAGAAGTACATTCACAGTGACCTTATTTATGAACAACAGCAATAAAATGAGATACGTGGTTGAGAAAATGAATCTGCAGGAAGGCAATATTAGAATGAAAAAAAAGCTATGAAAACCTATGGACCTGGGTTTGAATCAGAAACTTACTACTCATTAAATAGGCACTAACTTAAAGTAGCTTAACCTCTCCATGTCTCACTTATTATTGTTTCTTACCTGTGGATGTGGGTAGTGCTTTTTATTATATAATATTGTGTGAGGATCCAATGAGATGATATATATCAAAGTACCTGGCACAGTCTCTGTAAAGAGGTAGTTGCACAATAAGTGTTCACTACATAAAGAATGAAGCAGGTCACTGATAATTGTTATTGTAAAAGCGCAAATGAATCTGTCTGTTCTCTAGCAGGGAGAGAGGGTTGAGGACACCTAAGTTTTGCTTGGGGACGGGTGAGGAGGCGTCAAGTTGCTGTTGGGAGGTGGCAGTGAGTGTGAGGAAATTAGATACCTAAAGTGGGTGTTAAACAAAGAGGTCATTGAAAGGGAATCGAGGGAGCTGGGAGGTAGTCAGCAGACAGATCCTCAGGCTAAACCTCTTTCCTATCAGCCTCTCCAGCCCGTTTCCTGTCATCTGTTGACCCACATTTTACACACTCTAATTCCCTGCACACAGCAGTTGGATCATACCTCTGGGCTGTCATTCATATTCTTCCCCGGAACAGTGTACCCCTTGGTTTTCATGTGGCTCACTTATCTTCCAGCCTTTGGGATTCAACTCTGGTGTCACCCTTCCAGGAAGCCTTCCTGAAACCTCCGGATTGGACAGAGTGCCCTTTTTAGTGACCTCTGCCTCCTCTGTGCATTCTTTCCTTTATTACTTCATACACTATAAAAATTAATGATTTGTGTATGGGCCGGTCTTCCCCACTCTTCTGTGAGCTGCTCCTAAGGGCAGGGTTTTTGTCTTATTTATCTTTATATTCCTAGAATTCAGCAGTGCTCCCAGTGTAAAGGGATTACTTTAGTAACTCTGGTTGGAATTAAATTGGACTGGACCAATGTGGGAAACATCAGGATTCCTTGCCTATTTCATGAGGTTGTATATGAGATTAGACGGGAAGAAAAAGAAGAAGGAGGAGGGGGGGGTGAGTGGGAGGAGAAGAATTATTATTATACAGGAAACTAGTGTAAATCTTTATAATTCCCAGTTATAATAAGTAGTAAAAGTGGGTCAGTCAGATTTTTTTTTTTCCTTACAAGCAACATCTATACAGATACTTAAATATCGCCACTCACAGAAAAGATTTCAGGCAGCCCTTAAAGTTCAAATTTTACCTCAGAGGCTTCTGTGTACATTATTCATATACAGCATAAAAGTAAGTCCTATCAGGCTCAGCTGAAGGTAAGACCATGTCGAGAAAGTACAGTGCAGTAAAGAACCAGGGAGAAGTTTTCAGGGGAACTCCTTGGAGGAGAGTCGGTCTCCACACTCATTCAATCTCAGTTTTTCTCAGTTCAGGCCACAATGTATAAGAGCTGGAATGGGGAACATCCGTT